>NC_090926.1:1153464456-1154148623 GCF_040938575.1 Ambystoma mexicanum | reverse complement strand
GCGGCAGAGACGGTAGGGGCTTTTTCCTGGTATCCTGCCAGAATTACCGGCGGGATACCAGGAAAATTGTAATGAGATCTATAGCCAGGCATTTAGAGAAGTTAGAACAGCCCTCAGGCACTCCCCAACCATGTTCTCTACTAATACTTGGTGATTAATGCACAATTAGTACACTGTATCCACTTGAAGGGGGAATAGAGATATAATGAGATGCACATCGACCTTCACACTCACCCTCTTTCATCCCTTATGAAATGCTGGTGTGCTGTATGTTCTGCAATATTTGCTACTTCATGCCTTCTTTGCAAAGTTTTATGGTGTCTGTGATGTCCCACTGCGTCTGTGACGTTTAGTGATGTTTGGAACTGGTAGAGTGCCTTTGGGCTGACGCGCCGGTTGAGCAACAGTTGTATGTCTAATTAAGGAGAGCTCGCAGGAGAGAGGGCATTGTAGAGTGGACCTGTGTTAATCTAGGGATCTGGCCTCACTCCTATGCTGGTCAGTAGCCAAACAAATAGTAGAAGGCTTTTCTTTAAATGTGGCCATCATCGAGACTGCACTACAAATAGTCTGATTCAATGTTGGATTTCCTGGATGAGAACACATGCTTGAGGGCCCAACTCTGAACTTTTGAAGGATCAAGTCCCTTTTACGGTATTGGCTGCATTTGAACTGATTGGCTTGCCTCCAGCCTAGAAATATACTACACCCATCCTACTAAACTACCTGGTGTAAAGTCCACACCCTGATGGGTGAATCCTTTCAGGACTACAACCACCCTCGCAAGTCAGTTCTAGTCCGGAATGATTCCCCCTACAAAGGTTATCCCCCATGAGCTATATCTGCTTGGTACAGTTTTTTACCAACTGGGCCTTTGCTTCCCCTTTTCCCGCCATTTTAAGTCTGGAGTTTTAGTTTGATAACCGCTTCCTCATCCAGCAGTCCGTCCCTTCGTCCCTTAGGTCAGATATATGCTCCAGCGGTCCACCTCGAGACATTTGTTTCATGAAACATCAAAGTCATAAAAAGAAGGAAAATGCTAAATTATGTCAAACATATGAAAACAGACATAGGTCTCCTAAAGGAGACCCAATTGGTGTCTGTGGAAGGGACACAACTGAAGAGGCAGTGGGTCTAAGAAGTATTTTCCAATTGCTACACCACAATCCTGAGGGTCCCGGCATATTAGTTAATGTTAATGTTAAAGGTATTTATATAGCGCACCGCCACCAACGGAGTTGGTTTCCAGGCGCTCAGGCGGATGTGTAAACAAAAGGTGGGGGGGGGTTAGTGGGTGAAGCGGGTGTAGGGAAGTGAGAGGTGGTGTACTGTTGGCAGCATCAGTTCGGTTTTCATGGTGCGCTGAGCTTGGGTGTGCATATTGGATCGAATCGAGTCCTCGAGGGCTGTTGTTGCGCAATAATATGAAATTCTAGTGTGAAAAACAGCACGAAGACCCAGGCGGAATGTTCTTAACCACGAATGTGGTGATCAAAGAAGCCCTGTTACACACAAAGATTCCTGGAGCCACAAGTCAGTTATCTTCATGTTACTTTATTAAGGTCATCCATCAGTCCTTTATAATGGGGAGAACGCGCTGGTGCCCACCGCCCACGTCACATCCTTCCCAGTGACTCCCTGAGGAACATTCTCACATTCACACAGACACATTCCTCCCATGACCTCGCTTACTCTGACATCACCCACGCTGCACAAAGACAACAAAGACAAGAGATAAGAAACACATACATTGTAAAAAAGAAAACACAAACGCAAGGTTCTGCAGCTTCTAATGTGAGCAGACACCCCACTATCATAATTGGGATATACTTCAAATTCTTTCTGATTGTTGGGGATTTGAATCTGCCCCTGGATTGCCAACTAATTGGGGGCAATGCGGTGAAAATCAGTGAAAATCAGTGAAAATTAATGCAAACACAACTGCTTAATGAAAAAGCAATGAAAGACGTGGCTCAGGCTCTTGCTGACCCCTGGCGCCTGGCAAATCCTTCTGGGACATTTTCAGTTCTCATGCACGCAGTACTTTCTGCAGAATCTATCACTTTCTGGTAAGCACACCTCTGGCACAATCAGCTCGCTGTTGAAGTAGGACACATCCACCTCTCTGGTCATGCCCTGATTACTCTGAGCGTACACACCCTCTTCTATGGACCCTACGGCAACTGCTTTCCTGGAGATAATCTACCGGGTGCAGGGCCTCCAAGTGCTGTGAGGAGGCCTCTGAAAGAAGAAAGATCCAGAGCTGAAAAACATTCCTATATAACAGCCACTCTCCAATGAGGAACTAGAAACAGCAACGTATGTGACTAACACATATTCCACTGCGGAAGCTAGCTGGCCTTCTCACCACTTGGGGAGTGGGCGGGGCTTGCAATGATTCCTTGTGGGAATTCAGGGCGAACATGGACGCCCTTTGGTGATAAAAGCAAGAAACGTGGGACCTGCCTGGCTCACAGAACACGCAAGGCACAGGCACTCACAATGATTCATGTGCACGGAGACACACATGGGATGCGTCCAACCAAAGACAAGGACAGCGGCGAACCCTCTGTGCAGGGGTTTCTGGCAGATAAGAGGAGGCAGTTTAGGATTCTCAATCGCCTTCTGGATGAGGTATCACGGCAGCACTCTAGGACCCAGAGGCGCTGCTCCTTAGCCACGCATTGCTAAGCAGATACAGGCCCTGCCTCTCCTGGTGGCTCCGGTTTGCGATGTGTACTCCTTTGCATAACACTGCTCTGCACATGTGTTTGCATTACAGCATCTGGGTACATGTTACTGACTGCCTTCCATTGCATCAGTCTTGCAAATTGATTCTATATTTCCCCTTGGTGCCTTATCATTCACTGCCTTTTATAGTCCTCTTTGCTTTTCAGCCTTTTCTTTCTCTCTTGTCCCTTTTCTCTGTGTCTTCGCCAGTTCATCTTGTTGTCCTCCACGTCCCTCTGCTCCTCGTTTTAGTGACGTATCTAATCTTACACGGGTTACTTGTTTTCCTACCAGTTCTCCCAAAATCTCTATTGGGCTTTGGAACACAAGCAGTGAACCAATACAACTCTCTGTTAGATCTATTTTTCTTTTTTTACCCAATTTATAGTGTCTTTGCTTAACCGAGTCCTGGATCGCTTCCAACAACACTACTGGCCCAGCTTCCCTTTTTTCCTCTTCTTCAGATCTTGACCAGACTCCACGTCTCATGGCTAGGGCAGGCGGGCTGTCTTATTTTCTCATTCCTCCTTTTCTCATCTATCCCAGCTTTCTCTCTTCCACTTTTTTCTGCATTTGAACATGCTGCCTTGTAATCCTACCCTATCTTTTCTGGCAATCCATCTCTTTTTGCTCTCTATCTGATGATTCGGATTGTTTACTTTCATCCCTGGTTCCTTTTTCTACTCCCTTCACATGTCTCCTACTTCTGCATCCTTCCCTTTTCTCACACTACTTCAACCCTATCACCTTCACAAATATCTCATCCTACATTTTCACACATCTGTTTCTTCTCTTGATTTGATTCTCTCCTGTATCCCCCTACTTCTTCTGCTGCTACAGCCTTATCTTATTATTCCTGTTCCTTCCATTTTCGGCCTTCTTCTTCTACGCTTTATTTCTTCCCCCATCCAAATTCACTCTTCTTTCACCTGATGCGGCTCTTTCGTTTAGCCCACTTTTGAGCACCTCCAGCTTCGCTGAATACATTTCTACCGATTTTCTTTTTACATTTGTATTGCGGCAAAAAAGCATATGCTAAGTGGGGGTAAGGTATATATGGGGTAGAGGGTGGGGTTAGTAAGGTGGTGGTTTGGGGGTCTCCCCGCGCATTTTTCTAGCAACATAAATCGACAAATTCGTAAAAGTAGATTCGGATAAAGTGTAGGTTGGCAGAGAAAATGCGGCCAAGGTTCACAGAACCTGCTCTTCCCAGTCTTAATTCCAGGCTTCTTTCTAATTTGTATGACTGTCATCCGGCTTAATCTTTCTCTCCTCACATAAACGTCCTCAACCCAGGCTTACGCCTGAACTTCTTTCTCTACATCTTCTCTGCGACGTGACGAGTGCGGCTGCAAAATATCAGGATCCAGCCTGATCTTGATGTCTTTGTTCCTGTCACTCCACTTAGGACACTGGTGTCTTAGCTGCTGGAAAACAATGTTCTTCTGTCCTTATACTTTCCTCTTCCTCCCACCACCATCGACTGCTCTTACCTCTCAAATGCCTTCCGTCTCCTCATTGGTCTGCTCCTTCTGCTTATCCACCCTTCCTCCTCTGGATTTCGCTAAGTTTTCCCAATTACAATCGTTTTTCATCTCCTTCTGAATCCCAACTGATGACACCCCCCTTTTCTAATTCTTTTACCTTTTCTGCCTCCACGCCCCTCACTGAGTCTGACAGTGCTCTTTTTTTCTTGCTGGGGCTCACTCGAATGATTATCCTCTTAACCCGCTACCTTGCTCTCCGCTCCCTAAAGTTTTGCCTCACCTACTTCACGTCAGAACCATGATCTTTAACAGTTCTCCCCCCCTCTGTCTTACCCTTTGACTTTAAGCATGCTACTATTCTCCCTACTCCAAAGAAGCCATCTCATGACCCATCCATCCTGCAAATTCTCACTCTATTAGCTTTTGTTTCCATCTAAAATCATGGAGCGGGCTGTCTACTTGCACGTAACTGTCTACAGTGACCATCACTCTCTTCTGTCTCTCTTCCGATCTGGCTTCTGTCTCTCTCCTTTGACTGAAATCTGTTTTATTATTGATTGTTTTTGAAAAACATTTTCAATTATTAGTGCACCACTTTTTCACACATCTGTACAGCACTTTGGCTAAAGTGCTTTATAAATTGAAAAATATATATAGAAATCCACACGTCACTGGGTTTGCATGCTTTCACTGTAGAGTTTTACTAAGGCTCCTGACAAAGCACTGGAACCCTCCCTCTGAAAACTGTTCGTCCTTCACATGGAACATACCCTTACAAAGAGTGAGCTGAAAAATATTAAGATCTCGTGGATCCCAAAGCAAACAAAGACCTTCTCCAAGGCTATCACTACCGCCAAATCCTCCTGGACAGAAACATTCGGACTACAAACTTGTATGAAGAAACTGGAAGCCTTTACACAAAAACGAATCGATAAACATCAAATGAGCATTCCTAAACTTAAAACTGACTATGATGATATGATATGATAGGTTATTTATAACGCATTTAATACCCAGAGGTTTCTAAGCGCGGACCCGGGGCTCGTACCTGTGTTGCTCCGTGTCATCTTGCTTCCAAGGAAAGCATGTTGCCCCTGAGCTTTCCTCCCGAGATGGCACTAGCGCCTGCAGCTATTTCCTGGAAGCCACGCAAGAACAAACCGCCCCAGTCACCCTCGTATAGGTGCCACAAAGGCTTCGGATAACACAGCTTGGAAGTCGCCCAGGTGTCAGTGAATGACCTTCTATTGAACCCATTCATAAATGGACATGGGACAAAGCAGAGCTGCCTGCTCTTGCCTCTCCTTTTCAATATCTTCATGGGGCATTTGATGTCAAAACTAAGACAGAACCCTGATGTAACTTGGCTTGCCACAGGATATGCCAACATCGCCCAACCATTTGTGGACCTCACCAAATGAATCCCACCTACCAAGAGGAGCCAGATCAATACCATCAACTCTGTGGACCATTTATTCCATTAGGTGGAACCCTTTGGTGATCGGTGGGCTAACCAATGAGGACCTTAAGTGGTCCCTAACCACAGCACCAGTCCTGGCCTATGCAGATCCTCAGTTCCCTTACATTTTGCATGTAGACATGAGTCGGGAGAGATTGGGAGCTTTTTTCTACCAGACAAACAGTGAGATGAGACCAGTTGCTTTCACCAGGCGAGGCCTGCACGCAGTGGAGAAAAACTATCCAGTCCACAAATTGGAATTTTGAGGATTGAAGAGGGCCATTACAGACAAGTTCCACGATTACATCTACAGTGCCACTCTCATAGTCAGGATGGACAACAACCCCCCAATGTATGTCTTGTAGTCAGTGAAGCTGGATGCCACCAGACACTGATGGCTCGCAACATTGTCCATTTACAATTTCAATTTACAGAACTGGGTACACTAACATCAATACCAATGCCCTCTCTTGGAGGCATCACGGTCAGCCAGATGACACAGATGGATCCACCTTGTGGAAGGAGTTGTCTTCAGCAGATGTCAGAGCTATCTGCTAGGCAGCAAGTCAACAGGAACCAGACAAAGCCAAGGGTGTGGATTAATTTGGATCCTCAGCTGATGAGGTAGCCACCATCTAATGCAACATCTCCAGTCTGGGGGGTATCCGGAGCTACTGCTTCTGACACCAGATTCATTCTTTTTGTCACAGCTAGCTGATCCTTGCATCGCTCTGTTCCTAAAAGCCAAGGCCTCAGGAGCAGATGTATCCAGGGATGGCTATCGTGACCCTGAGCAAGATGCAATGCAGAAGGAGTGGCAGATGTTTGTGCAGAATGGTGGAATCCTGTACAAGGTGACTAAGCTAAGTTGGAGCCCGGCTACTATATCGCCTGGTGTTACAACAGAGATTTCGCTGATATGCATTGCATGCACTCCACAAAAAGCATGGACATATTGGAAGCGAAAGAACCTTTCAGTTTGTCTGCTCAATGTTTTTCTGGCTGGCCTAGATTATCGACAGATGTCGGGTATTATTGCCAGCACTTTGCCAGGTTTGTCAACAGGAAGACCGTGGCAAGTCCTGCAGCCTATCTTCATCCCCTGCAGATATCCAGGCCCATGGACTTCATCTGCATCGAATTTCTCAAGTTGGAGATGAACAGGCAAGCTGTGCAGAACATCCTGGTGGTGACAGACCACTTCACTCAGTACGCGCATGAATTTCCCCCTAAATATCAGGATGCCAGCACAGTTGTCTAAGAGTTGTGGGAGAAATCCTATATGCACTACAGTTGGCCAGGATTTATCCAACCAGGGACCGGATTTCAAAACAACACTCATCAAGCAGATGCTGTCGCTGGTGGCATCAAGAAGATTCATACAACTCCATACCACCCTCAGGGGGATGCCCAAGTGGAAAGGTTCAATCGCATCTTCGTAGCGATGCTGGTAACCCTGAGGCAGAAGAACAGATGCAGTCAGCATGTGGCTACCCTGATCCATGTTACAGCTGTACAAAGAATGATGCAACTGTGTTTACACCATACTTCTTGATGTTCAGAAGGGATACCTGGCCGCCTGTAGATCTGTGTTTTGGAGTGCCCGTAGATGGAACAGGTTGCAAGAATTACGCCGGCATTATGAAACAGCTCAAGCGTCAACTAGAGCATGCACACCAGCTCACCCAGGCTGCCACAGAGAAGTCAGTGGAAGGAAACAAATGCTCTACGATTCAAAGGTCAGGTTATATCCACTTCAACCTGTTAATCATGTGTTTATCTGCAGTCAAGAAAGAGAGAACAAAACAAGCTAGATGACAAATGGGAGTCTCAGCCTTTCATGATTGGGCATCAGCAAGAAGGGTTCCCTGTCTACTGTGCCCCTAATATGCTGGATGTGGTAAAGGAACCTTTACCCATTCCTCCACTGGAAGATAGGGTCCCTGACTTGGTGCAGAGTACTCTGCAAAGTCTGGGGGAAACCCTAGATGAGGATCTGGCTGCTCTCCATCGTTCCACCAGGGAGAGCTGGCCAGTGATTACGTTAGCTTATGATTCACCAGAGCCTAAGTGTGTGGCTCCCATCGCCCGTTTCTTTTAGCTTTCCATTCCAACTTCTTTAAAAAAGATTCCTAGGAGTTCAGGGGTATTGGGTGGCAACCAGTGGCATGTCGGTCAAAATCATTGCTTGATAAGTTAATAGAGCAGGCTGTTCTCAAGGCTGAGGATAGTTGAAAGGGAGATACAAAGTAAAACGAAAAGGGTAAGGACCCCCAGCATGAGAAGCCATGCCGGGATCCTTTTACCCAAAAAGAAAGAAAATATAGTAAAGGACACTCGCGTGTGACCATGCGAGGGATCCTTTACTCTAAAAGAAAAAAGAAAACATTGACGTGTTGCGAGCGGCTCAATTAGGACAAGGGTTTTCTCAACACTCAAAAAGGAGGGTTGAGAGGCACTCCACTCTGTGCCCTGTCACCACTGCTGCCGAGGCCTGAATGGAGGTGCTCCCCTGACAGGCAGGGGATCGCTCATAGTCACTGCCACCTCCCATCCCTCTTTAGATTGCAGCACCTCAGGCAATCTAATTACGGTAGCTTCCCACAGTGTGGAGAGCCCAATGTCTACTGCCTCCCAGGTGCTGCGTATATGCCTCCCCTACTGCATACATTTCAAAAAGGGAAAGCCCCCTGCCAGGCACCTCAATAGGACTCCCCGGGTCACACCTGGTAGATGCTGCACGAGTTGAGTTTTGTCAGGCCTCCCACATGTCCTGCAGTCAACGCCAGGCTGCAACTGTCATACACAGCCTGGCTAGATTGAAATGAGGAACTCCCCCCACACTGCTTGTAATTGCTAGACTGTATCAGACATAAGCAGCCCAACCAGAAAGGATTTTGAGGGCCCTGCACACTCTGCTGTGGTCTGACTGCCAGGAAAACAACCCAACTACTAGAGACATCTCAGCATAGCACAGGAAATAGGATATCCAGTGATAATAGAGAATACATTTACAGAGAATGCTATACCAGAGAAACAAAAAGAGAGAACATTTGTGAAAATATATATTGGGGTGGGGCTAGGGTGTAAACGGGTGGGAATGGGATTTGGTTTGGTTGAAGCACATAGAGAAACAGGGGTTTGGGGGTTTATGTTATTGTTTTAGTTGAAAAAGCATTCTCTGTTATGTACTCTCTGTAATCACAGCAGAAATAGCCCATCAAGCAGCAGCAAGGATCTTAAGACAGCCCTGGACAGGCTGAATGCACAGTAAGGTGTTTTATATATTTTTTTTTCTGTTTCTGTTAAAAATGATGGCTGCTTATGTGGAGGTGTATATCGTGTGTGTCTGCGTCTGCCTTCCAAGTCACAGAGACCTGTTTTTTATGCAGTTTTCCCCCATTCACACAGCCTGGCTGTCAATCACACAGCAGGGTGATTGTCCTGGCAGTACAGTCACCTAGCCAATCAAACAAGAGTGTGACTTGGGTCTCCAAGGAGACCGTGTGCAGGGGGCCTAAAAACCCTCCCTCACATCCTGTCTACCTAGACTCTCAGGCGCCTAAGGAGGGCTTCTGTGCAGAAGCCCGCCAAAGGACAGGGATACAAAGGAACAAAACCTGGTTTGGCGTACATAGTAAAACACGAGAAAGACCTTTACAAAAATAAATGGCAAATAAACCCAGCCGGAATCAAATAAAAGTAAATGGGTCCAGCTGATTAAAGTTCGAGGCTACTAACATAGCCTAAAACAGTACCAAGGGTATTTTCATAGACCGTGGTAAGAAAAATATGGTAGATACCACTGCCACCAGCCAAATCTTAAAGAAAGGGGAATAAAATAATGTTCCATGAGAGACAGACAAAACGGGATAACTATTAACCCTTTCCAGTACTCTATGTAAGATAGTTTGTACTGGGTGTGTGAATTTAAAAAGACTAATAAAGTCAATGGCAACTTTCCATGTTCTAGGAGACAGTAGTCAATCCCAGAAAATGGAGTTTAAAGTGGGAAGTCTGAAAAAGACAACCCTGTGTCACTGCACTAAAGGTGCTGTGTGACAAACAGTAAAAAGATGATGACTATGGAGTAGGTGAGGCTCCACAGTCTATGAACACAAAAAAGTAAAATACACAGCAAGACACATGTAAGAGTGGGAAAAAAGGTTCACACTCTTACCAGGTGAAAACAATAAATCCTAGAAATCCAGCAAAGCTGCTGAGGGACTCAGTAGGTAAGGAACCTTAGCCATTCTGGAGAATTCTCCCTAACAATGACCACAACATTACACGGAGGATTGAGGAGGAGAGGGTACAGAAGGGCAGATGGGTCCCCGGTACTGCATGCACCTCTAAAAGAACTGATAGAAGCATTAATAGAACCAACGATGGTGGCCCTGGTTAAATGCCAGGCCCACACAAACAATAATGACATCATCTCTTCGGTGAACGCGGCAGCAGATGCTGCCACCAAGGAAGCAGCCTATGTAGGAAAGGAGGTGCAAGGGGAATTCATAATAAAAGGAAGTGTGGAAGAAGAGAAAGGTGATGGTTACAACTCAATGCCAATATCACAAATAATTGACTTCCAAAAACGGGCTCCACTCGAGGAACAGGAGTTATGGACAAAACAAGGGTCTACCCAGTCATCCTCTAACCTCCTCTAGTGAAAAAATTGTACAGGAAATGTAGTAATGCCCATAGAATTATTAGAAATAGCATTCCAGCAGTTCCACTTCCCTGCCCACACTGCAAAGCAACACATAGCAGCAGACATACAGGAAAATTGCACAACTTGCCAGACATACAATTCAGGAATGACTCTGAGAACATTGAGAGGGACACTGCCCCGCCCCATCGGACCATTCCATGAACTGCATATTGACTATGCAGACATGGGAGAAAGGTGTAATGGAGCACGATATCTGATTGTAGTGGTCTGCCCCTTCTTGCGTTGGGTGGAAGCAGGACCCTGCGCCCACCCGGATGCAAAATGCGTAGTTAAATTCTTAGTGAGAGTGGTGTATCCCTAGTGGGGGATCTGTGACATCATACGCTTCAACAATGGGACACATTTTGTCAATGACTTATTCAAAGCAGTGACTGCACTGCTGGGAATCACACACAAACTGTGTTCGATTTATCACCTGCGAGCTAACGGAATTGTGGAAAAAATAAACAGCCTCCTTAAGAGCAGATTGTCGAAATTGTCCCGCACCCTAAAGAAAAACTGGGTGTACTGCTTGCCGTTGGCTCTATTTAAATTGAGAAACCAGCCTAGCAAAGACCACCACTTGTCACCCCACAAGATAGTGACAGGGAGACACATGCATACCCCAATATCACCTCTAAGGAGAATATCAGATGCACACAGAACAGCCACAGTACTGGGTGATGAGTTCCATGATTACCTGAGGAAAGTGACTATAGCGGCAAGTATAGGACACTTACTTGGTATGCAGCAAACAGGCCTAATTACACCTTCCACAGTCAGGGAGTGGCACCTGTGCTCTGGCAACACTGTAATCAGACCTGATGGTGATACCACAAGCCACATCTGAGGCGAGAGGGTGCCAGCAAAGATGTCCCAGGCACCCCCGTCAATGACCGAAGAACCTCCTGAATATGACCTCTTGTCAGAAGAGCAGCTATAGAGCACAGTATCCCGAAAACGGAGATCATCAAACTATATATCTGTAGAATCATCTTACCTGTTGGCGCAAATATCTGACAAATTTAAATTATTTACTTCAGCAGAAACATTCTTTGTGTCCCTCGTTCCAAGCATCCAAGCTCGAGCAAATGCAAAATGGATACAAATAATCTGCTGGGAACTCATCCAGCTAGCCAACGACACAGAAGAGGGATTCAATGTCATCAAAGTAGAACTGAGAGCCCTGCGGCTGATAACCATGCAGAACCGCTATGTCCTGGACCTCCTAACTGCAATGGACGGCAGGGTTTGCGTGTTGCACTTTTGTACCCTCTGCCGATGTGGACAATGGGACATTATCACACATGATAGCAGCAGTGCACAATCTAGGAGAAAGAATGAAGGAGGAAGGAGGAGTGCAGTCCAGCACATGGTTCAACAACCTGTTCAAGTGGGTCCCGTCGTGGATTGGAAAGGCCGTAAAGCTATTGATACCCATCATTTTCTTTTTCTTACAGATTTTTGGTGTGTGCCAATTGGGATTCAGGTGCTGTGCAAAATCGATTCCCAACAGTGCAATGATGATGGTGACAATGGGCAACGCAACAGGAGTAGTACAGGTAACACATGAAGCCCAGGTTCAAACAGGAGAGGGTTCAGAACCCAAATATAGAATGACTTCTATATACAACACTGAATACATTGCAGATCCGCTATGGCACACCACAATTAAAGAACCCCGTAAATTAGAATGGTACGATGAAGTATGGGTAGATCTGGAGGGGGGCGGGGGCTGCATGACCTGTACCCCAGATGAATATGCACACGCAGGCCTTGGGGCGGTGTGCCGGGCCTGGATGCCAAGAAAGGGAACCCCAGCTTGGGGTGTAGCAATAGCTGAGGAAACAAACAGAGATGTTTGGGGAGAGTTGAAATATTCATTACTTAATTAACGAAAGCAGGGAATGTAAGGGAAGAAGGGTATTCCAAGCCCCCCTTCATTACTAATAACGCACATGATATGCTCATTACGCGGTGGACAGCACACCTCTGGCCAAGATGTGAGATAGCCATTGAATGAGACATAACTGTGCATGGCCTAGGAGCCACAAGACTCCATTTTGTATTAACTACTGACTCCATTTTCTACTAGGCCACATGTGAACGCTGAATGCCAGCCTGCACCTCTCCCGTTCATTCTCTGTGCACAGCCAGCATGCCAGCCCCCCACCTCCTCCCCTCTGCTGTCTCTACGGCTGTTCTGTTCTCACGGAAGCTTGGGCGCAAAGTGTAGTAAACTAAACACTGTAGCTCTCATCTTCCTTTTACATAATTGCCCTGTGTGTGACCGGGCCGGAGCCTGGTCCTGGAAAAAAACCATTCGTCTCCACAAACCTGCCTCTGCAATAGCAGACCCCTTCTAAAGAAATATAGACCACAAGCCCCCTAACCCAATGCGTCTTTGATGTAACCTTTGCAAGCCTCTCTCCCCTGTGCCACTCTAGTTCACCCATATGTGACTAATCCCATGTAGCCATATATTCTTATTGTACTAACAAAGAGTAAAGCACCCACGTTAGATTCAAAGAGATGCTCGATTAATGTGTTTTTTAAAATACTGTGTTAGATAAGACACCTGGGCTAATGTACCCTCACTCTTGACAGCTCAGGCCAAATGCTTAGATGTTATATACATTGTGTATTGAAATCTATGTATGATACTAAAATGCGTCTGGCCAAAAGGGTAAAGAGCTAGATAAAATGAAATACATCGACACGTACATGACCTGACCCTGCACCCCTCCCAGATAAGCCCAGCTGACCCGCGTGCTCCAAGAAGTAAGAAATCCAGAGCTGACCAATCCTGGAGCAACATCCCTACACAAAACATATTGTCCAGTCCCCTTTGCCCAATGGACACTACTTACTGTATCCTCCTACATCCCTGTACATCCCTACATCCCTGTATCCCCACCGCACACAAACAAAATCTATCAAATTATTCAAACCTGGATGGCCACTCACGGTTTATGTCTTAATGATGATAAAACCGAACTACTTATCATTGGCTCCACTAGCAAGCTTAACAATCTCCCCACCTATACAAAACTATTACTATTGATGGCATCAAAATTAAAGTAGCCAATGAAGACAAAACACTAGGATTCTACCTAGATTCAGCTCCCAACCTTAACAAGCAATTCAATGCAACAGTTTCAGCAACTAGCTACACTTGCAAGTTAATTCACACAGGCAAACCTTTTCTTTCTAAAGACAGCTGTATTACCATAGCATGAACCTTATTCTATCAAAACTAGATTATTGCAACACACTCTATCTAGGCACCAGCAAATACAACACTCATAAACTTCAAACCTTGCAAAACAGCACTAGGTATCCCTAAAGTTCTCCACATATCTGACCAAAGAAGAAATATCAATTTTCTATCTATCAATGACCGTATCAAACTAAAATCTCTGAACATCACACACAACTGTCTTAATAACAAAACACCTGCATACCTCATTGAGAAATTTACTAGGTTCACATCAGGCCGCCCGATTAGAAAGGCTCAAGCTAATAGTATCAGAATCCCTAATTTCAACCTGAAAAGAACTGGAGGGTCAAGATTCCCAGTAATGGCCGCTAATCTGTGGAATTCTATCCCAGACCCACTTAGAGCCACTCCCTCCTTTCACCTGTTTAAAACTAATGTCAAAGTCGGGCTACAAACCAAAGACTGCTAACACCTCTTCTCCTACGACAAACCAATGATTGCTGTGACCCCTGTTTTTGACTACATTACTCCTAGACTCCTCCCCTTCCTCCCTTGACATTCCTATACACGCCTTCCGTCGTCAACTGTAAAATATACTAATATGTCTGTTCGTAACTGTATAGTTAAGCCCTCATTTGTAACATAAGAAATGTAAGATATTTATAACTGCAAGATATACCTGTAACATAAGACATGTTAAGATACCTATGCAAACTTTTTTTTCCCTTGTAACTGTAACATAAGAAATGTAACTATTCATGTAATTGTAACACAAGATGTCCTCAAGCGCCCAGTTGCCCAACGGCCCAGTTGCGCTCTATAAATAAATGAACAATACAATACAATACATGATGTGTTTTTGTAATATAATGTGTATTTTCTGTTTTTTTGGGCAGAACGCTCTTGGAGTAGCAGAGTCCTCTGCGTGCCCCATTTTGACTTTATATAAAGACTTATCTTTTACCTCACTTGCACTTGGTCTTGGTCTCATTCCCTACTGGGGTGTGTCCATTAGTGTTATTTGGTTATTTCATTGTAATTGTGGAGAATGCCAGCTTTCAGCATTCAAAGGTGGCTGTCCCTCTTAGTAGGCTTCTAGGCCAAGATGTCCTTTCTTAAATTGTATCTGAACTCCTGTTTAGTTTAGTTTAGTTTAGTTTGGTTTAGTTTAGTTTGTTTATTTATAAAGCGCATCCGAACCCTCAGGTAACTGTAAATGTTCACCAATTTGTGGGCCAAGTTCGGGTCTCCTGCCTACCTGAACATCGTGAAACCCTCATGAAGCTGCTCTGGCAGGGCAACAATGGCACTCTTCTCACTATTAAAGCTCTAGACACCGGCAAGGAAGGAGAGTTTTGAGCTCCCAGAAAATAACAGCTATTACTGCTGATTCATCACTATGTCATCCTGAAAGGTCTTCAAATCACACAGCAAGGAGACCCCGAAGTGGGTGGAGATGGAACGCCTAGGCATCGATTTCCTATGCAGCAAGGTGTTTCTGCTGATGGAGGGGACGGGGGTGACCAGTAACACGGAGACGCTGGCACTTTGCAAAATGCAAGGCAGAGTCTGCAAGAAATTTGCAAGTCAAACCGTTCAGAAAATCTATCCATGATTTTGAATTTTGCACCTCTATGGTGCATGCTGCAGACAATGCCTAGGTTTGTGCATGAGTTTGTTCATGTACTGGAAAGAACTTAGTAATGCAATGGTGTTTATAGCAATGATTTGCTTAATGAACTATTTATCTCATGATAGTTCTTCCAATCACCTCTCATAGTTTTCTGCCAACATTATAATGGCAATCCCTTGTGGAGGCTTTACATGAAAACTAAATGCACATGTGATGTCATAAGTGATGTCAGTGGTGGCGCGTGTTATGGTTACTTAGCTTACCATAACTGGAACATTTCTGGGGTTTCTCGCTTTTAATAGTAACCATAATATGAATAGGTTGTTATTAGTGCAAAGTAAGTATAACGTCCCTTTTAAAAAGATTTTGCAGTGAATATTATAGGTTTTTAGTAGCAGAACTTAACCATAACGTCCCTTTAACAATGTTTTTTTCACTGAATTTGATAGGTTTTTAGTAGCGCAACTTAAACATAACATCCCTTTAATAAAGATTTTTCACTGAATTTCATAGGTTTTTAGTAGCGCAACTTAACCATAACATCCCTTTAATAACATTTTTTTAAACTGAAGTCATAGGTTTCTACCAAGAAACCCTTACTTTTACTAATTTACCATACAACATTCTAAACTCCCTTCCCCCCTATTGATAGCCATAGTGTCAGCGGACTGTGCGATTGTCTGTGGACATTGTGTAACATCCATACTACCAAAATGCTCAGGGGATATCTCATATTATTTTAGTATACATCAAAGACCCTGTACTGGTTAGATAAACAGCACATAGCTAAAGTAGAAAGAATTAAAATACTATATCTAGTAATTGTGCACTTAACATCAACAGTGCAATTCTGTAAAATATAAAACATTATGGAACATACCAAAAAAAAAAATAACCTATGTCTCCAGCAGAATTGCCTTACAGCTCCTTCATATAGTTACTGTGAACCAACTGTCAACAGTGCACTTTCCAGACCTCTAACAGCACAACTGAAAAATAAATTGGTAAGTGTACTACATGTATTACTACAGCAGAGCACTTTGTTCAGTATACTAAAGTAAAAAAAAAAGTTATCTTTTTTTATATAGAAATGTTTAACATCTTGGACTGGTTTGAAGAAAATGTTCCTTATTTTGAAATCAGTGAAGACAATGATACTATTGGTACACAATGCATTTTCAAAATTAAGCAATTCATACACATTGTACTACATATAACTGACACATTTATATTTCTTTAACAGTACATACATAACATAACAGCAATACCAAAGAAGCAGAGAATCATGTACAAGTAAAAGAACATATCAAAGAACAAACGGACACAGTGCAAAATCATGTAGTGTACTTGAAATCAAAAATGTATCAATTATTTGATAATTTTCTTGATTTGAAACAATTTGTACAAAGATATATCATGGGAAATATTAAGTACCACTGCCCCACCTGTACCTGTACCCCTTCTCCTTGTCCCAGCCAACCATCCCCACAAATTCCCCAAAACCAAAAACGTTATGATGAGACCTCAATCACTTCCTGCTCTAACACCCAAACTCTAGGAACCCCCAATTCCCCTATATATGTCTCAATTTCCGCTTCCCCCTCTCCTTTACAATTTAAATATTAGTGTGTGTAAATAAAGTTATATGTATACTGTTTCTGTATGTGTCTCCATTTCTTTTAAATAAAAAGCCAGTTTGGGAGTCTGCGGACAGCGCGACTGTCCGGGATGTTCACAATTAACCAAAATGGGGGTATCCTAAGGACACTATGCCTGTTCGTACTGTTCACAATCAAAATGGGGGTGTTCGTAGGACACATAACCTGTCACCTGTCGGTAATTAAACAAAATGGGGGTGTCCTAAAGACACTATGCCTGTTCGTACTGTCCACAATCAAAATGGGGGTGTCCGTAGGACACATAACCTGTCCGTAATTAACCAAAATGGAGATGTCCTAAGAACACTTTATCTGTCCGGGCTGTCAGTAATCAAAATGGAGGTGTCTGTAGAACACTGAGCCTGTCCGCATGTCCGCAAAATTGTGACGCACTTTTAAGTAGCTCAAGGACCGTTGCACTGTCCGGCGGACACCTCTGCGCATCTCACCCCTGGGGTCCTAAGAACATTTTGCCTGTCCGTAACTGTCTGCCATAAGTGTATCACACTTTTAATTAGTTTGTGGACACAAACCATGTCCGTAGAACACTTATACGCATGCGTACAATCGAACCTGTCCACAACTTCATGTGACCGCACCCACGCTCAGCATAGGCCCTTGTCCGCGATCAGTGTCTGGATCCCCGGACATCAAAAAGTGCTTTTTTTGAGCAAACAAAGGTGTTTTACTACAAAACGTCACCTCTACACACGTCCCAGACCATGCCCCTGGGATGTGGATACTTTTTGGAACTTTTTTGGGCCTTTTTTGGTGTTCGAAGTATCTGCGGACAGCACCGCTGTCCGCAAAGTGCTCCCCAGTACCCCTATAAAAGGCAACACCCTAGAACTACTCCTCATTCTGTTTTTGGCTACCAGAGAGAGCATTGCTCATAATTCATGGTATCCTGGATTTGCTGCTGACCTGTGCCTGGTGTGCCATGTCTGCTGTGCCACATTTGAAGAACATTCTTCTACCAGCTTGCTCTACTGTGCTGTTGGGACATTTGGAAAATTAACCCAGATGGCAACCATGGCGTCTGCAGCTGTCTCGGCATCACCCCCAGCCCCTCCACCACCACCACCTACCCAAAGGCCTGGAGAGGGAAACAGGCATGGAGAGGCAGAGAGGGATGAAGAGGAAGACAAGGATGAGGTATTGGAAATCCTTGCTAGGGCCGGCCAGTGTGAGTCTTAGGTGTGGAGGCTATTTACCACCGTTGGAGGGGCACCCAAGGCACGTGCAAACAAGGTGCACTGTGTGCCAGATGGAGCTCAGTCGTGGCAAACCAGGTTTGTATAGCTACGGGACCACCACCATGCAGCAACACCTAAACTCATTCCACAAGGCAGCACTTCGGAGGGTTGTCCCCTGCGATAGATCTAGTAGGTTGATTTCCTCTACAGCATCCTCTGCATCTGCTCCTTTCACCACAAGAGACACTCCTGTGGGGCAGCACATCCATGAAACAGCCTCAAAAGCCATACGTGATGCAGTAGACCCTTACCTTTCAAGGGCCACTGTGTTATGTATGTACTGCAATGCTGTACTCTGCAGGGGGAGTCATTTCAAAATGCTTTCGAGGCTGCGGTTGGGGAGCATGAGAAAGACTGCCAACTACCTAAGTAAGGCCCACCCTACATCTTCTTCCCTGTCTTTTCCTATCCCCGTGGTTGGTGTCCCTTTCCGACCCTCCTTACCTTGCCTTTCTTTGTGTGTCATGTAAAAAACCACCAAAGACCAATACAAAGAAACTCTTTTCAGAGCCACCTTTCACAGTTTAGAAATAGAAGTGCCAATGAAATGCTGCACGGCCCTGTGCATTTTTTGAAGTCTGCAGACTTTTAAAATGTTTTTGCCACAAGGGTAGCAAAAACATTGCACTGTTTTTCAAGGTCAAAGAGGTGGCCCTGAAAAGAGCCTTTTTGTGGGTTTTGTTTTTAGAAAAGTTGAATTGGTCAACTCTTACTGCAGAAATGGTTGCTGTAGTTCCAAAAAGTGCTGTAAGGCATTTTGAATATTTCACAGAACAATCTGATTGCCAGCAACAGTCAGTTGGACTCCATCCATGGGAAAAATGTTTGTGCTGCGAAACATAATATTTTCATTGTGGAAAGAGGACATGCCCACATCTCTCAAAAAGACACAAACAACCTTTTTGACATTGCGTCTCGCTTTCTCCATTTGTGGACCAAATAAAGAAGAGCGCAGCCACATTTGTCTCTGCGCAATATGAGAAAAAATTACTTGGGTGTTTGGAAACATGTCCATTACTTTCCCAAGTCCTTCTTTCATTGTAAACTGCAACAAGATTCCAGAAACATGTCCTAAACTATTCCCTCCACAATGTATAATAATGTCTGGATGATGGTGTGTCACCAAAATGGCACAAAGAGGGACCAAATCCAGCCCCTTACTTCCGCGCACTCCATACCACTGCACATCCACATGATGGAATCCAAGATCTGCAGCCACTCCATATTTCTGTGCATGCACTGCCAACCAATGTATCCACAAGTCTCCCAAAATCCAGACACTCTGCTTCTTAAAAGACATAGCCAGCCATAGTCATAGGCATCTTCTCTCCTCTAAGAATACAGATCTTCTGACACAATGGGCCTCATTACGAGTTTGGCGCAAAGGGATACCGGGCGCCGGAAAGGACACCGGTGTCGGTAATCCCTTTGTGCCCTATTCCCAGTTCCCTTAGCGGGTCCCTTCCTTAACGCCTGGTTTTACCAGGGTGTTATGAATGGGACCCGTTAAGGGACTTTAGAGCTAAAAACGGTACCGCAATTTGCGGTACCGTTATTAGCGCCTTCCCCCATCCCATTTGAGCCCTATGGGGGCTCAAATGGGAATGGGGAATGGCTTTTTCAATGGGGATTTACTGGTCCCGCAAAGGTCGGAATAGACCGGTAAGTCCCCATTGAACCAGGGCAGACTCAGTACCGGTATTGGAGGTAGTCATGGCGCAAATAGCGCCATGATTACCTCCATACTAGGAATGAGGCCAAATCTCTCCTTACAAACCATACCAAGTAAACCTTATTCACCAATCCCCTAACATGCAGAGGCGCATTTCCATGCCTACCGACCACAAAATCCTCTGATGTAACATGTGCTGTCCGCGGACTACCGTAGTGTCTGTGGACATATCGTACAATTTATGGGAATAGAGACACATATTTCAACCAGGGTAGGAGATTTAAATGTAAAGGTGTATCTGAAAAGAGCCTTTTGTTGTATTTTTTTGTAAAGGTGCTTGCAAACAAACACCTTTACTGTTTTTGTTTTTTGATATTTTCCTCTTCTTCATATTCTCACAGACCTATAGGAACCTTTTCAAAGCATCCCTTAGATTGTACAACTAAATAGCATTTCCAATAGTGGATAGAGAAATGTCATCTGCATTGAAAAAGTTCAAATTCCAAGGATTAATGTTGTCATTGTCACAGGAGAACATTCCACAACTGCAAAGAAATGCAGGCATTCCCCTGTTAACAACACACCTTGCAACATTTTGCTGGGGACATAGTACATTTGGATTATTCCATATTGTTCTAGGTGTTATATAAGAAAAAGCTACTTCACAGTAGGAAACAACAACATCAATTGTGGCACCAACTGCTTCAAGTTTAGAAGCAAACTTCCAGCACAAATATATCCCAAATGCTCTCCTCCACAGTGTAGTATCAGAACATCAGGAATACCAACAGTAGCCATATCTCTGCACAAATCAAACAAAACCTGCAAATTACGGCTTGGCACAAAGTTCCAAAAAGCTTGGACACCTGGAAAACCAAGATATCCAGAAATGCCTCTTCCCTCAGCATACCTCTTCAGATTAAGCACATAAATATCTCCCACTATCCACACAGTAATCCTCTGTCTCTCTTCAACACCAGCCATCTTCACTACAAAGCCAACAAAGGAATGAAAAAACTATAACCCTCCCTTCGTATACAACACAGTGTTAACATTTGATTGGCTAATTCTCAACTATACTCCCATTTCCATGCAAAGCAGACTCAGATGCCGTGGATGTGGCACGCCCTGTCCGCGAACTCCCAAGGTGTCCACAGACATCGTAACACAGAGACAGCCCTTCTTCCCTTTCCACTTCACTCTCTACAACAATCTTTGATTGGCTACTGTTAAACAGTAACCGAACTATCCACCAACCACATACAAGACCTCTATATCTATCTCTACCATCACAGTTCAGCAGGTTAGGTCTACTGTTGAACAATTTCACTGCAAGTCTTCTGTCAATGGAAAACACCTACAGCAAAAACGACTGTAATACTCTCCGGGATTTCTGTTTCCTGGTTGATCTACATCTACATTCATCAACACAAAATACAGCTATGAACACTTTCTGTATATTAGAATTGCAACTCTATCATAAATGCAAATAAACAACATACCTGCACTTACCCTGCAAAAATAAACAAACATACTGCATTTTCTCTCATATTCTATCATCAAGTTTCACTTAAATCTAACTGATGTACTAGTTTGCATTTACCAAAATCACTCATTGTAATATGCAAACTATAATTTTCTTCTTTCTATTTCTCATTTTCACAACCACTCACTCCTTCACACACGTGTTATCAAATCGCTCCAATGGTCATACATTTGGGAACCAGTTTGTATCTTACCAAAGCATTACATGTAAACAGACCAAATGTATTTCAACAGAATGTCTGCCACTTACTTTCCATAATCTACTAAACAATAATAACATCATTTTCCCATCTCCTTACATTAACTTGCATTTACTGACAATACTGAGCCCTTACAAAACTTTCTTTTAATGCTCACTTCCATAATTGTTTTAAACATCATATTGCAATTTCATCAGCACTCTCTCTAATGTATTTGCAAATAGGAAAAAGTATATTGGAATTATGTTTAAAGCAAGTTGATGTACCACACCCTAACTGAAATGCTCACAATACAGACAACCAAAGGAAACTGCATATATATTAGCAAATCATACCAAGTGCATCCTTTGCACAACTAACAAAACACGCCATTATTGCAATCATCTATATAGATAACAAATAATCAATTTTTACAGACATAAACATTCTCCTCAACAATCTATATATCTTTCTAAATCTTTTTTTCTCACCCTCCTACAACTTCCACTAATCTATTTACACACTAAATACTACAACAACAACAAATATAATTTCAATAGTGCACCGAATACAAAATAATTACAAATACTCCACTAACTACTTTACAATGATACTAGAACTTCAAATTACCCATTCATATACACACCTCCATAATTTAACACACACAGTACCTCAACTCGACAATACATCTTTCTGCAAATTTAACTCATCTATTTTTCAAAACCAATTACTTCACAATAAACACATATATGTACTAATTCCTTCTTTTGCAATTACAGTGAAGACCACACTCATCAGGGCCAGTGGTGTCTCAAGTGCAAAACAGAACCCAGAAGAAACCTCCTTTTTACAGCCAACAAAGTAAGTACAATATTATTGTACTGTTCTGCCTATTACTAAAATAGTGAACAGTTCTTTTATTGCAAGACATACAATTGTATAAACTCAAGATTATTTCATGCAGTATTACTAATACCTCAACAGGTGCACACTTTGTATTAACATGTGGACACCAGCATAGTAACACACAGATACGAGTACAGCCTTCCCAACCTAAACTGGCCATTGCACAAGCACATACCTCTACATGTATGCTTACTCTCATACTCAGGCATTCATGCACAGTGCACACATATACAGTGCACAACCTCCAAACCCACAGTTTTTCTTTTTCCCAACGGACACCAAAGAATGCCTACCAAAAAGCAACTCTGTAGGAAGCAACGGCGAAATAGAGCAGTTCAAATTAAAATCGTACAAAATAAGCATCCTCCTCTAGCAGAATGTATCCCAAAGGTTCAAGCAAAACTGCTATTACATTCTCTAAGCCAAACTAAAACACCTTGCAGGAAAGAAACTGTGACTCTTCTTTCAAAATGTAAGAATAAAAAGAAATTCTCTAAGACGCTTTCAACAACCACTAGTGCTAATACTGCACTTAACAATGTTAATATAGCCTCAAGAAAACATTACAAAAATATAATTTTACAAAAAATGTTCCACGACAGAGTCCTTCAGAACCTTTTAAAAACAGGCAAAAAAGCCATGCTCAACCGTTAAAACTTACCGCAGAAAACTGATCCTGGAAGCTCTCGTAGACAGTGCAATGTTGCTCAAAAGGAACACTTTTATATTAACTTTAAACAGAATCAAACCACTAACAAAATTAATTAGTAAACTACATCAACTACTTCAAAACAAACACAATATCAGCAGAGATAACTTTGGAAACATCTGCACAGGTGAGTGGTGTCACACCACCAGCAAAGAACCATATTTCAATGAAGAGGCATACAATCAAAAGCAAACAAACCAAGCAGTGGTCGAGGGTATGAAAAAGTCGACAATATAATTATGGAAGAAGAAACACTTATTTCAACAATACCCCCAACAAACTTAGCAACAACTCTGCAAACCACCGAACCAATATGCCCTGTCTACAAATGGCCATGCACATCAATGTGTAAAGTGCACAAACAATCTTTCAAACCTTTGCAACAGTTCCTCAATCCATATGTAAATGCCACAGACAAAGTAAAAATTAAAATACTGCAAAGTATGGATTCTTGTCCAGTGTGCAAATACACAGGACTATAAGGACATTCATTAGCCTGCATTTCTGGATCTTCTTGCAAAAGCACCTTCCACCATATCAAAATGTTAGCAACACACAATTCTGGTGTAAGACGTCTCACTCATAAGGTGTAAGTCCTGTTTTGGCACTGGACCATTTCAATAACATTCTCCTGCAAGGTACAGCCAAACAACTCCTCAGACAAATAGAGCACATCAAAAACAAATAATTTGGAAATGAAGAGCTCTCTGAAAATCCAGTAAATTTATAAAACAATACCAAAATTAATCCCAACGTTAACCTTCTATTACAGACATACAAAAAAGAAATAAAGTTTAAGCGAACATCTGCTGAACTACCAAATGAAGTATGTGTAGGTTGCAGCAAAACTGTAGATATAAAATAGAAGACAATGAGGAATCCCAATGGTTCCAATTAGCTCTCTACCTTATAGCAGAAAGCAAATACGACATTACCAACCCCTCAGTACTGTGCACATACTGCACAACAAAACTAGACTATAACAAAATGCCTTCATGAGCAATCAGTAATAACCTAGAAATATACCCTGTGCCAAAACCACTCCAACAGCTTAACTTATATGAGAGCATTATAATCCAAACACTGCATCCATTTCAAGCGATAATACGCCTTCAACCAAAAACATCAAAATTGCCTCCCTCTGAATTACTAAAACTAATTTGAGGAAAAGTAGTCTATGTGCCATTAGATCTAAAAGAAAATGTAGATACTCTTAGGATACAACGTTCAATAGATCAATCTTTATTATCTTAGTGAACGGTGTACCTACAAAAGACAAAAGAAATTGGCAACAACTAGTAGACTTAAACAAAGTTAGAGAAGCCCTAAAATATCTTAAAGACAACAATGAATGCTACAAAGAAATAAACATTGAAGAAAACGTGAGGGAAACCACCAAAATAATTCAGGATTCCTCAGAAACTGGACAATTTCAATGTTTAGATCACACTGCAGCCTCCAATATTTCATACCACAATACAATGCACCCATTGCACTGCAAGAACAGCATAAACTATGCACTGGAAACATATCAAATGTGACAAACTAAAGGATCTCCAATCAGCATATGGAAAAAAGGTGTAGAAGTACAAGTCTTTCCTCTACTTTTTCCTACTAGAAAAGGTTGAAGGTACAATGAAAGGTGCAGACAGATAAGTGCATCAGAATACCGCTCCTTACGAATGTATTCTGAAGAACCCAGATTCAGACAAAATGTCAAATATATATTCCACCTCCTGTTTGAAAGTGAAGTAGCAATTCTATGTTATGGAGTTGATCACACATTAAAAACAGGTGCCAATTTTCAAAACATTTCTGCTATGCAGCTACTTCAAAAGGTGCAAGAGAAAGATGAAGTTTTACAGACCAGTATTACAAATCTCTTGGCCAACATGCATGGAACTAAAGAGTACTGGTTCCGACGTCACACAGATGTACAATGTATGCTTTGAAACCTTGGCCCACCCACATTTTTTGTCACTTTAAGTTGCGCAGAGTATGCATGGGAAGACTTGCATGACTTCCTATGCACAGCTAACAAAAAGAAAGCAGGTATTGACATAAAAACACCAGGAGAACTCTGATGTTTGGATCCATTAGAAGTATCAAGGTACTTCCATCATCGGTTTATTGCCATTCTCTACTTCATTTGTAATAAAACAGTTCCTCCTCTCGGGGAAGTAGAACACTTGTTTTGGAGAAAATAATATCAAGCCAGAGGAGCACCACACATCCAAATGCTTTTGTGGATTAAAAATGCGCCAGAATTTGGTCAAGACAGTGATGCCACTATTTTGGACTTCATTCACAAATATGTCACATGCGAAATCCCTTCAGAAACTTCACAGAGTGACCTACATGCCCATATTTAGCAATTTCCAAAGACACAAATGTGGCAAATATTGTCGGTGCAAATGTAAAAACAAAGGAAAATATTACACCAAATTCCACTTTGGTTTCCCTAGACCAGTTTCAGAAAAAGGCCAAGTGAACAGCTTCATGTCTTCAGTTAGACACAGTCTGAAAGATAAATCACCTAAAAACCCATACAACATATAAAGAACTGAAGCATCAAAGTACATCAATGATTACAATACAATCATTGCCCTCCTATGGAATGCAAATATAGATGTGCAGTACATTGCAGACAATTCCACTGCAGTTGCACAATATGTCACAGCCTACTTAACTAAAGCACAGAAAACAGAGCTAAAAGACCTCTGGGATGACATATTATCTGACAAAACACGGACACAAAAATTGTACAGCTTCGGTATAAAAATGCTCTCCCATAGAGAATGTGGCTGCTACGAAGCCACAGACCGTTTAACCGGCACCGCCTTGTATGGGAAATCTGAAAACATAGTCTGGCTAAGCCTTGGTCCTGCCACTTCCAGACAAAGAGTTCTTAAATCATACCAAGATATAGAAACAATAGCCAAAAACGACCACAACAGCCAGGATATTCTGAAAAACAACTCATTAGACACATACTACCCAAACAGGAGTACTGCTTTGGAAACAATGTGCCTGTACCATATAGCCCAAAACTTCTCATACAAAAATAATATTAAACCACATGAGAAAAAAGGTAAATACATAGTGAAGGGTTGTGAGGGCAGCCTTGTTAAACTTACCAAGTCAACCTCATTAATCATATGAAGCTATTTTTAAAAACTCCTCAACATAAAGAACTGTACTACATGCCCGTATTCCAACTTTTAAACAATGGAGAGAGGAAGAAGATGTATTAGACACCCATGCTTCCTATGAAGATGCTTTCAATGCAACTGAAAGCTCCATAACTTACATAAACTTTACACAGTACAAAAACATGTTGGAAAATGAACGCCAACAAGAGGAAAAATTTCAAGAACAACTAAATATAGACACTCCTGAGAGCAGTCAACCTTCTCTAACAGTAAGCCAAGAACCTCTTGGGCAACCACTTATAGCAAATTAGGCAAACTTAGCCATGACAGAAGTAGAAAACACCATGTATCAGTATGACCAATCTACAGATGACTTTGCTCTAATGAAATCACAACTAAACAATGAGCAGCATAGCATTTTCCTAGAAGTAACATAAGAAATTGAACATGCTATACAGCACAAAAGTAAAACTTGCACCTGTCAAGGCTATAAACCTATACTGCTCTATGTAAGTGTTCAAGCAGTTTCAGGCAAAACATTCTTAATAAAAATCATCAGAAAGTTCCTCCAACAATTAACAAACAACAAGCTTTCCGCTGTTGTAACTGCCCCCATAGGTTTAGCAACCTACAGCATACGTGGTGTCACTTTACACCGATTGCTACTTCTGTGAGTAGAGCAACAAAACAAATTAGACTACTACAAACTTTCAGCAGAAGCTGCTATTGAGCTACACAGAGATTTAAAACAAATGAAAATGCTCCTAATAGATGAGGTGTGCATGGTCTCCAACCTAATGTTGGCTTTGATTCACCTCGGATTGCAAGTGGTCCTTAAAACAGACTACAAACAACTCTTTGGTGGAAAACATGTTATTGTTTTTGGAGATCTTCTCCAATTAACACCAGTCAAAGGAGAACCCATGTTTAAAATCTTAGGACACAAACTGTGCTGTAAAACTCTAGGCGACATAGGAAATGTAAATCTCTGGCAACATTTCCAATACAAAGAACTAACAGAAAACATGCATCAATCTGCAGACCTCACCTATGTCAACATTTTGAAAAGTATTTCGATTGGTGTACTATCTAAGGAAGCACAATTTATCTTGAATACTGGACACATCCATGACCTATACGGCCGTAAAACATGT
This sequence comes from Ambystoma mexicanum, assembly GCF_040938575.1. NCBI lineage: Eukaryota > Metazoa > Chordata > Amphibia > Caudata > Ambystomatidae > Ambystoma > Ambystoma mexicanum. The sequence continues at coordinate 1,154,121,152 of NC_090926.1, read as the reverse complement.
GCTACTGATGCAATGGAACATTTAGAAAACAAATTAACCCCATAGACAAACTGGACATGCACTGTATGACACCACCTATGTGTCAGCAAGACACATCACGACTAAATACATTAGAAAACTCTTTCTCTAACACAGCTGGTTTAGACAAAATATTAACAATGTGTTTAAATTGTAGAGGGATGCTGAAGCTTAACCTTGATGTGGAACAAGGTTTAGTTAATGGAGCACTGGGTACAGTTGTAGGCTTCCAAACAAATGCACGTGACAACAGCATTCAGTTTGTCAATGTTCACTTTGACAAACTTTCAGAAGTTAAAAGAATGGGATGCTCAACAGCCCCATTCTTTCTTTTCAAAGACATATGCAGGGAACAGTTTTCTCTGCCTCTAGCATATGCAGTCACCATTCATAAATCGCAAGGTCGAACTCTATATCAATCATTGATTGATATTGGCAGCACAGTTTTTAAAGAAGGCATGAGTTACGTAGCACTATCACCCCTACGTACACTTGAAGGACTATTTCTTGGATGCAAGTAAAGTCAATGCTGACATTCCTTGTATCGTAGAGTACAATAGACTATGTGCACTCTACACACCGCATCTCTAAATGTACCCTGTTCCTCAAAAACACAAACTTTGTAAAAGAAAACTCAAGCAATCAGAACTTACAAATGATCTCCCAATAGTACCACCAAAGAAACTGAAATCAGCTCATACTCCAACTAATAAAACCACCTCTCCAAAGAAATCTCATGGACTTCCATCAAATGCCTCAGACACAGAACTGCCTGGTCCATTCAAGGTGTTCAATACAACTGGTGTAAATTGCTATGCAAATGTAGCAATCAATATTCTGTTCCAATTGCCACCAATTCTTGAAAACATTTACTTAAATGGTGCAGACTAGTTGTGTTTGCAAATGTTAGTCCTTCACAGAAATGCAACAAACAATCCTAACAACACTTACAGTGTTTCGGGAATAAGACAGGAATTAGACTATTGTGCAGGAATGGTGAAATTCACAATAAACTCCCAAGAGGATCCACAAGAAATTATAATGTACTTACTGCAAGTACTGGAAAACAAAAACATACTTATATATGAAATCTTCCAGATTCCCTACAAGTGCAAACAGACATGCACTCTCTGCAACCATGTAGCGCAGGAACAAGTCCCTAATGAGCGCTTTGTGTATGTATCCATACCTAACTGTGAATCCATTCCATTTCAACACCTGGTACAAAATGCAAACCATAGCATGTTATGTACTACTTGCAATTCCGATAATCTTTCCACTTTACACATACAATCGCATAGCTAATGCGTAATAATAATGATTTTACGTTACAATGCAGATGGAAGAAAAAACAACTGCAAGCTTACGAGCTTCACAAATGGGCAAGTATCACTTGACAAGAAAACCTTCACAACAGTAGGCATAATCTACCACGCATGCATCACAACCAATGCAGGTAACTATAGTGCCTACATTAAAAAGAAATGTGGATGGTTTGAATCCAATGATACGTCAATTACTCTGAAACAAAGATTACCAGCAAATGTTGCAAATGCCTACTTAATATTCTTGAAACCAAAATGTACTCACTAATCCACAAAAGAAGAATAACTTTTGAAAAATCCATTCTATGAGCGACTGCAAACTGTCCTGAAACTAACCACAGATAGATTAACGCAACAGCTGTCAAACAATACCAACATGCAAAATGGACAAATGAATGAACTACATGCTACAAAAAAAGGAATAGACAGTACTAAAAAGTGTAAATGTATCAGCAAAAATGAACGTGCTTAAGACCATATCCTGCAAAACTAGAAAACTGTAACCAGTTAGAATATGGCAACAGGTATCTAACTGCAACCATAATACTTCAATATTACTTCCAGCAATCAATCTGCCAAATGAACTGCAACCATAGTACTTCAATATTACTTCCAGCAATCAATCTACCGAAGGCAATCTTCAGCAACCACAGTGCTACAAAAAAACCCTCAACAACTTCCAAACTATGAACAGTTAGAATACGCCAACAGGTATCTAACTACCCCCACAAGTTCTCAATATTACTTAAAAATCTTCAACAACAACCAAAAACATAAAGAAATACTGCTAAATAGAATAAATAGATAAACAGTTACAATATGCCAACTGGTATCTAACTACAACCATAGTAATAACAATTCCAAAATGAAAATAACCTGAACTATTGCTATAAATAGTGCTCATGTCACTAAACCAAACAAAGTAATTTAACAGAAATTAAACATAGAAGTTTTTTTTTTTTTAATCCTGCATGGATTTTTTTCCCACCGACCCAATGATTATGCTAAAAAACACAGGAACTGAGCAGATTGCACAGTACACCTGTTTAAAGCATAGTATTAGTTAAGTACTAACTATGAGGGTCAACAAACTATCCACATGTCTACAATATAATACAATACAACCTTACCAAGTACCTACCCTAACATGCTATATTTTCTTTTATCACAGACAATGAAAGTAAAATGTGTAAAACAATGAAAAAAAAATGCAGAGACCCTCAACAAAACAAAAAGTAAGTATACAATGAATGATGTAACACTTCCTTATAATTTCAAGATATGCATTCTCTACATATAATTATCCAATCCTTATACCAGCATGAAAATGTTGCCTACATGGCTGTATTACGCTGCTGTGGTTGTGGTCAGGGCCTAGCCTATGGCCATGCACCCAGGACTCCAGGCCCTGACCTCAACCACCGCAGAATAATACAACCATGCACACAAACATCTGCCCACTTACCACACCACAAACACATAAACCTTATACTGCACTCCAATACCCTAATAAAGCCTGCTTACAATCACTAAAGGAACTGTTTACCTGAGGGTCTGTCTGCGGACTGCCACCATAACAGTGCCGTCTCGCACTTAAACAAATGCACCTTATGATCCATCTTTCACCTTTCCAGCCCTGCTTCCCAACACAAAATGACTCAAAACATGTTTTTAAGACCCTTTCACCACTGCGCTGTCCGCGGATTTCCGTGGACACAAGATGGTGGGCATTTCTCAAAATGATGACGCCCTTCGCGCTTCCCTCCAGCCAATCAACGACTGCGTCGAGTGTCCACGAACATGACACTTAGCGCTGAACCAATCGGAGTGTTGTCCGCGGACCGAACAGGGAAGTGTGTCTGTGGACCGGGCACAGATATCACTATTTTTTTTACTTACTTTTTGGGAATTTAAAAAAAAAACTACTGGATGGATTTAGACCAAATTTACAAAAGCACACTTTCGGGATCAAGCCGCCACTCCTGCAGCAAATTTGGTGAAAATCCATCCAGCGATTTGAGCTGTATCCGTGATTTTTTTTTCCCATTATGTCTATGGAAAAAAACAATTTTGCTCTGCAACTTCTTCTGCAAAATTTGGTGAGGATTCGTCCATGGGGAGCAAAGTTATAAGCCGCCCAAAAAGTGCTCTACCTATGAGTTGAGCAACTTAACCATAACTACACAGCCGCTACCAGAAATAGTGACACGCAAGGCACCTGTAATGATGCCTATAACACAAGCAGCTTTTAAAGCAAAGAATCCATTGAGAAGACCATTCTTTATGCACCCACGAAGAACTAACAGCCATTTGGGAAATATCCCTAAAGAACACGTAAAGACGGATGAAAGAAGAGATTGGTGATGTCACATGAAGAAAGTGACACACCTCAGAAGAGATGACAAAATAAAAGATGTGTAGACCATATAGAATCTTATGACGAAGTAAGAACCGAGTAAACGTTCAAGTGCGAAATGAAGATCACACGTGTAAAGAAGCACGTAAGAAAATGACAATCATTTTATAATTGTACTGATGCAGTAACAAATTAATAATAAGGCTGTCTATTCATAGTGAATAGATTGTGGCGGTGCACCAAGGTATATATATATACATAGGAATCTGGAAGTTCTACATTGTATTTTGAGCAAACTGGACCCCAGGAATAGAAGGGCTGGAAAAGTGTGGTGTAGTGTAGAGGAGGAGTCAAGTACCCACCCACCAAAATCTCTGCCCTCATGTTGGCTATATGTTGGGAACTGGAAATTGTGACACATGCAGTACCAGTTATAAATGCCTATACCACAGAGAATACTGGAAACAAGGTATGCATTAAGAAAACCGTATATGCATTCACGAAGATATGATGGTCTTCTAGACAAAGTCCCGGAGGAAGTATGAAAACTAGTGAAAAAGAAGACTGGTGATGTCATGCGGAGCAGAGCTGATGCACCCAGAAAAGATGCACGTGGCAAAAGAACATGGACATTCTATATGATCTAAAGAAAAGGTGGTAAAGATGAGCAACATTTCGGGCTCGAGATGAAGATGCTCATGCTATAGAAATGCTGACAAAAATGCTAAATCAGTTTACACTTATACAGATGCAGATGCAGTAACACAAGTAGACAAGGTGATCTTAAGGCTGGCTACATAGTGAATAGTTGGGACAATGCACCAATGTATAGAACATAGGAATGTATAGAATCTGGATACTCCACAATGCACTTCAAGCAAGGCTTGAAACCCCGTAATTAAAAAGGTTTTTTTTCAGTGTGGCGCAGTTTGAAAATAACTAGAGGCGATGGAGAAATACAAGAAAGGCTTGGCTGTCCCAGCACCAAGAAGTCAAGGCCACCGTGAGCCTGGTTGTCCATCCAGTAGTTACATGAACATGAGAAAGATACAAACTTCTGTTTGAGGTGAAATGGAAAATCGCTGAAGGCGTCAAGAGTTCATCATTTAATAATATTAAATGCAGCAAAGAGCTTGAAAATGCAGTCGTGTAGTCACATGGTCAGATCAAAATAGACATTGAGTCGAGCTCCACCGAAACCAAGAAGATACTCCCTTTTATTCCAAAGCACAGAGACCTTATGCAAGGCCAAGTTCAAACAATTTAAGTTAAGTTTAATTGACTGTCAGGCTGCAAAAGTGAAGATAGATGTTGGGCTAATTTGGAGGGGAGGCATGATCACGCCAACCCTCCCTGCACCTGGAGTAGTAGCCTGCATGCTGCTAGCATGTGGAATATTCCAGAAGGGTACAAAGGTGCCAAACCAATAGTAGAGGGCCATGTATCAGAGAGCCCTATAGTTTGTGTAACCAATAAAGTGTTGAGTATTTGTGTGACACAGAAGATGACTTGCACTTGGGATGGGCTTAGTTGCCCATCTGTCAGTAGAGACCCATTCACTTCCCATGTCAGTATGGAACATATACTTATATGTTGCCTGTAAGCCTATCACATCCCCAAGTAGGTTTTTGTAGTTTGCCACATAGTGTGACGAGTTTTTAATATAAAAGTTCTGTTTTTTATAATATGCACTGAGAGAAAATGAGCGAACGTCTGTTGATGACCATTGTAAGTCTCTGTTTTTGACAATTGCAAATAAATCAGACCAAGTTTTGCCAACTTCCTGAGTCGGTTTGATTATTGATGTTTGAGCACATTCTGCATCCCCATCTATCTCTAAGTATTGCTACCTCGTCTTAAAGGGTCCTAGGTCTATGGGTTCAGTAGCAAGATAAACTCAACTGAGAATAGAAGTAGCATCAAGAGGCCTACTTGGCCGAGTGTCAAGGGGTGAAGCAGCCAGCAAACTAGTCAATTATAATGGAATGATACAATGTACGAGAAGAAGAGAAGCCAAGCTCCTGTTAAGGTGCGGTGGAAGGACCTTGTGTGCCAAGTTCTATTTGTTTAATACCATTAAATACGGTAAGGAAGCTGAAATGTGGTCTCTAGTCACATGGTCAGATGAAAATAGAATCTTGGACAGGTTACACTGAAACCAGAAGATAAAGTCATACCCACACTCCCTTTTATTCCCAGGAGCAGTGCTATTTTAAAAGGCTGAGTACAAAGACTATTCTCATGGCAGACAGCTTGAGTGATGATGGATGATGGGCTAATTGGGTGGGGAGGCATGGTCAATCACGACCCACTGGCTTCTGGGATACCAGCAAGCATGCTGCTAATGAGTGGAGTATTCCGAAAAGGCACATGCGTGCCAACCAATTATAAAAGGCCAAAGAGCCCTATAGTTTAGAGACCCAATAAGACTTTGTGTATTTTATGACGCTCACAATGACTTGCACTAGGGGTGGGCAGAGTTGTCCACTTGACAGTAGAGATCCCATCACAACACCAACCCTCTTAAGAAATATACCTAGATGTTTCCCGTTATTCAACCACAACCCTCCATACGTTTCTTAGTTTGCCATGTAGGATGACATCACTGATGATGAATATTTACTATATTATCATGTTTTTTATGAAATACAGAGAGTCCTTACTGTCGGATGTTGGATGATATTTGTTGTACTCCCTATTTTAGATAATTGACATTGAAACTGACAAAAGTCTTTACCAACTTCCTGAGTCTGTTGAATTACTGATATTTGAGTAATTTCTCCATCCCCATCCACCCTGTCGAGTGTTACCACATCTTAAAGAGCCTGAAACGATTCAATAGGGTGGCTGATGCCACCTTATAGTTAAAGTGGGTTGGACTCCCAAAGAAAACACTAAAAAATGAATTGCTAATAAGCTTTGACATGTGTGATGGATTTGGCTGGAATTCTGAACACAATTAGGGATGCACCCCCTCCAGCAAACACCTGCCCTTCGCTACCCACACGTGCACATTTTGGGATAAGAATAAGAACTTAAAAAGGAAAAAAAAGTTGCTGGCCACTCCCCATTCCCTTTGCCGTAGACGAAAAAGGTCTATTTTTGCTCCACCGCACACCCAAACAGCTGAATGGATTTGGACCAGGTCCGAAACAACTTGGCCATGAAACATTGACTTGCGATCCATTTTTGGTTTGGGGTTATTCCGTCCGATAGTTGTTTAAATATTTTATGGAAAAGGGGGTACCCCCTTCTTTAAAATAGATAGCTATGTCTTGGTTAAATTGTTGAGAAATCAAGTGTGTATAAATGAAACAGCCGCCAACTTTTTTTTCTCGGTGTGAGAGATAGCACTGGCTATAGCCGAGGGTATTGGAAAATGAACGAAACAAAAAAATACTTTTACAGGTCAAAAAAACGCAAATGCCATCAGGATAGAGGTGGGTTGAGGGATGGGGGGGCAAGAGGACACTAAGTGAAATTTGGGAGTTGGAGGGGTCTAGGGGCTGAGTTTGCAACACAACACTTTTCTGTAACCTCCGATAACAGACAGAATAGACATTTCACAAAATCCACAGTATATGTCACAAAACTAACCAGCCATGCCCTTCAGTCATCCCCCTTTATATTATAACACATTAAGAGGCAGTAGCCATGGCCTTTGACCATCAAACCTTTTATTAGCTAAGTCAAACATGATATTGGGCCTCATTACAACCCTGGCATTAGGGGGTTAATGGCGCCGTAAAAGGCTACGGCGCCGTTAAACCCTTAACGCCAGATTCACACTTTAACGCATGCTTTTTGCAGGCATTAAAGTCCAAGGCGCTAAGCGACCTTGGTGCTAATTAAGGCACCGTCATTTACGGTGCCGTAATTAGCGCCTTCCCCATCCCCATTGTGCCCTATGGGGCAAAAATGGGAATGGGGAAGGGGCAATGGTGAATGGGGATTTACCACCCCGCCAACCTTGGAATGGGGCGGTAAATCCACCATCCACCATGGCGGAATCCGGCATGGACCATGGTGCTAATAGCACCATGGTCCTACGCCAGGGTTGTAATGAGGCCCATTGTCTGATGCCATATTATAGATGATGTAAACGGTGATGTCAGCAGTGATATCACCAGTGATTCCATCAGTGATGTCATCAGTTCAGTAATATCATAGATGATGTAATTAATGTCACCAGCGATGTCATCATTGTGGTCATAGTCTGCCAAACAAGCGGTGTGAAGTTAGGGTGGCTTTAGTTGAATTTCAGAGGTTTTATTGGGTTAAATTCTCACTTTACCTTCCCTCCAACTAAAGTTTTTCTCTTGCATTTATATAAAACGCCTGAAATTCAGCAATCGCATTTCAAGCAAGTTCACCTTATCCATGTGTACCTCCTGTTGTGCATCGTATGGCCACATGGATGACATAACAGATGACACCACTGATGACTTTTGTGTCCCCACCGTCCCCTCATGCATTCAGTACAGCTTGGACCATATGCCTCCAATGGTGGGGAATGCCTCCATCGCCCTTATGTAATACCAGCGTCGGCTGGCATTTGCATAGATGGGGCTGTTGTGCAGGACATGTGGCATCCATTTTGTGCACCCTCGACTCCATCTTTTTGACTAGGCCTCACTGCGATAATACGAAAAGGCTTCTCTCCCCTCTTCAGCGCCGCGCACACCGCGCACAAGGCCCCCACCCTTTTTCACTGTCTGAAAGTTTCACAGCTCCATTTGCACGCTCTAGCCGGACGTAATTGCAACAAAAACAAATGTAACATCTCACCCTCGCGATTGGAAAATTACTGCCAGTGTAACCCTGTGTCCCTGCAAGGTATTCTCTTCATGTACCAAATATGTGACCCCACCATGATGCCCACCCCAGCATGCCTTTAGCTAACATCAGACCTCTGTCACAGTATACTGTCTCCCACTATTAACAAACGTCAATCTGCCTCAGCCTCTTTGATGAGTCCAGACCCTCTGTGTAATCAACGTTATCGCACTGGTGAAGACCCTTAACCTGGTACCCCGTATAAGTCCCAATAAGTGATGATGCAAATACATGAATGAAATGTATAGGTTTACAAAGATTTGCTCAAAGGAGTTGTGATGACTATTATTTAGTGCATGATTTATTGGGTTGTATTATGTTAGCTTAGCTAGTGGCTGCCTCGCAGCGACCTGACCCTCACCCCGCCCAGACACAGGCAGATAGACCTCATGACGTTCGCCCTCCCGCCAACTGGACATCCAATCCGGATGGAGCCATGCCAAGCGGACCATATGTATCTATACTGCCTATCCAATCCTGCACTGGCCTAGTACCCTTTGTTAGTTGCGTTATCTATGAGGATGTTTCACTTTATATTGTTATGTAATTGTAATGTTTGCCAGAGCGCTCTCGGGCAGCAGAGTTCTCTGGATGCCAATTCTCGATAAAAGATCCAAACTCTCGCAACCTGTTCTCTTTCTCTTACTCCACGTTGGGGTGTGTCTCATGTATTTGTATTGCACGTAGTAAGACGGGGATGGGCCCTTACACTTTAATGATGACATCACTAATTACATCATGCATGACATCACTGACAGTAGTATTTACTGTTTCCTCTTTATATCCAACTGAAGTGTATTATAAAATCAAAGTAGGTGACTGTAAATGACTATAATCAAAAGTGTGCACATATGGAGAGAAGGACAAATGAAATGCGAGTTCATTTAGAAAGTTGTTAAACATGTCTATTTATTTAGTTATTTATTTGAATGTTTGTTCAGCGCTGCCCTACCTCGGACTGCCTTACAAGGTTCAAAGGTGGGAGGTGAAACAGAAGTTACAAAATGTTTTCAGGATAGGATATAAAGATTAGGATAGACAAGTGGTAGTGGGGCCGGATCGAGGGGCAGGGTTATGTGCAGGCAAATATGTATGTTATGAGACTCTTTCTGAAAGTGGTGATGGAGGGTGCAGTGCGGGGGCAGAGTGGCAGTATGTCCCATGCCCCAAATGCCCTGTGGGTTGCTTTTTGTGCATGTTTGTTTGTAGAGTGGAATGTCTAGGAGATGCTGGCTTGCTTGGCTGGTGTTTGTGTAGATGATGAATTTGGGCTTGTTATGAAGGTAAAATGAGATTTTGAGGTTTTTAAAACAATGCAGAGTCCACTGAAGGTAATTCTTTGGAGTACAGGGGGCCAGTGGAGCTGGGCGATGGTTGGGGGTGATGTGTGAATGTTTGGGTAGGTGGGGAATGAGTCTGGATGTTGCTTTTTAAATGGCTTGCAGGTGCGCAAGGCTGCTGCCGGGGAGTCCAGTGAGGAGAACATTGCTGTAGTCCAGCTAGGAGAGAACACATACTCAGACTGCAGTGAAGAAGTCATCGGGAGATAGGATGTGTCTGATCTTACATAGGAGGTGTAGTTGTATATTACATGTTTTGGTGAATGGCAAAGACAATGGGATTAATATTGTGGTATAGGTTACTTAATGACATGTCACAATTGTGGGTTACGGGGGGGATTAAAGAGAATACATTGGTTTCCTCTTTCTCAGAAGAATAAGGGGAGTAGAACTGCAGATAAAGTCTGAGGGACTCGATAGTGCATTTAGAAAGATTAGGATTTGTGAAACTCACAGGATAGCCTCAACACGATCATGGCTGCAGATCCATTAACTAATCAATTGACATTGGGGGGTGCCTCGTCTTCCCTAACTTGTATCCCTTGCCTGTCCCCTTCTATATTCCCTTTCACCATGTCTGCTTTAGCATACCCTCAATTGTCTTTCCTTCGAACAGTAATCTCATTAGTGTACCCTATTTCTGTTTTGTCTTGTTGAGCAGTGCTCTGTTGCTTCACAGCTGAAATCAAGCTCAGTAAAACTCAGCACATGCAAACATTGCCCCCAACTATTGCTCTATCTGCAGATAGCCTGTGATGCATACATACCACATAGACAAAACGGCACGTGTCACAGTCAACCACAAACACACACATAATATGACTCCCCCTACAACCATCATACATACGCACATGTACACACACACACACAGCATCCATCCTTGGATACTGCTCTAGTTCCCAGTGTTTTGGCCTAAGCACACACAGGAGGGAGTTCTGGTCAAGCAATTGTTGACTACTTCCTTCTAGGCTGCTTTGCTTAGAAGGGGGGGTCACTAAGCACTGGATGGCTCCCTTAAATCGTCGTCCAAAAAGCTGTGGGTTGGAGTCAGTTGATCCCACTATGAGACAGGAAGAAAAGGGGGAGATGTGAAGAGCCCCTTACCCTGCCCTGTGGTCAATACTAAGGGCCTGATTCATGGAATATTTTGCACGGTGCAAAGTACTTTTCACTTGTGATAAGTGTCTTTGCACTGCTAACAAACACCCTGATTCATGGAACAGTGCAAAGTTTCTTTCAGCTGTGCAAAGTCACTTTGCACAGCAAGAATACACTTTGCACAGTTCCGTGAATCAGGCTGGAACATTGCAAACGGTATTTTTGCAGTGCAAAGTGACTTTGCACGGCAAACATGCACGTTGCACTGGTCCATGCATCATGGTGTTTGTTGGCAGTCCAAAGTCACTTTACACCAGTGAAAAGTAATTTGCACCGTGCAAAAAATTCCATGAATCAGGCCCTAAGTGCCCAGGGCAGGGAATTCTTACAAAATCATTTTATTTATTTATTTATTTATTTATTTATTTATTTATTTATAATGCGCTGAACAGCCCACAGGGATCAGGGCGCACATGAACTCACAGGACAACAAAAGAGGACGAGACAACAAATGAGGTCAAGAATTAGGGTGTATGAGTTAATTCTCTAAAAAGTGTTGTCTTTATCTGTCAGGACTCTGCTCCCTGACACACATCTCTTTGTTGCACATGACCCAGGAATAGTGCAGTACAGTGCAGGGTGGAGGAGAACCTTTGAACCCCTTAAGTGCTATGGCTGTGCATGCTTGTCCTGAATTCCCTTAAGGAATCATTATAGGCCCCACTCACTCTCGCACTTAATTGGGACTGGAGCACACTCAGTGTTCCTGCACCTCCCAGAACCAGCTGCTTCATGCAAAAACCCAAACCGGTTAATGTTTCCATGTTGGTGTACCTCTGATATATGAATCGAGTCCATCCTTTTTATGCTGCACTACAACCTGAACATGTATTGTATTTTATTTTATTTTGTTTAAAGCGCAGAGATAGCTCGAGGGCCGGCTAGCCAGTTCAGCATATAAGCGCCGGGTAAAACAGCAAAATATCCCCTCTAAATCTAACTGTGGCTCTGTCTATTGATCCCTCTGTGAGGCCAGTGCAGTCACTTTACACCTCACACGCATGTTCCCTGGTTATCTGCCAAATAGGCGGCGCTTAGATATGACCTCAATGCCAGGAAAGCGCAATATAAAAAAAACAGACCAACTCATTACTCATTGCACTTACGTGTTCAGTGGTTACTTCTGACAAATATGAAGGTCTTATTATCAAGCTAAAACACCAGTTTGTGGTGAATAGCACGCGAGCAGTGATTGAAAATGCTACATATATGGACTCATTTTAAAGGAAACTACAAAAAACCACAGACAAAATTGCCCATCAGATCATCCTATTGACTTGAGGACAGGATTTCTACTCTGACACCATCCAGAAAGTTCACAAGTACTTCAAAGTGGCCACAAGGTGATTCGAATTACGCTAAAACCAGATAAACAGTGTGAAATGACCCTCAGTGTATTAAAAAGGACTTACCCCCCTCAAATATACCTGCAAATGTTCTCTAAACAAGGCCTCCTTTACCCCAGCTGCTTAGCATAAGCTCTCTCTCTCTCTCTCTCTCTCTCTCTCTCTCTCTCTCTCTCTCTCTCTCTCTCTCTCTCTCTCTCTCTCTCTCTCTCTCTCTCTCTCTCTCTCTCTCTCTCTCTCTCTCTCTCTCTCTCTCTCTCTCTCTCTCTCTCTCTCCTCCCTCCCTCCCTCCCTCCCTCCCTCCCTCCACACACTATCTCACACATTGCCACTTTTTGGTCTTCAGCCGGCTGCAGACATGCACTTGCAACCTCCTTTACCTGCAACTTTCCCCAGAAGTTGCAGGATTTATGTCCTGGTTCAGGGGTTCACCCGCTCCCCCTTTTAACACAAAGGGGGTAACTGTGGCACAAGATTGTAGAATAGGAACGAGTGGCAGACACGCAGCTGAATCACGTGTTTAAGAGTGCCCTGACTTCTTACCAGTTCTAGAACCCAATAAGCAAACTGGCATGGGGGGGGGGAGGTGACGGTTGGGACATTACTTCTTAGTCCCGTGGGATTTACCAGTTGAGAGCTCCCTCCCCCAATAGTGCAAGTCTACCCCACAATACACTTAGTGGAAAAGAGTTTTGTTGGCTATGGGTCTTCTCGGGGTCTCTAGGGGCCAGACCCTGTAGTGCACTGATGCTCACTTCTATCCACTTATAAATGTCTATGTCTGCACTTTTCTTACAATCTCAAATTGTTACATATTTAATGAATTGCTCTCCAAACGTCTTTGGAACCAAATTACTCTTGCAATCCTCCTTGTGGGATGTTTTTATCCACGCATCCAAGCCCTACCTCAAAACTGTGCAGTACTGACATGGAAAACATCATGATGGCCAGAGCTTCCCAGAAAATGCACAGGGAAATGCATGAAGAATAGGCTGCCACTCATTTTTGTCGATGTTATGGGCACAGAAGGACACTGCCTAAAACCACCAGTGGACTACCCACACAGTAGTCTGAAGCCATTGGGAATGGCAATGCTGATTGCCAAAAGCAAACCCATAACTGTTGGGAATTTATTTTCTTAAATCCCAAAAAGGGGTGCAGTACCAGTACTCACCACTATCAAAAAGCCGGCGTTTTAAAACAACACCAGATTTTACTTTTTGTGTAAAACTGAATAAATGAACCCAAAGCATGCCAAAGAAAGACTTACTGAGAGGTGGATCCAATGTAAAGTTATATTCTGAAGTGCCTTGAAGGTTTATAACAAGACTGGCTGAGCTGTGGATTTCAGCAGTTTAAGTAAATTTGGACTGAAAGACACTAAAAATCTAAATGTTTAAAAGAAATGAGTGACCTACTTTGAGTGTCACATAGGTTGCAATTGTTTAAATGTCATAGTTTTAAACTTAGAATCAGCATTCTAGCTGCATATGTAAACATTGTCTTGACTTAAACTGGGGAACAGAAATGACATGTAGCTAAAAACTGGCTTAAAGAGATTCCAATTTTGCCTGGCAACTACCCCCCATCAGGAGTGAAACTTGAGTCACAGCTGTGTTCCCAGGCCTATCTGCCTTTTGCTGGCCACACTAAGGATATGCCATCTCTCTGATAATTGAATTAAGGGGAGCCCCCACAGAATACAGGAGCTCTGAACAAAGCCCTGTCCTGACTCAGGCAAATGTTTTATTGGCGGGAGTCGTAAATGGAGCTTCCTCCTGGAAGGACAGGGGAGGAGCACTGCCTGTGAGAGCAAGCTGGCTTGGCAGAACTGGAAAAACCAGAAATTCAACCTTGTGCTGGGGGGAAACCACACCCCTTTGGGGCCAGAACATAACTCTAAAAAGATGAATAACTCATAGTACGGACCTGTGAAAATTATTTAAATGACACCATAATTCTTGTGATTTTTCTGCCCACATTTTAAGACGTGTTAGGACCCGGTGGTATGTTCAGGGGGGTTTTAGCGGAAAAGAGGATATTACTCAAAATGTATGCATGTGAAAAATCTGACACTTCATCAATTAATGTCCATACTCCTTGCGCACATGTGTGTAAATTTGGGTTAATGTCCGACATTGCAAAATCAGTTAAAAAGTGAAATATGTGCCATTTCTGAATGCAAGCCCACAGGAAGAGCAGAGTTTGAACAGGGGATACCTCCTGTGATATGTGAGGGGTGCATGTAATTTTAAACAAATGTGTACCTGTGCAAATATGTCTTTTTTTATCAAATATAGATTGTGTGCAATTTGACAGGGGAGTGTCCTCTCTGCAAGCCATAAAATGACATCGCTCTGACTCACAGTCAGTTCCCCAATCAAGTGAGAAATGGAAGTTTGACCAATGGCAAGTGGAGAGGGGTAGGGTCTAGTGATGCTGCACACACACCCACATTCTAAACAGATAAAAGCAGATAGTGCAAGCCAAATAGACCTTCATTTTCCACTTGCAGCTGGAAGCTCTGCCAAAATTCCATACCTTACCTCCATCAACCTTCAGAGCCAACACTTAGACTCCAAGATAAACAGAGACTACAGAACCTTAAACAAAAAGGCCACTGCCAGCAAGAGTATTTGTCAGCAGGCCTCAAAATCTTTTTGCAACTGAACTCTTCAGACAGCCGGGCGAGCCGTCTGAATTTTGCCAAGAACTTTTGCAAGAACCCGGTGACAGAAATATCCAAAGAGAAGGCAGGACCCGACCCAGAGAACCGGTGCCTAGCAGAACCCAGGACAGGAGTGCAGTGCTGACCCAGAAAGACTGTCCGTGGCCAGAAAACCGGTGTCCAGGACAGAGAGCAGTTCCAGAGACCAGACCGATGTGCGGAGAGACCGTCCGTGGCGAGTGAAGAAAACCTGACCAGATCCGTGGCGAGGCCCATTCTGTGTTAAAATATATTGTGAGTACCTAGTAGAACTGTGTAGAACTAATCTCTTAGTTAAAATAATATAATTCAATCTATTTTAATCTAAGTAGAACTGCCTCCTAACTGTCACCTGTCATTTGTAAAGCTGTCACCTGTCATTTTCTAGTTGCAAGCTGCACTTGTCTTTTTGAACTTTAAAATTTCAAATCTGAAAAACGACCTTCACAAAATCGCTCATATCTCCGCGACCGTTTGTCTTAGAGACTTGCAGTAACTTTCATCTGGAAGCTGAGATCCTAGGCTGTCCTACGACCCCAAAATGATAGTGATAGTCCTTGTAGTTCCTCTGTAATCGCGCCCGGCGCACCCGCGAATTTTACCGCGATTTGCAAATTTCTTCACGTGTAAAAATCTGCTGCCGCTTGCCTTCCATTTGCCAGAAATTCGTTTAACCTGCTAATCATCCCTGAATCACTGCAAGAGTGAGCCTGGACTAATATTAACTAGATACCACTCACCCTGAACCTCTAGGGGGAATTAAAAGCATTTTAGCATATTTTTCACTTCATTGCCAGCACATATAAAAGCATTTTGGGCTTGTGTTTAAAGCTCCGATCTGTACTCTAAGCTTGCTGGGGTGAACTGAATATCTGGTTGCAGGCCATCACGCAACAGGTCACGGAAACAGGGTCAGATATATGGAGAGATCAGGGTCCCTTACATGTGGCCCTGAGTGAACTATACATGGCTCCTAAAGCTAAGGATGAGCACAACAAGATTGCCAGGGTAGCGGCATATTTATATTTACATATGGGAGCCATGCAGGACAAATGTGCTGAAGGCCAAGATTTGGCGAGTAGGCAACTGCTGGCATTACAGAAGGCCCAATCTGATCTGGACTCTTCTGAGCAGAGGCTGCAGAGGAGCCAGGAGTCAGAAAATGATAGTAGGCAGTATATCATTAAAATAAAAGAGGACATGGATATACTGCAACAGGAAAAGGCTGACCAGGATACCAGATTTCTGGCCTTGCAGAAGGAGTATCAAGAAGGTTTGGACTCCCTACTGCAGAGCCGGAAAAAGCTGGAGCAACAGTTAGATTTCAATAGGGTATGTGCTGAGCAGGTAGTCACCCTGCAAAGCCACCTAGATAGGGAGAAGGCAGAGAGCAATAAACTGATTCTGAAAGACCTGGATACCCAGGCAGAGTTTGATCAGGAGCGCCAGAAAGCTGGTGCCTTCCAACGGCAGAGGGATGACCTGGCAGCACAGATGCAGGCTCTCAGTCAGGAAAGAGACACTTTAGGCCAGGAAGTCTGCCACTTAAAAAAGGAAATGGAAGAAAATCACCTGGCCCTCCAGGGACTGGGTGACCTCCAAAAAGAACAACAGAACTTGTTAGAGCACACCAGGAAGGTGGAGGATGCTCTGGCAAGACAGGAGCAGGCCAATAGGGACACAGCTCAGGAGGTAACCCTCCTGCAGCAAAGACTGGCCCAGTGCTCCAGGACCAATCAGGAAACGCAGAGAGAGAATGAGGCTCTCTGCCAGCACAATGATAGACTCCAACAACAGGTAGCGATGCAGGAGAGACGGATAGAGTCTAGTAAGGCCTTAACTGAGGAACTGAAGGCGCAGGCTCTTGCATTGCAACAGGGAGCAGGGGCGGATAGAGATGAGGTTCGCTGGGAAAGAGAAACTCCTGAGCATAACACCAGGAGCCCTAGTACCAGAGGCCTTTATTTCTCTCAGTCCCTGGACTCTGCCACCCCCATGTCCCCTGGCGCACATGAGCACAGGGCGGAATTGTGAAAGTTCGCATGTCCACTCTAGAACTGTGAAAGTTAGCATGTCCACTCCTAGACGGAATTGTGAAAGCTAGCATGTCCACTCCTAGACGAAATTGTGAAAGTTAGCATGTCCACTCTAAAACTGTGAAAGTTGGCATGTCCACTCTAGACTGAATTGTGAAAGTTAGCATGTCCACTCTAAAACTGTGAAAGTTGGCATGTCCACTCCTAGACGGAATTGTGAAAGTTAACATGTCCACTCTAAAACTGTGAAAGTTGGCATGTCCACCCCTAGATGGAATTGTGAAAGTTAGCATGTCCACTCTAAAACTGTGAAAGTTAGCATGTCCACTCCTAGACGGAATTGTGAAAGTTGGCATGCCCACTCCTAGATGGAATTGTGAAAGTTAGCATGTCCACTCTAGAACTGTGAAAGTTAGCATGTCCACTCTTAGACGGAATTTGTGAAAGTTAGCATGTCCACTCTAGAACTGTGAAAGTTAGCATGTCCACTCTAGAACTGTGAAAGTTAGCATGTCCACTCCTAGACGGAATTGTGAAAGATAGGATGTCCACTCTAGAACTGTGAAAGTTAGCATGTCCACTCCTAGACGGAATTTGTGAAAGTTAGCATGTCCACTCTAGAACTGTGAAAGTTAGCATGTCCACTCTAGAACTGTGAAAGTTAGCATGTCCACTCCTAGACGGAATTGTGAAAGTTAGCATGTCCACTCCAAAACTGTGAAAGTTGGCATGTCCACTCCTTGGCGGAATTGTGAAAGTTAGCATGTAAAAGTTGCATTTAGAAAGTGTGCCCTACAGCCTCTCCGTCAAGCTTAGAAATGTGCCCAATAGCCTCTCTGGTAAATTGAATTTAGATGTGTGCCCAAGATCCTCTGTGAAAGATGCATTTAGAAATGAGCCCAATAGCCACTCTATGAAAATTGCATTCAGTAGTGTGCCCAATAGACACTCTGGAAAGCCGCATTTAGAAATGAACCCAATAGACACTCTGGAAAGTTCCATTAGAAGTGTGCCCAATAACCTCGCTGTGAATTTAGTAGTGTTCCCAATAACCACTCTGTGAAAGTTGCTTTCAGAAGTGTGCCCAACAACCCCTCTGCGAAATTTAGAGGTGTACCCATTAGCCGCAATGAGTTACATTTAGAGGTGTGCCCAATAGCCTCCCTGGTAAATTGAATTTAGAAATGTTCCTAATAGCCTCGCTGGAAAACTGAATTTGGAAGTATCCCCAATAGCCTCGCTGGAAAATGAAGTTAATAGTGCGCCCAGTAGCCTCTCTGTGGAAAATTGAATTTAGATATGGGCCCAATATCCTCTGTGAAAGCTGCATCTAGAAGTGTGCCCATTAGCCACACTGTGAAAGCTGCATTTAGAAGTGCTACCAATAGCATCCGTGAAAGTTGATTATAGAAGTGTATCCAATAGACACCCTGGAAAGTCTCAAGTAGAAGTTTGCCCAATAACCTCTCTGAAAAATTGAACTTAGAAATGTAGCCCAGTAGACGCTCTGTGAAAATTTGCATTTAGAAGTGTACCCAATAGCCTCCGCGAGTGTTACACTTAGAAGTGTGCCTAGTAGCCTCGCTGATAAACTGAATTTAGAAACGTTCCCAATAGCCTCTGTATGGAAAATTATACTTAGAAGTTCGCCCGGTAGCCTCTCTGTGAAAGTGATTTTAGAAGTTTGCACATTGAAAGAGCATATAACCATTCTTACCACACCCCACGCTTACTCTCTCCTTTACATCACCACTCAACTAGAACACAGAGATACTATGACACCATTCGGTATAACTGTTCCCATACGAACATCCACCGCTTACTCCACATCATTCTATGTAAACACTGCTGGTCTCACACCCCCAGCCAGGCGTTCTCCTCAGGCCTAACGCAGCCACATCCGTTCCGGATAAATCCTGCCAGAACGAACACATTCTCCTGATCTCTCAACCACCACACCTACCAATAAGAATCAGCTATTACTTTGTGTACCGCACGAGCTGCACACATATCCGGTGCACACACGCACCTTTTGACTCTCCCTACTCTCTCTACTGATCTGAACTTCGGTTCCCAAGGGCGTTCAACCTACCAGCGCCTTCAGACCATACCAATGGTATATAAGGCGCTATATAAGTGCAAAATAACAATAACAATAACAATAACAATACTCCAGTTTCTTTGCGGGGCTGGAGGACCAAAATCATTTAAGATGGTCCACCTATAAGGCGGCCATCTTGAAACATTTTGCTACTCATAGAAATCCTCAAGAGGCTCGCAAGGCAGCCTACAATTTGCAGTGTGGGGAGGATCAGGCCCCACAAGAGTTTGTGCAAGAACTGAAACGTGCCTTTGCGCAGACCACCAGAAGGGTGCGCACGGATAGCAGAGAATTTATTAATACGTTTTCCCATGCCTTGCCCAAATACATAATGACCCAGCTCGTGAGGGATTTTCACGAGAAAAGATCTTTAGACTGGGTCATTGAACAAGCGACCCGGATCTATGAGGTGCAGAAGCCCATAGAAAATAAAAGCAATACCCAGAAAAATCCCAAAACCAACAGCACCCCTGCTGCTGCCAAGGTGGCAGAGGTAAAGGTCACCCCCGTTTTAGATTTGGAGATGGGGGGGCCTAAAAACCTACCTGCACCTAATAATGCTAGGCCCAGAAGGTCCTCGGGCCAGGCACAGACAGGGAGCCAGGGAGGCAGCCCCACAAATGGGGTCCCTCGCTCTCCTGATTATGTAAGCCCCCGTTACAAGGGAAACAGACCCATCCTGGGTTATGTGTGGACTCCTCCAGCCCAAGGGGGGGGATCCAGCCAAGCACCTAACCCAGGGAACTTCCCTCCCAACTTCCCACCGGAGGGCAGAAATTCTCCAAATCCTGGGCAGAACTTTTTCCCCAGGTATCCACCCAATTTCCAACCCCAAAATCATCCACCCTTCTTTCCCCAATTCCCTGAGCCCAGACAACCGAATCCGGGAGAGGGGAGGCCAAGGGTGGAGGGGTATCCAAATCTTCCCAACCAGGGGTACTACCAAAGAAGGGATAGCTACCCTTCCCGGGATCAGCCCAGGGGAGAAAACAGGGCCCCGTATCAGCCTGAGCGGGTTTCCCAGTTAGAGCGCCAGGTTCAAAACATGGCGCGGGATCTGGGTCACATACTGAGGGCGCAGCAGAACCCTCAGATCGGCATGCCGGCGCAGAACGCACCCAACTCTGGACCTGGTACTCCAGAACAATGACGGGGGCAGCACCCCGATAACTCACCGGTTCCCAGGGAGGAGGCACAAAGGGAAGGGGGGTGTAAAGCCTTGGAGGAAGCTTCCTTCCTCACTTGTAAACAGCCCCTGGAAACCCAGGAACCGGAAACAAAATCTCTTGCCCCTGAAAGTCTGCCTCCTAAGGAGCAGAGGGGGGGTAGGAGAAACAAAAGACCCAAACAGACTCAGTTTGAGGAGGAGGTACAGATCTTCCAATTTGAGGGAGAGGGATCCTCAGAGGATCCTGGGAAAGGGATCTTCTCCTTCAGAGAGGGGGGAACTCCTCCCAAAGAAAAATGGGTCCCTAGGGATGCAAATCCAGACTGGGGAGATGTGGAGACTGAGCTACCGCCGCCCACCATCTCATCCCAGAACCAACAGCAAGAAAATCCCCTGGTTCAAACCCATCCTGGTGACTGCCTCCAAAAGGGGGGGGGGGGGGGCGGCCCGGAACCGGAGCCAGGGGAACCCACAATGGCTCTGATCTCCAGTTGCCAAATTTTTCTTTCAGATTCCCAAGGCTCTCCACAGAATTCTGCCCAAATCTCTTCGCTAGTGATGTCCAAAACCAGAAAGTTAGCCCGCCAGTTGTCCAAAAATGTGCATTATCTGTGCCCCCTTGAGGAGAAGGAGGGAAGATACTATGCCCCGGTACAAGTACAGGGGCAGGGTATAATTTTGGCACTGGTGGACACTGGATCTCAAGCTACCCTTCTGTCCAGAAGGGCCTTTGACGAACTGAATGCAGGAAGGGGAGAGAATTACCAAATTCCTCTCACCTCTCTTCCTGGACAACTGCAGAACTTTGACGGGAAGGAAATTCCCATCGAGGGGACGGCAGACTTGGACATTAAAATTGGGCGACACAAGTTGAAACACCCAGTCATAGTTGTGACTCCAGAGGGCACCCCTTGTTTACTAGGGAATGACCACCTGAGAAGGTTGTCACCCCTAATAGATTGCGTAAACAAGGTCCTCTGGACCCAGACTAGCCGACCCATAAAATTAAAACAGAGTGTCAACCATGTTAGTTTAAACGGCACCTGCCACATGGTTGAACAAAAATCTGACCAAGTAGAATTTCACTTCCAGAATAGCCAAATTCCAGACGTGACAGTAATAGCAGTAGGACAACAGACTGGTGATGGAGGGTCCTCTCTATTTCTGAAAATCAACCTTCCTTCCAGTCTAAAGTGGTACTCCACGCTGGAAGGAAACACTCTGAGATTCTTTACTAATCCACAATCAGAAACTCCCACTCCTATAGTCCAGAAAGATGTGAAATCAGCTCAGAGCCTGGCTGATATTCAGCAAATTGGAGAGCAGTTGTTCATCCCTGTCCAATTAAATGATGGGAAGGACTCTGTTCTCGCTCGAGTGTGTGTGAACAACGGTAAGAGCTTCATCAGCGAAGCCATGTTCCGCCAACTCCCAAAAGATCCAGCCATTCCCACATTCAAACTGATAGACAAATGGGAAATGGACCTGGAAGCACCTAATTCCAAACATCTCCTGCCAAGCAGGTGTATGCTCAAAATCTCCATTGGCAACAAGAGCATAGTCCACAATTGTTGGGTCGTGCGAGACGTCCCTGCCGCCTTTTACTTAGGCAGTGACATTCTCAATCGCTTTGCCATTAGTTTGGACCTAATAAACTTCAAAGCTTGGTCCCGATTAGTGGATAATCCCATGGGCTTTGAGGATCCAGAAAAAGCATTTAGGTCAGCTCAATTGCTACCTTATGCAGTTGAAATTCAGATCAAAGAGGAAGTCACCATCCCAGAAAGGACCCGACAATTCTCCCTGGAAGTGAAAGTTAAAAGGGGACAAGAGTTGAAAAACCCTGATGCTTACATACATCTAAATGCTTCTCTCCAACAGCAAGGGTTGGGGGTAAACCCAACACCATTAGTCAACATAGAACATGACACCATTCTAATAGAGGTGGATAACAGCGACTTAAAGAGTATTACTCTAGCCGCAGGCACCATTATTGGAATGGCGGTTGATGACCGACATTTTTCCATAGATTTAGGTAATGAACTGTTAGGGCCAATCCCCAAGGACTGCTTTGACAGTGACAGTGATGACAATACAACACCAGACAGGATTTTTACCCGGCACGGGCGGAACTTCCTGGTGTACACTTCCTGCCCCTATGGTAAGGAAGATGTGACTTGTGACTTCAGGAGGGATGAGGTGATTTTCCAGGTCCATGAGGGCTGCCTTTCCCACCTGAAGCCTCCGGTCCAAATCAGCACTCTGACCAGGGACTTCTCCACCCAGCTGGAGGAGGCCGCTGAAATAGCCAAACCAGAGGTCTTTCCAGGCTTCAGGCAGATGGTGGAAGAGAGAGTCAACCTAGCTGACGCCTGTGTGACTCTGGAACAGAAGCAAAAGTTGAAACAAGTTTTCTTGGATTTCCAAGATCTCTTTGCGGTAGACTCATATGACTGTGGTCGCACTGACATCCACACAACAACAATCCCCCCGGACCCTGGCATGACTCCTGTGTTTGTGAAGCAATATCGCTTGCCTCTCGCATCAATGGAGTCCCTTACTGAAATAATTAAGAACCTTGAGTCCCGGGGAATAATCCGTCCAGTCCACAGCACCTTCAATAATCCGGTGCTGGGAATATTGAAGCCAAACGGCCAGTGGAGACTCTGCGCTGACCTTAGGGAGCTCAACAAACGGGTCCATACTTCCCGATGGCCTCTGCCCTACATTGACCAAGGGCTGGCCCAGATCCAGGGGTCACAGGTATTCACGGCAATAGACCTGACCAATGGATACTGGACTGTGCCTGTCAGCAGGGAGGACCAATACAAACTGGCTTTTACCTTTGGGGGCCAGCAGTATACATGGACCCGGACTCCCTTCGGATACCTCAACTCCGGTAATGAGTTCAATATTTTCCTACATAAGGCCATGCCCGACCTGGGTGCGAGGGGTAACCTGGCTTATGTAGATGATGTCCTCATCAAAAGTTCATCTGTGGAGGAACACATAGCGGAGATCCGTTATGTTCTGACGCAGTTGAGGGCCGCCGGAGCAAAACTTTCCTTTCAGAAAGCACAGTGGTGTAGAACCCGTGTTAATTTCTTGGGGCATGAGATTACTCCTCAGGGTCTCTGTCCCCAGGAAAAGAAAGTGGAAGCACTTCAGAAACTGAAAGACCCCACAACTCTGCGGGAACTAAGGAGCCTCCTTGGACTGACGAATTACAGCAGAAAGTTCATTGAGGGCTACGCAGAGATCACCAGACCCCTGATTCATCTCCTGAAGGGGGGGATCAAGTGGGAATGGGGTCCAGAACAAGCCGAGGCAGTAAAACAACTCAAAAGAAGCCTCTCACAAGCGCCTTGCCTAGCTTACCCTGTCAGAAACAAGGAGTTCTTCCTGGAGACGGGGTTCTCTAATACGTGCTTGACGGCGGTATTATACCAAAAGCATGACAAGGTCAATAAAGTAATCTCGAGCAAAACTTTATCCTCTGTGGAGGAAAAATTCAACGATTGTGAGAAGGCACTCCTGGCAACGGTGTGGGCATTGAAGAATTACCGCCCGTTTATCCAGGGGGAACACATCATAGTGGAGACTCCACACCAGCCTCTGCAATATCTCCAAAGTGATAGAATCCGGGCAGGAAATGTGAGTAATTCCCGAATTACTTCCTGGATTCTGTCAATGCAAGGCTTTCCTGTGGAGGTCAGATATGGCCAAAACAAGAAGAGTCCCCTCGCGCAAGGTCTGGCTGACTTGCATGATTGTGCCAGAGAAAACTGTCTCGAGGACGAAAATCTAAAAATCAAGGACAACACGGAGGCATACCTTAATTCCCCACACAAAGTCTTTGAAGAAGACAAGTGAGAGGGAATGCCCACTGTGTATGTGGATGGATGCTCTTACCATGTTGATAACGACGGGGAGAAAGAACTGGTGGCCGGCGTAGGGAATGCATGGGTGAATGAGTCCCCAGAACCCTCCGCTGGATACAAAATTGGTCCCCGAAGTAGTCAGGTGGCAGAATTGATGGCTGTGCATCAGGCCATCCTCACTGCTGTCCAGCATCAACTCCGCGAACTGGTCATAATCACAGATTCGGATTATGTACGGAACGGGTTCGTGGAGCACCTGGTTAATTGGAAAACCAGAGGCATGTTATGTGCTAACAACAAACCCTTGAAACATGGGAAGTTGATCCAAAACATTGATGATCTGGTCACCTCGAATGAGATGACCATCTATTGGAAAAAGATCAAGGGTCATTCCAAAGTAGAGGGACCAGGCAAAACTGGAAATGACTTAGCTGATCAGCTGGCCAAAACCGGGTCCATCCAAGGGGATCTAATTGAGATTGAGTCCCTGTTGGGGGAAATCCAGGTCCCTGCTATCACTAGGTCCCAGACAAATGCTCACAACGACCTTTCAATTGCACAATGGAGTAAGGAGACCCCTGATGCTGATTTGATTACCGCTCAGAAGGGGGATCCAATAATTGGTAAATTTTACCAGCACCTTGAGGACCCTGAGAACTTTCCCCTGACGGATACCGATTACATTGGGAAAGAGGACCTAAGAGTGTTGATGAAATGTCCAAAAATGTTCCGGATCCAAGACGGTTTGCTGGTAAGGAAATCCAAAGCGGGCCACGATCAGTGGGTGGTTCCTACCTCATTCCGAAGCCTGATGTTAAGTCACGCCCATGATGCGGCCACCGCCGGTCATAGGGGGTTTCACACAACATTGGAAATCTTAAGAGAGGTTGCATACTGGCCACACATGGGGCAGGACCTCGACCAATACTTGAAGGGTTGTCTTGTGTGTGCACAATTTTAGCCGACATCCCTCACACACCGGGCGCCTTTACAAAAGAGGGGGATGACACTGCCATGGTCAGATTTACAAATTGACTTTGTAGGCCCCGTGATTCGCTCTGCTAGGGGGAATAAGTACATGTTGACTGTGACATGCTTGTTTACCAAGTGGGTGGAATGTCTCCCAGCCCCAAACTGCAAGGCAGAAACGGCAGCTGCCTTGATGATTAACCACATCTTTTCCCGTTTCGGTCTACCTCAAAGGATTGAGTCAGACAGAGGTAGCCACTTCACCAGTGAAGTGATGACAAAGATGTGGGAGATACTGGGGGTCAAAAGGAAGTTACATATTGCTTACAGGCCAGCTTCTTCTGGAGCAGTAGAACGCTACAACCGGACAATTGTGAGCATCTTAAAAAAGTTTGTGGCAGATTCTGGGCCAAGTTGGGATATCCGATTACCTCTGGTCCTAATGGCCATCAGATCTACCCCTTCATCTGCAACCAAAATGTCACCATTTGAGTTGATGACTGGACGCAAGATGGTGCTTCCTCAGCATTTGCTCTACAGGACCCAAGAGCAGACACTGATAAATGCCTCCACAACTCATGAGTATGTGGAGAATTTAAGGAAACACCTCCAACATGCTTTTGCTTACGCTCAGCGGAATCTAGAAAGATCGGCTGATAGCATGAAGACCCACTATGACCTGAAGACTTCCAGGAAGGAATATCAGGTGGGGGACCGGGTCTATCTATACAACTTCCAAAGAAACCAGGCAAAACAGCGGAAATTCTTGCCTACATGGAAGGGACCCTTTGAGATCATCGACAAGATCTCCCCTGTGGCCTACAAAATCCACATCCCCAAAGGTCCTTGGGCAGAGGGGGAAGACAAGTGGGTCCACATAAACCAGTTGAAATGTTGCCATCCCAGGCACACTCTGCAACAACTGGAGGAATCCTCTGGAATCCTAGCGGGTACTGTCTCAGATTAATTCAGTTCCAACCATAAAACATATCACATCTAGTCTCTAAAATATTGTGATTTGCATGAAACTGTCTCTTAGTTATACTGTTTTTTTTTCAAAATAAGAATGTAATGTTTCGTTATGATGAAATGCATATGCTGCCCCACTATCTCAACAGTGGTGGAAAAACGTCTATGAGTAGGTATTGCCGCTCTTCCTTTGTCGTCCTAGGAGAAAGAAAACCTGGAGAATGACCAAGGAGGATGATCCGGAGACCGGGAGCAGAGACGCAAGGGGCCCGGTGTACCGCCCAATATTCCCATCAGGACCGGCGAGGAGAACCGATCGATCAGTACCGGATGGAGGAAAAGATGCTGAACTGTGCCATCTATTGGAAGAAGATGAGGAAACATCACAGGTCTTGCGAGTCCCATTAGTGAAATAGAATGGCCATCGCAAGAGGGGGGCTTGTGGGATGTTTTTATCCACGCATCCAAGCCCTACCTCAAAACTGTGCAGTACTGACATGGAAAACATCATGATGGCCAGAGCTTCCCAGAAAATGCACAGGGAAATGCATGAAGAATAGGCTGCCACTCATTTTTGCCGATGTTATGGGCACAGAAGGACACTGCCTAAAACCACCAGTGGACTACCCACACAGTAGTCTGAAACCATTGGGAATGGCAATGCTGATTGCCAAAAGCAAACCCATAACTGTTGGGAATTCATTTTCTTAAATCCCAAAAAGGGGTGCAGTACCAGTACTCACCACTATCAAAAAGCCGGCGTTTTAAAACAACACCAGATTTTACTTTTTGTGTAAAACTGAATAAATGAACCCAAAGCATGCCAAAGAAAGACTTACTGAGAGGTGTATCCAATGTAAAGTTATATTCTGAAGTGACTTGAAGGTTTATAACAAGACTGGCTGAGCTGTGGATTTCAGCAGTTTAAGTAAATTTGGACTGAAAGACACTAAAAATCTAAATGTTTAAAAGAAATGAGTGACCTACTTTGAGTGTCACATAGGTTGCAATTGTTTAAATGTCATAGTTTTAAACTTAGAATCAGCATTCTAGCTGCATATGTAAACATTGTCTTGACTTAAACTGGGGAACAGAAATGACATGTAGCTAAAAACTGGCTTAAAGAGATTCCAATTTTGCCTGGCAACTACCCCCCATCAGGAGTGAAACTTGAGTCACAGCTGTGTTCCCAGGCCTATCTGCCTTTTGCTGGCCACACTAAGGATATGCCATCTCTCTGATAATTGAATTAAGGGGAGCCCCCACAGAATACAGGAGCTCTGAACAAAGCCCTGTCCTGACTCAGGCAAATGTTTTATTGGCAGGAGTCATAAATGGAGCTTCCTCCTGGAAGGACAGGGGAGGAGCACTGCCTGTGAGAGCAAGCTGGCTTGGCAGAACTGGAAAAACCAGAAATTCAACCTTGTGCTGGGGGGAAACCACACCCCTTTGGGGCCAGAACATAACTCTAAAAAGATGAATAACTCATAGTATGGACTTGTGAAAATTATTTAAATGACACCATAATTCTTGTGATTTTTCTGCCCACATTTTAAGATGTGTTAGGACCCGGTGGTATGTTCAGGGGGGTTTTAGCGGAAAAGAGGATATTACTCAAAATGTATGCATGTGAAAAATCTGACACTTCATCAATTAATGTCCATACTCCTTGCGCACATGTGTGTAAATTTGGGTTAATGTCCGACATTGCAAAATCAGTTAAAAAGTGAAATATGTGCCATTTCTGAATGCAAGCCCCCAGGAAGAGCAGAGTTTGAACAGGGGATACCTCCTGTGATATGTGAGGGGTGCATGTAATTTTAAACAAATGTGTACCTGTGCAAATATGTCTTTTTTTATCAAATATAGATTGTGTGCAATTTGACAGGGGAGTGTCCTCTCTGCAAGCCATAAAATGACATCGCTCTGACTCACAGTCAGTTCCCCAATCAAGTGAGAAATGGAAGTTTGACCAATGGCAAGTGGAGAGGGGTAGGGTCTAGTGATGCTGCACACACACCCACATTCTAAACAGATAAAAGCAGATAGTGCAAGCCAAATAGACCTTCATTTTCCACTTGCAGCTGGAAGCTCTGCCAAAATTCCATACCTTACCTCCATCAACCTTCAGAGCCAACACTTAGACTCCAAGATAAACAGAGACTACAGAACCTTAACCAAAAAGGCCACTGCCAGCAAGAGTATTTGTCAGCAGGCCTCAAAATCTTTTTGCAACTGAACTCTTCAGACAGCCGGGCGAGCTGTCTGAATTTTGCCAAGAACTTTTGCAAGAACCCGGTGACAGAAATATCCAAAGAGAAGGCAGGACCCGACCCAGAGAACCGGTGCCTAGCAGAACCCAGGACAGGAGTGCAGTGCTGACCCAGAAAGACTGTCCGTGGCCAGAAAACCGGTGTCCAGGACAGAGAGCAGTTCCAGAGACCAGACCGATGTGCGGAGAGACCGTCCGTGGCGAGTGAAGAAAACCTGACCAGATCCGTGGCGAGGCCCATTCTGTGTTAAAATATATTGTGAGTACCTAGTAGAACTGTGTAGAACTAATCTCTTAGTTAAAATAATATAATTCAATCTATTTTAATCTAAGTAGAACTGCCTCCTAACTGTCACCTGTCATTTGTAAAGCTGTCACCTGTCATTTTCTAGTTGCAAGCTGCACTTGTCTTTTTGAACTTTAAAATTTCAAATCTGAAAAACGACCTTCACAAAATCGCTCATATCTCCGCGACCGTTTGTCTTAGAGACTTGCAGTAACTTTCATCTGGAAGCTGAGATCCTAGGCTGTCCTAGGACCCCAAAATGATAGTGATAGTCCTTGTAGTTCCTCTGTAATCGCGCCCGGCGCACCCGCGAATTTTACCGCGATTTGCAAATTTC
Organism: Ambystoma mexicanum; assembly: GCF_040938575.1. Classification (NCBI taxonomy): domain Eukaryota; kingdom Metazoa; phylum Chordata; class Amphibia; order Caudata; family Ambystomatidae; genus Ambystoma; species Ambystoma mexicanum. Next base: position 1,154,092,047 of record NC_090926.1, on the reverse strand, counting down.
TTCACGTGTAAAAATCTGCTGCCGCTTGCCTTCCATTTGCCAGAAATTCGTTTAACCTGCTAATCATCCCTGAATCACTGCAAGAGTGAGCCTGGACTAATATTAACTAGATACCACTCACCCTGAACCTCTAGGGGGAATTAAAAGCATTTTAGCATATTTTTCACTTCATTGCCAGCACATATAAAAGCATTTTGGGCTTGTGTTTAAAACTCCGATCTGTACTCTAAGCTTGCTGGGGTGAACTGAATTACAGTTGATTGCATTTCTGAGAACTGTGTGCTTTCCTTCCATTTCCTTGCATTGCATAAAGGGGGGAGGGAATTGCCAGAGAAAAGTGATTACATTGTTTTTTTGAAATCATATTGAGTATTTTCTGTATTGCATTTTCATTCAGCATTACATCCATCTGAACTTATATAAAGCATTCTCTACCACCTTCTTCTTCTGTTCCTATTCACAAGTGTGCTAGTGCCAGATTCTCCGTTGTTAATCTTTACTGCTCAGATTCAGTGTGATATTCAATTTTTAAATTATTATATAGTGTGATATATATATATATATTGTTTAAATTATCAATTAAACCTTTTAACTTGCAAAACAGAACTACTTCTTGGCTCAGTGGGGTCAGGGGGATTCAAAGAGAGGGGTGTTATATAGGGGTAGTCATCCAGAACGTATGAACTGGACATAAAGATATTTCAATAAGGGTTTCCATTCAGTATCCCAGACTAGGCATTGACTTAGCTGTAGTGTTGAATTGAATCCTCTTACATCATCTGGAGAGTTTTGCTGAAAGCACGACCCCTAACTCTTCCATTGAGGTCCAGGGTCGGGTTTGGAGTCCCATCGTCCCGGCAAGGCAGTGTGACCCCCTTTACAGCCCCTTACGCACTTCTGGGGGTTTGTAAATCCCTCTCTGCAGCCCTTTCTGCTCACTCTCCTCGCTCCCTGCTTCCCTCCCCGCTCCACCCATCTCCCACCATCCACCTTGATGATTGGTCCACTGATATCCAGGAAGCACCTCTTCACTGGCAGAGCTAGGCCAGCCTTGCCCGGGCAGCCTTTGTTAAGGGCCACAAGGCAAAGGGCCATTCCTGACTAAGAATCTTCACCCTGTGTTTGCCCATGCTTGCCTGGGACACCTGATGCAGACTACATACAGCGACTGATAAGGTGAGTTTTGTGTGGGCGAGGAGTACAGCCTTTACTGTACTGCAGTAAAACCCCATCACTCTTGCTACCTAATATTTTATACCTGCATGCACCTAGGCTAATTACGTAACTGGTATTCGTAGTACTTCCAAAATTGAATCTACCTGGCCTCACAGTTGGCCCAAAACAAGATCTTATTGATTTCAACTATTTAATTTTTATTTACTACAATATTTGTTAGGTGCCTATAAAACGCACAATATGTTTGAAGATTTGCCATGCTCTCCATTTGGAAGAGCCTGGAAGTATAGCCTGTCCGTTTTTTAGCTGCAATTTGTGAAGCACAGACTGTCGCTGTCGCTAACCGTCTTATCGTAGCCGCAGGAATAAACTGAGGAAGGCACTACCTGAGTGTGCACTCATACCACATACCTCCACCTGAACTGCTAGGTATGTATAACGCACCACTCTGATGGACACTAGCCGCAGTCATGGCTATCAGCACACATCAGAATACAGTAACGACTACAAGAAATGTGGCCTCGGTGGTCACATAATTGTTCCGCATAATTACACCAGACTATGCCTCAACACCTCTGACATCAGTATGTACCAAAGACCAACAACAAATCCGGGCACGCTGTACACATAGCGAGTATCTAGCACTCACGCCATCTCCTGACTCCTCTCAGCACCCATCCACATGCCTGACATCATGGGTTGCTTTCAACCAGACCGTGGCCAGCCCTGCTAAACCTTAGTTGGTAAAATGTACACATGCATTCTAATCTAACTCACGGTTTTAGAACACAGCACACTCCCACCAGAGACTCCTTCCCCTGACAATGAATGTGGCACACAATAATAATGCTTTTTATCTTTACTAAACCACAGGTTCTTTATTTCGGTAGGCCTACAACCAGCCTCGCACACAAAACAATTAAAAACACATTGTGTCACAATGGACCAGGAACCAGGCCGGTGTGTATTAATAAGATATTTATTAATTTATTATTTAATGGAAATGGCAAAATATTCAAACAATTTACAATAGCCACCTATGTCGTGGCACACTAATATAATGTTTCCTACAGAACAATTGGTTCAGAAATCCTAACACAGCTCTCCTAAATCTTTAATGGCAAACATGAAAATAGTATTAAAGCACTATTTTCAATAGCACTAAGTTTACACACTCCCCCTGCAGCACATCCCCCCAAACATTAGCTAACTTAATTCCCTTTGGGTGGAAGGCATAGTCAAGGAGTCAGATAAAGAGAGAAAAATTGGATTTAGAAAACAGTCCACCACCCCAAGATGGGAAGTCAGAAAAAAAAAATTAAAACCCGATTTGAAAGGAAAATGGCAGAATCGGATTTACTTGTTACTCGCACCGCAGCTCACAACCTCGGTGGCACAGCTAGAAAGGAAATGTGTGTTGCTACACTTTAGGAGATAACAAAGCCTAAAGACTACTACTTAGCACACCAGGTCAACGTGAAAACAAGGTAGGAAAATCGATTTTAGGGAAGAAGCAAATGCAAAAGAAACATACACACGGCAAAATGGAAATTAGTTTTACACGGGATATGTAAATGACAGGTAGCGAAGGAAAGGGATGAGCTGTCAAAATCAGAAATCTGTTATAAGGACAAGGTGAAGGACACATGCAGGTAGGATTCTAGACATTAATGCTTTAAATGGGACTATGGTTTGGGTTTTCACTGGTCCAGATGCAAGTTGAGAGTTCAGGATGATGCACACAAGACACAGGAAAATTCGGTTTTCAGTGGCAAAGAGATTAATTCTTAGAGACTTTATTTTAAAGACTATAGTTATTAAAGAAAGACACTAAGCACATGGGGGTTCATTTCGAATTTCAGCGAGGTTACACTGTGATTTTCCTAATAGGGGAATCCATTGATTTACTTCAAAATAATGCTATGGATTTATACCGGCTACTGAAAGATTTATAACAGGGAATATGCTAACATACACAGGCTAAACAGTTTCTTCCATGGGAAGGTGAATGTATTATACTGGCAATTTGGACTTTCAATGGGATTTATAATAGGATTTGATTTTCTATGGGATTTTCTATGGGATTGAGAATAAAAAAGAGAGGGATATGCAATTTGAGACTGGGATTATTTGCTACTTACAAAGTAAGCTTTGACTTGGGATTCTGGACAACCAGCAGGATCACAGGTCTCTCTGGACAGCTAGAGCAAGGGGTCAGGCCACTGCACTCTACTAGATGGGATTCTGGACAGCTAGGAAAGGGTCTGGTCTCAGCACTCTCTGGATGGGATCAGCTGCCTCCATCCTCTTTCTCCTGTCTGCCTCCCTGGATTTTGTGTGGGTGTGTCATGTGTCTATTAACGTCCCCCCATATATTGCCCAAAATGACATCATTTATTTTACAATCTGGGGGAAGTGTTCTAGAATTGCTCTTTCCCTGGCATAGGACAGTCGATCATTCTTTTTGCTGCCCCCTGGTGTCATTGGTCTAAGGGGAGGGATCATTTATGACAGTTATTTGTTTTCTTGGCCAACTTTTTAGCAAAAATAAGTTATGTATCACAACTTCCAATTTATGCTAGACACCGTCATAGGAAGTAGGTGATCAGCTGCCTCCATCCTCTTTCTCCTGTTTCCCTGGATTCTTGTGTGGGTGTGTCATTTGTCTAGTGCATTCCCCCTTCATATACTCCAAAATGGCTTCATTTATTATACAATCTGGGGGATGTTCTAGAATTGTTCCTACCCTTGGATAGGACAGCCAACCATTCCTGTCCCTGCCCCCTGGCATCATTGGTCCAAGGGGAGGGATCACCATCTGTCGCTTTTACATTTATGACAGTTCAGTGTTCTCTCTGCCAGTTTTTTAGAAAAAATGAGTTATGCATCATAACTTCCCATTTATACTAGACACTGTCATAAGGAGTAAAAATGTGGTTTCAGGGGGTCATGGGGAACTAGACGTGCCAATCACCGACTCTGTGTGAGGTAGCATGGCTCCTTGGCACCTTTTGGCCATTTCCATAAAAGGTATGATAGTTATCACTCTGCAAATAATTAAGCATATTCGTAATGTACATCTCCATCTTTCCACCAACTGTCAAATTTTTCTCATTTTAAAAGCAGCCAGAACCGAGTCTTGACTGGCCATTTCAGTTCACAAAGTGCTAGGAAAAAGTTCTCAGTCTCTGAAAATCCGCCAGGAAATCACTTGGAAAAATATCATAAAGCAACATTATTTCTTATTCTGAGTGCTGGGGAAAAATGCCTAAAATGCATTAGTCCTTTAATGTCATATTGGATGATCTGTCACATATGGGGGCAGTCCCTCATCCCCCACAGCAAACTTTCTCTCCCTGGCTCAGCTTGCAACTAAAGAGTTCTATGGCACCCTTTGAAGTTTGTCAGTTTGTCCTTCAGAGTGGGTGTTGGAGTAATTGCTCAAACACTAGCCCCACTGGCTTTCTCTGTCTGTTTCGGCCAGTACTGCCTTCCAGTCTGGTAGAACAGGTAATTATCATGCGCTCAGCCACCTCATATGTCATTGCGGAACAGTTCACTTATAAGTGTGACTTCCAGGGGTAGCCCTGCCTGGGACGAACTGGTTTTCCTGGTTTCCCTGATCCTCTGCCAAGTTGATTGTCAACCCCCCACCCCCAACATATTCTTCAGAACAATTCTGTGCGAGCAAAAGCCATCATTTCACATTGGCTTTTAAACGTCATGTTTATTTTTTCTTTATTTTCTTTCACACATGTGCAGCTGTATTTCTCATTTAATATTTGAAATGTGGGTCTGCAGGTCATGGGATTTTCTTCTAGTTTGACCTTTTGAGTGAGTTTGCAATTACTGTTTTTCATGGACACGGAGGGAGAGACCCTCTGCACAGGGTTCTTTTGATTTAACATGGAAGAAAAGAACAAACTAAGCCATTTTCTTTGATTTGCAGTATTTTAGAATGCTGCTTTCCACATGAAAGGGAAAACAAAGCAGAGTCGGGTTGCAATGTGAACTCCTTGCCCCTTATGTGAATGAACAGTCAGACAAGGTTGTTTTCGGATGTATTGCCTAACTTTTTGGAATCCAGATGAAATAAAGTAAACGCAGGGCTGTTTTTCAATGCAGCACATAACTTTGTGGTATTTTAGATGAAAGAACAGAAAACGCAGGGTCTTGAACAGAATAGCAAAGGTAAAGTCGTCTTGAATGCAGTCCACAATTTTATGGTTCAGTTGAAAGGAACAACAATTGTAGAGCTGTTTTGAATGCAGTGCACAACTTTGGTATTCAGATGAAAGGAACACAAATTGTAGAGCCGTTTTGAATGCAGTGCACAACTTTGGTATTCAGATGACAGAACAGGAAATGTAGAGCTGTTTTTCACTACAGCGTATTACTTGGTTCAGATGAGAGGAACCACAGATGTAGGGCCGTTTTCCAAGATGCAGTGTACATGGAAGCAGAGCACAGGAGTTTTCCGTGGCAATGTTGAAATGCGGTTTTGAGGTGAAGGGGATTTCTGTTAGGGCCTGTGAATGCACCCCATAGATCTCCCATGCTCTTCTGTGACTTTTCGTTGTGGAAGAGTAGGGCAGAGTGGGGTTTCTTTCGGTGGAATTCTCCTTCTTCAGGGAGTGGCGCTCCAGGATCCCCTTCCTTCTTAGCATTGGAGAGTGTAGGCGGTACCCTATTTCCTTCCTTCCCTTCCAGGTGCCCAGGGTGTCCCTCTCCAGGCTGGAATGTAAAGAAGTTAATTCTCTAATAGAAGATAGGAAAAGAACAAGTTTTAGTACTCTTAACCCACATTTTTCCTGGAAGATTTACAGCAGGGGAACAATGACAACAATAATGCTTGCACTTTTTTCATCAGGCATTTTTACCTTTGTATTCTTTTTCCCTATATCACTTTACTTTTCTTTTTCACTTTCATAACAACACCAAGAAAATGACTCCCTGTTATATAGATATACCTATGCATCTAAATACTTCCGTCTGCTGTTTCCTCATTTATTTTCATTCTTCAGAGGGTTCCCCTGCTCGAGTTTCATTTGGCTCATCCATCAGCTGTAAAGCGTGTCTAGAGTGACATCTTTTCAACTGATTGATGTGGACCCATTTTTCTTCTGACAGCTCTCCTTTGGAGATGCACATTTTATAAACGACAGGTGAGATTTTGTCTACAATTTCACATAGACCATGCCAGGCGGGGAGGAATTTCCACTCCTTGGTCTGGTTCCTCTGAAAATTGTACAAGTAGATCCTGTCTGCTACTTGATATTCTTATTAAGTAGTCTTTAAATCGTAGTGGGTTTTTATCCCCTCTGTCGATTTCTCCAGATTCTGCTGAGCGTACGCAAAAGCATGCTGAAGGTGTTTTCTTAGATTCTGAATATATTCATGTATTGTGGACGCGTTAATCAGTGTCTGTTCTTGTGTTCTGTAGAGCAGATGCCAGTGTAACACCATTTTTTATCCAGTCATTAGCTCAAATGGAGACATTTTGGTCGCAAAAGATGATGTAGACCTGATGGCCATCAGGACAAGCGGTAATCGGATATCCCAACTAGGCCCAGAGTTCGCCACAAACCTCTTAAGAATGCTCACAATTGTTTTGTTTTACATCTCATCTCCCCCACTAGAGGCTGGGTGGTATGCAATATGGAGTTTTCTCTTAACCCCAAGTATCTCCCACATCTTTGTCATCACCTCGCTGGTGAATTGACTTCCTCAGTCTGACTCAATCCTTTGGGGAAGGCCGAAATGCGAGTAGATGTGGATGATCATCAGGGCAGCTGCTGTTTCTGCCTTGCAATTTGGGGCCGGGAGACATTCCACCCATTTGGAAAACAAGCATGTTACTATTAACATTTACTTGTTTCCCCTAGAGGAGCAAATCACGGGCCTGATGAAATCTACTTGTAAATCTCACCAAGGCAGTGTCATCCCTTTTTCTGGAGTGGAGCTTGGTGTGTGAGTGAACTTGGCTGAAATTGTGCACACACAAGACACCCCTTCAAATAGTGGTCGAGGTCCTGCCACATGTGTGGCCAGTATGTAACGTCTTGCAAGACTTCCAAAGTAGTATGAAACCCCCGATGAATGGCTGTGGCTGCGTCTTGGGTGTGAATTTGCATCAGGCTTCAGAATGAGATAGGTACCACCCACTGGTCACATCCAGAGATGGATCTCCTTACCAACAAACCGTCTTGGAATCGGAAAATCGGTTTCGGTCAGAGGAAAATTCACGGGGTCTTCAATGTGTTGGTAGAATTTCCCAATAATCGGATCCCCTTTTTGTGCCATGATCAAATCAGCATCTGGGGTCTCTTTAACCCACTGGGCAGTTGAGAGTTAATTTTGGGCAGGTGTTTGGGACCTGGTGACAGCAGCTACCTGGATTTCCCCCAACAGGGACTTGATGTCAAGGAGATCCTTCTGAATGGCTCCGGTTTTGGCCAACTGGTCAGCAAGGTCATTTCCGGGTTTGTCTGGTCCCTCTATTGTGGAATAACCCTTAATCGTTTTCCAGTAAATGGTCATCCCATTAAAGGTGACCAGATCATCAATGGTTTGTATTAGTTTGCCATGCTTGAGTAGTTTTTTGTTTCTACACAGCATGGTTTTCCAATTAATCAGGTGCTCCACAAACCCATTCCAGACATAATCTGAATCAGTGATTATGACCAGTTAGTGGAGTCAGTGTTGCACTGCAGTTAGGATGGCCTGGTGAACTGCCATCAACTCTGCCACCTGACTATTGTCAGAACTGGCTGCAGTAAGTGGTCTAGTAACAGGAAAGGGCCTGTACATAGAATAAACATTGTGGGTTGCCCAAGTCAAGATGGAGTGAAAGAAACCTTATCTGATTGGTTTAAGGAACAATGATATGTTTGCTTTGTCTGATTGGTGGACGGATAATGGGTTGGATTCTTGGGAGGTGAGCAAGATTCTAAACTGCCTTTCATCCATATTAATTCAGTGGCTGCTTGTACATTTATTAATCTCCTTAAGTAAGGCCTTTCAGAGTTCAGAAGATCCACTAAAGAAGTAAGGAAACCGATTGCTGTGCCTGAGAGAACTTGAAGACATCAGGTGGGATTGTTCCTTTAAAAAGTTTATAGACTTACACAGTTATTTAAATATTAAACAGTGAGTGAACTCTTTTATACTGTTTAAGAGTATAAGAAAAGAAGTTATAAGACTGAGCACGTTAAGTTTTTAATGTTGTTTTCTGCGTGATAAAGTTTTAAACAGCATTTGCGTGAGTGCGAGTCTTCGCATCTTCTGCAACATCATTTATGGGAGCGCGCGGGTATGGAGAGCGTTAGTGCGCATGCCCAAATGAATTGTGCGCAAGATTGTTTTTAGCACGTGTACAAGTTTTCACGTTTTAAGCAACGTCGCGTATAAATCGCGCGAGCGCAATGAGCGATAGTGCACGAGTCCAAATGAACTGTGTGCAAGTTTGTTTTTAGCGCGTTTACAAGTTTTCACGTCATAGCTGCGGCGCGTATAAATCGCACGTGTGCGGTGAGTGATAGTGCACGAGTCCAAATGAACTATGCGCGAGTTTGATTTTAGCACGTGTAAACGTTTTCACATCTTTAGCAGCGTCGCATGTCAATCAATGCGGTGAGCGTATATGTGAATTTAAAACACGTGTTGAGTAAAGAACTAGCGCGAGGTTCTTTCTGAGTTTTGAAAAGCGTGTTTATTTTCTTGTCAAATATGTGCGTGTAAATATAAAACTCATACGCAGGAGGAGCAGCATTCAAGGAAGTTAAAGAATATTCATTTTCACTTAAGCGTAACTTTTACACTAAGGGAGATTCTATACTAGTTCAGACTTTACAGAGTTTAATGTTTTGAAAAGTAATGAAGAATATCCAAGACTGCTAAGCACTTGCAAGAGTCATTTACTTTAGAGTTCTAAAGAGACTATAAATGGCATAGTGGCCAGATTTATTAGAGAACCACAACTGTTTTACAGTGTTTTCAATATGAATACATGAGCTCTAAGTCTAACAGAGGTTAAAAGAGGTGAAGAAGTTAGTATATGTTAAAAAACATTTAAAGTAAAGAAATGTATATTATTGCATAAGTAACCAAGCGTATTTGTTTTATCAGAGATACCAGAGCCTACCAGAAGGTTGCAGGGCACTAGTATCTCATTTGTTGTTTTCTCCACTTCCCCTTTCCCTTTCTTGGGGTTCTCAGCTCAGCTTTAATTTTTGGGTTGAGAGGTGAACTCCTGGTGAGGGTCTGTGGGGCCAGCATCAGCTCCTGTGGAATTCCGTCAAGCTGGACCCTGACAACTATTTCAGGGCCCAATCTTGTACACAACGGCAGGCTCTGGGGGCATCATTTTCCGAGGCATTCCCAACGCCGGCCACCAGTTCCTTTTCCCCGTTGGTATCGACATGGTAGGAGTACCCGTCCACATAAACTGTGGGCATCCCCTGGCACGTGTCTTCTTCATTAACTTTGTGCGGGGAATTCAGGCACTATCATGCAAGTTAGCCAAATCTTGCGTGAGGGGACTCTTCTTGTTTTGGCAATATCTGACCTCCACAGGAAAGCCTTGCATGGACCGAATCCAGGAAGTAATTCTGGAATTACTCACATTCCCTGTCCAGATTCTATCCCTTTGGAGGTATTGCAAAGGCTGGTAAGGAGTCTTGGCGATAATGTGCTCCCTCTGGATGAACGGGCGGTCATTTTTCAATGCCCACACCATTGCCAGGAGTGCCTTCTCACAATCGTTGAATTTTTCCTCCACAGAGGATAAAGTCTTACTCGCATAGAAGATGACTTTATTGACCTTGTCATGCTTTTGGTATAATACTGCTGTTAAGCACGTATTCGAGAACCCCGTCTTCAAGGAGAACTCCTTGTTTTTGACATGGTAAGCTAGACAAGGTGCTTGTGAGAAGCTTCTCTTCAATTGTTTCACTGCCTCAGCTTGTTCTGGATCCCACTCCACTTGACCCCGGCCTTTAATAAATGGACCAGGGGTCTTGTGACCTCTGCGTAATCCTCAATGAACTTTCTACTGTAGTTAGTCAGTCCAAAGAGGCACCTTAGTTCACACAGAATTGTGGGGTCTTTCAATTTTAATAATGCTTCCACTTTTTTCACCTGGGGACAGAGAACCTCAGGGCTGATTTCATGCCCTAAGAGGTTTACACGGGTCCTACACCACTGTGCCTTCTGAAAGGACAGTTTCAGTCTGGCAACCTTCAACTGTTTGAAAACATAGAGGATTTCCCTTATGTGTTCCTCACCAGTTGAGCTTTCAATTAGGACATCATCCACATAGGCCAGGTTAACCCTTTCAACCAAGTCAGGCATGGAAGGATGGTGAATTAATTGCCAGAGTTTATATATCCAAAGGGAGTTCAGGTCCATGTGTACTGCTGCCCCCCGAAGGTGAAGGCCGGCTTATACTGATCTTCCCTACTTACGGGTACTGTCCAGTATCCATTGGTCAGGTCAATGGTGGTGTAAACCTTTGACCCATGGATCTGGCCTAGTCCCTGGTCAATGTAGGGTAGAGGCCATCGGGACATGTTGACCCGTTTGATCAGCTACCTAAGGTCTGCGCATTGTCTCCATTGGCCATTAGCTTTTAGAATCCCCAGTACAGGATCGTTAAAGGTACTGTGGACTGGACATATTTTCCCACGAGACTCTAGGTTCTTTATGATTTCTGTAAGGGAAACCATAGATGCGAGAGGCAATTGATATTCCTTCACGAATACGGGAGTCATCCCAGGGTCCATGGGAATGGGCGAAAGGATTCTTAAGCTCGAGATTCCACACTTACGTGTGACTCAGAATTAGAAAAAGGTGAGATACAAACGTAGCCACTGTATGAATAACAGACAGCACGGAGCATCAGAAATAATAATTTACATAAGACAATCCCCGGCTTGGCGTGAACACACATTCATTACAGTTCCCTCTCACCCCAACAGCACTGTGCGATGATAAATGCCCCATAGCTAACTAACGAATACGCAAGAAGGACTCCAAACGCCTAAGCAGCACGTGCACAGCAGATCGCGCATTGAAATTCAGAAAGTAGGATGTTACTCCTCACCATTCACTGCCGGTCTTACTTTGAACTGTGAGTGCAGGACACATCAGTTTTATACATAAACAACCCTGTTCTCTGTACTCTCCTCAGGACCGTATCTAACTCCTGTCCTGGCTTGTAGGGAATACAGCCAGCAGAGGACAAAGGAGTTCAAAACCATAAATATTTACTAACAAGCGCCTGCCACTCCATGACACGCACATGTGGACTAAACCTACGAAAAACAACTTAAGGTGGGTAGAATGTGTCTCGCATAATATCAAATCCTAAAGTATAAATCTCGGTAGTAGTAATGGTTTTCAAAACTGTATGGCTTACACAGGCAACAGTAAAAACATAACTCCATGCTTTTCTCCTGATTAGGCAGCTTCAAGGACATACCACACTCCTGGCAACAACTAACCTCAGTGTTGAACACCCTCATGGAACCAATGCAGGTAATTCACCACCTACAAAGGTTTCCAGCACACATTAGGAGCAAGAATAGAACTGTAGTAATAATAGCTTACACTCTTCATATTTGTTTTCTTTTTCTGACAGGTGAAGAAGGATTATTAGAAAAGGTTTGCGTGAGCGATTCAGAACACCACAGCGAACCATGCTTTTTAATCTCTGTGTGATAAACTCATGATAAAAGTTCAACATTAATGTGGATATGAACTGAAACATGTTGAGATCACAATCTTTGATTTAGTACATAGTGTTAAGAGACCACAATGAGAATCAAGCCCACGCACATATGCCGGTTCTGATGCTTAAAGAACCATAAGGCAACCATGCGTACACCCTGAGTTACATTGATGTATATTGTTTTGCCCAGTCCAACCCCCTGAGAGATTGGCAGATGGAGAGCAGGTGCAAGTGGATCTAGGTCATCTGACCAAAGCCCCGCCCACCTGGTGCCTTCCTGCCTGCCGCTCTTTTTCCCCACTTAGCAAGCCCCGCCCACTGGTGCCTTTCTGCTTGCTGCTCTTTTGCACCACTTAGCAAGCCCTGCCCACCTTGCGCCTTCCTGCTTCCTGCTCTTTTTCACCACTTGGCAAGCCACGCCCACCTGGTGCCTCCCTGCTTGCCGCTCTGTTTCCCTACTTAAGGAACCCTCCAGCTTCTTTTCCTTTGCAGATGGGGAGCAGGGGCAAGTGGATCTAGGTCACCTGGCCTAAGCCCCACCCACCTGGTACCTTCCTGCCTGCTGCTCTTTTTTCAACACTTAGCAAGCCCCCCTACCTGGTGCCTTCATTCACCATCACTGTCTTGTGGCCAATGCTGGATTTGACTTTTATGGACTTCATTCATTCACAGTGCGTCACTCTTTCTCAACTCTCATGCTGGACTTCCTTTGCATCTTGTACTCATGGTGGCCCTGAATCATGCTGTTCCCATCTTCATCTTGTATCCTGGCTTGCAACATTATGTGTTACTAATGACCTCTGCAATTGTATTCGCTCTCCACTCTTGCTTCTACACTCTGTTTGACGGCTTACTCTCTTTTCTCTCCTCCTTTCCCTTCTCCCTTTTCCTATCTCCTCCCCTTACTTTCTTCTGTGCACTTACTCTATCAGAATTGTCCCTGGACCTAATATGATAGCAACCTCGTCTCTTTCCTCCACCCCCCCATTACTATTTTTTTCCTCCCCACCACCTGTCCAGCACTATCTGAAATGTTGTCAGGCCTAGTATGATAGTCGCTTGTTTTGTTCCTCCCCTCCCTTTCTGCACCCCTCTCCCTCACCTTTTGTTTTTCTCCGGCTCTACCAGAAATGTTGTCAGGCCTAGTACGGTAGTCGCCTGTCTGTTTCCATTTCCTTCCCACTCTCCCCCTCCCTTCCTTATCTATGTCTTAGCTCTTGCACTATCTGAAATGTCGTCAGGCCGAGTACGATAGTTAATTTCACATCCTTACTGTTCATGGCCTGTAAGAATGTGGTTGTATTTTCCCTTGTTCCCTCCCTTGCCTTGAAGCGCTTTGAAACACATTGTGTATAGGCGCTATAAATAAACAATCATATCATTTCATTGTAAACAAAAGGTCTATTGATGAGTACCTTGTATGTTGAGTTTTATATGAAATAATATGATGTACTGATTCTGTATGAACTATTGTGTTTACGAATAAATTGATTTTAACAGGACTGAAAGCTTTAATGTTATAATCTTTGCAGTAGTGTGATCTGTCCGATCAGTCTCTATCTCACTATTGTTAGCCATAGTCTTATTGTTGCCTGCTATTATCTGTGCCCATCTTTCTTTAGGTCCATTTTGTAATCTTTCAGTAGGTAACATTCCTGCAAGTAATTCCCTTTGGTCACTAAATGCTGGGCATTCCATAATGATATGGTTGCTTGATTCCACTTGGTTTTCTTGTTGACAAAATCGGCAATTAGCCTCGTCGGTCGGTATTTTCTTTTTTATTAGCAAGATATTCGCACGTTGGCAATACATCGAGCCGTAACCGGCAGAAGGTATCTCTCATTTGCCGACTGGGAAAGATAGTCAGATATCACAGCAATGTATTTAATGCCCTAACTTCTATTTCTGAGGTTATATTCATATGATATTGTGCTTTCTCATGAATGGTCTTTATCCATTCATTTTGCAGGATTCTTTTTTTAACTTCCAATGGTCTATTTATCAATACTTCAGATGTTAAATCAGTATTGTTCAATGTTTGGCAGCAAGCATATTTTCAAATGTTTAGGGCTGTTGCACTGGATGTTTTAGCTTTCAGTCGCAATATCCCAAATGCGGGGACGTTTTCATTGCTGATGATCTTCCTGTATAAATCTAAGTATTTCCAATTTATGATGGATTCTATCGATTGGCTAGCCAATTCATATCCGATCCTGGGTATTGAATAACCACATGTTAGGGACAGTATCTTTCGCCAAAAGATCCCTTTGACCTGATTCCACGTATGGCGTGGGATGTTAAGCATAGCGTCACTTCCATATGTTACTATGACGATCACTTTCTGCCTATAGAAACCGATTATGGGTTTCATTGAAAACTGCCCATATTTTCTGTGTATTATCAATCCTTTTCTTGTAAGCAAACGTGCATTGTTTTTCAGATGTTCCGTCCAATCTTTTTCTGTCTCTGATTGCTTTATCCAAATGCTAAGATATTTCGTGGTCTTTACTATCTCTATTTTTTTTTCCTTTTAACTGTATTGATAATACTTTAGGCTTTATTCTTTGTTGGTGTGCTAATGTCATAACTTGTGATTTTTTGGTGTTTATCTTCAAGTCGTTTTCTTCTACATATTTTTCAAGCTTTCCCAGTCTCTTTTGTAATCCTGTTTGTATCTTATCAAGGATACCTATATCATCGGCGTATATAATTTATGGGATTGGTATTGTATTCAGTTTAGGAGGTTTTGCGATTATATCGTTTTTGATTTTCTGATATATCCGAGACATAAAGATTGAAAAGTGTCACTGCCAAGGGGCAGCCTTGTTTGTTTTAAGCTGTTAAAAGTTTGAATCTGTGTTGTTACCGTTCCATCCTGGGAAAGTCTCACGCTTACATTTGTATCTGTATAAAGAGCTTTAATATGTTCCAGTATTTCTGTGGGACAGTTCCATCGCTTTAGTTTTCCCCATAGTTTTGGTCGGTTAACACTATCAAAAGCTAGCTGTAAACCTATAAAGGCTGCATGTGTTGGTGTTTTTGATCGTACAGCTTGTTGTCTTAGTAGGTTAAGTATCATTAAGTTGATGTTTGTGCCTACTTTCTTTGTGAAGCAGGTTTGTCATGGATCTTGCCTCCCGTGTGCCTTGGCCCAATCAATCAATCTCTTTAGGAGTAGTGATGCAAAAACGTTTTCCAATGGGTCTAACAGAGCCAGTGGACGATAATTGCAAGGTTGTTTCTTGTCACCGTGTTTAAAAATGGGAATCAGAATTGCTGATTTCCATGTTTCTGGGATGTCATTATTTTCTGAAATAAGGGTGAATATTTGCATGCAAATATTGGCCCATGCTTCCAGAATTCTTTTTTAATATAGCATTACTGAGACTGTCCTGTCCAGGAGCCCTTGAGCTGTTTGTCGTTTGATGTGCGTCATTACTTCACCATATTTTGACTTGATATACCACGTTTCCTTATGTTCAGCTGTTTGCTGTTCTTGATCCATTGCCTCCGTTCTTATTTTGTATAGCTCTGAGAAGCATGGTATCCATTCTCTTTCTGGAACCATCTAAAATCATCTTTTGTTGCTGCTGCGTTTTCCCATTAAGTAAATTCCATAGCTCTCTTTTGTTTCTTAACGCCTGCAGCATATCTTTGCAATCATTCTGTGCAATAGATGCTCTCACATTTTTGATCCAGTTTCGATATTGTTGTCTTAGTGTTTTCGATGCTATCATCCCTTCTTTAGGAGCCATGCAACGCGTTTCTGTTATGTTCTTCCTTAATTGCTTTTTCTTCAATGCAATTTGTGTATTGTAAGCATGAGTATATTCGCTTTTCTGTTTAGGTCTACTGTTCCCCTTAGGTTTAAAGGGTATCAGCATCCATTCATTATTGATTTTCTCTTTCGCCATCCTATTTGATTTGAGGAATGTTTCTTTCATTGCTCCAATCTGTTGTTCTTATATCCGCAATCTCTTGTAGCCAGTATTGATCACGATGTTGGGAATTGCAATTTTATCCAGGAGCTCATGGTTAGCCGTCCACCTTATTGCTGTTTTATTGTGGTAGCTGTATATGTAGTCCAGGTAGGCCTTCGATGCACCTCTTGTCCACGTTGGTCTTAATGGGTTGTCCCCATTGGATAGAGTTAGATTTCTTTCATTCATTTCTTTTGTCCATATTTGTGTTTTGATAGATAATTTATTAAATTGAATTTTTGCTCCGTTGAATTGAAACAAATGGATATTCAATTCAATGCATATAATTTCCAGAAAATTATATTTTGCTTGCACTGCATCTTTGTTCGTTAAAACTGCATCTATGAATGTAACATCTCTGCTAGTGGGTGTATTCCAATATACATTTATTATTCCAATAAGCTTTGTATCATGCATATTTGGTTTTTTTTCCATCTCTTTCAGCTGTTTGCATTCCACTACTGTGATTTGGATCCATGGATTAGGATTGAATGATTCTTTCAGATGTATATTTGCATTCAATTTGATTAAGGTTAATAATCCAGCATATGGTTGGCCCTTGGATCCTAATATAGCAGTATTCATGTTTGTTATATACCTGTCACATATAGGTTGTTTTACTATCCATGTCTCCTGGAGACATATGATTTCATATTGTACTAAATCATTATTTCCGTTTCTGAATAAATGAGCGGAGCCTCTAGTGTTCCATGAACACAGCATCAGGTTTGCTTCTTTTCAGGACATGGCTGTCATAAATATGTCTTCCTTTGTTCATTGCATTCCGCTTTCCGTAAATCTTTGGTTTGTTTATTCTGATATTTTTGACCATCTAATGTTTTCCTGCTATCAGAGGATCTTGTTCTGTTTCTCCGCACATGTTTATTCCTCTGCAACTGTTATTCTATCGCAATTGATGAAGAACTCAGTTCTTGTACATTCCTTCTTATTCTCAAACGTCAGGCTTCTTCTGTTTCATCAGCTAGTGTAAAAGATGTGTTGCTTCTAGCATATTTAGCTGTACATCAAAAGCCTAATTGTCTTAATTGATTTGCATATTTCATCACATTGTCTGTGGCCCTCCATTAATTGAATTGGATCTGTACAATATCAGTTCTTTGTTCTTGTATAAATTCGACTACTTTGAAATCCACTGATTCAATCATATGAAGTGATGGGATTGCATGCAGTAGGCGAAATAAATTGGTTCTGTTTAAGATTAGAGCATCTTTATCGTCCTTCTCTGTATATTCAACATATTTTTTGATACATATGGGCGAGGATCAAGAAAGGTTGGTAGTTGTAGAGGCTTAATGATCTTTTCTGTTTTTGGGAAGACTGCTTTTCTCTTATGTACTTGTTTATTAGTAGCCAATTGGTCATTTTTGCTGAGTTGAGGACAGTCTTCTGTGGAGTCTTATTTATTATTTAATATAGAATTAAGTGTCCCCACTTGTTGTTCAGACAAATCCAATTTGTTGTCCGAGATGTCTCTGCAGGATAGAATGTCATTGTCCGAGTACTCAGTGTGTCCTTCTTCATATTTATCTATGAGGTATAGTGAGGTTGTTTCTTCTAGTGTAAAATTGTTTCCTCTACTATGATTAGAGAGATCTCATCTGAATATGTCAACATATTCATCAGTAAATCCAGTTGTGCTTTATCTTCTGATAATTGCTCCTTAGCTTGGGCTTTATGTATTTCCTTGTTTGGTCGATTCATGGTAAGATCTATTATATTTGTATTCTGTTTGGTTTCTTTTTGGGTGAATAGTTTATTGATGACCGGTGGCTCTGTTAGATTTCTTAGAAAAGTCCTAGGTCCTCTCTTTGTGGTTTTTGTGTTTTTGATCTTCTTTTTCTCCTCATTTTTCTCTATTTTCGTATGATGTTATTTGTCATTTTTCTACTGCAGTCAAATATTGAGAAAGTTTCAGCTTCATTTACAAAGGGTGCATTTTTTTGGTGTGTAGTTTTAACTTGCATATCTCTCTTTGTTGAGTTGATTTTTTCATTCCCCTTCAATTGTTTTTTGTGTGTTGTTAATTGCGTTTCTATGCCCTTCTCTGGACCTTTCCTAGCGGGTTCGACTGTCAGGATATTGTTAGGGATGATTTTTTTTTTTGCTGACTCCTCTATTATTGTTTGGTGGCTGCTTTGCTCTTCTCAGGCTCATATATTCACTTTTTCATTGCAGCCTTGGCTCTAATTCTTGTTTCTCACATCACCAGTTCTTTGCAGATCTTTCTCTGGGTTGTGATCCTGATTTTTCACCTTTTCCTGCTGTTTAGTAGTTAGCATCTTAATCAAGATGTTAGTCACTTGTTCTTTGTCAGCTCGATCGCTTCTCTATATATCAAATAGTCTGGTTTGGATCTTGCTAATAAAGGATTCCATGGTAATTTATTTGGTGTGCATTAAGGCAATCAGCGTTGCCTGATCACGCATTGTATCGCTGATGGTCTCAAACAGTTTCATGAATGGTGTCAAAGCATGACTCGAGGCTGCTATCAGCACGCCCTGTAACTCGTTGATGGAATAGGTGTAATATCATTCTGCGTTTCACACTGGCATTACCCAGCAATTTATTTGGACCGATTTTCTTCCATTGGTGTTCTAAAGTCCTGTTTAGTAGGTTGATGTTTCTCGTGGTCACTTAGATGGTTGGTTTCATCCTCCACTTGTTTTGTGCCTATTGTTTGTATCATGCAGTCTAATTTCTTATATTTTGGTGTTGAAGTCCTGTCTGGTTTGCTTAGATCTAATTTAAATGGAAATAGATTTCCAAATGCTTTGTGCCTTTTCTCATGCTTATTCATTAACAGCTCTATTTTGGTGATGTCGAGAGACAATCTCACTAGACGCCGATTTTCTGCTTTGGGCGTTATTGATTTGTTAGTTAGAGTCGTCATACTAGGTTGTCCATGCTTCAGTTGCCAAAGATGCTTCGCTTGCAGTGCTCGGTTTTTTCGTAATGTTAATGGTGTCAAATCTTGGTTTTTTCCTTGATTGCCTTTGGGCTTCTTTCTTGCTTATCTTTCTCCACTTCCGGCAACTTTGAGGCGCTTCCTTTTTTTTCTATTAGAGCCCATGGAGATTTTCCTTCATGTAGAATGTTTTCAATCATGAATCCATTATTTGGGTTAGCTTCAGTTTTTAATGTGTGTAGGTATGATGGTTCAGGGGTTCATTTTTGTAGCATGTCAGCAGGCCTCTGTATAAACGGTTGCTGAACTTCCATTTCTTGTGTCTTACAGTCTATTTCGTTGTCTTATTTGATCTGGTTTTATGGGGATTTCCGCCGTCGTCACCCCTTGTGATTCTCCGTCTTTCACGCACCATTCCTTTCTAATCAGCACTTGTATACTTACCTGCTTGTGCGCATTCGGTTCTTTTTTCAGTTTTGCAGCTGAACGCGTCAACTGGCAGTGAGAGATAAGCGGATCTAACAAGGTAGGGGCGTCAGAGGGGATGATTGTTTCAGTCGCTAGATGTAAGTTAGCTCGCTGCCTTGTTTGAGGTCCTGTTGAGGCAACCATTATGTTGTTTGTGGTCTGTGAGGTTGTGAAAGTCGTGTATTAATTAGGTGGAGTGTTATGATTCAGGACGTACCAGCTCATATGTATTATTTGGCACCACCTCTGCCAATACACCCAAAGACTGCATGCCGCTCCGCGGGTCAGCAGGGGTTTTGACGAAAATGCCCTGCTTTCTAGGACAAAGCGGGATAACAGACTGCAGTAACTCCGCTTGCAGTGGTGGAAGACAGACTGCAGTGTCTTGTAAATTGTAAGTCACACAGGGCACACAGCACGGCTGGGCATCCAAGAGTGACCAAAAAACAGCAATACAGCAATACTCCTCCAAGAATCCTCAAGACTCTGCTTATGACTCTGCAGTTTGTTGTCCTACAGCAATTACAGTAATGTCTGGGACTTGATTGTTCTCAAAATGGAACTCAATTTTGTCAGATCACTGCTTGACCATGTGGCTTGTGCCATTTAGACTGACATAGTTGGTGCTCTGTTTCAATTTTATTGGGCGGTTAGCCTGCGTCCAGAGGACCTTGTTCACACAGTCCATTAGTGGAGACAACCTCCGAAGGAGGTCATTCCCTAAGAGACAGGGGGTCCCCTCTGGAATTACGACTGTAACCGGGTATTTCACCTTTTGTCGCCCAATTTTAATCTCCAGATCCACATTTCCCTTAATGGGAATGTCATTCCCTTCAAAGTTCTGGAGTTGTCCTGGAAGAGGTTGAGAGGAATTGGGTAACTCTACCCCCTTCCTGAGTTAAGTTGCTCAAATGCCCCTTTGGACAGAAGAGTGGCTTGGAACCCGGTGTCCACCAGCGCTGAAATTGCACATTGCCCTTGCACCCAGATGGGGGCATAAAACCTTCTTTTTTTCTCATCCAAGCCGCAAAGGAAATGGGCATTTTGGGCTAGCTGGAAAGTGAATTTCTTTATTTTGGCATCCTGATATTTGTGGGGTTTTGCAATCCCCTTTTTCCTTTGATTCTGTGCTGTCCCCCTTTTCCCGGAGACAGTCACTTGAACCGGTTGGTGGGGAGGAGCCCTCAGTTATTTCTAATTTCTCAGGATAACATTTCTGGGGTTCAGGGATGGGCAGTTCTAGGTCAGTCCCCATACCTACTCAGTGTGAGTTATGGTATTTTGGGGCCCATTTTTCTTTGGGAGGAATCCCCACATTCTTGAAAGAGAAGACTTTCTTCACAGAATCCTCCAAGGATTCTTCCCCTTCACACTGGAGGATGCCGACCTCATCCACAAAATGGGTCTTCTTTGTCTCTTTGTTTCTCCAACTTACCCTCTGTTTTCTAGGCTGCAGCTTTTCGAGGGTAGGAGATTTTGGTTCAGGTTCTGAGGTCTCTAAGGCCTTTTCATGGGTGAGGATGGACTCTTTTTCTAGGGCTTTGCATCCCCCTTCCTCCCGAGCCACCTCCTCTGGAACCTGCTAGTTGTCTGGGTTCTCTCCCCAGCATTGTTCCGGGGTTCCAGACCCTGGATTCGAGCTGTTCTGAGCAGCTATGTTCAACTTAGGGTTCAGCTGAGCCCTCAACATGCAACTCAGGTCTTGGGTCAAGTTCTGGACCTGGAGCTCCAGTTGTGACACCTCTCTGGCTGATAAAGGGGGTCTAAAGTCAATTCTTTGCTGCTCTCGTGAAGGGTAACTGTCCCTTCGCCCTGAGAAGCCTTGATATGGAAGGTTTCACTGGTAACCATTCATTCTTGGCCTTCCTTCTCCCTGATTTGGTGATGTAGACTCCTGAAGCAGGGAGAGAAAGGAGGGTTGTTATGAACATTGGGATTTTGAGGGTGCCTAGGGAAGAAACTTAAATTAGAGGGTGGAGATTACTGCCCTCCTGAGGGATGCTTGGAGTGACGTTTCCTGGAAGATTTCCTGGGGCTGTACTTACCTGTTTGGATCCACCCCCCTGAACCAGGGGAGTCGATATGTACCCCAGGATGGGTCTATTCCCTTTGTATCTGGGGCTGATGTAGGTGGCAGAGTCAGGCGACACATTTGTGGGGTTCCCTGCCTGGCTACCACCTGCTGGAGACTGGTCAGAGGTTCTTCTCTGCCTCTTGTTTGACTGGTTAATGGGAGGTGTATTTTTAGAACCCCCAATTTGTAGGTTCAAAATGGGGGTAGCCTTCACCTCCACCACCTTGGTAGCAGCAGGGGTGTTGGTCTGTTTGGGGTTTTTGGGAGGATTCTTATTTTCTATCACCTTTTGGACATCATAGATCTGGGTAGCTTGCACTATTACCCAGTCAAGGGTCCTTTCATCATGGAAGTCCCTAACCAACTGCATAGAAGTAGGTAGTGATGAACTCCCTGCTGTGCGTGCCCACCCGCATTGTGGTTTGTGCAAATGCCTGCTTCAATTCCTGAACAAATTCTTTCGGGCCTGATCCTCTCCGCACTGCAGCTTGTAGGCCGCTTTGCGAGCCTCCTGGGGGTTTCTGTGTGTGGAAAAGTGCTTTAAGATGGCCACCTGGAAGGTAGACCACCTTGAATGGTTTTAATCCTCCAGCCCTGCAAAGAAGCTGGAGTATTCTGGGGAGAGTCTCCATTTGGCAACCTCCATAGAATCCTGATCATTTTTAATGCCAAATGATGTAATCATCTGGTCATACAGCTCCAGATGCTCACAGACTGAGTACTTGGCATTTGTGTGGTACAGAGTCATGACATGTCTCATGGCCTTTATCTGTCTAAAGGGGTCTTTCACCAGAGTTATCTTTTGTTTGGCAGCCTTATTTTTCTGCTGCACCTGAGTTCATTCGCCCTCAGACTCAGAGCTACTGCTATTTCAGGTACCATCCCTATCCTCTAGGTGCTCCCAGATTCTGGGAGACTTAGAGTCTCTCGCAGAATAACGGGGCATAGTCTCTTCTCCCCTGTTGTATTGTGGGCTCTCTGGGTCACTTCCCTTGGGCTCCCTCTTTCGCACAGGGGAGTAGTCATCTGACTCCTCCCTTGTAGCTGATGTTTCTGCCAGTCTAACTCCTAGATTTTCTTTTCATAGGGGTCTTACTGGTCAGATACATGGTACACAATATTTTTGAACCTGAACAGGGATGTACACCCATCAATCTCTGATGAACGCTGGCCTGCCGGCTCAATCATGTTGGACCTAATTGAGTCTGGCTGCCTCATGGTTTCTGGTCTTGCAAACCTGTAGACATGAAGTTAGCAGTGCCTTGGCTATACAGGGTGTTAAGTTGGCTTGATGCCCTTGGTACCGAGGGCATCACACTGTGATCAGGGGCTGCCCTGTCACTCTCTAACCGTTCAGGGTTCCTTAAGTCCTTATTTACCTTAGCATACTATTTTCCTAACCTCTCAAATGTCTGTTTCTCAGCCCCTATTTCTTGATAGAATGCAAAGGCCTGGGCATTGTGCTCTGCTATCAGGGCTTGACTGGTCTGTATGACCTCCCCTTGAGCTACTACTTGGTTCTGGAGTCCCCTGTTCTCATCACCAAGGGCCTCATTTTCTTTCTGGGCCTCTTGTATTGTCTGGCAGTACGTAGACCATTTTTACTGCAGGAGATACATCTCCTCACTCTGAGCATTTTTTTCTGTATTGTCTGATTTAGATCATGTTCTATTTGCCTTATGTGCCCCACTGATTTTTCATTCTCTAATTTCATGTTAGTCAGTTCCTGAAAACATGACTCACTTCTCTCCAGGTCTGTTTTTAATGTGCTCACTTCCTGGCACATGCCATCTTTTTCGTGATACAGTGCACAATTCTGTTCACTAAGCTTATCTCTCTGTTATTTTATAGTGCTTAACTTCTGGCGTTCCTGGTCAAATTCTGTTTGGTAATGAACTTCTTTAATGATTAACTTATTATTCTCATCTTTTAACTGCTTAATCTGATCTTGCAAAGCAATCATATCCCCTAGGCAAGTTCTATCGTACATCACTTGTTGGTTCAATTTTTGAGTCAACTCTTTCTTGGCACTCCTCTTTTAATGCAGGTAATTGAGTTTCCTGTTCTGAATTAGTTTGTTGCGGAATGGCCAAATCCTCCTTGAGCTGCTTGATGAGATTTCCTAACTCTAACTCCAAATTTTGGCTCTCTCGCATCTTCTCCTCTGCCTGCCTTAACTCACTCTGTATTTGCTCAGACTGGTTTTGCACAGAGGTTACACTTTCTTGCTATTTTTCTTCCATAACTATCATGTGGAAGTACATGTATGCGGTGAGTTGTGCCATCTTAATCTACTCATCTTTGATGTTCTAAGTAAAATGAACTCAGTCAGGGCTTGATGTAACAGGCCACTGCCCTGCCACACATCCATGCTAATAGAGGTCACCAGTTGCATCATACTAGATAACCAGGTTTCATGATTTTGTTCTTCCTATTCCTCTCTAATGAATAATTTAGACAGAAGGTGCTGCCTAGCTATGTTAATTTCCACGGTGCTCATTATGAAGAGTGTCCTACCTTTGCTTATCTATGCAAGGACAAAATCTCTATGTTGCTCTTGCCTAGAATAGGGTTACACTATTTTATTTTGAGACACAAGTCTGATACCTAGGGTACAATGTTTAGGGTGGCGCCTTTACAGTGTAACACAATTTTCTAGGCACTAAAAGTAACACTACCTTCAATGGGTTGGCCTGCTGTGCTGGACTGTCAATGTTGAAAACACTTATCTTAATCACGGCATGAGACCCCACTCAGTCATGGTTTTAGAACACAGCACACTCTTGCCAGGGGCTCCTTCCCCTGACAATGAATGTGGCGCACACTAAAAACACTTTTTATCTTCACTAAACCACGGGTTCTTTATTTGAGTAGGCCTCCAACCCATCTCGCAACCAACAATTACAAACACCCTGTGTCACAATGGACCAGGAACTAGGTTGGTGTGTATCAATAAGATATTCCTTAATTTATTATTTAATGTAAAAGGCAAAATGTTCAAACAATTAACAATAGCCACCAATGTCGTGGCACACAAATGTAATGTTTCCTACAGACAATTGGTTCAGAAATCCTAACACAGTTCTCCGAAATCTGTAATGGAAAACAAGAAAAATAGTATTAAAGCATGTGATAGCACTAAGGTTACACACTCCCCCTGCAGCACTCACCCCCAGACATCAGCTAACTTAATTCCCTTTGGATGGAAGGCAGTGGCAAGGAGTAAGGATAAAGAGAGAAAAATTGGTTTTATAATACAGTCCACCACCCAAGATGGAAAGTCAGAAAAGAAAATGAAAACCCGATTTGATAGCAAAACGGCAGAATCGGATTTGCTTGTTACTCGCACAGAAGCTCACAACCGCAGTGGGACAGCTAGAAAGGAAATGTGTTTTGGTACACTTTAGGAGATAAGGAAGCCTAAAGACTACTACTGAGCACACCAGCGCAACATGAAAACAAGGTAGGGAAATAGATTTTAGAGAAGAAGCAAATGAAAAAGAAACATACACATGGCAAAATGGAAATTCGGTTTACACAGTATTTGTAAATACAGGTAGCTAAGGGAATGGATGAGCTGTCAAAATCGGAAATCGTTTTTAAGGACACATGTAGGTAGGATTCTAGACAATATGGACTGCTCTTAATGGGACTACGGTTCAGGTTTTCACTGGGAAAGATGCAAGTTGAGAGTTCAGGCACACAAGACACAAACAACTTCGGTTTTCAGTGACAGTGAGACTAATTCTTAGAGACTATATTTTAAAGACTATAGTTATTAAAGAAAGACACTAAGTGCAAGTGGGTTAATTTTGAATTTCAACCAGCTTACAGTGTGAATTTCCTTATAGGGGAATTAATTGATTTACTTCAAAATAATGCTAAGGATTTATACCACAGTATATGCTAACATACACAGGCTAAACAGATTCTTCCATGGGAAGGTGAATGAATTATAGAATTATACTAGGACTTTGAATGGGATTTTAAATGGAATTTTCTATGGGATTTTCTATGGGATTGAGTTTACAAAAGAGAAGGATATGCAATTTGGGACTGGGGTTATTTGCTACTTACAAAGTAAGCCTTGATCTGGTATTCTGGACAGCCAGCACATTCCCAGGTCTCTCTGGACAGCTAGGGCAAGAGATCTGGTCACTGCACTCTCCTGGGTGGGATTCTGGACAGCTAGGCAAGGGTCTGGTCTCAGCACTTTCTGGATGGGATCAGCTGCCTCCATCCTCTTTCTCCTGTCTCCCTCCCTGGATTCTTGTGTGGGTGTGTCATGTGTCTAGTACAGTTCCCCCATATATAGCCCAAAATGACATCATTTATTTTGCAATCTGGGGGAAGTGTTCTACAATTGCTCCTTCCCTGGGATAGGACAGCCGATCATTCCTTTCCCTGCCCCCTGGTGTCATTGGTCTAAGGGGAGGGATCATTTATGACAGTTTTTTTGGCCATCTTTTTAGCAAAAATTAGTTATATATAATAACTTCCAATTTATGCTAGACACCGACATAAGAAGTAGGTGGTTTCAGGAGGTCATGTGGAATTAGATAAGCCGATTGCTGACTCTGTGTGAGGTAGCATGGCCCCATGGCACCTTTTGGTCATTTTCATAAAATGTATGATAGTTATCACTCTGCAAATAATTAAGCATATTCAAAATGTACATCTACATCTTTCCACCAACTGTCACATCTGTCCCATTTTAAAATCAGCCAGAACCGAGTCTTGACTGGCCATTTCAGTTCACAAAATGCTAGGCTAATGTACTTAGTCTCTGGAAATCTGCCTGGAAATAACATGGAAAAATATCATAAAGCAACATTATTTCTTTTTCTGAGTGCTGGGGAAAAATGCCCCAAATGTCAATTTGGATGATCTGTCACATATGGAGAGTGGTGCCTCATCCCCCACAGCAAACTTTCTCTTCCTGGCTCAGCCTGCAACAAAAGACTATTATGGCACCATTTGAAGTTTGTCAGTTTGTCCTTCAGAGTGGGTGCTGGAGTAACTCGCTCAAACACTTGCCCCACTGGCTTTCTTTGTCTGTCCATGGTTGGATTGGCCCCTCAGCCTTTCGGCCCGTGGCTGGGCCTAAATCGTCCCTGGGGAGTGGGGGCCAGTTTCTGGCCATGCCTGGGCCGGTTTAGAAGAACAAAAAAATGTAAAAAAAAATATTGTTTTTTTTCAAAAAAACATTTTTTCAAACAGGTTGGGTGACATTGTATGCATATTTGTTCTATAAAAAAGAGCTTAAGCGTAAGGGCTATACAATAACATTATTATTTGGCCTTGGACGTCTGCTTGGATTCACAGTAATTTAATGAGTTTAGGAACAATGCTATTTGATGCCACTTCCTGTTTTGTCAAGGGGTGAAAGGTCGTGTTTCATCGCTTCCAGGGATGCCACTTGGGGGTGGGGGTCAAATGACATCACTTCCGGTAATTTCATCAGAGGTCAAGGGTTGTGAGGCGAGGGTGGGCCACTTTTTTGAGGCGAGTGGTGGGCCACTTTTTTTTGGATGACCGGGCCTATTTCTTGTCCCAGTCCAACCCTGCGTCAGTCTGGCCAGTACTGCCTTCCAGTCTGGTAGAACAGGTTATTATCACGCCCCCAGCTGCCTCATATGTCATTGCAGAACAGTTCACTTATAAGTGTGACTTCAAGGGGGAGGCCAGGCATTCAATTGAGAAGTGTCCTGCCTGAACCAAACTGGTTCTACTGGTATTCCTGAGCCTCTGCCAAGTTGATTGATGTGGGGGAAAGCATAAGGTACATGGCTTTGTAAACCCCTCAGCACCAACATATTCTTCAGAACAATTCTGTGTGAGAAAAAGCCATTATTTCACATTGGCTTTTAAACACCAGGTTTTGTTTTCTTCTTTATATTCTTTCACACCTGTGCAGCCATATTTCTCATTTAATATTTCAAATGCGGTTCTGTAGGTCATGGGATTTTCCTCTAGTTTTACCTTTTGAGTGGGTTTGCAATTACTGTTGTTCATGGACATGGAGGGAGAGACTCTCTGCACAGGGCTCTTTTGATTTAACACGGAAGAAAAGAACAAACTAAGCCATTTTCTTTGATTTGCAGTGTTTTTAGAATGCTGCCGTACACATGAAAAGGAAAACAAAGCGTTGTCAGGTTGCAATGTGAACTCCTTGCCCCTTATGTAAATGAACAGTCAGACAAAGCTATTTTCGGATGTATTGCCTCACTTTTTGGCATCCAGATGAAATAAAGTAAATGCAGGGCTGTTTTTCAATGCAGCGCACAACTTTGCGGTATTTTAGATGAAAGAACAGCAAATGCAGTGTTGTCTTGAATGTAATGCACAACTTTGATCTTCAGATGACAGAACAGCAAAGGTAGAGCTGTCTTGAATGCAGTGCACAACTTTATGGTTCAGATGAAAGGAACAACAATTGTAGAGCTGTTTTGAATGCAGTGCAAACTTTGGTATTCTGATGACAGAACAGCAAATGAAGAGCCA
Organism: Ambystoma mexicanum; assembly: GCF_040938575.1. Taxonomy (NCBI): domain Eukaryota; kingdom Metazoa; phylum Chordata; class Amphibia; order Caudata; family Ambystomatidae; genus Ambystoma; species Ambystoma mexicanum. The sequence goes on along the minus strand of NC_090926.1, from coordinate 1,154,064,190 downwards.
TTTTTCACTGCAGCACATAACTTGGTTCAGATGAAAGGAACAACAGATGTATGGCTGTTTTTGGGATGCAGTGTTCACATGCCAGGGAACAAAGCACAGCCCTTGTTGGTGAAAGGTTCAAATGTTTGCCACACATGTGCCAGGGAAGCAGAGCACAGGCTTTTTTTGTGGCAATGTTGAAATGCGGTTTTTAGGTGAAGGGGATTTCTGTTAGGCCCTGTAAATGAACCCCACACTGTGATCTCCAACTCTCTGGACTTCGGTCGCCAAGGAGGCTCCAACCATAAGCGCATCGATACTATGTTAATGGTAGAAGACGCTATATAACAATACAATACATAAAATCACTCCCCCTACAACACACACAACACACACACACACATCCCACCCACCCCCCACAGCCTCAATCTTTCGCATATGATCTAGTTCCCAGTGTTTTGGCCTAAGCACACACAGGAAGGAATTCAGGTCAAGCAATTCTTGGCAACTTCCCTTCGAGTCTTTGCTTAGCAGGGGAGTCACCAAGCACCGGATGACTCCATAAATTCTCCTCTGTCACTGCTCGTGCAACAGGCTGTGCGTTGGAGTCAGTTGATCCCACCATGAGACAGGAAGAAAAGGGGGAGGTGTTAAGAGCCCCTTTCCCTGCCCTGGGGTCAATACTAAGGGCCTCATTACACGGATGGTGGTGGACCAAGGTGCTATTAGCACCTTGGTCCATGCCGGTAAAATACTGGCACCGCCTTGGTGGAAAGGGGAATTACCGCCCTATTCCAAGGTTGGTGAGGCGGTAATTCCCCCTTCCCCCATTGCCCTTCCCCATTCCCATTTTTGCCCCATACGGCTCTATGGGAATGGGGAAGGCGCTAATTACGGTACCGCAAATTGCGGTACCGTAATTAGCTCCCTGGTCCCTTTGCGGGTTGGTTTTTAACGCCTGCAAAAAGCAGGCGTTAAATTCCCCAACCCGCAAAGGGACCTCGTAGTAAGGCGGTAAGGGTTTACCGGTACCGGTAAACCCTTACTGCCTACCGTGTAATGAGGCCCTAAGTGTTCAGAGCACTGATTCTGACATAATCATCTGTCTGGCATCTGCTCCCTGACACCCATCTCTTTGTTGCACGTGTTGCGCTTCAGTGCAAGCCTGACACATGAATAGTACAGTGCATGGTAGAGGAGAACCTTTGAATCACCACCCAAGATTTCCGGCCCGTTATAAGCCCTTAAGTGGTAAAGCTTTGCATGTTTGTCTGAATTCCCATAAGGAATCATTATAGGCTCCACCCACTCCTGTACTTAATTGGGACAGGAGCCCTCCCACCCACTCAGTGTTCCTCTCCCTCGTGGAACCAGATCCTTCATGCAAAAACCAAAACAGGTTACTGTTTTCCATCATGGTGTACCTCTGATATATGAATCTAGCCCTTTATTTTAATGCTGCATTACAACCTAAACATTTATTTTATTTTATTTTATTTTATTTTATTGTTTAAAGTGCAGAAATAGCTTGAGAGCCGGCTAGCCAGCCCAGCATTTAAGCACTGGGTAAAACAGTAAAATATCTCCTCTAAAAGTTACTCTGCCTTTATCTATTGATCCCTCTGTGAGGCCAGTGCAATCACTTTACACCTCACACGCATGTTCCCTGGCTATCTGCCAAATAGGCGGCGCTTAGATATGACCTCAATGCCAGGAAAGCACCATTTAAAAAAAACAGACATACTCATTACTCATTGCACTTAAGTGTTCAGTGGTTACTTCTGACAAATATGATGGCCTTTTATCAATCTAAAAAATAAATTCTTAAACTGAAACGTCCAGTTTGTGGTGATTAGTATGAAAGCAGTGATAGAAAATGCTAAAGATGTGTACTCATTTTAAATGAAACTACAACAAACCGCAGACAAAATTGCCCATCAGATTATCTAATTGACTTGAGGACAAGATTTCTACTCTGACACCATTCAGAATGTTGACAAGTGCTTGAAAGTGGTCGCAAGGATATGCGAATCACCCTAAAACTCAGATAGTGTGAAATGACACTCAGTGTATTAAAATGGATTTACCCCCCTCAAATATACCTGTAAACTTTTTCTAAAATGGCATCCTTTAGCCCAGCAGCTTAGCATAAGATTTAGCACGTGCACGTGCACGTGCACACACACACTTCGCACACACTATGACTTACATTCCCACTTTTTGTCTTCGGTAGAGCTAATTATTTTCTAGTTTTACGCATGTCCTTCCTGCCGCCAGCACACTTGCAACTTCCTTTACCTGAAACTTTCCGTATAAATTGCACGCTTTATGTCCTGGTTCAGAATTTACCCACTTCCCCTTTTAACACAAGGGGGTAACTATGACACAAGATGGGAGTATAGGAAGGCGTGGCGACATGCAGCTTAATCACATGTTTAAGAGAGCCCTGACTTCTTAACAGTTCTAGAACACAAAAAACAAACTGCCATGGGGGGGCTGCCAGGAGGGACATTGTTTCATACTCTGTTGTGATTTTCCAATTAAGAGCCATCTCCCAAGATAATGTCCACAAGTCTACCCCACAATACACTTAGTGAAAAGGAGGTTTGCAGGCTATGGGTCCTCTCGGCGGCTTTAAAGCCCAGACCCTGTAGTGCACTAATGCTCACTCCTATCCACTAGTAAATCTCTAACTTGTTTTACATTCTCACTTTCTTACATATTTAAATAAATGCTCCCCAAACTGACTTTGAACAAAATTACTCTTGCATTCCTCAGGTTCAGGAAGTGTTGAACTGAAAGCGTGGCCCCAACTCACCCATTTAGTTCCAGGGTGGAGTTGGGAATCACATCATCCAGGTAAGGCCGTGCAACCCTGTTTAGAACCCCTAAGGAACTTTAGCAGTTTTCCCTGAGGCCTTTGCTGCTGGCTCTACTCATTCCCTGCTTCCCTCCCTGCTCCACCTAACTCCTGCCCCCCTTGCTGATTGGTCCTTTACCCAGGATCAGGAAATGGTGTACTGAAAGCACGACTCCCAACCCACCCATTTATGTCCCAGGTCGGTTTGAGATCCCATCATCCAGGTAAGGCTGTGTGACCCCCTTTGGATACCCGAAGGCACTTTTTCGGATGATTTAAGTCCCTCTCTGTGGCCCTTGCCACTCAGTCCTTGCTTTCCTCTCTGCTCCGCCCAACTCCCACCCTCCACCTTGCTGATTGGTCCACTGATATCCAGGAAGTGCCTCTTCACTGGCACATGTAGGGCAGCCTTGGCTGGGCAGCCTCGGTTAAGGGCCACAAGGCAAAGGGCAGTTCCCAAACTAAGCAGCTCCACCGTGTGCTGGCCCGCATTTGCCTGGGATGCCTGATGCAGACTACCTACTGTGACTGATACGGTAAGTGTGTGTAGGTGGAGAGTACAGCCATTACTGTACTCCAGTAAAACCCCATCACCCTTACTACCTAATATCTTATATGTACATGCACCTAGCCTTATTACATAACTGGTATTCGATGTACTTCCAAAATAGAATCTACCTGGCCTACCAGTTGGCCCAAAACAAAATCTAATTGATTTCAACTATTTAATTTTTACTGAATATATGTTAGGTGCCTTTAAAAGAAATGGTGTTTCCAGGCACCACAAGGCAAATGAAGTGGGAGGGAACAGGGGAAATAAAATACAATAATGGTACTATTAGGCCTTGTGACATTCGGATCATGCAAGTGCAGCAAGACAAGTGCAAAAAGGAGGGGGGACTGCATACTATGCAGAGTGAGGGGTAGGGGGACCAATATTTTTTTGCCTCACCAGAGTGTGAGGGCAGAGGGCCCAAGGAGGGTGGCCAGAGTGAAAGAGGGAAAGCGGGAACAGGGGCCCCAATGAGGAGGATCTCAGTCTTGTTGGCATTGAGGCAGAGATTGTTAGAGGCACACCATGATTGAATAGCAAATGGACAGTCAGGGATGAGCGAGGTGGTGGAGGATATGATAATGATATGATATGGCATTTGTAACTCGCCTATACACAAGTGTTTCAGGGGGCCGATGGTAGCATGTAAATGAGCTGTGCATCATCTGCATAACACTGACAATTAGAGGTGAAGGGGCCAGAAAGACTTTTACGAGCAGGGGGGAGAGGATAGTGCCCTGGGGAATACCACATGTAGAGAGAGTTTTGATGGAGAGATAGGAACCAAGCTGGACATTGGAGGGTCAGTCCAGCAGGAAGGAGGTCAGCCAAGCCAGAGCCTGATCTGTGACGCCAGTGTTCTCACAGAGACGAGTAATCAGTATGTTGTGGTTGACCATGTCAAAAGCAGTAAATGTTTGAGGAGAATCAGGACAGAGATGGAGCTAGAGTTGAGATTTGAGAGACAATCTTAACCAGTGCCCAGGAGAGCCGTTTCTGTGCCTCTGGCTGCTCTGAAACCAGACTGACAGTCATGGAGACAACCAACAGATTAATTTTGGAGTGTTAGCTGGGAGATAGCCAACTTCTCCAGGAGTTTGCCCAGGAAAGGAATGATAGAGATCGTGCGATAGTTTGCCGGAATGGAGGGGTTGGCAGAAGGCTTTGTTAGTAGGAGGTACACCAGGGAGCGCTTGAGAAGAGAACGGAAAGTGCCAGTGGCAAAGGAGTGATTACAGTAATCGGTCTCAAGGCTGGAGCGAGAGAAACAATGTTGTCCTTGATGGTTTTGGAGGGGAAGGGGTCACCTGTTTAGATGAGACTTTCATCGACCGGACTTGTCTGTAATCATCTTCAGGTGTTACAGGAGAGAAGCAGAAGAGAAGGAGGAGAGAAGGAGAATTGAGGCGGCAGGCAAGGCAGGCCTGATAGCGGTGAGGGGGAGAGCTGAAATGAGAAGCCAGAGCCATGCAGAGGGCCTGTGTGGGTGGTGTAGAGGAGGAGGATACTGCAGTAGGATTGGCCAGATCCTTGCAGATTTTGAAAAGTTTGTCTGTGTTGTTAGAGGCCGCAGCTAAGCGCGTTTGAATGTAGACCCTCTTCTTAGAGAATATGGAGAGTCTGTATTGCCTCTGGAGCAGGAGACAGTCCATTTTGTTAGAGGGTGTGTCTGAAGCTCCCCAGTTCTGCTCAGCTATTCTGCATTTGCATTTCAGAGCAGCCAAATTTGGGGTCATCCCAAGAGTTGCATTTTGAAACAGACTTCAGGCGGTTCGTCATAGCAGGGGCAAGTATATCCAGAGTGTTAGAGATGGAGAGATGAAGGTTCAAAAGGACTGTGTCAGGATGGGAGTCAGCCACAGAGGTAGGTTGAGGGGAGAAGGTGGAGGCAAAAATGGCCGTTGACACTCACTTCATAGGTCGAATGACTGTGAAGGAAGGTGGCAGTGCTGGGAGGGCTTGTGCCGAAGGGACAGGATGTTTCAAGTGAGAAAAAAGAAGAGATTGGTCAGTCCTGGAGAGAGGAGTAGTGAGAGGATTAGAGAGGGGGATGCCTGAAGAGAGGAGAGCATCCAAGGTGTGGCCGGCAGACTGAGCCGTACCCGAGGGTACAATGGAGAGGGAAAGAGAGTTGCATAGGTTGTGAAAGAGCACAGATGAGTCTGATGAGTCTGTGTGGATGTTGAGATCTCCAAAGAGGAGAAGCTGGAAGGAGGAGGATAAGAGAGAGGAGGAGAGATCAGCCCATTCACAGAGGAAGAGGGTGTCCAGGCCAGGTGGCCTGTAGATGGTTGCAAAGGTCAGGGAGAGGCTAGGAGAGATATAGAGCCCGCTCATTGGGCATTCAGAGGAGGAGTTGGTCTGAGTGAGGAAGATGGAAGCAGGGATCAACTCAGGAAAGATCAGGACCACTCTGCTTCTGGGCCTGTTGGGTCTGGGCTCTGAGAGGAACTGGTAGCCCTCAGGGCGGAGTTTGTCAAAACTCATGACAGAGCTGGCCTCTCTTGTTAAGAGCTACAACATCCAGGTCGAGAAGTTCAAGGATGTGGCAGATGTCAGAGGAGTGGTTGACAGCAGAGCGAGAGTTGAGTGTAGCCACGTGAAGCAGGTTGCCACTTTTGAAAGAATTGTGGGACAGGGGAGTTCAGGGGCAGCAAAGAATCCAGAGGGGTAGTGGATAGCAGGGGGGTCTGAGAGGTGAGAGGATGAGGACAGAACTGGCCAAGGATCCAGAGATGTAGTGGATGGCTAGGGAGCCAGAGCAGTAGAAGGAGGAGGAGGAAGAGTGGCCACAGATGTGGTAGAAGATATGGCAGGAGAATGAAGGAAGTTGATGAGGTGGGAGAGGCACCTATCAAATAGAAGGAGATTGGCTGAGGGCCCTAGACTGTGATGGTGCCATTTAGGTATATATTATTGATGGCTATGGAAGACTGGAAGGGGGCCATTTGGACGTCCCACCGGGTGCCACCATTAATGGGATAGAAGGAGGAAGGAGAGAGAAGTGCAACCATATGAAAGGTCCGTTGGTTGGGCGAAGGAACGAAAAAGAGGATGTCGGTGAGAGTTTGTCTGGAAGAGGCACTGACATAGGTGTCGGTGATGGGAAGGCCTGGATTGAAGACCAGGGTGCCAGACCTAGTGAGAAGAGAAGGATGGGAGATAGAAAAGCAGTTAGAGAAGGTGGGGAAGTTGTGAGCACCATAGTGGGTGTGATAGAGGGGGCGAAGGAGATGTAAGAGGAGGAGAAGAGATGGAAAACACTGCACAGAGCTATGGCTTACAGGGTGTACAAGGAAGGGACTTGGGGGCAAGGCAGGGGTTACAGAGGGAGAAGCAGACAACAGCAGAGTGCAGATGGAAACAAAGCACAGGCAGCAACAGGTAGTGTGTGGAGAATGCGATGGGAGCTAACCAGGCCCAGCTCAGCCAAGAAGGAAGATGCCTGGAGGTCAACAGTGGCGATCACAGCATAACAGATGCACGGAAGAGTGAGAGAGGCCAATACATTCACCTAGAGGGAAAAAAGAATGAGAGTAGAGCAATGTAGAGCAAACAGTGAATGAGGCCTAAGCAAACACCTAGACGAGGAGACAATGTGGCAGATGCAACAGAAAAACAGAGAAACAACTTGTAAAAACAGAAGAAACAAAAGTACAACTACCCAGGAGCGGGATACCCTAATGAATGCGTAGAAACGATGCAGGGTGAGATACACATTCAAATTGGGCAGTTAAGTAGGCCGCAGTAATGGCTGCTCCCTCTGCACGCACTTGTCTTACCTTGAGGTCGCCGCTGGTTGACAGCTGTGCTGCATACTCGCAATCTGCATCCGACCACTTTCTCGCCGAACACCTGCGTCACACAACACCACAGCCTTGTCCTTTACGGGTTGAGCTGCAGAGGGTCTGATCTTTGTTTTTTAAAGGTTTAGATGCGTGGACGTAGGTGCAACGTATTACGTGCCGACAAGCAGCGTCTCCTTCGCACCTGTGTCGCGCAACATTGCAGCCTTGTCCTGCGAGGGCTTTGACGCGGAAGGCCCGATTCTCTGTTTTTAAATGTTTAGATGTGTGGATGTAGGCACAACATATTATGTACCGACGGGCATCGTGTCCTGCCCACCTGCATCACACAGCACTGCGGCATTATTCTGATAAGGTTTAGCCGCTGAGGGTCTGATCCTCGTTTTTCTAATGGTTGAGATGCATGGATGTGGGCGCAACTTATTACATAGCAATGGGCAGCATCTCCTGCACACCTGCATCGCACAACACTGCAGCCTTGTTGTGTCCAATACTCGGTTTTTAAAGGTTTAAATGCATGGACGAAGTCTCCACGTATGACGTACCGATGTGTAGCGTCTCCTGTGCACCTGCGTCGCACAACACTGCAGCTTTGTCCTGCAAAGTACTTTGCCGCAGAGGGTCCGATCCTCAGTTTTTAAAGGTTTAGATGTGAGGACGTAGGTGCAATGCATTACCAACCGACGGGCAGGGTCTTCTGCGCACCTGCGTTGCACAACACTGCAGCCGTGTCCTGCGAGGACTTTGCTGCAGAGGGTCCGATCCTCGTTTCCTAAAGGTTTAGATGCGTGGACATAGGCACAATGTATTACATACTGACGGGCAGCGTCTCACACGCACCTGCGTCACACAATACCACACCTTTGTCAGTGTTTTTCCATTGCTAGAGCAAAGTTAAATCTCGATTGTTTACCATTGCACTACAAAAGGTTGAATCCAGATGTTTCCCCTTGAACTACTAAAGCTGAATATGGGTGTGTTTCCATTTCTTTGCCAAAGTTAAATCTAGGTAGTTTTTCAATTCACTGCCAAAATTTGATTCTAGGTGGTTCTCCATTTCACTGCCAAAGTTAGAATCTAAGTGGTATTCATTATTCGGAAATAGTTGAATCAACCTCCTTTTGACAGTTCCCCAAAAGTTGAATTGAATTGGCTCCCATTGCCTTGCCATAACTGAATTTTAAAGAGTCTATCACTGCACACAGATATAAAGCTCATTGTAAGCATTTGGATTCTGTTAATTTAACCCCCAGTTGCGCGAACAAATTGGAATTTGTGTAAGTATTTTGCAGATGTTATATTTTCTCTCCATGGGGAATTCTTAGATTGGCAGGGTGTAGTTTCCACACCTTTGCACTATCATGGCAGCCTGGAATGTGCCACACCCCACCACACACTTGTCCCCCACTCCCTATTTTCTCCAGTCTCTCCGTAACTCACCCCTTGCACTCCTCATTTGACCAATAATAAGGTGACTCGGACAGCTCACTGGCGTGCCACTCTCCAGAACCCAATCAGTACTCACTAGCCCGCAGCCCACACAACTCGCCACGCCCGTCCAACTTCACCCATGTCCATTTGCACCCACAAGCCGCATCCATACAGGAATAAGGCAGCTCTGGCAGCCACCCACCCAAACGTCATCTTTATACTCCAGCATACATCTCGTACCATAACCAACCCACCCTCGCTCAACCCACCTTCTCCCCATCCGGCAGCAATGTGCACCATCCCTCGGCTTCCTCATCTCTGCCCTCCAACCCACCCCCTCAGACACCAAACTCACGCTTCCACTCACACAGCGCAGCACAAGCCGTTCTGGGCCAGACCCTGTAGTGCACTGATGCTCACTTCTATCCACTGATATATGGCTAACTCTGCACTTTTCTTACATTCACACATTCTTACATATTTAATTATTTGCTCTCCAAAATGCCTTGGAACCATACTACTCTAGCATTCCTCAGGTTCAGGAAGAGTTGTACTGAAAGTGCGACCCCCAACTCAGCCATTTTGGTCCAGTGTCGATTTGGGAGTCCCATCATCCAGGTAAGGCTGTGTGACCCCCCTTACAGCCCCTAAGGCACTTTTGTGGGTTTGTAAGTACCCCTCTGCAGCTCTTGCAGCTCACTCTCCTTGTTCCCTTCTTCCCTCCCACTCTGCCCAGATCCCACCCTCCCCCTTGCTGGTTGGCCCTTTTCACAGGTTCAGGAAGCGTTGTACTGAAAGCACGACCCTCAACTTGCCGATGTAGGTCCATTGTCGAGTTGGGAATTCCATTGTCCAGGGAAGGCCGTGTGACCCCCTTTACTCCCAAATCTCACCATACACCCGAATTCTCTCAAACTATCTTGCATACTCATTAACGCCAGATCGGTCGCCAAAAATAAATACCTCTTTTACCTCATAGCCACTGAAAACCCAGACAACCTATTCATCATTGAAACGTGGTTCCCTGATGACTTCACTCCCATCCCACACGAGGCATTCCCACCTGGATAATCTCTGAATGTACATTAAAGGCCCATCACTGAGGGGGTAGGGGGGTCTAGCCATCCTCCACAAACAACAAATTTCAGTAATATCCACCAAGAATCTGCCTTGCAGCACTGAATGCAAATCTATTCTCGTGAAGTTCCACCTCAGTGTTTCCTTCTCACAAAGTTTCCTTCTCCTATACAGGCCACCAGGCTACGACCAGATTTTTTGCCACCTCCCTCTGTGGTTCCCTCTCAACCACACTGATCCAGCACCCTTCGCTCACTTTGCTAGATTTCCACATTTGGTTTGAAGTTATGATATGTTATTTTTAACGCGCCTGTACACAAATGTTCCTGCCAACCCCATGACCTGCTCCCTCACCCACAATCTGGAAGCTCTCGCCCAAAAACAAATGATTTCTCACCCTACCCACACTGCACGGCACGCCCTTGGTGCACTTTTCTGTACATCAGACCTGGTATCGCCATCCCCACATCTTGACTGATCACCACGCTACACTCTTCTCACTTCGACACCACTCCCCAACCGCTCCACTTCCAGCAAACATCTCCTCAACTACTCCCACAACCCCTGTGTTCTTTCTGGAATAAAATCATCATAACCTTAGACCTGGTCACTTCCCTAGTTCACACACTACCCGTTTTCTCTCACATGGAAGGACACCCTTCCATGGACCTCTTCGACCAATGGCTTGCCAAATCTTGGAACCCCCTCACACCAACCTGCCACCCCTCCCAATTATCAAATCCACACCCCAAGTGGCACATCCCTTCCCTCAAAGCTCTCAAAACCCTCCATCATCACCTAGAGTGAACTTGGAGGACCAACCCTACTCCATAAAAGAAAATGGCCTTCACAAGACTGAACAAGGCATACCTGTACGAAATCAAGAAAGCCAAAAATAGCACTATGGAAACAGAATCTCCAAATACAACAATCCATGCAGGGAACTCCAAAAAATCCTAGGGGAATTCAATTCCCCTAGTTGCCTAACACCCACCACGCTAACACACTAGCTCTCTGCAATTAACTATCCAACACTTTCAATACATTGTGCTCTGATCGACCTCTCCACATCCTGCCCTCTATATTCATACCTATTTCCCAGGCAGATTTCTACAACCTACTTGCACTTAGCCGTCCCCTGGCTCGCCTAAAGAACCTTCTCACCACCTTTGAAGTAAGCATCACTCGATCCATTATAAATAACTCTCTCTCATCTGTCACCTTCCCAGAGGAGTCAAAACCTCTCATATTAAACCGTACCCAAAAACCCAAGCCTCTGCCTACTTTCCCCATCTAGCTACTGCCCAATCTCCAACACCCGCTTCATCGCTAAAGTTATTGACCACGCTGCATACAAGCAACTTGGCCTCTTCACAGAAGTCAATAGATTCCTCGACCCAGCCCAATCGGGGTTCTGACCCCTCTGTGGAATGGAATCACCTCTGGTCTCTACATGGGACGACCTAAAAAGAACTGTTGATTCAGAAAGATGCGCTACCCTCATTCTCCTTGATCTTTCTGCAGACTTTGACATCACCTACCATTCAATACTCAGGAAAGAATTCCTCACCCTAGGCATTCTGCACTAAATTGGATCTCCTCATTCATTTCGAATTGCTCGCAAATCATTCTCCTCCCACCTTTGTCCTCCGCCCCTCATCCAGTCACAAAAGGGGTCACACAAGGAGCCTCCCTTTCACCCTTCCTTTTCAATATCTACCTAATCCCATTACTGGCTCTCATCCGCTCTCACCACCTTAAATGTTACAGTTACGCAGACGACACCAAGATAATTTTCAAAATTCCCAGGCTCCAGTCTCCTACTTCCCGACCTCACTTCTTGCTCTCTGATTTCAACCTTTGGATGACGACCAACCACCTTATCCTCTACTCGGGCAAATCAGAAATCCTAATATGCTGCAAAACTGCTCGCATTCCCCAACCTATACCATGGCCACAAGCTCTGGGAGTCCCACCTGCCGCCTCCACCTCAGTTAAAAATCTTGGTTGCACCAGGGACGCAGACCTATCTCCCTCCAAACACATCACCTCTGTATTCAGAACTTTGACTTCCACTTACGCATCTGAAAGTGATTCTTTCCCTATCTCTCCTATCCTCAAAGAGTCTATGAAATACTGCCCATCATCACCTCCCACCTAGACTACGCAAACTCCTTCTATCTCGGCATCCCAGCACGCCAGCTCAGGAAACTCCAAGGAATCCAAAGCTCAGCAGCCAGATTGCTCCTTGCGCCCTTGCCCAGAGAACATATCATCACAGTAGTCAGAGTACTACACTGACTCCCTATCAGCCTAAGAGTGACCTTCAAATTCATGTGCATCACATACCAAGCCCTCCCTAATACAGGACCAGAGTTCCTACAGGAAGAAATAATCCACTACTTACCCCTCAGAAACCTATGATCGGGCTCAGCTCTCCTCCTTGCTATTCCCCATTACCACTCCACTAGAACTGGCAGCTCACCCTTCTCTATCCTAGCTCCCACCATCTGGACCACTCTTCCTCTGCACATCTGCCACACCAAGCATAGCCTTTCCTTCAAAACAATCCTCAAAATCTGGCTATTTGCTGCTTAATCCTGAAACCGGTCCCTAACCTTCCAGTTCCCAATCCGAGCATGTGAACATTCACCACGAGGCTGTGCCGGCCGCTTTGCGGCAGCCCTGACCTCGCAGCATATGGTGGCACTAGCCGTCAATGCCGCGGCCCGGACCTTAGACAATATCAAACACAAATCATGACCTTGGCTCCCACAAGTATCACCAGTTGGAAACACAGGACTTTATCTCGTTTGCCACACTGACGAAATGTCACAGGAGTGACTGGTCACTGCTCCTCAGCCGTATGGGGAAAACAGGCAAATCGCAGTCAAAGTGGTTGAGATAGAACAACAGCACCACTGTACTCAGACAGATTGGGATGTACCCTGGGGCATTGTCATGGGAGGAATTGTGTACCATGGCCATGCCTTGCGTAAGAAGGCCAGGTGGGTGTTTCTCATGTATTACTCCAGGTAGGCAATTGAGAACTATCCTGGAAACTTGAGGGATGGGCGGGTATCGCGCCTGGATGATCTACAGAGTTGGCCTCCCATGGTAAAGGTAACAATTGGGGAGGTTTAGTGCGCGCACAATTTCTGGGAAGATTCGCCATGCTCTGCACCTGGAAAAGCCTGTAAGTATAGCCCGTGAATCTCTAGTTGCAATTTGTGAAGCATAGACTGTCGCTGTCACTAACCATTTTATCGCAGCCGCAATAATTGCCAGAGGAGGCCACTACCTTATAGGGCCCTCATAAAACAAATCTCCACCCGAACTGCTAGGTACGTATAACGCACCACTCATATGGACACTAGGCACAGGCATGGCTAGCCACAAACATCAGAATACAGCAACGTCTATGACAAATTTGGTCTCACTGGTCACATAATTGTTCCACATAAGTACACCAGACCACGCCTCAACACCTCTGACATTACTATGCAGCAAAGACCTACAACAAATTCAGGCACGTTTGACAAATAGCAAGTCTCTAACACTCACGCCATCTCCTGACTCGTCTCAGCACCCATCCACATGCGGGAGCCTGGCCAGTCCTGCTACGCCTTATTTGGCCAAATGCACACACACATTCTAATCCTACTCCATGTCCTCCAATACTCTGGACTTCGTTCACTGAGGGCGTTGCCACCACCAGCGCATTTAGACTATAATAATGGTAAAAGGCACTATATAAGTAACAACTACTATCCAATACAATAAATCACTCCCCCTACAACCTTCACACATATGCACATGTACACACGCACACACACACTCACACACACACAGCTCCATCCTTAGCTACTGCTCTAGATCCCAGTTTTTTGGCCTAGGCACACACAGAAAGGAGTTCAGGCCAAGCTATTATTGGCTACTTCGCTTCTAGGCTGCTTTGCTTAGCAGGGGAGTCTCCCAGCACTGGATGACTCCTTTAATTCTGCTCTGTCACGGCTCGTGTAACAGGCTGTGGCTTGGAGTGAGACCATGAGACAGGAAAAAAGGGGGAGGTGTGAAGAGCCCCTTTCCCCGCCCTGGGCTCAATACTAAGTGTCCAGGGCAGGGAATTCTTACATAATAATATGTCAGGCCTCTGCTCCCTGAGGCCCATCTCTTTGTTGCACGAGTCGAGCCTCAGTGCAACCCCAACCCAGGGACAGCACAGTGCAGGGTGGAGGAGAACCTCTGAATCACCACCCGAGACTTCCGGCCCGTTTTAACCCCTTAAGTGCTATGGCTGTGCATGTTTGTCCTGAATTCCCGTAAGGAATCATTATAGGCCCCACTCACTCTGCACTTAATTGGGACTGGAGCACACTCAGTGTTCCTGCACCTCCCAGGACCAGCTGCGTCATGCAGAAACCCAAACAGGTTAATGTTTCCATGGTGTGTACCTCTGATATATGAATCTAGTCCATCCTTTTAATGCTGCACTACAACCTGAACATGTATTGTATTTTATTTTATTTTGTTTAAAGCGCAGAGATAGCTCGAGGGCCGGCTAGCCAGTTCAGCATATAAGCGCCGGGTAAAACAGCAAAATATCCCCTCTAAACCTACCTGTGGCTCTGTCTATTGATCCCTCTTTGAGGCCAGTGCAGTCACTTTACACCTCACACGCATGCTCCCTGGCTATCTGCCAAATAGGCGGCGCTTAGATATGACCTCAATGCCAGGAAAGCGCAATTAAAAAAAAAAACAGACCAACTCATTACTCATTGCACTTAAGTGTTCAGTGGTTACTTCTGACAAATATGAAGGTCTTATTATCAATCAAAAACATTCTTAAACTGAAACGTCCAGTTTGTGGTGATTAGCACGCGAGCAGTGATAGAAAATGCTACATATATGGACTCATTTTAAAGGAAACCACAAATAACCACAGACAAAATTGCCCATCAGATCATCCTACTGCCTGAGGACAGGATGTCTACTCTGACACCATCCAGAAAGTTCACAAGTGCTTCAAAGTGGCCACAAGGTGATGCAAATACCCTAAAACCAGATAAACAGTGTGAAATGACCCTCAGTGTATTTAAAAAAGGACTTACCCCCCTCAAATATACCTGCAAATGTTCTCTAAACAAGGCCTCCTTTCCCCCCCTTCTCTAAACAAGGCCTCCTTTACCCCCAGCTGCTTAGCATAAGCAAGCTCTCTCCCTCTTCTCTCTCTCTCTCTCTCTCTCTCTCTCTCTCTCTTCTCTCTCTCTCTCTCTCTCTCTCCTCTCTCTCTCTCTCTCTCTCTCTCTCTCTCTCTCTCTTCTCTCTCTCTCTCTCTCTCTCTCTCTCTCTCTCTCTCTCTCTCTCTCTCTCTCTCTCTCTCTCTCTCTCTCTCTCTCTCTCTCTCTCTCTCTCTCTCTCTCTCTCTCTCTCTCTCTCTCTCTCTCTCTCTCTCTCTCTCTCTCTCTCTCTCTCTCTCTCTCTCTCTCTCTCTCTCTCTCTCTCTCTCTCTCTCTCTCTCTTCTCTCTCTCTCTCTCTCTCTCTCTCTCTCTCTCTCTCTCTCTCTCTCCACACACTATCTCACACATTGCCACTTTTTGGTCTTGAGTAAAGCTAATGCTTTTCTAGTTTTACGCATGTCCTTCCAGCCGCCTGCAGACTTGCACTTGCAACCTCCTTTACCTGCAACTTTCCCCAGAAGTTGCAGGATTTATGTCCTGGTTCAGGGGTTCACCCGCACCCCCTTTTAACACAAAGGGGGTAACTGTGGCACAAGATTGTAGAATAGGAAGGAGTGGCAGACACGCAGCTGAATCACGTGTTTAAGAGTGCCCTGACTTCTGAACATTCTGGAACCCAAAAAGCCCTACGTTATGTGACCTGAACTACCTGTAGAAAAGGCCACTTTTCTTTTTAAAATAATTTTCCCTCTTGTGAGGATTTGAACCTAGACTCAGCAGATGCACCAGCACAGCGGGCCGCCCCTCTGGCCATCCCCTCCGTGGACTCGCCTCCTCTCACAGGGGGGGGCAGAAATGTGTACCGCCCTATAGTGTGGCCAGAAACGGCCTGGCCTGGGAAGGCCCATAAAAAGCCAGGGCTCCGAGGGCCCAGGCCTCTTTTCCAGGCCAGGCCTCTCTTCCAGCCCAGGCAGCAGCAGTGTCAATGTATATGATGTATTACTGGGTAGGGGGCCATGTTAGGGTATAGCCCCGCTATGCCGCAAACCTCGTTGTGCACTCTCACAAGTGCTCGCTAAGCTTTGCTTATTTCAATGGGCTGCTTGCGCATGAAGCCCATTGCCAAGCAGTCAGGCAGCAATCTGGGAGTTGCTGTAGGCGTTGGGGTTCTTGTGTAGGCACAGAGGTGCTTGCAGGAAATGGACAGGGTGTGTCAGTGGCTATAGTCCTGACCATGTCCCTATCGAGTTTCGAATGGTGCGTGATTGGACGGGGCGGCTGCATAAAGCTGCATGCTGAGGGGGGACGATGGCACACTAATGGCGGTCATTTAAATACATTTTCTTTCAGCATGTTTTCTTCAGTCTTGTGAGAACTGTTTTAAAATACAGAGTAGTGGGGTGAGGGGAGTAAAGGAAATTAAGGACCCAAGTAGGGGGTTTGAATTGGGGGTTTGAATTGGGGGTGGGAGAATGACAGTGAGTATGGCGGAGTGAAGGGAGTAGAAAAGGTGGCAGGCAGAGGATCGTACCACTACTTTTTTTGTGCACTTTGACCACTGAAAAGCAGAGTAACATAACATGGATCTACGTGATATGTACGCGGCTGGTTTTACCGCGATGGAAATGTACGCAATACAAAATGTTCGTACATTTCCCATTCATTTTCCATCAGACACACTGTGTCCCTGCAGTGCCGGTTCCCTTTCACTTCCATGATCGGGAACTGGCGCTGCAGGGGCCTTTTCTTTATTTTTTGTTTTTTTCGGGTCAGCTGCAGGGGTGTCCCCAGCATGCCCCACCCACTATAGTGCGCGGGGTGTTGCGGGGACACCCCCGCAGCCTCCGTTTTTTTCCCCATTTTTGTTTGTTCTGATGGGGGTTGGGGGGTGTCCCCTGCAATCCCAGCGCACTGTAGTGACAGGGGTGTGGCAGGAGTCACCCACCCAGCCCCATATCGACCCCACTGAAACACCTAAACACATACCACAAAAAGTTCAAACTATTGGTAGTTAGAACTTTTCGTGGTGTGTGTTTTAGGTCTTTTGGTGGGGTCAATGGTAGTTAGAACTTTTCGTGGTGTGTGTTTTAGGTCTTTTGGTGGGGTCGATGGTAGTTAGAACTTTTCGTGGTGTGTGTTTTAGGTCTTTTGGTGGGGTCGATCATTTTTATTCAGACTTTTCATCCTATACCACATAACTTTGCCAAATGCTGCAGTGTCTCAAAGGGTCACCTGGTCCTATGTAAAACACAGAAATAAAAAGCAAAGGTACCTGATGTTAGAAAAGAAAAGTTTCATGTGTGCCTTCACAGCGTACGATTATAGACCGTGTGTATTAAATAATTAATCTTTTATCACTCACTTAATACCGGTGGTCTTGTTTCCGAGGCAAACGTGTTGCCCGTGTGCTATCCTCCCGGCCATGTTGCATTAACACTATTGCATTTGTAATGCGGCAAATACATGACTCTGTACTTTTCCATGGTATGTCATCTTGAGCCCATGTCTGAAAACCAAATAGCTCCTCTGATTCCATGCCTGCAGCCCATTCCAAGAGGTGGGCAGAGGGAGCGACTGCTCGGGTAGCAGAGCTTAAGGTGCAGTTTGCTGCCGGTAAAAAGTTAATCATTCCTTTGTTTCAAATAAAGGAATGCATCTTGCGAACACAGCCTCTGAGATGATCGGAGCACATACCCTCCAACCCCACCCCACCATGTCCAGCTGATGCTCTTTGTGTTGATAGAGCATCAGTGGGGGCAATTAGTAAGTGATGGTTCATTTAACAGGCCATTGCTTTTACATCACAGGTATAAGAACTGAACGTGTGGCATTTTTATTCTGAAGGCTTGCACAAAGCATCATTTAGCTGACCATATCTACACCTTCTTTAAAGAGAATTAACATGCCACACAGAAAAAAGTTTACAACTATATTCTTTCTTTGTATGTCTTTTTATTTCACACACCAAAACGTGTTTATTTTTTGTATATTACGTTTTAGTTACATATGGCACATGCCTGAGATAGTTAACTCTCATTTTCCTGCCTACGTGGTCTAGTGGCTACTTTGGGACATGGACTAAATGCATTCCCTCGACAGCAAACAACTTTTCATTTTCTTAACACGCCAACCACTGCCAGGTGGCTGCTCAGTGTGACTTGGCACCTTGATTAGGAAAGCAGGGTCCATTGTGTCCCCGTGCAGACAGTAGTCTGTGGCAAATAACTGCAGTGATATGTGTGCAACAATGTTTTGTGCACTGTCCAAGTTACCACCCTGTTTATTGAGGAGCCTATGTGCTTCTCCTCTGTGTAACAACACATATAACTCTTTTTGTTTGATGTGTCCCATGTCCATACCAGTGGCGGCTGGTGACTTTGAAAGGTTCTGGGGGGTACATTTCTGAGGGCAAACTTGGGAGCGAGCCCAATTCACATTAAGGGTGCTGCGGGGGCAGGGGGTTTCCCCCTATAAAAAGTTTTGAAAAATGGCTTCCAAACTGTGCAATTTACTATCCAAACCCACAGAAATGTGACATAAAAGCATTAGGTTTTACATACTAATGGTGGTACATAATTCTTATGTGTGCAAGTGTGATGGTGTATTTTGGCAGTAGTTGTATTGAGAATATCTGGTACTATGGTGTATGTATAAAGGGAAAGTGAGAGAGGTAGAGAAAGGAGCCTCGAGAAGCAAGAGTTTAGGGAGGGACCGTGTAGGACGAGCGCAAGAGGAAGAGAGATCCAGACTAGGTGATTAGGTGCCAGCTTCTATAATCACCACAAATCACAGGGGGTGCCATGTGGTGGTAGGAGGCAGAAAAGGCAAGTGTGGGATGTCTAATTTAGCATGGCAGAGGAGAAATCAGTGCCCACTGCCCAAGCATGCATTTCAGTGGTGTGATGTTGGTAGAAGTACTACAGGAGTCCATTTTAAAAGGTGCACATAGATCATGGAGGCGCCATCCCAAAAAATCACAAAATGAGTAGCATGGATTATGGAGGCTAATTTCATATTGGTAAAAATAAAGACCACCTTTTCCAAAAGGTTTCTCTAGTGGCAGATACCCTTGTCTCACAAAAGTTAACAAACAGGACATGTATATGCCTAACGACGCATTTCACATAAGAAGTCTCCCAGTGTGACTGCACGGTGGACTCCATGCCAGCTTCAGTAAAAGCGTTGTGGGTCAAATACTGTAATTATTTAAAACTAGTAAAGACGCAAAAACTAGTAAAGACGCAGATTGTTATTTTAATCACATCACAGTATAACAGTGCTTTCATTAAGCCGAGCAACACAGCGGTTTTCCCCAGCTCCTGCCATGCACCACGTAGACACAAATGGGTAGGGGTGTTAAGTTGCTAAGTTGTTGCTTTCATCCCCAAGACCGGCTTGGGGATGAAAGGGAGAAACAATGATTGTTGGAAATGTGTAAAAATTGTCCTCAAAGTCTGACTTTTTGCCGCAATCGCAAGCGCGTTTTATTTAAACGCAGGTCACACCAAGGAAGCATATGTTTGTTAAAATCACACCGAGTTTGTGTGTCTCTACTCAGCTGTTCGACACAAAAAGCATAAGTCCTCTCCTGCGTCCTAAAGACCTATGGATGCTCATACGCTCATACCAAATCCAAATTCTGTTACTGATTGTTGAACCTAATCACCTTGTGAGCCATTGATGTCCAAGTCAAAATGTGTGTGGTGTGCACCGAGGACACTGTAAAGGAGGCGCAGAGCCTTGAAGAAGTGTGACTGCTTTAGGTTGCACGCTGAGCTTCGCAGCAGGCGCAGAACTTTTGTTCCACCAGACATTGACAGCTATAGACAGACATAGGAACTCAATAAGGCTGCGTTCCAGTGGCTAAAGCGAGAAATATAAAATGGCCACCCCTCGCCTATTCTGTGAATGGATGCGCCCGCCCATTCTTTGAATAGATGCACCCAGAAGCATTGGCTTCCGATGTAGGGAGCTAGAAACAGAGAGGAGGGTAGCATCTCAATGTGATTTTAAATTTACAAAACAATTAAAAATAGCCCCCTCAATTGTTTAGTTTATCTTATTTCGTTCAGAGAAAAGAAGTGTTTTAGTTGATATTTTGTCAACTGCTACCCTTGTTTGCTGGGCTGTGTGAACTTGGACAAATCATCTTTTCTCTCTGTGCGCCACATACCAATTTGCTTGCAAAATGGAAAGCATTTAGAAATGGGCTAAAGTTTGGTTCAGCAGTTGGTGCTATAAAAGAAGGGGCCATTTTAATTTTGGTCACTGCATTTGATAATTGTCCGCCTATTCCATTGCCTGGATTAAGTCTTAGCTGGTGACAGTAACGGCACTCGGGTGAACAGCAGAAAGTACTGCACCTGGACTATTCCCTTCAAAGCACATGTGTCCCCTCTGGTCCTCTGTAATCTTCTAAATTTCATCAAGGTCCCACAGAGTGTTTTCCGGGCTAAACTGTTGATTACAAATACACCTGTCCACGCTTTCAACTCTTGTGGTGATTTCGCCCAAACATTGTTAAAAATCACGACGACTTTTAGGCCCTGATTCATGGATTATTTGCGCCAGAAAAAACGGGATTTGTGTGCCATTCTTCACGCAAATCCCCATTTGTTAAACCGGGATTTGCGGGTAGAATGGCGCACAAATCCTGTTTTTTTCGGCGCAAATAATCCATGAATCATGTTTTCAATCTCTGGATGAAGGAAATAATTTTAAAATTGTGTACTGAATATTTTGTTAATTTCTAATTGACTAAATCGTGTTATATTAAGGAGACATGAATGTCATTTTTTATAGCACCCACTGAATATGGCGCCATATCTTTGGAACGCTTAAAAAATCCACACATGAAAAGGGAAATCCTAAAACATGTCTCTTTGGGTTTCCAACCTGGGTTCGGTAGCTATAAGCACATTCTGTAGCCAGCGCTTAACCCGCTAATCTACCTTATCAGAAGACGCTTACCAGAAGGTCATTTTGAACCGTTTTTAAATTGCCCTTCGAGATCAACACCCATAAAAAAATGAACTGTGTCTGCGCTGTATTCTGAGAGCAGTGTTTACCCTGTACCCTACCAACTGCCCCAACCCGCCACGCCTTTCTCTGAAGTGTGCAAAATCAGTTTTACCTTTTGTGCTCCTGGGATGTACTGATAAAGATCAGAGCATTTTCAGGCCATTTTGCTGGCCCACTATTTTTTGCCAAATATTCCCACTGGCCTAACGTTGCACCCTGGGAACTGTGCCAAAACCGCCCTGAAGCAGTACTTCTCTGTGTGCCATGTGATCCGCAACAGCAGCCTCAAGATAGCCCACTGGAATGCCAAAAACAAACCGTGCCTGTCTACATTAAGGATACAACATTTCAATAAGTTTAATATAGTTCTTTCTAGCACGTTGCAGCTTCTTCATAGCACTGTAAATTGCATTCACAAAATAACACTTTAACAAAATGGTCCGCATTAGCTGGTCCTCCCTTAGACTAACTCGATTTATTTTCAGATCAAGGGAAGGCCAAATACTACAGTTGGGGGTGTCACGGGTCCATCCACCCAACTATCTGGCCTCCCCTTCATCTGAAATGAATTATTGAGGTAGAGGTTCCGATTCCTAAGAAATGTAGGAGGCTAGCATTTGACTTGGGTGAGGCTCATGTGAGTTGCTAGAGTGTCGATGCAGGGCCTACCACCCAACCGTTACTTGAAGCAGTCTAGATAGCGTTGCCAACTCGGCCCTGCATTCCACAAAACAATGCTCCAGGAAGACGTTTCTGCCTGGTCTGGAGTGCTGTCTTGGGGAATGAAGGGCCAGGCAGGCAGTGACAAAGATTAACTTACATTAATTAAACTAACTTTACATATCTAGTTGCTGGGCCGTGCATGTGCGGGGACTGTTCTCTGGGCACCTCTACACAACCAAAATCAGCAGCACTGTGCAGGAGGTAAGTGGCACGCACCACCGTCACCACGTGTGCACCAAATGCCTATCACCCCACCCACACTCAATGTCTTTGGCTGGGAAACAGCCAATGACATTCAGAATATTCTGTTGTTGCTATGAGCCTAGCTGTAGGAGATACAATCACGATCAGGAGATACGCTATTTGCACACAAATTATGTACTGGCGGGGCCACCCCTCTAGAGCCCCGCCAGCAGTTCAGATTGTGATGGGTTACGTAGAGTGCGTGGAGCTACGACTTCCACGATCTATACAGTACAACAGCTGTGTAAATCGGGATGCGCCCCTCTGTGGCAGCTGGCCCTGGGCCCAGCCAGCCACGAAGACACAAGTGAACGGCAGCCGGGAGATAATTATTTATTTATAGTGGTTTTGCCCCCACATCGTGCTCCTGCATGCAGAACAGATTAAAAACTTCAGAATCTGTTCTGCAGTTGTTCAACATGTCGCACCCTACCTGGGACCACTGGCTAGGGGGGTCAGCGCCCATCCACCCTACGAAAGCAGCCGCCACTGGTCCATACAACAGCGCACTGGAATTGTATGCAGCTCTAATGAGTGTGCCATACTGTCCCCACACTAAAACACATAAAGCAATCAAAGAGGTTCCCTCAAATTGCACCTCCTCTAGGTCAAACACCCTTTCTACACCACCACACCATGATTGACACTAGCTGCAGACCAACACTAATATGAGATGCTAATGCCAGCTATGTTAGATAAAGCATGGGCCTGCTCTTTTTTACACAATTGACCACTGGTGCGTGTACAATGTTGAGGAGGTCGTGACTGAGGAACGGTGGACCCTACACCACGCATCAGAAGCCAGTTTCTGTAGATTTGTCCCTCGCTGTTGGGTGTCTCTTGTAGGGTATCCATTCCCGTCTAAAGATATCATTCCCTAAAGATGTTTCTGTATTGGCTACTGGGCATGCTCAGGCTCCGCCACTTGTGTTGGCTGCCTGCCACACAGAACATCAAATTCAGTTCCATCTGCGTGCACAAGAGACTTTTTTTTATTAAAACTAGTATCTGAGCTTCCTAGCTGAGAAGCTGTCACGTTAGACACGTAGGCAAACATAGTGCTCTGTTCCTACTCTGCTGCAAGACGTATCTAGATTTAGGTATGCCAACATTGGCCAACATTGGAGGCCACTGTATTGGCCCTGGATCGCCTAGTAGCAGAGAAAGGTGTCTGCAGCGCAGGAAACGCCCGAGGGTCTACCCGTTACCCGCTCTTAGGCAGTGCTTGATCAGGAGCAGTTCAGTGCCAAGAGTCCATCCCTGTGGTGAAGGTCACACTTTTTGACGTTAATATAACACAACACATTATTTACTTGCAAAAGGAAGAGAGAAACGTGTGGGTTTTTTTGAGTTCAAGAGTCACAATTGATTGAATTAATGGGCTATCATGGATTTAAGTGGGCCAGGGGCTGAGAACCAGCAGTCTCTCAAAACTTCCATCAAGCCAGGGCCCTGCCAGGGCTCCCTCCACTCAGCCACGTAATCCACTTTTTTTAAAAATCAATATTTTATATTTCCTGCTCCACTGCTGGGATTCAAACACGAACTGTGCCCCTGGCAAGCCAGTGTCATATAACCACTACACTATTTGGTAGGCGTTAGACTGCCTTTGTTTTATTCATTAGGCTGTCGGACACATACAACCCATTACAGGCCTTATTTGGTGAGCAGTCTATTGAATAAAACAAAAGCAACCCAGCACCTACCAAATAGCATTGCAGTGCTATGTCGTAGGTGCTTAGTGCCAGATTAAACCCTTTGGATGTCCCTAGGCAGCCAATATTTCTGCCCCCCGCCCCTTGCAAATTATAAGAATGCTAACGCGGCGCAGGACATTGCGTAGCAGCGCATCAAGGCCTCTGCCTTCCCGGGTCCGCTGAAAGGAGTGGGGCCTATAGGCCGGTGCCTACTTGGCCTAATGAATAATCCGGCACTGTAGATGCAGGATTTCCTTTGTTTCATGTAATAGACTGCTTGCCACATAAAGCCCCGTTATGGTCTTTATATGACAAGCAGTCTATTGCATAAAACAAAAGCAATCCACCACCTACCAAATAGCACAGTGTTGTGCTATGTCGTAGGTGATTGATTTTTTTTGTTTCATTGTATAGACTGCTTGCCACATAAAGCCCTTTAGGTGTTGTGCTATGTCGTAGGTTCAGGATTTCTTATGTTTCATTTAATAGACAGCTTGTCACATAAAGTCCTGTTACAGGATTTATGTGACAAGCAGTCCATTGAATAAAAGCAATCAAGCACCTACCAAGTAGCATAGTGTTGTGTTATGTCCTGGATTTCTTGTTTCATTTAATATACTGCTTCCCAAGCCCCGTTACGGTCTTTGTGTGGCAAGCAGTCTATTGAATGAGACAAAAGAATTCCAGCACTTACCGAACATTGTACAGTAGGCTGTGACAAAGGCTGGTCACCAGTAGCTCTCAGGTTCAGAAAAATACATTCTTACTGTTGGGAGTGGTAGGTGATTACATTTAACATGCATTTAAATGACCACCATTAGTGTGTCATTGAACTTCACCACATGCTATTTTATGCAGTTTCTCCTTCAGAGTGTGCACACAACTGCAGGCTCTGGGGACAAAGGAACACTAATGGTTATGTTATGTTAAAGGATATGTATACTGCACACTGTCACCCCCGGAGTGGTCCCCTGGCACTCTAGCGATTTGAAAAGCAAGAGGGTAGGGTAAGTTAGTAGGACTGAGAAAGAGCAAGGGAGCTGTGATGTTCTTTTGGCAGCTTCGGTTCGGTTTACACTTCGCTGGTCTTAGGTGTGTTTTCCGGTTGGTAGCCTTCATGTGCAGTTGTGCCAGGCTATGTGTGGTCTGTTTTGCTGTTGTAGTGTGTTGAAATGCGTGCAGTTTCTTGTACTTTAGAGGTATGGTTGTGTTTAGTTCAGAGTTTGGAAGGTGTATGCAGGTGGGTGAGTGTTTTAGATTAGGAGGGTTGGTTAGTGGCTTCACTATCTAGATAGGACGCATAACCATTCAGATGCATTTTCTTTCAGCTCCTCCCACTACTTGCATGACATGCACAGCACACTTGAGGCCACGCCCATCATTTAGACCACACGCCTTTATTACAGCCCCCGCCGATTTCTCAACCCACTTAAAGAACTATTTCGGTCTTGTGCCATTCAGTTTCCCGGGCCAGCTTCTTACACATAAACACAAATTATGAGACACCCTGAAGATCCCAAAGTTTGTTCCTCTTTAAAAACATGTGTCCCTTCCACCCACTCCCTAAAACATATTCCCCTAAAAAAAATATATATACAATTCAAGAAGGAAAATGGGTGCATCTTTTTGTGTAGGAAAGTGGTGGTCGGTCATTAATTGGTCTGCATTTTTTAGTCCCAAAACAGCTCCCTGGTTTCCATACAGCCTAACCCCACTGCCTGGCTTACATGTGAATGACTCTGTCACACCCTAGTCAAAATAAAAGCCATTTTTAAGCATTGACTAATCATGTAACGAGCTTCTAAGAAGCCGTATTTAAATATTTTCTAAACCCTAGACAGGCATCTACAGGGTTGTGAAAATGTATATTGGCTAAATAGTGAACATTTTCGAAGCGGTTTACTGAATGATTAGCGAACACATGAACTGCTTGCAGAAGATACATGCTTATCACATGGGATTTAAACTTTCCAACTTCTCCCGCCTCTTTGCATGTAGGCCTCCTCCTCTTGTCCTCATCTCGCACAATTGCCTGGCTCTCTGCCTTTCACTTTCCAAGTTTCAACCCTCCCTTCCTCTCAGGTGTGGCGCGAGGATCAGCGTGTGAATGACTAATCCCCCACACTAACGTGAGATGGGGGTTTAGATTCTATTAAAGACAAGGAGGCGATTATTATGCATTACAATCTTTACTCTGAAACCACAGCAGCAAAGAAAAAACTTTTACAAACAAAAAAGTTTCAACAACAGAACTAGATAAAGTTCAATGTCAATGCATGGGGAACTCCCCAAACCTCATGGAGGATAGGTCATACCCTGCAGGGGACCAATGAGCAGGGACCCTCCTTTATATATGTCCATTACTCTAACGCCAACCCCTCTTTCTGCAGCTGACTTGCACCAGACGCCCAATGGAACGGTTGAACTGCGTAGCGCAGAGAAAAAGGATCCAGCGAAACCGGAGATCTCAACCTTTCCGCAGCCTGAAGCAATGAAGAAGTTCTTCTGGATAGGACTTCTCACCCGAAATCACGCACTCCAGAACTTGTAACTGCGATCCACACTCCTGAGCAGAACCTCAACTCGTACCTGTAAGAACAACAAGCAAGAAGGGTGGGTGGTTGGGAAGAACAACAAACCAAAGAATGTTCTCACTTGAACCACCTGTGTACATGCGTATCACAATTGTCATATCATATCATATCATATCCAGGGTGGGTGGGAGGGATAATAATCGCCTCCTTGTCTTTAATAGAATCTAAACCCCCATCTCACGTTAGTGTGGGGGATTAGTCATTCTATGACAAGACAGGAGGCTCATATTATGCAAGTTCAAAGCCCTTGCATCTCATTAGTAAGTACAAAATGATCCAATATAATAGATAATATAATAAAATTAAAGGAAAGGTAACATTTTTTAAATGCTTTCATTAAATCAATCTGTTGACCAATCAGAGAATTGCCCAAGACTAGGTTGCCCGAAAAGCTGTCTTATAAGGCAAAGTCAAAACCACTGCAAGAAAAACAGGAATGTGCCAAATCCAGCGTTCCTTACAGGCCACCAAAACCAACTGGTTAAAAGAGGGGAAAACATTGAACAAAGTTTTCCTATACTAATAGGTTAGGACAAAACCATCTGAAATAAACACCTATGTTGTTCAATCAAATATTCAAAACACTTAAATTCGTACCATTTTTGGGGACCTAGAAAGCAAACCAATGAAAACAAACACCTAGCTCTCCTGGAGATAAAGAAAAGTACCCCATAGGGGTGAAAGTCTTATAGGTTCCATCCCATGCATTAAAGGAAGATATCGCATTAGAAACAGGGCATGTCACAGAACTACACTGGGGAACCAAGAGGGAAAGACAAATCTTCAAAAGGGTAAAATGGGAGTAAAAAATCATTTTTATAAATTTTGTAATAGGACAATCCATCCTGAGCAGAGCTGAAAAGCAATAGAATTAATCTACAATTGTCTTCAGACATATGTGTATACTAAGGAGGGAAGTCTTCTGGAGGCAGAAGCAGAATGGAAGAGAGGGCCCCACCTGAGAAGCTAACCCGTCAAACCGCCAACACGGAGACCCTCAGACCTCCCGAACTCTTGAAGAAGGACTCTGCTACCATGACAAAAGGCAGATATTATAAACCTGATCCTTAAGAGGCCAAACTTGGCAAGAAGAAAAAATGTATCCGACATCCAATCACTACCATTATAGTGATATCTAAACTCCTTTGTAGGTATGCCCGGTGCTTGAACCTTGATCCCTCCTCCCTGGTGATAAATCCCCTAGCGGATCAAAAGTAACCGAAGGAGGACACCAAATTTCCAAAATCTTAGCAAGACTCTAAACTGCAAAGAACTGATCACTAAATGGTTAAACTGAAGGTGTACACCAGAAGAGGTCCAACCTATATTTCAGCCAATTTGCAGATCTTTGAAGCTCACAGCACCCTGAGCTGGCACCTTACTGCAAACAAACTCTTGTGAAAACCCCAAAGGTCCACCTGCCATGCAGGTGACTATGATAATCAAGTCATCAACCAAATATATATCCCAGCACTCTGGTAATCGTAGCGGCAGACACCGTCTGAAAGTTAATGTATAGACTCTGGAACGCATCGTGATAGAGGGTCATAACGTGGATGGGGGATAGTATCACTCCCAGACCCCTCTATCCCACCAAGGGATATTGAGCCTTCCCAAAAGAGGAGAAACCTCCCCCACTTATCCAAAGGAAAAACCTTGCAATCCAGAAAGAAAACTACCCTGAGGACCACATTAAAGCCCCGCTTTACACCGTTAAGAGAAATAAATACCCACTAGCGCCTCTAACCAATCCCCTGACTGGACAGACTCCAGTTAACTTATTGAAATACCAGAGATTAGCACAAAGGAAAGTAGCAGACGGGAGGGAAATGCTCAGTGCGAGTCTGCACTGGTCACCCGCCAGAACTCCTGTAAAAAGGAAAAAACTGAAACCATTGGATACTCCCAGAGGTGTAATATTATGATGCAATCTCCCCCAAGGATGGCAGGAAAACTGAAACCATTGGATACTCCCAGAGGCGTAATATTATGATGCAATCTCCCCCAAGGATGGCAGGAAGGGGAATGAGGGGGAAAGAACTCTGGATAATTATCAATGCCCTGTAAATGCAAGGTTGAGAAGAAATCTGGGACCACTGTCCCCTCAAACCCTGAGGTCTGAGTCACTGTATTCATGTGAGGCTGACTGGCCACTAAGGGAATCAGGGGAAGGAAAAACTAAGCACATTGTCCATAGCAAAACAGTACTTATACAGTACTACGAACCCTCAGGTATATGAGTGGTGCTTAACACTACTACGAGCGTTGTGTGGTGTGAGGTGTTCACTTATCGATCTCAGCAGGATAAAAGACTGATGTAGACCTTTCCAAAATTAGGAACCTGTATCAGAACGGTCAGCACGGATATGAAAACAGCACTCTAAAGAGGTTAAGCAACGCTCATGAGGGTACAGAAGCCTGCGTGTACTCCTCGAGCAGAGGAGAAGTTGCAACACACTGTTAGACGGTTAGCTGAACCATAGGCCAAGCTTTGGGAGGAAAAACATGAGGCAGGCGCCAGCAAGTTATTATTTGGCAACTCGTCTAACTGATACCATCAAGTGTTTCCAAACACTCCATCCAAGTAAAACATGGTTGCTCAACTTGTCATGTAAAAAACTGAACGGTTACCCTCGAGCTGACCCTGTCTCCACCAGAAACCAAAAGAATAAGGAATGTCCAATGGGACAAAAGTAGGGGAGAACAAACGTCCCCACTAAAGAGAGCCTTAAGCCCTACAGACCTCAATAGAGGCATAACGCATCATCTTTATTCTTCCTCATGTTGAGAGAAAATACTGTAGCTTAATCAGCACTGGTATTGGGTGGAGCAATTGAGGTCGGGAATCAAAACCTAAGGAAAGGACTGAGTTGTCCTGAAACTAACTAAGGTAAAGGGTGACAGAATTTTTAACTAAAAGATGAATGATAACACCAGATAGATGGTTAGAGAGGAAGGTACAACCCCATATGGGTCTGTTTACAACCACTTCCACACTCTTTTCTTTAAAGCACTTAATAAATAAAGAATATATAATATATGAAATATATATAAAATATCCAAAGAAGAGGGGTTACGCCCTCACAGGGGACCGAATCCCCGGCCCTTATATAAGCTGATACTCACTGAGCTTTCTGGGCCACTGACAATTCTGAAAAAACGCAAATGTGTTCCAGTCAACACTTAAACATATTGTTTATCAAAGCGTACACTGAGCAAGTGCACCTCAACTGCTCACCCCAGCAGGGTGAGGCAACCAATAGTACACGAGGGAGCACCTCGCAGTAGGAACAAGGCGAAGCCTGAAACCGAGCAGGTTACTGCACGCCTACAAGACCAAACAATGGCGTCAGCCATATGCAGCACCTAAACAAAGCTGCCGACCTTAAGGAAGGAATACACTGAGCAAGTGCACCTCCAACTGCTCGCCCGAGCAGGGCGTGATAATCAGCAGTACACGAGGGGGTAACCTCGCATTAGAACTCAGGCAGAGCCTGAAACCGAGCAGGTTATGGTGCATGCCAGTTAAGGTAATTACCCAAGTTGCCCACTTTAAGGGAGGAAACACTGAGCAAGTGTGCCTCAACTGCTCACCCTAGCAGGGTGTGGACACAGCCGTATACAAGGGGACCCCTCGCAGAAACCCCAGGCAACCTTGCCACCGAGCAGGTGACTGCACCTTTCCAGGGAAGATAACCCAAACAAAAGAAAACTGTCAAGTTGAAGGTAGGATACACTGAGCAAGTGCACCTCCAACTGCTCGCCCGAGCAGGGTGTGATAATCAGCAGTACACGAGGGGGTAACCTCGCAATAGAATCAGGCTGAACCTGAAACCGAACTTATGGCACCTACAGTGAAGGCAAAGCACATAACTTAAGAAATAAGTAAATGAATAAATAAACAAAGAAAATAAAATAAAACTGCCGACTGGCAGTGCATCGGGCTCTTGCGCTGGATGGTCAGACTTTGACCTAACAAACCCACAGTCTATCAGTAAACATTCTTTCTTTCCAGCACTAAAGGTAAGGAAATGTGTTGTGTCACCAGGGATACGAAATTACAAACATTTAACAAAACCACATTTTTACTATTAAAATGTTTGTGCTATAATCTTTCTGAAGAAGTCATGAACCGACCAAATGCCCATTAGGAAATCCCTGCTCAACTGAGCAAAAAAGGTGACAAATACCTCCATTGTAAAATACAATTATTTAAAATATAACAATTAAAATATCTAATCTTAAAATATACAAATAAACATGCGGGTCTTCCTGCATGGGAGACCTGCAGCTCTATATTTGAGCTAACTTGGCTCAGTACTGAAACAGAGGCTTTTGTTACAAACATAAGCCACAGGGGCAGGCCGAACCCAAAGCCTGCAGCACCTGGAATCCCCAGGTGACCATAAATCTGTCAAGGGGCACGAATTCAAACAGGCGAAATGAAGAGGGAACAGTGTAAACAACACTGCTCTCGCGCATGCCGGGAGCGAGTTGATTAATGCACTAGAAACACCTGAGTTTACAAGCGCGAGAAATTTTTAAAGAAGAAATAAATTAGAGAGCTCCCTCGAACTCACAACCTCATGGACTGTAGTCCGAAATTCAACCATTGCACCACTGCTTCAGCTGAAACAGGAAGTATGAGCATAAAACATATTTTCTTTTTGAAAAACACCAAAATGAAACCAACGGCCGCACGCGGCTATCCAGATACATTGTATCAAATACACAAATTCCTTTATAATAAAAGGTAATTAACACATATTTACCATATAAATAATATATGTCATATTCAAACTAATAAAGCCTACTACTGACAAACAATGTAAGACACAACTGAAAGGGGTGACTTAGCTCTGTGGTGTCAGCAGCAAAGAAAGAGGGGTTGGCGTTAGAGTAATGGACATATATAAAGGAGGGTCCCTGCTCATTGGTCCCCTGCAGGGTATGACCTATCCTCCATGAGGTTTGGGGAGTTCCCCATGCATTGACATTGAACTTTATCTAGTTCTGTTGTTGAAACTTTTTTGTTTGTAAAAGTTTTTTCTTTGCTGCTGTGGTTTCAGAGTAAAGATTGTAATGCATAATATGAGCCTCCTGTCTTGTCATAGAATCGATGGCGGATCCAGGGGGCGCTGGGTGTTTCGAGCGCGGAGCTGTGCTGGGGCGCGGAGGCCCCCGCTTCACCGCTGCCTGCTGGAACATATCAGACAGAAGGTTAGGCCCACCGCAGGCAAGACGACCCCGCTGCAAGCGCCATGGCGCCATAGCCCGCCCTGTCACTCAATCGCACGTCAAAAGCCACGTCGCCCACCTCAGAGGTAGAGCGCGGGAAACGGAAACCAGCTCCGCGCAAGCACAGCTGAGGCAAGGGAGGGAGGGAGGCCGACCTCCCAGGCAGAAACGCACAGGCCAGAAGGGTCAGGAAGAGGCCCCAGCCGAACACAGAGGCACGTGAGCAGCAATGACAGGATAACAGGACACAGGGGGACATGAATACCAGTGACAGGCTAACAGGCCCGAGACATGATAAGACGACACAGGAAAAGAAACACGGGAACAACAGTGTCAGGAGACGAGGTCTCAGTTAAGTGTGAACAGAGGTGTCAGGATATCAGGACTCAGACAAGCAGTGAGGATAACAGGCCTCAGTGAAAGGCAGAGCCATGTCAGTGTCAGGAGAGGAGAGGAGGGCGAGGCAACCACGCAGTGAAACAGCAGTGTCAAGAGAAGAGGCTGCAGAAACATGCATAACAGTCACAGGATTACAGGCCTCGTTCGGAGACACGTCACGCGTGAACATCAGTGTCAGGCTAACAGGCCATAGACACACGAACCGCAGTGATAGTATGATAGGCCTCAGTCAGAAACACGGGAACATCAGTGTCAGGATAAGAAGCCATAGACACACGAACTGCAGTGATAGTGTGATAGGCCTCAGTCAGAAACACGTGAACAGCAGTGACAGGATAACAGGGATCACTGACAGAAAGAGGCATGTGAACATCAGTGCGAGGGCAGGCGGAGAGGGCGAGGCCTAAGGCAGAGAGACACGGAAACCACAGTGTCAGGAGAAGAGCCTTCAGTTAAAAGCAGAGATGCACGCGAACAGCAGTGTCGGGATAACAGGCCACAGACACATGAATAGCAATGACTGCCACACACGCCTCATTCATTGACACGTGAACATCAGACACGGACACAGCAGTGTAAGGAGAAGTGGTATCGGATAAAAGCTGAGACATGTTAGCAGTGTCCAGAGCACGTCCCAAATTGAAAGGCATGGAGGTACGTAAACATCAGTGTCCGGTGAAAAGACCTCAGGGAGAGACACATGCTTAGCAGTGCCAGGAGAAAAGGCCCCAGAAAGAGGCACGCAAGTAGCGTTGACAGAAGAAAAGGCCACAGTCAAAGGTGATGCGGGCAGCAGTGTATGGAGAAAAGGCCTCAGTCACAGGCAGAAGCAGGTGAAGAACAGCAGTGTCAGGGGAGTAGCCTTCAGGCAGAGGAAGTGAACTGCACTGTGAATAGCTGTGTCAGAGAGCAGTCCTCAAGGGCATATAGGCATTTGAAAAGCAGTGAAAAGGGAACAGAGGCCTCACTTAAAGAGAAGCACGTGATCAGAAGTCTCAGGCGAGCGGGCCTCAAAGGCAGAGGCACCTAAACAGCAGTGTGAGGACAAAAGGTCACAGACACTGGAAGTGAAACGCAGTGTCAAGAGAAGTGGCCTCAGTCAAAGGAGGCATGCAAACAGCTGGAAAATTGGCCTCAGATAGAAGAATGTGAACAGCAGTGTCAGCAAAACAAAGGAAGAGATAGTGAACAGCAGTGTCAGCAAAACAGGCCTGAGTCAAAGGAAGAGGCAGTGAACAGCAGTGTCAGCAAAACAGGCCTGAGTCAAAGGAAGAGACAGTGGACAGCAGTGTCAGCAAAACAGGCCTGAGTCAAAGGAAGAGGTAGTGAACAGCAGTGGCAGGAGAACTAGCCTGGGTCAAAGGAAGAGGTAGTGAACAGCAGTGTCAGGAGAACAAGCCTGGGTCAAAGAAAGAGGTAGTGAACAGCAGTGTCAGAAGAACAAGCCTCAGTCAAATGCAGAGGCAGGTGGAACGCAGTGTTAGGTGAAAAGGCCTCAGGTAGAGTCACGTGAATAGCAGTGCCAGGAGAACAGACTTCCGTCAGAAACATGTGAACAGCACTGTCCGACGAAGAGGCTCTACTCAAAGACAGACAGGTGAACCGGAAAACTAGGCCTCAGTCAAAGCCAGAGGCACATAAACAGCAGTGGAAGAGGCCTGAGGCAGAGATACGTAAACAGCAAAGTCAGGCGAACAGGCCTAAGTAAATGACAGAGCCATATATGAACAGCATCGCCAGCACAGCAGGTTTCAAGCCCAAGAACAGCAGTGTCAGCACAGCAGGCTTCAAACCCAAGAACAGCAGTGTCAGCACAGCAGGCTTCAAGCCCATAAAAAGCAGTGTCAGCACAGCAGGCTTCAAGCCCAAGAACAGCAGTGTCAGCACAGCAGGCTTCAAGCCCAAGAACAGCAGTGTCAGCACAGAAGGCTTCATGCTCAAGAACAGCAGTGTCAGCACAGCAGGCGTCAAGCCCAAGAACAGCAGTGTCAGCACAGGAGGCTTCTAGCCCAAGAACAGCAGTGTCATCACAGCAGGCTTCAAGCCCATGAACAGCAGTGTCAGCACAGCAGGCTTCAAGGCCAAGAACAGCCGTGTCAGCAAATCAGGTTTCAAGCCCAAGAACAGCACTGTCAGCACAGCAGGCTTCAAGCCCATGAACAGCAGTGTCAGCACAGCAGGCTTCATGCCCAAGAACAGCAGTGTCAGCACAGCATGCTTCATGCCCAAGAACAGCAGTGTCAGCACAGCAGGATTCAAGCCCATGAACAGCAGTTGCAGCACAGCAGGCTTCAAGCCCAAGAACAGCACTGTCAGCACAGCAGGCTTCAAGTCCATGAACAGCAGTGTCAGCACAGCAGGCTTCAAGCCCAAGAACAGCACTGTCAGCACTGCAGGCTTCAAGCCCATGAACGGCAGTGTCAGCACAGCAGGCTTCAAGGCCAAGAACAGCACTGCCAGCACAGCAGGCTTCAAGCCCATGAACGGCACTGTCAGCACTGCAGGCTTCAAGCCCATGAACGGCAGTGTCAGCACAGCAGGCTTCATGCCCAAGAACAGCAGTATCAGCACAGTAGGCATCAAGCCCATGAATAGCAGTGTCAGCACAGTAGGCTTCAAGCCCATGAACAGCAGTTTCAGAACATCAGGCTTGAAGCCCAAGAACAGCACTATCAGAAGAACTGACCTCAGTTAAAAGCAGACGCATCTAAACAGTAGTGTCGGGACAGGTCCCATCAAACACAGACAAATGTCAACAGGAGTGCCAGGCGAAAAGGCCCTCGTTAAATGCAGAATCACGTGATCAGCACTGTCAGGATAACTGTCTGCGGATAAAGGCAGAGAATCGTTCACAGCAGTGTCAGGGAATCAAAGGAAGAGACGTGCAAACAGCACTCTCACGAGGTCAAAGGCAGAGCCTGGAGAACAGCATTCTTAGGAGAAGAGGAATCTGTCAAAAAGAGAGAGACAAGTGCACTGCAGTGTCTGGAAGTCAAAGACAGAAACATGCTAATATCCAGCGCTTGAACTGGGATGCCAAATTGAAGGGCACTTTAACAGAAAGGTATGACCTGAGTCCTCGGTGTGACCAAAAGAGTTCTAGGCGTTACATAAAGGGGGGAGGGGACGAGCCCCAGACAATACATCATGAGATCCTGTAAACAAGTATTTTGTATCACTCTGCATTTTCACAGGGCTCTTGGTTGCATCTAGTCGGCATTTAGGTATTTAGTAAATAAATATATCGCTCTTGATTTGTAAATAAATCACTTAATGTAAGAAATAAAGTACTCTTCCACTTAGACTATAAATATAAACCCAGATGCCTGAGGGCTTGGCACGGTATTCAAATAAATACATACAAATACAAATACAAATCAAATCTGTGAAAAATCAAAGTCATTCTGTAAATAAATCACCTGTTATAAATGGGAGTGGAACAAGTAGCACCAATGTGGGTTCCTGGCTGCTTTGCAGAAAATTAAATACTTTTGGGTACATAACAGATTTTTATATTTGACGAATGTCTGTGATAGTGATTGAAACCCTTCTGAGCATATAATGCACTCTGTGCTTAATGCTTATTAAATTTGTCAGAACACTCATCCTAACATTGAAATGTCTGCAAGCCATGAACCACATATACACATTTGGGCAGCCTCCGCTGTCAGGTGCAAGGCCTGGGATGTCTGTTTGTGCAGAGTCTAACTTTTCATTACTCTAATTTCATGGGCCACGCAAGGGGCAAGGGCCGCAAGAAGAGAAACGTGCCATTTCTTATCGAAGATCACTAGGGAGCTTTTATAATGAAAACATCAACAATAAAAGACTGTGACAATTAGAACCAAACCTATTTCTAACAACATTTCTAGCCTAAACAAACAGCACACCGCCAACCACATATAATCAATCATTTACAATCAGTTAGGCATGCCCCCTTTCCCCCTCGACCCGTGAACGTCCCCGGAAGTGAAGACAACTGCTCCTGAGCCCTTTGGCTCTCAGCGGTTCATGACACTCTCATTAACGCCTTCCTGGCAATTTCACTGTATGGCCCAAATCCTCAGGACCACCACTAGGGTCAAACAAAAATGTTAAGTACACATTACTGTTTTAAAACCAGCCTAGTATAATTGTCTCTGTGTCCCTTAAGCTGCACAGTGATCCAGACCTACCAGTCCTGGGACTGGCCCCCACCCAATGGGTA
Organism: Ambystoma mexicanum; assembly: GCF_040938575.1. Lineage (NCBI taxonomy): Eukaryota > Metazoa > Chordata > Amphibia > Caudata > Ambystomatidae > Ambystoma > Ambystoma mexicanum. The sequence goes on along the minus strand of NC_090926.1, from coordinate 1,154,028,181 downwards.
CACAGGACCAACAACTGGGCATCTTGCCCCGGGAAGGTACCCTCTTGCAAAAGCCACCAATCCATTTCAATCCCTCTCCTTGATAGGTGAAAGACATATTTGCAGAACAACTCTCGACCCCTGATTAGTCCATGTGTTGTCCCTCTGAAATGGCCATGGCAAGATGCCAACTGACCAACCCCAATGTTCAGTTTTCTTCTGGCAGAAAAGGGTCTCGCTGGAAGCCTCTTGCCCCAGTAGCATCTGGTAACCATGTGCGACCATGCCTCAAGCACAGCTGGGCAAAACTCTACCAACCGGGCATGCTTCGGACCACCTGCATCTCGTCATGATCTAAACAAATGAACAGGAGAGCTTTAGTCAACAATCTCCACCAAATACAAATACACATCATTCTAAAAGCACCCTACTGCTTCTCCCATATTCCAGGGGTGGCCTTGCACCTAAGCGCCTCAGACTTCCATCAACCAGTGCAACTCACAAGCTCATTAACCACTCCCAGGAACGCCGCTGCAGTTGCCACACCATGAGGGCCTGTCCGGAGCACCACCCCAACCTGCTGTCTGCAGAGGCCTTCGACCACTACCCCACTTTCCCAGGACCACCTACCTGGGGTGGAAAAAGTGGCACAAAAAAGCAGCTCACTGCGGAGTTGTTGCCTCTCGCCGGTGAATCGTTCTGTGTGATATTTCCACTTTTTGAAGGCTGTGTAAAAAAATGTCAATTTAATTTGTTATTTTGGCCGCCTGTGGGCAGCCCTCAAAAAATGGAAATACCACATTCCTCTGGAGGGGGGCGAAGGGGGTCCAACCTTCCAGGCAAGCCATTCCCCTAGCCGCCCCCGGCCCCCAACCTCTTCTGCACTGAAGGCATATCTTAAAAGTCAGGGGGTTTTAACCTCCAAACTTCCTTTGCCTGTGCCACGCCCCCCCACCCTCAATCCACACCACATACACAGATACACAAACATGCAAACATGCAGTGACATTTAGCCCCTCTCTCCAGGGCCAGCTTTAGCATTTGTGAGGCCAAGTGAGGCAAATTAAGTGCGGGCCCCTTAATTTGCATTTGATGACATCACCGCAAGGGGCATCAAAGGAAGTGACATCACAAGATAATGACCACTATATATGTAGGGGCGGAAACATGGTAAAAAAAAAATATATATATATACATAAATAATCCGAGAGGAGAATTTCCAATAACTACACTAGAAAAGTATAAAAGGTGCCCATCTTTTAAGACCAACAATTTATAATGAAATATTAACTAGAAAACAAAATCCAAGCATGAGACCTGCGCTTATATGGCACTTTTATGTGTTCTTGTGGGTTAGCGTCTGCATTGGAAACATGACAACGTGGTGTGAAATCCTAGTAGCTGAACACTTGAGCAATCAAACTTTTTTTTTTTTTAATGCTGGTCTCAAAAACACAGAATCAGGGTTGTGTCTAACAGTTGAAAAAAGTGGGCGGCCGCTGACCACCCACATGTATCGAACGACTTGTTCCCCGAAAATCGGTACAGGGCCAGAACCAGAGAAAATATCCCCTCCAGTCTCCAGGATGACACCTCTCTGACACATCCTTGGTAAATATTCGTGGCTCCCTTGCATGCTCCATATATAATGTGAGTAAAATGTTACATTCTACTTAAACGCTTTCTGGCTTGGGAAATATAAACAAGTCGAAATAAGGCAAATGGCTGAAACGGTTTTGTGCGAAATGTTTAATGCAGTGGAAGAAGGCACAGATTTTAGGCAGCTAACTGCTGCTTTGCATGTGCTTTCAAAATAAAAATGCCCCTTTGCAGTTGTTAACACGTTAAGAATGCTTTGTCCATAACAATGGTCTCTTAAATAGGCCATCACTAATAAATCGCACCCACATTTATCGTGATCAGCAGTGCTTAGATGGGGGGGTGCACAGCACCTATTGGGCAACTGGGAGGGGGCCGAGCATTTGTTTTGGCAGCGTCACAGCAGGAGGTTGACCCGCAACAAAAGATTAGCCACCCCTTCTTCATGCATGTTGCAGCCTGTGCCGCCCGTGCGCGCAGCGTGGACTGCAGCAAGTTTAGGAACTCTGAGCACACGGCCCACGCTGCAGCCTGCAAGAAGAGGGAGCCAACGGCACCCATGGCACGGCACCCTAGCAGGCACGGGGACCAAGTGCAATTTGATATGCTGTACAAGCCTCGCGCCCGCCCTGCCTCTCGCCATCACAAACATTCCCCCTGCCCCCACCGGACAGACATATGGACACACGCACACAAACACCAACACCAACACACACAACCATTCACCTGGGACTCCCGCGAGTCATCTCCCGGGCCCTGCCACCCCTGCCAGCCTCTGCGCGCACTTGCAGGGGCATGAAAGTTCCATTGAGAAAGACCGCTTGGACCGCTCGTCTTTCTAAATCGATTTCTTTTCATATGAGCTTTTTAAAACTATTTTTTTCAGTCCATACGCCCGGAACAACAGGACCAACGAGGGAGAGTGAGCATCAGTGTCAGGAGAGCAGTCATCACTCAAAGACAAACACATGACCAGCAATGTCAAGAGACGACCGGCCTCAGTCACAACAAGAAAAAGACGATGGTCAGTGCCAGGAGAACAGTCATTGGTCACAGACAAACACATGACCAGCAATGTCAAGAGACGGTCGGCCTCAGTCACAACAAGAAAAAGACGATGGTCAGTGCCAGGAGAACAGTCATTGGTCACAGACAAACACATGACCAGCAATGTCAAGAGACGATCGGCCGCATTCACAACAAGAAAAAGACGATGGTCAGTGCCAGGAGAACAGTCATTGGTCACAGACAAACACATGACCAGCAATGTCAAGAGACGGTCGGCCTCAGTCACAACAAGAAAAAGACGATGGTCAGTGCCAGGAGAACAGTCATTGGTCACAGACAAACACATGACCAGCAATGCAATTTCGATCATCTCTGAGTGAAAGAGCGAGCTACATTAACTGCAGTGTCTGTAGAACAGGCATCAGTCTAAGAAAAAATATAATGTGATGATGTGTTATTTATATAGCGCCTTTACCCAAAGCACTTTACAGAGAACATATTTACATGCAATATCACCCAACCTATATTGGGACTCATTTATCGACCTCGGAAGGACGAAAGGCTGAGCTGGCCTTGCTGGGATTCGAACCTGCGACCTGCAGATCATGTTTAGATCACAGCAGTAAGTGCTCAGTCCGCTGAGCTATCTTATCAGCTTACATCGAAACGCGTGGCCAGTCCCTGGCAAGCAATAGCCAGACAATGGCAACGTGTATCAGAAGGCCATCCCTCAGACATAGACACATCCTATGACCACAGTTCTTGAGATTCACCTTTAGGGATAGCAGACCTCAGGAAAGCTGTGTCAGATAAGCCTTCAGATACAAACACTGGCATAGCAGTGCCAGGGGGTTAGCAGCCAATTCCAGGCAATGACAATGACATTGTGATAGCAATGTCAGAACATCAAACGTTCCTCCAAATCTTGGTTCAACTGGGTGGCCACTAAAAGGTCTAAGGATTATACCGCAGCTGGGGCTCCGAAAGGGTAATGAGACGCAGTGTAACACCAGGGTTATCCAAGTCAATGAAGTGGCATGGGACTATAATATAATATTCCAGAGGAGGTGAGGGAGGCCAGAGAAGGACAAACAAGTTCAGGTGGAACAGTTAATTGTGAGCTGGACAACAGGGTTTTCAATACTTGCAGCAAGCATCCTGAACTGAATCAGTAATTAATGACATATTTGCACCAGATATTTTCAATGTACAGATTTTATTTATTTATTTGCATTATTAAAGCGCTCACACAGCCCGCAGGCATCAAGGCCCTGTTACTGGAATTGTTTTGTTTGTTTTTTAGTTGCGTAATTGTTTTTTTTGTGTTAGTTGCGTATTTATAACGTTCTTAGATACCCAGAGGTTTTTAAGCGCAGATCTGGGTATCGAACTTGTGTTGCTTCGTGTCGTCTTGCTTCCAAGGCCAGCACGTTGCCGCTGACCTATCCTCCCGGGAGTGCACTTTTGGGGCGCGGCTAAATTATGATGAGAGGTTCAGATCTTCCAAAGCAGGGAATGAGCAGTTGGACTGGGGGACTCGGGTGATTGACCCATGTACCAGCTGCACCATAATTCGACAACAGGGTGGGAGATCCCTGGGAAATGTGGTCCAAGGGGGTTGGACACCAAGACAGGGGCAGCCCTTTCAGAACACTCCCCTGCAAGGGGGAGACAAGAAAGGGACATGCTGGGCACTTAACACAAAGACATTCACCAGAACGGTGTGCAGGTTCAAACACACATGCTCTGGCTGCGGGTTGCCAGGGCACCCAGAACACAGGTGCAACAAACGGGGAAAGGACAGGGAATACAAAAAGAGTGAATGAGGGGAGAGGGTCCCGGCCCCCTCTGGCTACCCCTATCATGGTGGACATCTGGCATCTATGGGCCAACAGCTACCCCAAAAAAGGGGAGGCGCACCTTCTAGTGGAGGGTTTTTCAGAAGGGTTCCGCATCCGAGTGGAGGGGCTGGTGCCGCCAGCAGTGCCAAGAAACCAGGCATCAGTGGCTAGCTATCAGAGCATTTTATGGCAAAAAATCACAAAGGATATAGAGTTAGGGAGGGTGGAGGGGCCGTTTGCGTGCCCTTCATTCCCATTGTTTGTCTGTTCCCCGGTGGGCATCGTACCCCAAAAAGAGGAAGGGAAGTTCAGGATGATCTACAATTTATCCTTCCCAAAGGGAGCCTCAGTAAATGATGCGATCAGCGAGGAATTGTGCTCTGTGAGGTACGCGTCCCTCGACGATGCTCCAGGACAGCTTCGGAATTTAGGTAGGGGGGCCCTGTTGGCAAAAGCTGACATTGCATCAGCATTTGGGTTACTGGTGATGCACCCTGTGGACTACAGACTTCTGGGGATCCAAACAGGGGAGGGGTTTTATTATGACAAGTGCATGCCAATTGAATACTCGATTTTATGCAGCTAGTTCAAGGTATTTAGCTAATTTTTGGAGTGGGTCACAAAGAAGGGGTAGAAGGGGGCAAGGGTGGTCCACTATTTGGACGATTTCCTGTTCTTAAGACTTCTGCGTTCAGATAAACGTCAAAGGCTTTGGAGACTTTTGAGAGAATTACAGAAGAACTTGGGGTACCTTTGGCGAAGGAAAAAACATAGGGCCTGGTGTCCATCCTTAAATGTTTTGGGCTTAGAGATTGATGCCGGACATGGGACATGCCGCCTCCCTGACAAGAAGGTGGCGGAATTTAGGGAACCGTATGCACATGCATATGGGCTAAGGAAGTAACCTTCGCTCAACTTCAGCGTTTGGTGGGGCAGCTCAATTTTGCGTTAAGGATTATACCAATGGGGCACCATTTCTCCCGCACAATTGCAGGGGCCATGTCCGGGCTCACAGAAAAGCACCACCACACTAGACTAGGGCTGTACCGAATAGCATATTTAGTATTCGGCCGGATACCGAATAGTTTGTCAACTATTCGGCCGGAGCCGAATAGTGAGCCGAATAGTTTGTTTTTTTTTAGGCCCCCCCTATGCAATACAATCTCGGGCCACCGGCTTTGGCCCGGTGGCCCGACAAACAACATTATTGCGGTGAGGCCGCGGGGGTTCCCTGAGGCCCCGCGGCCTCACCGTGGTGAGGGGGATGGGGGCCGGAGGCCGCCGGGGTCGGCAAAGTGCCCCGGCGGCCTCATGAGTCTGGGGGGCCGCTCCTGAAGGAGCGGCCCCCCAATGCAAAATAAACGTCGGGCCACCGGCTTTGCACCGGTGGCCCGACAAACAGAACATTATTGCGGTGAGGCCGCGGGGGTTCCCTGAGGCCCCGCGGCCTCACCGTGGTGAGGGGGATGGGGGCCGGAGGCCGCCGGGGTCGGCAAAGTGCCCCGGCGGCCTCATGAGTCTGGGGGGCCGCTCCTGTAGGAGCGGCCCCCCAATGCAAAATAAACGTCGGGCCACCGGCTTTGCACCGGTGGCCCGACAAACAGAACATTATTGCGGTGAGGCCGCGGGGGTTCCCTGAGGCCCCGCGGCCTCACCGTGGTGAGGGGGATGGGGGGCACCGAGGCCGCCGGGGTCGGCAAAGTGCCCCGGCGGCCTCATGAGTCTGGGGGGGCCGCTCCTGTAGGAGCGGCCCCCCAATGCAAAATAAACGTCGGGCCACCGGCTTTGCACCGGTGGCCCGACAAACAAAACATTATTGCGGTGAGGCCGCGGGGGTTCCCTGAGGCCCCGCGGCCTCACCGTGGTGAGGGGGGTGGGGGGCACCGAGGCCGCCGGGGTCGGCAAAGTGCCCCGGCGGCCTCATGAGTCTGGGGGGGCCGCTCCTGTAGGAGCGGCCCCCCAATGCAAAATAAACGTCGGGCCACCGGCTTTGCACCGGTGGCCCGACAAACAGAACATTATTGCGGTGAGGCCGCGGGGGTTCCCTGAGGCCCCGCGGCCTCACCGTGGTGAGGGGGGTGGGGGGCACCGAGGCCGCCGGGGTCGGCAAAGTGCCCCGGCGGCCTCATGAGTCTGGGGGGGCCGCTCCTGTAGGAGCGGCCCCCCAATGCAAAATAAACGTCGGGCCACCGGCTTTGCACCGGTGGCCCGACAAACAGAACATTATTGCGGTGAGGCCGCGGGGGTTCCCTGAGGCCCCGCGGCCTCACCGTGGTGAGGGGGGTGGGGGGCACCGAGGCCGCCGGGGTCGGCAAAGTGCCCCGGCGGCCTCATGAGTCTGGGGGGGCCGCTCCTGTAGGAGCGGCCCCCCAATGCAAAATAAACGTCGGGCCACCGGCTTTGCACCGGTGGCCCGACAAACAAAACATTATTGCGGTGAGGCCGCGGGGGTTCCCTGAGGCCCCGCGGCCTCACCGTGGTGAGGGGGATGGGGGGCACCGAGGCCGCCGGGGTCGGCAAAGTGCCCCGGCGGCCTCATGAGTCTGGGGGGGCCGCTCCTGTAGGAGCGGCCCCTCAATGCAAAATAAACGTCGGGCCACCGGCTTTGCACCGGTGGCCCGACAAACAAAACATTATTGCGGTGAGGCCGCGGGGGTTCCCTGAGGCCCCGCGGCCTCACCGTGATGAGGGGGTATGGGGGGGGGGCGTCACTTACCTGGTGATTGGGTCCGGGTGCTGGCATAGGAAGTGAGGGACGGGAAGAACTGTTCCCTTCCCTCGCTTCCTATTTCAACACGTTAGGCTGTGGTCAGACTGCAGAAGCCAATAGGCAAACAGCTTGTTTGGCTTCTGCAGCCTGAACACTGTCAAACATTCTATGATTGGCTGTCATCTCCCAAACAGGGAGAGGGCAGCTAATCATAGAAAGTGGACTTCGGCTTCGAGTCCCTAAACAGAAACTATTCTGCCGAAGCCGGATAGCTGTATTTCAGCCGAACTTCGGCAGAATAGGGACTCGAAGCCGAAGTTCGGTACAGCCCTACACTAGACTGACAGCTTCAGTGAAGGAAGACATCAGGGTGTAGGACAGTTTCTTGGCAAACTTCAATGGGATACAGAATGGCCAGCAAAGGCACAACCCAACGAAGAGATCGGGTTATACACAGATGCGGCTGGGAGTGTGGGGTTCGGGGCTATGTAGGGGAACAAATGGTGCAGTAAAGAGTGGCCAATAGAATGGGCCGACAGCCGGATGACTAAAATCATCACCTTTTTGGAGCTATTCCCGATCATTGTGGCATTAACAATTTGGGGGGAAGGACTGGCGGGCAAGCATGTGATATTTTGATCGGACAACATGTCTGTGGTGATGGCTATTAACAATCAGAGGGCATCATTCCCCATGGTTCTCAGAATTTGATTCTGGTCTGCTTAAGGAATGGAGTGCGTTTCCACCCCCGGGGTTCTGAATAACGCTGCTGATGCATTGTCTCATTTTAAGATGCAGGATTTTCGACGATGGTTGCCACCGGCGGAAGTAGAGATGACTCCATTCCCTGACACATTCTGGAGTTTTGGTGCCCGGTGCTAGCGCCACTGATCGCAGGATCTCTGTTCGGCAAGACCAGGGCAGAATATGGAAAGCCTTCCGGGAGTGTGGGGAGTTCTGCAGGGAAAATGGGTGGCAGGAGTCATTTCACAGGAACGCAGTAATTGCTTTTGTGGGACACTTGTGCGAAACAGTGGCTTCGGCCGGATCAGCTAAAGGAAAGGAGTCCACTATTTTATTTATTGCAGGTTGCATAGGTTGGCAAACCCGATATATGACTTTGCGGTAATAAAGGCTTTGGCAAGTTGGAGAAGACTGGGGTGTGGGCACGCTGACACAAGGTGCCCCCTTGACCCACAAAAACTAGAGAGAATAGTGGTGGCACTGAGGGGGGGGTCTGCTGGAACCAATACGATGGCACTCTATTTAAGGCCACTTTTTTCATACCTTTTTTGGGGACTTTAGATTGGTGGAGTTGGTGGGCACGGCCAAGATGGACACATCGGATGGATTGGCCTTGTAGGACATCAGCTTGGAGGGGAATCTGGGGGTACCGGTATACATCAGGAAATCAAAAACAGACCAAGAAGGTAAAGGGGCAGTGGTGCAAATAGCCGGGAATGGAAACAGGTTGATCTGCCCAGCGTCAGCACTGAGGGATTTTATCAATCTTCAGGGGCATAGTGAGGGACGCTTGTTCAAACACCAGGACGGTTCTTATACCTTCAATTTTCAATTCAGGTCGGATTTTCAGAAATGCATCTGCATGGCGGGTCTGAGTTTTTCTCCCCATTCATTCCGCATTGCGGCGGCCACTACCGCGGCACAGCATGGCCTGGGCGAGGGAGACATCATGAATTCTGGGGCTTACAAGGGCTATATCACGCGGCATCGAAACCTGCGAAGGTGGCATTGCAGTGGATATGCAGGGGGGCCTGACAACAGACAGGTGCGCTGCCTCGTGACAGAATGCAAGATGAGATAACGCTTGCCCGAACCACATTTGGTGATCCTCCACGAGGGGGGAAATTACTTGGTACCAACGGGCCGAAAGGCAGACATTGCATGGTCACAGATCATCCCAAGGACAAGATGGAGCGTTGCAGGGTCGGCTTGGCCTCTGAACACCTCTGCTAGGAAACTGAACAATGAACTGGTACGTTTGGCCAGGGGCAGACTACGGGTGGTAGCCAATGGTTTGGTGCTAGGAACGGACAGTATGCACCATGATAGCGTGCATTTATCGGACCACAGAACTGACTTATTATTTGAGAACTTTCTGGCTGTGATGAACACGGTGCAGGCATGGAGGAGTACCCCTGACAAGGAGGTCAAAGGTCCTGTGGCAGATGGGGGTCCATGTGGTCAATGAGTTGCCCCTCTCAGGGGGACCCTGAGGCCAGTTAGGTGCAGTGGTGATGGCACGGTAGGCCTCCCCCTGGGATGGCTTCTGCCCGGCAAAGGGAATCCGATGGGAGAGTGGACGGGAAAAGGGGGGGTGGGTCCAGGAGGCAGAAGCTGTCGGGCAAGAGAAGTGTCGCTCCTGGGATCACCCATCAACACAGGAGATGGCTGGGAGGCCCGCGATGGCGTAGGGGGGACCTCACTGCAGTACAAATGCCAGGGGGTGGAGTTAACAGTTCCTTCAGGAACTGCCTGTCACAGGAAAGAAGTATTGTAAATTGTGCGTTATGACTTATGCTTTGAAAATTTGCAGTGTATAGGGTTGTGTTTATGTTAGTAATGTATTGATTGAATTGTGTTGGTAACATTCAAGGATTAAACATGGCAGGGTATTTCCAACAAACTATGGTGTGGTTACTTTCTCTCCGGTCTGGCCGGCAATGACTCCCTGCTAAGCCCACTGTTGCCATGAGTGCTTGCAATGTCATGAGTGCTTGGATGCAGAATGCTGAGAGAACGTTGTGTGCAGTGTGTTCCAGGAGTGCCAGTTGAAGTGGCCCTGACTGTGAGAGAGGGTGCCGATGGATGTCTCTTGGTGTATGTGTCCTACCTGTGCCCCTAGTGTACCTGTAACCTGCTGCTTGTAACATACAACCTAGTAGGTTACAACCTACAACCTTAACAAACTCTATGCAATTCAAAAAATACTAACAATGCAATCATCCAGACCCATCCGATTGTACCACTCCAACCGCCTAACCATCCCACCCTACAGACTGAAAAGAGCTGGCGGTGCCAGTTTCCCTACCCTCGCAGCAGGACAGTGGAACAAGTGGAACAAGCTACCACACACACCGAGAGCAGAACCCTCACATGGGAGCTTCCGCAAGCAGCTCAAAACCTTTCTGTTTTCGCAGGAAACACATAGCTGAGTGAAACCAAGACATCTGCCCCGGCCGTCACCACCATTTCTCTACGACTCCTGTACCACCGCCCTCTCTAGGCCTGCACTGCCTATGCTCTTGTATCTCTGTATTTGCCTCTCTCTACACTACTGTATGTACCTGTATCACTGCAATTATGTATCTCTGTACTATTCGTCCAACCAGTGCCCTGATGCCCCAGGGCTTGGCACGCATTACAAATGTTAAATAAATAAATAAATAAATACATACATTACAAAATAAATAAATAGTAAAGAGTATCTTCACTCACCTGGGGCTCCTGAATTATCTGTGCCAGGAAGTCACTTCACATTACAGGGCAAGTCCAAAAGCTGTGTCCAACTCAGGCCCCCCAAAAGTAGATCACCCTACTTGCATAGGCCTCCTGGTCAGCACTTCTTTTTCAATAACAAAGTTCGCACAAGCCCTGAAGGCGTTTCAGTGCTCGGAAAGGTCTCAGCTACACTGGCGGGCTCAGAGGCGATAGGTTGCTGCTTCACTGGCTCTTCTCTGCTTTTTCAGAGACTCTATTATGGTCAACCGTGGCACCTGTAAGTGGGTAAAGTGCCCAGTAAATGCTTGCAACCCTTGATTTGTCGGCACTAGCTCAGTGCTTCGTATCCTAAAACATTTAGGCGCCCCTGACTAGCCCTGTTGTGTGCCCTGGCTCACAGAACTTCCACAAAACTTAGGGATTCTGGCAAAGGTTCCTAGCAAGAAATGCAGGTCTCCAGTGTGTTTCTAGCTCCCTGTTCCTCAGTGTAAGTTGAGGGGTATGGCTTCCTTCACCCTGGTAATCAGTCACGTGGCAAAGCAGGGAGATCATTATTTTCAGAGCAGGCATCTACCAGGCAAACCCTCAGTCCATTGGAATCAGCATATCTGGCCAATTTCTCCTCACGATCCAAAATCCAAGAATATTACTATGCGGGATTCCACCGCAGGCCTTCCTGAAAGCGCCCTAAACTAATTATTATAATTGTTCTTTTATAACGCACTTAAACCACCGACTGGTGTCTAAGCGGCTGCGTTGCCTTGCTTCCAAGACAAATTCATCGTCCCTGAGCTATCCCTCCTGCCCAATTCTCAGGGTAGGGACAGTAATTAATCCTAACTCAATCCTAGCTAATGCCCGCCCACCCATCTGTTGCCGTCCTGCCACCTCACCCTCTTTGCTCAAAGGTGGCACTATTGGGCACACCCCAACCCAATATGGCTGAGATCCTGAATAGCTGGGAGCTTCCTCTCTCATCTTGGAGGAGACCTCCTCCGTTTATCCGCAAGCCGTCTTCTTGGTCAGCTCTGCTCCCAGGAAGGCGACCCCTGCCACGCAGCTAGCCACGCTGCCTGCTGCGGCCTGTTTAAGTGTTGGAAGCTTACAGCCACTGGCACATAACCCTCGATGGCCCACCCACTCGCCCTCCAGGGACATCTTCCTAGTGATAAATTGCTGTAATATCAAAAGTGTGACTGGCCCATCAGCGCAGTTGCTCTGACTTAATCACAATATGTAAATGGCTGGCTATATCTGTTATGTAGGGTAAAAGATATTAACCTAACTATAGGAACAGATTAGAATTAATTTGATTCTGGATTTTTTCTTATCATCTCAAATTCCATAAGCCTTCCGAAAATGGAATTTGTAGCTCGCTGCCTGCAGAAGAATTAAAATAATATTTTCTCCAATTTAATAAAATCTTAGCACATCGTGTGCTCTGTGATCAGGGACTCGAAGTAACTAAAACCACAGGTTCGTAGGGGGAAAATTGACACCGCCTTTCCCGACCTCTTTAACCCCATAATTAAGAGAATGTAGTCCTGTTAGCCATCTGTTAGTAGCCACCCTACGTGTGCACTATCATACAATCACCCCTACATTATACATTATTCAGAGATTTGAATTCAGTTGACGCTGCTGCCCCCTTCACCCCACTCAAAAGCACGAAAGCACAGTGCGCCTTGAAGCAGATATTGGCACTTGACAGAAATACATGAGGCCTGTCTCTTCTGGTCCCTTGTTTCCCAGTGGACTCGAACACAGTGCAGAACACATACCGAAAATATGCAGAAATCCTCAGGGAACGCAGAGACAGATGGAAACACTCCCTCGCCTATTTCAATGCCATGACATCTCTCTAAGTTTTTTGTCGGATGGCAATCCGAATGGCATGACCATAGCAACAGGCAGCAGACAAACAATGAATGAGGGCCGGTGATACTATCATATCAGTATTACCCACTCAAGAGACTGCAGAGGTGAAATGCTCAGCCAGCTCTAGGGTTTAGAACCCATCACTTTCAATGTGAACTGACTTCATAATGAGAACCTATAAAAATAAGCATTGAAGAAGACTAAAGAATGACAAGCCCTAAATGATCAGCCCGTACAAAAATCCAAATTCTGACAGAGGAAAACATAAGAACCTTGGTTCTGGATTGTTTTGAGTCATAGGTGTACATTAAAAGCACATTCACTGGGGTAGTGCCCCCCCCCTTTCCCTAGTTTACTACAATGTCTATGACCATCAGGATAGAGAACCAAACAGCATTTCTTGGTACATCAATTGGAAAACAGGGGACATTTTGAATCCCAGACACACATGTTCTCCCAATCTGGGTTCAAGTTGTTCAAGTCAGGAAGTCCCTTTCATGTGATGTCACATCCTGTGACGTTACATCCTGCTAGACCAAAGGGTTTTCCTTAGGACTGGGCCACCACTGAAAAATGTGGAAGATGTCAGCCTAGCCAAGCTTCAAGCAACCAAAAAGGAAGAGCCTCAAGAGTGAAGACACGCAAAATTGTCTGTTTATTACTGAGGGTGCCATCTGAACTAAGTACTGCATTGATGTTCTCAGGTATAATTAAACAACCCACTGCCCCTGAAATACCACTGTGGTAGAGTCATTACCCCCACACCACTTCCTAATCATCCTAGTCCTTACATTTATGAAGCCCTCAGTCTGCCCCAGTCATTTCCCTCAACATACCTTTACTGGCCCTGCCCCTCCCTGAGGTGTGTAAAGCAAGTCCCAAACCACACAAACATGTTACGTTTGCTGCCCATCAGCCGTTCCCAGATGAAGGCATGCAGGCCGAGTCTTCGACTACCTGTACAAGTTGGTTTCCGCCACCTCTGTTGGGTTTACTGGCGGTTGAGTATGGTGGCTGCGATGAACCTAGGTAAGTAGAGACTGTGAGACAGACCGGTCGGTCAGGGGTGTGTAGTGGCAAGCACTGGACGGGGGTGACCTGGCAGCATGACGAGATGACGTTGGGGAAGGCAGTGAGGGGTAGGGCATCTCTCCTTGGTGACGGCAACGTCTGAAACCTACGTCACACCAGGCTTACGGTGGCTTCCCAGTCAGCTCAGGTTTCATAAACCAGGTAAGTCAGAAATGTTCTGTGGCATGTTGTGTTGTTGTTGTAGAATCTGCATTATTGGCTCGTGCAAGAAGGCCAACGCAGGCGAGGGAACGCCTAATCATCCAGTGCTTCTTCTTCCGCCTCCGATTCTCCCAGGGGAGGAAGGATAATTAATCTAAGGTCGACTTGAAGGCCTCGATTAGGGAAAACATGCAAGAAGATCAAAGGTGCCCTGGCAAGAAAGCTGCTAGTATGAGGAACCCCTCCTCTTCTCCGCACAGATCTTCAGTCTCTCTGGTGGTCTCATTGCAGTCTTCCTTGGTGGGAGGGGACCTAAATGGTAAATAACTTGACCAAGAGGCAGCGGGCCAGGTATTAGAGCATGTTGCCTGCAGCATGCAGTTTCCCGAAAGGGGGACCCTGCGGCCCTTAACCCCAGACCTATGGTACGCCAATTCCACAAAAAAGGGAGGTCACCATTAATTCCTTAATTGAGGACAATAGGGATATGTTGCTCCTCAAATGGAAAGGGCCTGAACTGAATTGCAGTGCCCAGATTTAGGTGTAAACTCTACCCACTGAGAGGGGCGGGACTGACGTTGCCAGTGGCATTGGCGATAGACTCACATTTGTCCAGTCTGATGGCGCGTTCCATCACGGCACCCGAGGAAGCAGCGGCACGTGATCCAACAGATAGAAAGGTGGACTCAGCTCGGAGGAGGCTATGCTGGGCGTCATCTAGCTGTGTGTGCTTCCTCCTATGCCTTATACACCACTCAGGCTTCATTCTAGGAGTGCGGGAGGACAGGAATGCATCACTTTACTGGATATCACGCATCATCAGGTTGAGCTCCTTATAGACATGGTGTACAACGGGCTGCGGACTGCCTCCATTGCCATGCGGACAACAGTCAGGAGACACATTCATGTCACAGAGTGGCAAACAAAATTCTGCGAAAGATCTGACTCTCAGACTATCTTCCCAAGGGGCGTAGCTTTTAGGTGAGGAGTTGGAGGAAATGGTGTCTCGGGTACACAAGCAAGAGAAACATTTAAGCATCTTGAGGTAAGAGTCTTCTCGGTACAATACTTCCTCATCTGGTCTAGCCACATACCCTTGATCAACGGGCCGGCTTTCTAAAACAGCCGGCAGGAGTAGTGGAGGTGACATGGGCCTGAGATCTGGAGGAAGGGGCATGCTTAAGGAAAGAGCTAGAGTGTTTGCTAGAAGACAACGATTTGTCCGGTCCCACAATCCTCCCAGGCAAAGGGATGCTACCCTAGAGTGTTTCTGGTCCCAGAAGGGTCTGAGGCGTTCAGATGGCACTTAACCTCAAAGACGTCAACACCTTTGTTAAGCACATAACATTCAAAGTGGAAACTTAGCAAATAATGTTGCCTTTGATCTAGGTGGAGGGCTGGTTAGCTTTGCCGGACGTAGTGATGCCTGTCTCCTTGTACCAATCCATCCCGGCCATTTTTGCAATGAGATGTTTGCCGCCGCTGACCTTACCTTTACATTTGTAGTTATCACGTTCGGACTATGATCTGTAGGTTTTCACCAGGTTAGTTAGCTCCAATCATGGGTAATCTTCATACAGAAGGGCTAGAAATGCACCCATATGTAGACGATCTGCTGATTCTGGGGCCCTCAGCCTTAGAGGTGGAGAAGCAGTAGGCAGAATTGTCTCCGAACTCACCAGTCATGGGTTCCTGATGAACCAGGGAAAATCACATCTATGTCCCTATTTGCATCAGATTTACATCAGAGCCCACTTTCAGACCATGTTGGGGTGGGTGTTTCTTCCAACAGACAGGGCGATTAGGTCAGGCAGGAGAGGGCAGCTAGGTGCCAGCGGAAGACGGGATCAGTATATACAACGACTGAGGATTCAGGGGCTACTGGCTGCAACAGTCCTTGTGACTCCATGGGCATGGCTGCATCTTTGCCCTCTCCCGTGGCACCTGCATTCCCAATGGTGACTAGTCTCTCAGGACCCCAAGAAGCTAATTCCAGTTGCTCCCGCAGTGCTGTAATGCCTACAGTGGTTGCTAAAGGGGAACAATTTACAGAAGGGGGTTCCCTTGGATCCACCTTTACCCGCAATAATCTCCACCAATGCCACTACTCGAGGTTTGGGGGCCACACTTAGGACCATGACCACTCAGGAACAGGGGTCTTGCACTGAATCACAACAATCATTTAACTGAGGGTAGTTGGAAGCAGTTTGGAGGGCTTCCAGCAGTGGAATTGCAAGGGTAGGGCCAGGAAGGGCACTGGCCTCCCCTGCAAAATGGAGTTCCCCCTCTTGTGCACCCCCACCCGCGGGACAGCTGAAGACCTGCCCTGTGAGTGTTGCGAACTCTGCTTAAAGTGGGCCTGTTGACTTTGCAGCACAGCCCATTACATCTTGCGGCTGATTAGAGATCCTTGACTGGACTGCACGCAGCCCTGCCCTTTATCATGGCCTTAATGGCTAGCAATTACACCTTTGTCTTATCTGATTGGACTTGTATTCCATCTGAGAGACTCCTAACAGCTGGCTTGCCTAGTATGTGGGTGTACACTTGTAAGATATTTAAAGTTACACAAGAAAGCTTACTTTTTGACAGTTAGTAATTAAGTCTACTACTTTAACCTGGACAAATCAGAATTCATTTTTAGGGATAGTTAAATGTTCTTAAAAAGTTGCACAACATGCTGGAGATTTGTGACAAATTAATTTCTTTTCCTAGTGACTTTACTGCAAAATGTTTTTTAGTGATTCATAAAGTGAGAAAAGTACAGTTGTGTAAAAGGAAGGCTTTTTCAGGCTTGCATTATTTTCGCATTCTGTGACTTCTATTTTTCCGTTCAGGATGTGGAAAATAAAACAATATTCTTTTGGCTTAACATGTTTCACTAAGGATTTACATATTGTATGGTTACTTTAATTGGAGATAGTTTACAACTCTCAAGTTTCCAGTGGCCAGGCATGAGAAAGCCATTCAGTCTTGTTTTCCCCCCTCTGGATTCTGGGACTTGTGTTTCTTTTCTATCCCATTCGAAATGTAGGAAAAATGCACATGGCCCTGGGAAACGTGAGAGCTCTGCTATATCAGGCAGTATTATTGTAGGCTTTGAAATCCAAAATGTACTTATTTGTAGCAAGTTGAGCTTGAACGTTACGTGTTTGATCCTGGGCAAACAATGTAATCTCTTCATGTGTAATGGACTGACCTCAGCAGAGCCAACAATTATTTCCTCCTCTATCGCTGCCAGTCACCACAATGGTGTGGGGAGTCCATAATATGGCTCCATAGGAGAATATGTTAAACATTTTGCTATGCCCTGTTATGCTATGTTATTGAGTTTAGTATAGTACACGGTCCACCATTTTCATGGTTTCTTGGGTTTTCAGGATCTTCAAGAGGTGGGGTAGGAGACTAATGCAGAAGCAGGGCAAGGTAGCTTTGTTGCAATGTTGATGTGTGCATGATCTGCGGAGTGCACGTTTTATATATGTTGTGAGTTGTCTGTAGCAATGGTTAATGTGAGCTCCAGGGTGGTAACAAATTGTTTATGTGATTATTGTGGCTGTCCTTGTGGTGTTTAAGGAGTGTGGGGAACTCTATTGCTGTATATTTGGTAGATTTGTGTGCTATTTAGTGAATTTCTTTGGCTGGTATGGTTTCTATTGTGTAATCCGTATTGATTCAGTGAGGAGTTGTATGGGAGGATGTGTTGTTTGTTACGGGGTGTAAAATGATTTTCCGGCAGTTACTGTTACCATACATTGCCCAACAAACCACCCGATAAAAACTGTGAGCAACCTTTTTCACTTTGGAAACATCCCAGTTAGTCATTTATTTGCTTATATCAATGCAAAACATTATTATGGGGCTTAGGCTCTGGTGTTGTGGGGGGAAAGGATGACTCGTTTGGGACATTTGTTCTGGCCTCTGGCTGTTGATGAGGCAGTATTCCTGTTATGGGGGTTAGGGTTCTGGAGGTGGAGCAGCGAATGGTATATATGGGGCCTGGACTATAGTGGTGGGGAGGCAGGATGCCATGCAAGGGCCTGGACAATGCTGGTAGGGATGCAGGATAACAGCGATGGGGATTGGGCTTTGGTGGTGGGGAGGCAGCATGCCAGGTATGCAGCTTGCAATCTGGCCTCTAGCTATTGAGAAGCCAGGTACGGGGCTTGCCCTGTGGTGGTGTGGCGGTAGGATACCTGGTATTGTGCATGGGTTATAGGTGTTGGGGGAAGGATGTCAGTTATGGGACTTGGGCTTGGTGGTGGGGAGGCAGGATGCCAGGTATGGGGCTTGCCCTGTGGTGTTGTGGAGGTAGGATACCTGGTATTGTGCATAGGTTATAGGTGTTGGGGGGAAGGATGCCAGTAATAGGACTTGGGCTTGGTGGTGGGGAGGCAGGATGCCAGGTATGGGGCTTGCCCTGTGGTGTTGTGGAGGTAGGATCCCTGGTATTGTGCATGGGTTATAGTTGTTGGGGGAAGGATGTCAGTTATGGGACTTGGGCTTGGTGGTGGGGAGGCAGGATGCCAGGTATGGGGCTTGCCCTGTGGTGTTGTGGAGGTAGGATACCTGGTATTGTGCATGGGTTATAGGTGTTGGGGGAAGGATGTCAGTTATGGGACTTGGGCTTGGTGGTGGGGAGGCAGGATGCCAGGTATGGGGCTTGCCCTGTGGTGTTGTGGAGGTAGGATACCTGGTATTGTGCATGGGTTATAGGTGTTGGGGGGAAGGATGCCAGTAATAGGACTTGGGCTTGGTGGTGGGGAGGCAGGATGCCAGGTATGGGGCTTGCCCTGTGGTGTTGTGGAGGTAGGATACCTGGTATTGTGCATGGGTTATAGGTGTTGGGGGAAGGATGTCAGTTATGGGACTTGGGCTTGGTGGTGGGGAGGCAGGATGCCAGGTATGGGGCTTGCCCTGTGGTGTTGTGGAGGTAGGATACCTGGTATTGTGCATGGGTTATAGGTGTTGGGGGAAGGATGTCAGTTATGGGACTTGGGCTTGGTGGTGGGGAGGCAGGATGCCAGGTATGGGGCTTGCCCTGTGGTGTTGTGGAGGTAGGATACCTGGTATTGTGCATGGGTTATAGGTGTTGGGGGGAAGGATGCCAGTTATGGGACTTGGGCTTGGTGGTGGGGAGGCAGGATGCCAGGTATGGGGCTTGCCCTGTGGTGTTGTGGAGGTAGGATACCTGGTATTGTGCATGGGTTATAGGTGTTGGGGGAAGGATGTCAGTTATGGGACTTGGGCTTGGTGGTGGGGAGGCAGGATGCCAGGTATGGGGCTTGCGTTCTGGCATCTGGTTGTTGAGAAGGCAGGATGCTAGGTATGAGGCCTGAGCGACGGCGGTGGAGATGCAAAATGCCAGGTATGGGGCCTGGGCTCTGGGTGGTGGGGGTGAAAGGATGCCAGTTATGGAGCCTGGGCTCTGGCGAGGCAGGAGGCCAGGTAAGGCATCTGGGTTCTAATGTTAGGGAGGAAGGATACTAGGTATGGGGCCTGAGTTCTGGGTGGTTGGGGGAAGGATGTCAGATGTGGGCCTGCATCAGTCTGGGAAAGCATGCTGATAGCCCTTTAATAGGCATGCCCCCTACTTTTGCCTGTGGCCCCTTCTGTGCCCCCCTAAACTTGATTCCTGGAGACGCCACTGCCTTGCAGGGGTTTCCCTGTTAAATTGTAGCTCAGCCGTTCTGTAGCCTTTTGGAAAACACAGCTGCAGTACCCTACCTTAACCAGCAGGGTGGTATTGGTTATGCTGTTCCAGCCAACATTGTTCACAGGTTGGGGCCATGGGCAAAGAAAAATCTGCTGATTCCATCATGTCATAAGTTGTCGGTCATCTGTGAGGCATTCGTTCTGATGGTTGACTTATTCGGCCTTCCGGCAATCAACATTTTTCCCCCAGTCGGAATAAGGGTGGTGAGGAAGATCCAGTACTCAAGGGCAGAGGTTCTTCTGGTAACCTTCTAATGTGTGAACCGGGCTTGGTTTCCCTTCTTTGTGCACCTGGTGGTGGGGTAACCACTGTTTCTGGAACTCCATTCACCATCAATCTTGACAACAGACCAGATGCCTCACAGCTGTTGGCACTGCAAGGTTTGGTTCTTGAAAGGAAAGGATTGAAGCTTCAAGGTTTTGACTTCCTCTATTTCTTTAGCTGCCCAATAATCAAAGACGCTTTCCATGCTTAACGCATAGAATGTGCATTGGGGTCCTTCTCAGGCTGGTATCAAAAGCATAATCATCTCACATTAGACTGCAGTTCACCGGATGTAAGAAGGTGTTTGCAGGAAGTTATCCAGCGAGGGCTCTCTGTTTCACTTTTAGGGCTCAATGGGCTGGAATCTGGAATAGTTCACAGGAAAGCTTTTGCACAATTTCTTTATGTCTAGGCCCAGGAGTAAATCACTGTCCCCAGCATGGGACCTACCTATGGTGTTGCAGGATCAGCCTTGTCCTCCATTAGAGCCATTGCATTTGGGCGATTTAAAATTTCAAACCATTAAGGCTGTCTTTTTAACAGTCATTGTGTCAGCCACAGAACTGGCAAATTGGAGGTCCCCCTGTCTACTCCTCCATTCTTTTCCGTGTCCCCAGAGGCCATGGTCTTGAAGTGCAACCCAACGTCCTGCACAAAAGTGGTATCCACGTTTCATTTACTCCAAGAAATCAGGATTCCTTCTCTTCCTTGCGATACGCTTGCAGATACCCAAGCTTTGATGAAGTCATTTAATGTTGTTATACCTAGACAGGACCAACCTTATGGGCTTCAAATAGTTAATTCGTAGCTTTTGGGGGGTGCCCACAAGGGACATAAGGCTTCCTCTCTGTCCATTAGCCAATGGATGAAGGATTCCATTGTGTTGACCTTCAGTCAGGCGGGGTCTCCATTTCCTGGTAGGGTAGAGAGCAGATCTACTAGGGGGGGGTGACGTCATGGGCAAAGCCCAGCGGGGCATCCCTAATGGACATATGCAAGGCAGCCATGTGGGTCTCAGCTTATACCTTAGCCCATCATTATAGATTGGCTATTCCTGGATGGGCGGCTCAGGGGTTCACTTCTGCTATCTTACGGTCTATCATTCACTGATGCTATTTGTTTCTGACTGTTTATGATTAAAGGTACACTGGATTTTCCTGTATTCCCGGATCATTTTATTTTTTCTGGATGGCCAATTGGCCTGGTTTTGGGGAAACTTCATAAGTGTAAGGACTTGGACGAGGAAGAGGGGGAATGGGGATTACCTACCTGTACTCTTCATAACACCCAGTCCTCCTCTTCCCAGTCCTGATGTTCTGCTCTCTCGCCCAGGAAGGACCATAGTCTGTGGTCCTGATACAGGGACAGGTTGTGTGGATTGGGACCTGCTATATACCACTCTGGTAGGGAAAAATGCAAAGAGAGCAGGTATGGGAAAGGACTGAGGCAGACCGACATCCTTCAAAGATGCAAGGACTGGGACGAGGAAGAGGAGGACAAGGTGTAATGAAAATTACAGGTAAGTAATCAGAGCATTCAAATTCCGGGCTTGCAAGCCATGCCAGTCTGTCAGATACACTGATCCGGACATGGCACTCTCTGACCAAGACCTACTGACCTTTCAACGGTTATAACCACATCTTCAGGTGGTGCAAATAGTGCACCCCCCACCCCCCTTGCCCAACTGGTTACTCCCAGGCCACTTACCAATGATCTGAGACATGAGTACTTATGGGGAGAGCTGCAAAGACACACGAGCCACCTGCACGCTTGTGTATATGGTCGGTTTTGTTGTTCTTTGCAACGCTGGTACTCAGCAGTACATGCAGGTTTGGGGGTGAAGATATTTGTGTGTAATCACCCCCTTTATGGGATTCATGGCTGGACTAACGAGCAGTGTCTGAGATGCAGCAGCCGCAAAACTGAGCTTCTGCTTTCTTGCGGTCCCCATTTTGCCATTCTAGAAGATCTCTGTATACCAGAATTGAGTGCATGCTATCACTCCTGTTTCCACTGACTTCCAACAGATTGCCTGGCTTCTATAATGATTCAGCAATTATACAGGCACATGAATCCAGGATCTAGTAGGCTCGTAAGATACCTCAGTGGGTTACGCTTGCACTGAGGTGATCTGTGGCTTGCAGGTTTGAATCCTGGCACGGTTCACTCAACCTTTCATTCTTCTGAGCTCAATAAAATGAGTACCAAATTCGATTGGATAATAAAAGCTGTTTGTAAAAATGCTCTATGCAAAGCGCTTTGGTTAAAAGTCTATATAAATGACAAGTTATTATCTAAAACGTGTGGCTTGACAGGTTGATTTAAGTAGAGAGACCATGATCCTTAGCTATTGATATGCTGGCTACAGAGGATGGGAGTTGTAGTCCAAAACATCTGAAGAGCCAAAGGTTGAAGGTCCCTATTATAAATGTACAAAAATTGGTGGGCAGAGCCCCTTTTTACTTGCCTTTCATTTATTGTATTTTCAAGTACATTCCCTCCTGCGAGTTTTCAGCCTTTAAATTCTAGTTGTCTCTTGAATTGACTCTCGAAACTCCATCTTCCTAGACCACCTCCCTGGTTCCGTGCTGCGGCCATCCTGGTGGACATCGCTTGGAATTTTCACCGTATCACTCGTCGCTGACCTGGTCGTCCCTGCATGCCAGGATCATATAGGAATTTGCGGGTTTGACCTACAAGATCCTTTGCTATTGTATGACAAGTTAAAGATCTTTCTGTGGGCTGAAAGATTATGCTGTCACAAATAATTTTGCTTGGAAGTTTCTAAATGTAAAAAGGCTAAGGCTTCTTCCTGTGTGTGGTCTCTGGAGCAGCAGTCTCCTCTCGGAACCTGACGCCTATTATCCTAACAGCAAACTCTGAACACTTATCATTTTGAGACAGCCATAAAATATGCCTTTGATCTTTCTTCTTTGGTTCCTGAATTGCTCTACTTAGGCAATAAGCCCCGAGCCTGCGGGCCACTACTGCATAAGGTAATGTCTCCGGGGCCTATAGTTACAGGCCTCAGTGTAACGAGGGCCTTAACGGAGGCCCCGGGGCATTACCATATGTGGTAATGCCTCGCATCTCTGAGTTTATTGACATTAGTACCCCGGCCCGTTCGACCGGGGTACTAATGGGTTTTTTGTCTGGCTACGAGACACATAGTTTCTTCTGCCTTTCCATGGTGCCCATTATACCAAAGGGAAAAAAAGGTAAACAAAAAAATGGCTGCCATGGAGGCCTAATTGGAAAGATGAAGATGCAGCGCAGTGGGACCGGGCTTACCATAAGGTAAGGCTGTGAAAAGCACCAATCAGTGCTTAGTTCAGTGCGCCGGGTACTTATTCTTAGAGTCTGCTGTCTTCAATGCATTGTTTACTTGATTAATTAGTATATTAGCATTTATCAGATGGCTTTATTGTAATGTCCTGATATTTTCGGTGCTTCATTCAACACATGCAATTTATTAAAAAGAAAGACTAATACTGACGTTTGTGATATCATTTCTGTTCTACATCTGTTGCCACCGGACACTATTGGGCCTGGATTGTTCCACGGCTCTTACTAGCAGAGGTGTCGCTAGGGTGGACAATGGGGGCTACAGCCCCAGGTCTCTTGGTTCTAGCCTCGGATAGAAGCTCAGGGTCTACAATCAAAATGCTAGCTAGCCCCGAGTCCTGACAGTCCTGACATTAGCGTAGCCCCGGATCTTTTTCCAGACCTAGCAACACCCCTGCTTACTAGAGGTCAGCCAGGGAAGTTATTGTGCTCGGTCTAGCATCTGTAGACTTAGCAGTACCCAGTCTCCTGTATACGGGCAAACTCATAGAGAATGCACCAACTATGCACACCACCGTGAGCACAGAAAGCACTACAGGATGAATTGATCAGGGAAGAAGGTACTTGTCAACAACAGACAGACAACAGGTTTAGAGCCTCCGCAGCATGTCAACAAATATCCTGACATGTGCTATTTAACTGCGTTGAACAATCGGAACTGACGTCTTTAGATCAGGCAGCCTTGAGGGCCCCCCTTACCCTAGGGCCCCTAAATTGGGGGTCCGAGGCAAGTGCCCCCTTTGACCCCCCAAAGGGTCTCTTGTTTGAAACTTGCTCTAGAGGTACTTGGGGTCATAATGCCTTGTCTGGAGGACACCAAAGGTGATCAATAATGAGGAGGGGGTTGGTGTGTGTCTCGCTCTGAGGCAGTTTTACTTTGTCTATACTGTAGTTCTGTCGAGCAAAGCTGGGTGAACTTTCTCAGAAGTTTTTCAAATATCCAAATGAGCTTCAGGCAGTTTCATGGTTTCCCGCAGATTTTTCTTCTTCCTGCCTTCATTCTTCTCAAGTTGATAACATTTTGCAAGGTTGAAGTCAGAAATTCTTAAATGTAATGTCAGACCAGCCGAGTCAATCACACCTCAGGCTTGGCTGGGTCCACTTTTCATCATTCAGAGGTCAACACATTGGCCCTCATTACGACCCTGGCGGAAAGGGGTTTACGCCAGCGTAAACCATGGCGCCCCTTTCCGCCTGAGTACGAGTTCCCGTAGCGCCATGGTGATTTTTACGCCTGCTTTTTGCAGGCGGAAAAATCCATGGCGCTACGGGACTTGTTGTTAATTACGCCACCGTAATTTACGGTGGCGTAATTAACGCCTTCCCCACTCCCATTATACCGTATGGGGCAAAAATGGGAATGGGGAAGGGTAAATGGGGATTGGGGACTTACCGCCCCGCCAAGGTCGGAATGGGGCGGTAAGTCCGCCAACCACCATGGCGGAGTTGGCAGCTTAGCGCCATGGACCATGGTGCAAATTGCACCATGGTTCTCCGCCAGGGTGGTAATGAGGGCCATTGTGTATTACTGAGGTTTATAGTATTACAATATAAGGACATTCTTAGAGCTCTGGAAAGTATATAGGGCTGGGGTAGAGTCAGTCATGCATTAGCTGTGCATGGACTTCTATCCGGCTGGGCTGACTTCCGAGAGGCAGAGGGATGTTCTTTTTTTCTATAAGTGAAAGATTGAAAGGCCAGAAGGGCTGAGGCTCAGTCACTCACGTGTCAGGCTGGGGGTTTCTGGGTTTGCTTTTCATCATTCGATGCCAATATATTCAGTGAGTATTAATGAGGTTTATAATACTACAGTGTCATTTATTCACAACAGACATGGTCCTCTTAAATGAAATGTCTGTAAGGCTGGGGAAGTGTCAATTATCAACGTACATCCATTCATCGACATGCATTTTTTCGATGGGTGTTTTGCCGATTTTCTTCTCTTGAAAAAACCATCGAAAAAAATAGGGGGCTTTCGGGAAGGGTGTATAAGGGATTGGGGGTCGGGAATAGTGTTAGATTAAAATGGAGAAGGGGACTGGGGGAACACTCCTAAAAAGAACAAAAACATTTTGCTGGGGTTTTGTCGAGACAAAAAGTATTCTGCAAAAAAACATCGAAAAAATGCATGTCGATGAATGAACATAGAGCCATCAATTATTCATTACCTACACGTGATATGAAAGGTTATTTATAATGCATTTAATACCTAGAGGTTTCTAAGCGCGGACCTGGGGATTGAACCTGTGTTGCTCTGTGTTGTCTTGCTTCCAAGGCGAGCATGTTTCCCTTAAGCTATCCTCCCGAGACACGAAGTTTCATCCTGCTGAGTTGGCTCCCATGAGCACCACTGAAGTACACTTTTCAATAATACGTTGAGAATCCATGGATGCAAGTACATAACCTGAGAAAGGCCAGGAGGGCTGAGGCAGAGTCAATCACATGCTAGGTATGCTTCAGTCTGCTTTCCATTAGTCAGAAATCTGGTACATTGAATTGTATTGAGGTTCATAATAATATAGCCTTATAGACTGAGGGAGGGGTTGTTATCGTGAGATAACGACCCGCCTCCAAGTTATGGCCCGTGGTGAAGCCGAGGGCCATAAGTTGGGTAAGGGTCATTATTCCTAGCGATAATGACCACTCTCAAGGACTATAATGCTGTTAGCACATGGGGGTAGTAGCAATACATGTTTTAGGGTTTTGTGGTGAAGGTAAAAATGGTGATTTAAGAGTGATTAAATAATTAGACAAAACTGAGTTAGTAAATTAAATGTGTTTTTCTTTTGTAGAATTTAAATAACATGGTTATCCTCATGGGTTAATATGCAAATAATGGTCGACTAAATCTAAATTGGTAACCTCCCACAGAGAAAACTAATAACATTAATCTGGGTGGTTTTTCAGGGCAATCGTTCCCCCGCCAGATGTGGGTATCAAGTAACCCTGGCCTTGGGAGCCAATGTTAATGTCTTTAACTTCTGTTGGAGGTTGTCTTGCTTCCCTTGTGTTTGAAGTTGCAGGAACCCTCCTCCTTTAACTGATATAGATACAGGCTTTCGTGGTGGTCCAGTACCCTTCAAGAACCATTGGTACCATGTCTTGTGGGCGAATGAATCATCAGTCGTGGCCAGCAGGGGGAGCTAAAGAGGGGTCTCGAGGGTAGGTTGAACAGACCTGGGGATTCCCGAGGTTCACCTCTCTGAACAGTTTGTACCCTCCCTGTCCCTTCTAAACCTGGCTCCTCCAGCTGACTAGTCCCTGGCCTTCTTCCCTTGCTGCTTCCCCCCTTCCAGGCCCCTCTCTTCCCCCCTGGAGACTTTTTCCATGTCTCTCCTGTGCCCTACTCTCTGTAGCTCTTCCTCATCCTGGGATTCTACACCCTGCTTCTGAAGTCAGGTCTCTAAACTACCCTCTTTTTTTGCTCTTATCTTTTCTTCGATTACTGTGTTTTGACTGCGGCTATTTTAAAGGTGGTGGTTTGGCTGCCGCAGTTTTTGGCGATTTTCTTTATTTACATAAATGTGTTGTGTGTTTGGGAAAGGGAATTTAGTGCGTAAGTTGGCAAGTGGGAGGTGGCGGAGGTGTGCTAAAATAGGGGTTAGGAGGGGGGCACCCAGTAAAAAAAAGAAATCAACAAAAAGTGTACGGTGAAAACACAAGGATTAAAATAGTCGCTGTGAACACAGCCATGGCAAAAACACGTGAAGCCCTTTACTTTTGTTGCTAGTTCTTCCCTCAACATGTGGCATGCTGTTCCCTTTCTCCTGTCACTATGCCTCTCTTTTCTAAGCTAGCCTCTTCATGTTAACATCTGCCGCCCTTCCACGCTAGCCTTCTAATTTCATCACCTCCTTCTGTTTACTCTCTCCTCCTGAGAAGATGAACCTCAGGTCGTTTCCACCAGAGGCATTGCTAGGGGAGGAGTTAGGGGGCTATAGCCCCAGGTCTTTTGGTTGTGGCCCCGGATGGAATCTCAGGGGCTACAACCAAATGTTAGCTAGCCCCCAGTCCCTACAGTCCTGACATTAGCGTAGCCCCAGATCTTTTCCAGACCAAGCAACACTCCTGGCTTCCACCACCTCTGGCTGAAACACCTCTTCAAACCCTTCTACTGAATATTCCATCTCTCTTGCTACCGCCACCTCCTCCACCTCCTTCTGGTTAACCACCTCCTCACCTGATACTGCGAGGTGGCAGCTGGAGAATTATTTAATTGGAGGGGCGTAGACATTTGTCACAAAGGAAAGATTGGGGGTGGCGGGGAACCCCCCTCCCCAGAATGTTTTTTAAATTATAGGTTAAAATGGTGCATTTTACAACACACTTTTAGTGACAAATTGGGTGTAAAGCAACACAGTTTGCAGTTGGTTTTGTAGGGTAACACTGGAAAAATTCCAACATATGCAAGTCACCAGCAGAGCGCTGGAGCATTTTCAAAACATTTTCATGATGCCTTTGCTCACAATATATGCAAGTATTCTGTCGTTGCAAAACATTTTTTCATGCTGGCTGTGCACATACATGTACATGCTGGCTGGCTGCACCAATGCCAAAAGCATGCATAAACATTACCACACTGAGCTCCCAAAAGTAGAAGAAAAACTAACTTAGTGAACATTTAAAGAAATCCAGTACCCTAGCAGCATGCATGTAAAATGTGATCCACTCACGTTCGACGCGTCATTTTATGATTACGCAGCATATATGACGTGTGCAAATTGGTTTTCTAGACATCCTGAGAAAAGTAATTAACAAGGTGCTGAAAGCTTTGTCCTTCAGGCGCTAGCAGGGACACCAGGCCCGCGAGGAAGTCAAGATGCCCCGAGCCGAGTCAGGATTGGACTGCACTTCACAAAGGGGCGACTGCAAAGCCCCAACGTTCTTCTGTCATGGAAAACGACGTCCCCATTGCGACTAAGGCACAGCAATATAGAGATACGGATAACAGAAGCAGAGCTCCCGTGTGCGGCTGGTAGTCACATTCCTAAGATCGGGGCGTTGGTTTGCATTCTGGTAATTGCAGTTTCCGTCTTTAGTCGAAAAGCCAATACTACAAGTACCAAAATACAATGGGAAAGGCTGCAATTGTGCAATTGTTTAACTACGCCCTAGTGTTAGAATGAAACTCATTTAGACCTGTGAAAAAGTAAAATGTATAATCATGAGGTCTCAGCTTGCTTGGCTTAACAACTTTATTTGCCTCAACACAAGAATTGGCAAGTAACACTGAACAATGTCTCTATAATGTCCATGGGCTGCTGGGTATTAGGGGTGGAGAACCTGAAACCCCCAGGGCTGCTTTGCTGGCCTAGTGGCAGTCTTAGGTCCTCAATCAGGAGGAGTGCCAGGAGCACGACTGCTCCTTGTAGCTGGCACCGTAATCTGTCTCCTTTGATGCTTCGCTCGGCTGTGCGCACTACTGTGAGGGATCTCGCCAGACTGCGGCAATGCTGCGTCTCGCGAGCTCCCTACACACCTCCCTTTGGTAACTCAACAATGTTTATTCCATAATAAAGTCATCATACTTTACAGGTCTACTGTGCTCTCTTCTCGGACGACCCTCCTTCGTACACCCTGCATCCGGGGCTTGCATCGCTTCCTGGGACACTTACAGCTTCTCTCTCACTTTCTATGGCCTCACTTGCTGATGCCTCTGGTTCTTGATCTCTCGTGGCATCACGGTCTCGGTAGTTGCAGGGATTGAACTCATCTTGCGTTCTCTCGATTGTCTGATGCCTCTCAAACATTGCTACATGTTCCACATGCGACCATCCTCTGTGCGGATGTGATTGGTCCCTCTGCGTATGACTTTTAGGGGTTTGCTGAACTTCGTCCCAGTTGTTTGGTCTTTACATGGTAGACACATTTTGATCCAGTCTCCTTCCCTGACCTCACAATTCTGGGTCACACTTCTACTATAGCTCCATTTCTTCATTTGTGTTTTACTATTTTCCAACCTCCACCCAACTTCTTCCATGTTTACTTCATCATCTTCTTTTACTCTGGTCAACCATGGTGGTACCAGTGTGGATGTCGTTTTTCTCCTCCTCAGCATGCAGAATAGCGACAGTTGGGTGATGACATTGGGGGTTAACCTGTGGGCCGCTACGGCCTCTTTAATGGTTTTAAGGGGCTCCATACCTGATTCTGTTGCTATCTGCATTGCCTCACTGATAAACCTATTCACCCTCTCAACTAGTCCATTCGCCTGGGAGTGGTACAACGTGGCCTTCCTCTGCTTTATGTTCTGTCTCTGCAGAAATGACTCCATCTCCCATCTTCCATACTAGTTGCACTCCATTGGCTGTGATGATGTCTTTGGGGAGGCCCTCTCTCTGAAAAATGGATATGAGGACATCTATAACTGTTGCAGTGGTAATGTTAGGGACAAATTCTGCTTCTACCCATTTTGATGGTTCCATGTGTTAATATCCCTGATTAATATCGGCATACAAAAATATTATCATATTTTTGCGGCGGTATTAAGGCTTGGAACCTGCAGGGGACACCCCTGCAATCCTGCTATTATTTTATAAGGAAAGGGGGACACCCCCGCATCCCCTGCTCCCAAAAAACCCTAATATTATCCCCACTAAAAATATCGCCTATGGCCGTTCCCGACAACCATATATACTGCGTTATTTTTGGTGGGGATAATATTACCTGTTACCATTTTGACAGGTAGTCTACCATCACTATGCCGTACCGATGGCCCAATGAAGTCCAGCCCCACTTTGTGCCATACTGCTTTGGGGATTTCTGAGGGACTATTCAAAGCTTGTTTGGTCTTCAAGCATTTCTCAATGTTTATGCATTTGTCGCTTCTCTCAGTCATGTAGTGTATGTCCTGGTCCATAGCTGGCCTCCAGTATGCCTCCATCACGCCTCAGTGTTTCACGGTGTTCGCTAAATGCCCTGAGTGGGCTCTGCACATGATGACTCTTCTCATTCCCACTGGTGGTATTACCTGGTCGCCCTTGATGATCAGCCCTTCTGCCTCTGATATTTATTCCACCACCTTCCAGTAAGGCCTTGTGCCTTCTGGGATGGCTCTTTCTTCTGGCCATCCACTCCTGACCCACTCTGAGTTTCACCATGGTGGGGTCTTTACTGTCCTCCTTGTTCCAGTGTTCTTCACTCAACTCAAGGAACGCTGGACCCCTGAGTTCTTGGATGGACACGACGATGCATTCATCCTGCATAAATGTGGTGGGTCTCTCTTCGTTGCTTGGCAATCTATTCATGCAGTTTGCCTGGGCATTCCTCCGCCCAGCTATGTGGGTTATTGCAAACGTGTATTCCTGGAGTTTTGCCGCAATGCGTGCCAGACGGGGTGTTGACAACTTCGTCCCTTCTGGACTGAGCATGTGGATGAGGGGCTTATCGCGGTGACCAATTTAAATTTTGTGCCAAATACATTGGTCCTGAAATATTCAACTTCCCATGTACGGGCTAACATCGCTTTCTCCACTGTGGAGTAGTTCCTCTCAGCCTTGGACAGGACTTTGGCGGCAAATGTCACCACATGTTCTGTATCTCATTTTTTCTGGGTGAGCACAGCACCTAATCCACATGCGCTGTTGTGATGACGGTATCCCACTCGGGATTGAATGGCTGCAGGCATAGTGCTTCCGCTATCTGTTCTTTCATGCTCCATTTGGGCCTCGGACCAGGTGAACTCTGCCACCTTTTTGAGCATCTCTCAGCTGTGCGGTGACATCTAAAAATTGGGGATGAACCAGTGGTGTACAAAAAGGAGTGGAACTGTGTTCCCTGCTGGCCTGCACCCACTCCCCACAAGCCCCATCACCACGCCCCTCCCCCACACACAATACACCCTCCAAACATTTGCACCTACTGTTTAAGGGAACGTTCAGTGCACTGCACTGAAAGTGCAAGTTTCAACATCTTCCTACACTTTTATTTTGAAAAGAAACCATTCCGGAATGGTTCCTTTTTAAAATAAAAATATAGGAGCTGTAAAAGATCATTAAAAAAGTAGAGGAGCACCGCTCCCGACCGCTCCCACTCACTTCGACCACTGGGATGAACTTGGCGTAATATTCTGCAAGTCCCAGAAATGAATTTACTTTATCACTGTTGGCAGGCTCTGGAGCTTTGAGAATGGCTTTCACCAGGTTTTGTTTGGGGCTAATGCCTTGGGCTGAAATGTTGTACCCCAGGTATTCGACTTCTTGTGCTTTCAGGACACACTTCTCATATCTCAGCTTCACCCCTGAATCCTGTAATTTGGTGAGGACTCTTCTCAATGTGACATCATGCGTGTGCTCATCATCGGCGTACAGAAGTATATCATCCTGAAAATAGCAGACGTTTCCAACGTCTCGCAGTAGTGAGTCCATCACTCGCTGGAATGCTGAGGTTACCGATGACAAGCCGAAGAGCATATTGGTCAACTGGTACGTGCCAA
The DNA here is from genome assembly GCF_040938575.1 of Ambystoma mexicanum. Taxonomy (NCBI): domain Eukaryota; kingdom Metazoa; phylum Chordata; class Amphibia; order Caudata; family Ambystomatidae; genus Ambystoma; species Ambystoma mexicanum. The sequence continues at coordinate 1,153,996,712 of NC_090926.1, read as the reverse complement.
ATGGGGTGATAAATGCTGTGAGGGGCCTGGATTCTTTGTGAAGATGAATCTTATGATATGCATCCCTCATATCCGGCTTGGCAAACACCTTGACTTCATTCATCATGTGGATGAGTTAATTTATGCTGGGGAGGGGATAGCTATCTGAAATGACCTCCCGGTTGAGGCTCCGAAGGTATATGCATACTCTCAAGTCCTCCGAGTTTTGCATTTTGATCAGCACGATAGGGCTCAGCCACTCTGAGGCTTCCACTTCTTCGATGGTGCCCTCCTTCACCATTTTGTTGAGTTTGCTTTTAAGTATGTCCCTGGTGGTCACTGGTACAGGCTATACTTTATGCTTAACTGGAATGGTGTTGGCCTTGAGCATTATTCTGTGTGCAAAATTCTTGACTTCCCCTGGTCCTTCAGGAAAAGAGTTTGGGGAAGTCTTCTTTCACCACCGACACTCCTCCTGAATTGACTGCCAATACCGATCTTCCATGCTGCGATCTAGTTTGATCTTGAGTTTGGCTTGGTCATTCCATCCTAGGACAGCTTGGCCTTCTTTAGACAAGTATACTTTCGTTGTGGTCTCTCTTCCTTTGAACTCCATGACTCCTTTAAGGTACCCTAGCAGGTTCACTGACGCACCTCCAAATACAGTGGGTTTGTGGAGCGTGCTGAGAACGTCAACCCTGTCGGTTCCCATTGTTTCCTTGTTCGTGTGTAAGAGTAATATGGTCAAATCGGAGCCTGAATCAGCCATCACTCTTGTCCTCATACTGTTCACTCTGATCACACAATGGGGCTTCTCCCTTCATGGCTCTTGAGCTGTTCACCATCAACACTGTGGGTCTCCCTTCTTCTTCCAAAGAGGATTCTTCTTCCACGTTGTGTTCTGCATTGATAGTTGTAACTTTTTTATTTCGCCACCAGCAAACCAATGCAAAATGTCTGATTTTCGTACACACGGAGCACTCCTTGTCCCTTGCCGGATATTCTCTGTCATTGGCCAAGTGTTTAGTAGTGGTGCATCTGTGCCACTTTAGCAGTTCCTTCCCCACTTCCCTTCTCTTGCGTCAACCACTTGTTTCTCTTTTCAATTTCTAAACGTGATTACATTGACCTCTGCTGGGATGGAGCTGCCTGCAAACTATTTCTGTTGCCCGGCGGTCTCTTCCACTGCCCTCACAAGGTCTACGGCCTTATCTAGCTGGAGTTTTTTCTCCAAAATGAACTTGTCCTGCTCTTTTCTGCTGTTGGTGTGGACCGTCAACATGTCTCAGGTCATTCCTTCTGCATTATTACCAAAGTTTCACAGTGCGGCTAGTTCTCACAACTTGGTTGTGTAATCGTCTACGGGTTCTTGTTTGCGATCATAAAATTGTATTCTGTGCAGCACTTTGTTTTCCTTGCTGGCAAATAGATTCACAATTCTCCTCACAGCCTCCTTGTACATATTGTCCGTCTTATCGATAGCTGCTTCAAGCGTAAGGCCGGCAAATACGTGTTGTCCTTCTCTGCACCTCACTGCTGTATACCCCGCACCTCCTTGTGCTTCCAAGTATGTTGTGGACAGGGGTTGCCATTGTGGCCATGGGACTACAGGCCTACCTAGCATTTGCAGTGTTGGGACGATCCCCCAGTGAGGGAGGATTCCATGGATGCCGAACTCATGGAAGGCCTAAATCCTTCGCCTTAGCCCAAAAGAACTCAGGGTCCCCGCAAGAAGCAAAGTTTACAGAGGTTTATTTGAAGCCCATAACCCAATGGGGTTACATGCTTGGATCGAGGTCCAGGCACATCTCGGTGAACTCTGGCTCGCAGGCCTGTTTTCATGACTTTTAACATCACAATTTGCGTCATTCCCCAGGCACTCCTCCAAAAACCTACCTCCATCCCGGATAGGCTGGGGAATGGTGGCTCACCTATACAGACCCATATAGATGCTACGTGATTGTGCTTTACAATGTCAGGTGTCAAGCTTGGGCTATTCCCTCAAATTGCTACTCAAAATTAGTTACCGTGAGCAGACCCTGTGATTGGTCCGTGACCCCCGCCGTCTACCCTAGAACCTCGGTGTGTGATTGGCTGAAGTGCGGGCCCCCAAACCTGGGACATACTTCATTCCCAGCCTGCAGAACACCTGTGAATGGTGCATGTGCAATTATGTGTCTGCTGGATGTAATTTTGTATCAGTGACATAACAGTGTGTAGACCATTGCTCCCGTGAGCGGACTCCATTCCCAGCACAGAACTGTAGCTGGGGTGTAACAATTTTGTTTCAACCTGCGTCTAGGCCGTGAGACGGTGTGCTCGTCCCAGCTACCAATCTTGTCATCTCCTCAGCGCGGTCAGATCACGTGTTTGGGAGACCACGTTTGTGAGCTCTGGGGTTCTGATTTATCCTGTATTTTACTAAAAGCAGGCCTCTTCTGCAACCTGTGTTATTTTGGGTCAAGGTCTGGAATGTCTGTTGCAACACTGCGACCTTTGCATCAGCTCCGTCCTTTGCTGCAGCGATTCTGCTTGCATGGCACTCTGTGGGCTTAAGGTTTTTCTTAGACCATTGGGCCTACTGCATTTCTCAAGCCATAGTCTGGCTCTTACTGTATGTGTCTTCTATAGAATCCATATTTTAGTCTCATGGCTGTCAGGTCCCTCGAGTGCTACTGTCATACCAAGGGGTTATTTGCATGTAAGCATCTGCAAACATGTACACAAGCTCTCCTTGTTTCTTGCGTTTCTGCGTTGCTGTAGGGAGCCTAATGACAAAATAATAAACGTGCAGACAGCATGTATATGTTACTGTCTTCTAACTAATAGAACTGTATACGAATACTCTTCATGTATTTGGTTGCGTGACTGTCCCGAATGTGCCGGCGGCACGTGTGCTTCCCGTCTAATGCAGCTTGTCGTCATAGTGTTTCTAACGACTTGCGGCAGACTGCTCGGCACGTTAGTAAATGCTGGCCATGCAGCTGTCTCCAACTCTGTCTTCGTCCACTTTCGGTAGGGGTCGTACTATTGTAGGGTGTGCTGAGGGGGTTTCGTTCTTGGTAGATGCTCATGGTGGGGGGCAGTGGGGTTTGCAGTTAGTTTGTATGCACCGTGGGCATATTGCTTTTGGTGCCTCGTCTTGTTTGAGGGTCTTCCAGGATGGGAGGCTGTTTCTGACCTTCCCTCTTCAGTAGGAACGGCAGGGGGGGCGCTGCTCCTTGCATGGTCATCTGCGGGTGTGGAATCCTGTCCTCATATCCAAATATGTGGTATAATAATGAGGTCTCAGCTTGCTTGGCGTAACAACTTTATTTGCCTCCATACAAGAAATGGCAAGTAACACTGAAAAAGGTTTGTATAATGTCCATGGGTTGCTGAGTAGTAGGGGTGTAGAACCTGGAGCCCCAGGGCTGCTCTGGTGGCTTAGTGGCGGTCTTAGGTCCTCAATCCAGAGGAGCACAAAGTGCACGACTACTCCATGTAGCTGGCGGCCTGTGAAAACAGAAACAAAATATCGAGGCTGAGTACCCCAAAAGGAAATACACCGAACACAGTTTACAAAGGAACATACAAAGTACTTTGATCTCTACTGAATTCAATTACAAAAACAGTGCAAAGTCAGATAGCTATTGGCCCTCAGTACAACACAACGTACTCCAGCGTGGTTCAGTGTGTTCAGTGAGAGACGCTGTACATGAGAATGCATTCGCTTTTTATACATTTTGTGGGCACTATGTCCAGCCCCACTTCGGGTTAATATTCCACTTTATACATCACCAATTCTAGGGTTCGTTGCCGAACCCCAATTAACCGCATCTAACTGTTTTGTTTTTATTACATGTAACAATAAGCGTATGCATTAACTGTGTATTCTAAAGTTTCGCATTGCAGGTCTTCTTAAACATTAATACAATGTAGTAAAACAGATGTTCTTTGTTCAATATGTAAACACATTATCATAATATATACTTGTGGATTGGTTTCATTGCGCGAGTAGTCCTTTTACACATAGGTCAATGTAGGACGAGGTCTCAGTTCATGACCTCAACAAGTAGCCTGCAGGCAGATTACACATTAGCGATGTACAGAGGTCAAGACGGCCATGTTGTATTTTGCAATGACATCGTCCACCATTTTAGCTCACAGGGTGACTTTTCCACACAAATCCTAAAATCGCGGTTTGACCTAAAATGGCGACCTAAATGGATTAAAGGTCAGGACTTTGCAACACAGATTTCTCTCGCAAGCGACTTTCGAGCAGCTTGGCGTAGGCCAATATTAAATATATTTTCCACAATAGGAGGCACAATATACTTTCTATTCCAACAAACCCTCCTTTTGGCCTATGCCAAGTGCTAAAAACTACTTTGGGTCTCCTTGCAAATAACTCCATGCATCAGTATCCATCTACCCTGAATCACTATCTGAAATATCTATTGCCATTAGGTCTTTTACTAATATATCTTTTAACACATATTCTTTGGAAGTCTTATTTGAGGGATACACCTTATTTCCTATCGAATCTATTGCTTGTGCGCAACATCTCCCTAGCATCGAACACATACCAGGCAGACAATGAATACAGCAACAAAGGAACAACAGAATTCCTAAAATAGTTAATTAGACCGAAAGTACCTTCCAACCCCAAGATCGCAAGAAGTCCCAGAACCAAGCGCCAAGATCCCAATTTACCTCGGGAACATGCACTTCGGAACTAAGGACGTGCAGATTCAGTATTGCCTTGAAGATAGTTGGGGAGGAATCTGGTACAAAAACACAGCAAGCGGACCCCACTAATTTGCATACTCTACCACGCTCAGCTAAAATGACATCTAATGCCATACGATTTTGGAGTGCTACTAATCTTATTGCTTTCTGCTCTAATGTCATATTGTAGAGTACATCCGTGGTCCGGTTGATGGTTCTCTCCAGTACTCTCGCTAGTCTCCTTGTGGAATCAGAAAAAATACAATATTACGGCTGTTACACCAAGCAAAGGAAAATACACTGACACAGGCTTATAAAGATTCCCAGAATCTTTATTACAAAACTGAACAGTATTCAACAAAGTACACAAATAGCTATTTGGCCGTCAATACATCACAGAGACCACCAGCAGGGTTCAATGTGAGCAGTGACAGAATTTCCTAGCTCTTACAGGTTAATCATACACTGGGCTAGGGTCGCGCCAGGTTCACTTTCCTAATTTACATATCTCGTGCATGCGGTTTACTTTTCAATACATTTACTAACACACTCCATTATTCTTTAATTTAACATTTACACTCTTTGCATATTGTTTTAATACAGACTAAACAAATGTTTCGCATATAATATCCGGATAGCATTACTGTTCTTTGTATACTTGTAGTTTAACATTGCTGATTCAAGTAATACCCTGCTCCCGAGGTCAACAAAGGGAAAGGTCTACATGAACCTAACATATAGCCTGAGGGCAGGTTGGACATTAACTCCCTTACAGAGGTTGGAGAGGTTAAGGCAAGAACAAGGACACACGAGACGGCCATTTTAGATTACAGGGTGACTTTGTATTAAACCCCAAAATGGCAGTTTCTAACCTAAAATGGAGGCTTGATTCAAGATGGCGGCTTACATCAATTTCTAAGGTCAAGACCTTGCCGTAGAAAGTTATTCGCGTACAATTTTAAGCAACTTGGCGTAGGCCAATATACATACAAATCGTTTGTAATAAGAGGCATAATTTAATATCCGGTTTGACAAACCCTCCTTTTGGCCTATGCCAAGTGCTAATACTACTTTTGATTTGCTTGCAAGTAACTCCATACGTCATCGTCCATACACCCCGAATCATTGTCGGACATATCTATTGCCATTAGGCCTGATACCAGAGTTTCTTTCAACACATGCTCTTTGGAGAGCTCCTTTGGGGCGTATATTTTATTCCCTAATACACTTGTTGCTTGCGCGCAACATCCCCCTAATACTGAGCATATACCATGGAGACACTGTATACAACAACAAAGAAACAGAAAACTTCCCAAGATAATCAGAAGGGCCGAGAACAACTTCCATCCCCATGACCGTAGGAGGTCCCAAAACCATGTACCAAGTTCCCAATTTCGCTCAGGAACATGTACTTCTGAACTAAGAACATGTAGATTTTGGATCGCCCTAAAGATCGTTGGAGAGGAGTCTGGAACGTAAACGCAGCAAGCGGACCCCACTAATTTACATACTCCTCCTCGCTCTGCCAGGATGACATTTAATGCCATCCGGTTCTGAAGAACCACTAATCTTATCGCTCTCTGCTCTAACGTCATATTATAGAGTATGTCAGTGGTCTGATTGATGGTTCTCTCCAATACTCTCGCTAGTCCCCTAATATCTTCTGAATTCGTAATTTGCCCAACAAATGGCACAAAAGATTTCATAATATCTCCTAGAGTTTGCGCTGGAGTATCCCCGTTTACACCTCGTCGTGGACGAGTCTTTGAAATTTCTGTAGTACTGGCAATAAATACCCCAGGTAATAGAATCCCTAAATAACAGGTTCCTTGCCAATCCCTGGGCAATCACGGAAATGCCACATTACCGCAAACAAAATAGACAGGTTCGCCTACGTACATAGGTCTGTTTTCACTGGTCAAATTCGCAACGTTGGCAAACTTTCTAAAATTACCCATTGACCATGTTCCATTCCTCTGCATGCAGAAGGATACTGGATCAGGGCTATGATTAACAAAATAAAATGGAGGCATGGCATCTGTATTGCCTATAGGAGCCATTTGGAAAGAGATTAAAGACTGAAAAGGACGAGACAATCTATCAGAGGGCCTAACAGAAGCAATGTTTGGCTTACTTCTATTTGCAAAAAGCGAGCATCCCAGGGGCATCAAAACATTTTTTTCAAAGCTATTTAAATTTGTACCATCAAAGTTCCCTGAGATGCTGTCATTCCATCAACCAAAAAATAGTGCTCTAAGAGAAGCGTAACAGGCAGTTGTCAGAGGCAAAGGGTAAATATACCAACCTAGCCCCTTATCCCCATGTTGCGGTAGATGTGTACAGATCCAGCAATTGGTCTTATTAAAAATTGCATGAGTGGCATTCATTATTAACAAAAGGGTATTATTATTCTGATAATTCCGTCTATGCAAAGAATCTCTAGATGACAAAGTATGCAATTGCACAGAAGGAGTGGGAATCACAGATACATTTTCAATAGGTAAAAAGTCCTCGAACGGATATACTTCTTCCAGATACCATAACCCAAACCCAAAAGTCATTACAAATCCAGTAATTAGTACGAGAAGGCAACAATACACTTTGGGGGTCCCCTTACATACTTGATCATTGTCTCTGCTAGTCACATTTTTATCTAAAAGTTCAGTACGAGCGGTAGCGGGTGCAGGCATCGTAATCTTCAATTGATAAACACCAATTGTTTGTTTTCTGGCGACTCCAGTCGCGCGTCTTCTTAATGTCTTTCCCACAACCCTTAGCCAACAGAATCTTTCTGTACAATCGAGTCAAAAAGACAAGCCCTCAAATGATTTTCTCAGTCGCACAGTCAGACCATGCTGTACATTTACTTCCTTGGGCGCAAATTATATTTTGCAGTTTCTGGTGGGAACAATGTGTTGTCACTTCCTCCTGGAAGTGGCGAGCGGACGGAAATGGGATCAAGAAAGGAATGATCCGGATGTTCCACTGTTGGGGAGTGTGGAGACAAGATGGCCGTTATGTCCGGCCCTGCGGATTCTGAAGCGGTCTCCGATTCTCCCTTGTTGGTTGTTGCTGTGTCAGGCACGCTAGTTACAGCAGTGGGAAGGGATTCTGTGTCTTCTGTATCGTGAGGCACAGGCTGTGGGATCCGCTTGGTGTGCGTCACATGGATCCAGTGTTTACGACCCGCTATCCGCACGGCAGTCTGAGTGACCAGCAGGACTTGGTAGGGACCCCTCCACCGAGGTGCAAGGCAAGATGACCTCTCAAAAACCTTTGTGAGGATCCAGTCCCCCGGTTGTAGACTGTGACCGGGACCCTCGTAGTGCACAGGTCATGCCTCTCGCACCTGGTGATAAATTGAAAACAGATTTTTAGTCAACTGGTTACAGTAGTCTGAAAGAAGCACATTTTCTATATCCCGTAATGAGAGACTTTTTTGGCATACCCCATATATTAGCAGGTCTTCCCATTACCACCTCAAAGGGAGAGAGCCCAGTCTTAGTTTGAGGGGTTGTTCTCATCGATAGTAACACGATCGGTAAGGCGTCCGGCCATTTTAGCTTGGTGCCAGCACACGTCTTAGCGAGTTTGTTCTTTATAATGCCGTTGTGCCTTTCCACTAATCCGGCACTCTGGGCATGTCTAGCTGAATGGAACCGCTTGTCAATCTGTAATCCTTTGCAAATTTGTAGGATTACAGTGGCAATAAAGTGTGGCCCATTATCTGACCAGATGACTCTCGGCAACCCGAACCTAGGAAAAAACTCTTTCAACAGAGTCTTTGCCGTGGTTATGGCTGTTGCATCTCTAACCGGGAAGGCCTCAACCCACTTACTAAAGGCGCAAATAACAACCAATACATATTTAAGATTGTTACACCGTTCCATTTCAATAAAATCAAAGTGAATAACCTCAAACGGGACAGAAGGTGGAGCGAAAATTCCTCTAGGAGTCGAGGTACCTTTTCCTACATTGTGCTGCAAACAAACCATGCAGTTCTGGACAAAACGCTCCGCAGTTTTTAAAATCTTATCATTGGCCCATACACTGTGTAGCATTTTTATTAATTTCCGCGCACACACATGTGTGGGACCATGAGCCATAATAACCATCATTGTAATGTAGGTGTCAGGGAGTAACCATTTCCCTTCAACATTGTCTACCCAACACCCATCATCATCCAATCTCCCTGCATCCTCGATCCAACTCTTAGTTTCCTCTATGGTAGCATCTGCTTGAATATCTTTTACAACATCGATACCTTCTCCCAAAGTGCAAACATTTACAATTTCTTTTACAGCGTACATTTCTGAACTGAAATCAGTGGCAGTCTGTTTAGCTATCTGATCGGCGAAGGCATTCCCTTTTCCTACATCATCTGTAACTTTTTGATGTGCTGAACATTTTATGATAGCTAACTGAACAGGGATTGCAAGTGCTGAAAGCAATCGCACTATTAAAGTGCTGTGCTGGATTTTCGTTCCGTGCGAGGTCAAGAAACCTTGTTCTTTCCAAAGTCTACCGAAATTGTGGGCCACCCCAAAGGCATACTGACTGTCAGTATATATATTCACTGTACGCCCTTCAGAAAGCTCACAAGCTCGAGTTAACGCTATAATTTCTGCGGCATGCGCAGAGTTATGCATAATTCTTTTAGTTTCCACAACCGTGCTTAAAATAGTGACAGCATAAGCAGCCGTGGATGTACCGTCTGGAAGTTTAAAACAAGAGCCATCACAAAATAGCTCTCCTTGAGGGCTATTCAAAGGTGTGTCTTTCAAATCGATTCTGCCTTTAGTCTCTTGTTTTGTCATATAAAGGCAATCGTGTGACGTATCGTCATCATCAACGGTATTTTGTGAGACAGGTAAAAGTTCAGCTGGATTTAATACGCAACACCTCCGAATTTGAATGTGAGGGGCAAACAAGATTAGTTCATATCTTGTCAATCGTGCAGAAGTGAGGTGTTGCGTTTGAGTTCTATTCAATAGAATATCTACAGAGTGAGGTACCATTAGGGTTAACGCATGACCCAGGACCATTCCCTCACTCTGTTTTACAGACACAGCAGCAGCAGCAACAGCGCGCAAACATCTTGGCAAAGCGCATGCTACAGGATCAAGGGCGTAGGAATAGCAGCCGCACGGCCTATTCTTCCCTCCATGTTCCTGCGTTAACACAGCCAAAGCACATCCATCACGTTCATGCACAAACAATACAAAGGCCTTATCATAATTCGGAGTTCCTAAACCGGCGCTGAACACAGCGCGGATTTGAGCAAATCGAATGCTGTCTGGTGTTCCAAGGTACATGGCAATGGCAAAGAAATGCCCTTCTTTGTCAAAGCCAGCAGTGGTTTAACCGTTAACGAAAAATTCGGGATCCAAAATTGATTACCCCCTCTAGGGTTTCTAACAATCTGCTGCAATAAAACTTTAGTTTTCAAGTCACCCTTTTTTTTCTCAAGTTTCTCTTTTTTCAGTATTTACACGATTTTCATAATACTGAGCCATATGCAATACTTCTGATTGGGACTTCGCCTGCCAAGCGCTTTCAGAGGACATAATCTATAACTGGATGATCCACGTACAAATTTGTCCACAAACAACCTTTTCCCTGACTCTGTGCCCAAGTCTTGTCCACTGAAATCCGAGAATACCTGCTCGAACCGATTGAAAAAATCGGTAGCACCCTCTGACTTTCCTTGGACACAGGCCGTAAGCTTGTCCCAAATGATTCTTTTTTCTGGAACCATAGTTTTCAATTTTACAATAATTTTATCAGGTAAGGTTAATATCACTTGAGTTGGTCATTTGCCAGCTGGTCTTTCTCTGTCTAGTCATGTTATCCCATTGTCGGGGGGAAATTCTGCCGGGGTCGGCCGGGCCGTCCGCAGACCTCCAGGCAGGGAGGCCCAACTCCTCCCGTGTATATCCCAGATGAGACAGAGTATGAGACACACACAAGGAGCAAGGTGACTCTGCTGTTTATTAGACAAAACGGCAGGGATGGGTCAAGGAGCGTACGCGTTCGTCCTGACACACACACAATCGTGGGGCTCGCAGGCCCTTTTTACTGTATTATGACGCGCTACTTGCGTCACTTCAGAAAGTTAACAAAAAACCTATCGCCACTCTTAATTGGTTGCTCGAGTGGTAGGGTTAGTATAGCACACATATAGAGAACAATGTTAGTGGACAAAGGGTAGTCAGGTGATATATCTGGGTTGTCCCTACAATTAGATACATGAAAATTGTTACATGAAGACTCCTGGGGATTGGTTAACATTACTGGCGTCAGTGATAAGAGCCCCATGTTCTGATTGGTGCGCCCGTGAGCTTCCCAGCCTGGGACCACCGCTGTTCCCAGCTCTCGGTGTACCTGCAAGGTGCAACAATGTTTCACTATGGGTACGTGCAGACAATGTGAGGATTTATTCATAGCTGGAAGGCTGACCGCTCCCACTGTCGCAGATGTCCATTGAGCCTTTCAAGTGTATCTGCCTGTGTCCCGTAGCGAGAGATCCAGATGCCTCTTCTCTCCTGGGTTTGGCATCTCGTCAGGATCGGCTTGGTCACGTGGGGAGGGACCGTGAAAGAGGCAGAATTCTGCACAATTAATATTGTTTTTCCACTGCGCGTCTGGTTTAATTTGCCGGTGTGACTTTAACGTTGGTGCGCGGAGTACGAGGTTGTAACATCGTGCCTTTGATGATTTGTTCTTGGAATGTGGGTTTGCAACATTGCGACCTTGGCTGGTTGCTCCACCGGGCTCTTTCTGCAGGATCAGCAACCTGACTCTTGCTTTGTTAATGTCCACGGGAGCTCTTGTTTGAGGCCTACTCGGGCCTGGTGCATAAGTAGTCCGTTTGGTGCATAGGTGCTTTTAGGTTATAGTAGCATATAGTTCCATGACCAGTATCGTGTCTTCATTATACCTCTCATGGTGGTAACGGGTTTCAAGAGAAGCGTGAGCAAGCTTTATAGATGAGTTCATGACGCGTCTTGCGTTTCTGCATTCTGAAAGCCTATGTAAAAATAATAAAGATGCACGTCCGTGAATATGCCTGTCGCCTACGTCATAGCACTGAGTATATTCTTCGTGTAGGTTGGTGTGGGAATGTCCAGTGTGTATATTTGTACAGATGTGCTTCCCGTTGTCTAGGTCGTCATGGCATCTCTAACGACGTGTAGATTTTAGTCTAGTTGATCCGTGCCGCAGGTGTCGGCATGGCCAGTGCGGGCTGCTGGGCAGGCAGATGGACACATCCGTATGTTCCTGTACCAGGGTATGTGGTCGTCTGGTAAATGGACAAACTCTTCTCGTGGCGGGTGTCTGGGTCGTGACCCTCTAGGCCAAGCGCGAGAGGTGAAGGACGGGAGCCTGGTCTTCCATTCTCCCACTTCAGTCCTCCCTCTGGTCGACTTGTCGACCACAAACATATCCTTCTCGTTATCTCCTCTTACTCGCCATATCTTAGTTATTCCTCCGAGATGTCCATAATGGTTTACATGATCTTCAAATGACCAATACATATATTCACAGGTTCCTCCAGGAGTACAGTATACCCATCTTCCTATGTAGCTCCTGGGGTTTCTTGGGTTCTCGACCTTCACTGATGGTGGGTCTAAATGGTTGGTGATGATTTGGGTGCGCAACTTCTCCCTCTCCTGTATTATCACACCTGTATGCTGGCCGTCATCTGCTGGCATCAAGGGGTGCATTCCCACCATTTCCAGCAACTCGTCAGTAGTGCGTGCCTTCCGGGCCTTCCAAAATCTAATTATGATCAGAGTAGCTCCAGCCAAAATAGTACAGCCCACTATTATTTTCAGTCCATCTGACAGCCAGGATGGCATCCATGACCATAATAGTGAAAACCAGCTCTTATCCTTGTTTACACCGTTACTTTCATCCATCATTTTGGAGTGCATCTGGGCCAATTGTGAAACTGCTTCTGTCAGTGTACCATTGTCAGCATCGTTGGCAGGTATGAACGTGCAGCATGATTGTCCTATCTTTGCACAAACTCCTCCTTCCATTGCTGTGAGAAGGTCCAATACATATCTGTTCTGGAGTGCTACCATCCTTACAGCTCGCAGCTCCTCTTTTATTGCGTTAAACCCATTTACTGTAGAATTGATGGTCATCATTAGTTCCCATCTAGTTATTTGGAGCCATTTTGCGTTTGCGTAAGCCTGCAGTCCCGGGTGTATTATTGAGGAGAAGAACATTGCTGCTCTGCTGAATAGTCTGTGTTCTGGCGGTATTGATGTTAGTGCCGTTTCCGACCTTCCCCACAGGTAATTTCCTGTCAGTGGCTCTCCTTGTCTTTTTCTTCTATTTAGGACAGTATCATTGCTGTTGGTCCTGTTCCCTTGCTCCTCCTGAAGTGGTGCAGATCTCTTTCTTCTCTTATCCCCTTCATCCATTTTAGGAAATTTCGCCACATTGACGTGCTTCTTAGGTACCACTAGTGATGGTACATTGACGTGTACCATTGTGCACACACCATTCCACAGGGGAGGCAGTGTATGGTATGCCTTTTCTCCACAGGCCCAATAATGGTCCATTATTACTGCTGTTCCCGCTCCCCCCTCAGGTAACTCCATCACACTTGCACAATTGGTGTTATATCCTACGTCCACCTCTCCTTTATGCTGGTAGCATACCTTGGGCGCAGTCAACGGTAGTATTGTTATTGGGTCTTCATCTTCTTCTACCCACGTGAGCATTGGTACATACTTGATCCACGTCGTCCAACATCGGTGATTGTGTGTCTCGATGGTTGAGATAGATTCTTTTGTTACCATGTTGCTGCCAATCACTCCTATCTCCCAGCTGTTGTCCAGATACACCTTTCCTGTTATCGTCACCAGCGGCCTCTCCCAGCATCCTTGTTTACCCGGAACTTCAGTGGCGTACCAATCACATGGTAGATACTGCAGTGTTACTTTCTTTGTTTCTCCTTTTGCAGGGCCACTTGTTATGTATTTGAATGCTTCAGCATGTAAACTGGTCTTGTGATAACTCAAATAGGTCTTGAGGAAGTTGTTTTCATATGGGTATGAGTCTCGTGTTTTCCATGTCATGTGCACTACTGTTCCTTGAAATCTTCCTTTCGTTTGGAACAGTGCCAAGTATATTATGCACTGTGCTGTCTTTTCATCTATTTCTGTGGCAACAAATGTTCGTGAAGCACTCATGGCGTATGGTATTAATGAGCAAACGTAGCAGCTATCCTCAGTTGTCTGCTTACCAATGCGGGTCATGTGTTGGTACCATATGTTGTTTGTGACGTGTGCTGAATCTTGTATATAATTATCAATACCTTTATTGTCTGAGTATGTGCTGCGTTTAACTCTATTTTGCTTGGGTGCAATGTTACTATTACCACCTGACGTAACACCTGTTGCAGCAGGGAACGGGGGTATATTAGGTTTGGGTGCAGCAATAAAATTGATAGCATAGCTGTACTGCCAGACAGAGGCAGCCAAGAACCCGGTGATCATCAAAATCCCTATTATTTTTATTACATATGCTAATCTCACCGGCATTTTGCTCTTACCTTGCTGCAGTCCTGGCAGCGTATTCTTGCGACGTTAAAGTTGCCCGCCTAAAAATTCTCAAAATGCTTGTTATTAAATGTTAGTTTTGTTTCCTTTAAGCTCTCCCTATCAAATAGTCATTCAGTGCCCAGGCGAAGAGCTGCTATCACGCTACTCTAAGTGATCGGTCTCTTAGGACCGGCAAGTATGGGCGGAGGTGGGGCATGGAATATTCTATGGCCAGGAGGAAGGCTGTGTAGTAGACACGTACCCTTCTCCTTTTTAGGTATGTTGGCCTTTTTATTTCGTATACAAATTGGTGTGACAATTCTTCTGGGTAGTTATCGTCTGGGAGTACCATCTACGCCTGGACAGTGGACTTGTTAGTTAGCTCTTTTCTTAACAATACAATAATACGCAGTTCCTGTATGTGCGAGAGAAAAAAGAGAACATTCACGTGTTTACATGTGTATTTGTGCAGGCAATGTCTTTCAGTTTAAGTTATAACTGTACTTGGGAGTCAATGGGCGGGGGGGTTTGGGCTCAGATGGCGGAAGTATTTTTACTCTTTGAACGTGTGACCATGGGGTGGGCAGTATGGGGATCACCCCTTTCTTCGTCAGTTATTGTCTCCGGGGTAGCTGGGTAGTGACACGGTAAGGGAACAATTGGGTCGTTGTCTGTGGTAGAACTTCCTTCCGCTGTCGGGGATGTTGTTGCTGTTCTTCCAATGGACCTGTCATTGGCGCTGGGGCGGGTCTGCAGTTTGTAGATCTTTACATCATGTAGGTGGTTCCAGGCACGCTTGTCCTTTAGTTTTACTGCTCTTGTTGATACGTCCTCTACCAGATGGGGGCCGGTGAACCTCTTATCGTTCCACTTCCTATTGAAATTGCGAAGTAGCACGTGGTCACCTTTGGCAAGTTTGCACAAGTTCTCTTTTTCCAATTCTGTACTGGCGCCTTCTTCTTGATTTCTGGTAGACCCGCCCCGTGTGCGCTCGAGCTGTTGATACACAAACACAACACTAGTAATCAAAGAAGACACATATTGATACATTTCCTCACCTAACACACTCGCTGAACTTTCGTGGTCAGTGAATGCCCTTGACGTTGGCGTTAGGGGAAGGCGCATTTGACGTCCAGTAACCACCTCGTGAGGGGTGAGGTGGTGGTCGGACCCTGGCCTATTCCTCAATTCAAATAGGGCTAACGGAAGGCAATACAACCAATTTTTCTTTGTTGTTTGTTGTATCTTTGCAATTGCCTCCTTCAATAAGCCATTCAGGCGTTCACATATACCGTTAGCCTGTGGGTAGTATGCACATGCAAATTTGTGTTTTATGTTCAGCAGGGATGTGATATGCTGGAACATTTCGTTTGCGAAATGCGGGCCATTGTCTGATCTTAACACGTCGCACACTCCCCACCTGGGGAAGACCTCCCTTACTAGGAATTTGGCTGCTCTAAATGCATCTGGGTGTGAACAGGGCCCTGCTTCAATCCACCTAGAAAATGGGCATACTACTACAATCATATACCTATTACCTTGACATATGTTGATCATATCAACATAGTCAATGTGAAGGTGCCGAAAAGGTCCTTCCGGCCGGGGTATGGTACCTCTTATCACTTTTAGGGTATGACCGGCTGTAAACTGTTGACAGGTGAGACAATTGCTGATAAAATTTGACACATGAGAATTTAACTCGGGACAGAACCAATCTTCTCTAATTCGTGCTGCAATTATTTCCTTGCCTGTATGGGCTGGGTGATGTAATTGGCGGTATTTAAAAGTGCCAACGGTATTACAACTTTCCCAGTGCCACCCTGGCGCCATAGTGCGTCGGTTGGTGACATTGTACATCCTCTTTTTACCCATATTTCTTTTTCGGCCATTGGTGCAGCCGCTTGTAGCTCCATAATCTGTGTGGCTGGGAGATGGGTGTACCCTTCTTTTATTAACATCTCCCTAGCCATTCCCCTCCCTCTCCCTCTCTGTGAGTCTGTGGGGTTCCATATCTCACCAAAGTATGCAGCATATTTCGCATGTGCGTCTGCTGCTGCATTCCCTTTTGAGACGTGGTCTTCACCATTGGTGTGTGCGGTGCATTTGACTAGGGCTAGTTCTTGGGGGTCGTTTATTACTTCAATTAGTTCAGCCAACAAGAGGGCATGTTGCACTGGAGTGCCATCAGCTCTCCTAAACCCTCTTCTTCTCCATTTTGATAGCCATGAGTGGACAGTGGATGTAACATATGCACTGTCGGAATATATGGTTACTCGTTTGTCAAAACTTTCCTTCAATGCCAATATTAGTGCAACCAGTTCCGCGGCTTGAGCAGAGTAATGCTGTGGTAATTGTACACACTTCATAGCCACACACACCGGCGCCTCCATCATTTTTACCACTGCTGCCCCAGTCCTCCGTATCCCATCTCCTTGATCAATAGTTGATGACCCATCAATAAACAAAAGCTCACCTCCCTCTAGTGCGTTTTCTTCAACTTTTCTAGTACATGAGTACATTTCAGTTATTTGGGTACAGTCGTGGGCGTAATCTCCCTCCTCAATTACTTCTGCTAGGAACCTTGCAGGGTTAACCGTGCTACATCTAACAATTGCTAGTTCAGCCCTAGACAAAATGATCTCATAACCTGATGCCCTCTGTGTCGTTAGTGTGGACTTGGGTTTATTCAATATTGCAAATAGTGCATGTTCCACAAACAGTGTAGTTGGACACCCCATGGTTATTGCTGATGCTTTTTCCACTGCAAAAGCAGCTGCAGCGAGACCTTGTTCGCAAGGGAAGTGGCCTAACATCACAGGGTCTAAGTGACCGCTGTAAAATGCTACTGGTTTATAGCCCATGCTCGTTTTTTGGGCCAATACTGCTTTCATCACTGCTGAGTCGCAATGTGAAAATATAAAAAAGCGTCGCTCATAGTCTGGGGATGCCAGTACTGGAGCAGTTGATATCGCGTCTTTCAATTCGTCAAAGGCCTCCCTCATTTCCATAGTCCACCCCAACTTTTTCTCCCCTTTATTGGCTTCCCTCAAACCCTCAAGCAGGGGTCCTATGTATGAACTGTAATCAAATACCCATGCTCTACAGTAGTTGCACAGCCCCAGAAATTGCTGCAGTTCTCTCACAGTCTGTGGCATGGGAGTGCTTGAAATGGCCTGTGCTCTTTGTGGTGCAATCTTTCTTCCATGTTGGGATATCAGTTGGCCAATGTAAAGTACCTGTTCCTGACAGTATTGTATCTTTTCCATGTCTACTTTGTACCCCTTTTCAGCCAATATCGTCAACATTTTTAAGGAGTCCTCTCTACATTTCCTTTCGTTTGTACTGCAAATTATTATGTCATCCACATACTGTAACACTGTGCTTTCCACCTCAACGTTACCCAAATCCATTTGTATTACTCTATTGAAAATTGAGGGTGATTCACAATACCCCTGTGGTAATCTGGTATGTTTCCACTTTGTATTTCGGTAAGTGAAGCTTGTCAAATCTTGTGAGTCTGGGTGTAATGGTATTGAGAAAAAAGTATTTTTAAGGTCAATCACTGTAAATCGTGATGCTTCTGCTGGAATGCCACACAATATTGTGGCCGGGTTTGCTGTTACTGGATACTCTGCTTCTACTATGTGTTTCAAGGGCCTGAGGTCCTGTATGAAGCGCCAAGACCCCCCTTTAGCCTTGCGCACCGGGTACACAGCCGTGTTACATGGTGATTCTGAGGGGACCAATATGCCATTGTTTATTAGGGCCGTTATGGTTTCATATATGCCCTCATCTGCCTCTTTTGACAATGGGTACTGTTTCACTCTTGGTAGTATGGCACCTTTTTTCAATTTTATCCTTACACCCCCTATGCTTTTTATGCATCCCACGTCATAATGGCTAATAGTCCATAATGATTTGGGCACCTTTGACATATCCTCCTTAAAGAATGGGACTGGGGTGCATGCAGGTGCCTCAAGTGCCATTGCAATTTTCTGTGCTACTTGTTTGTGAGCCACTCTTAGCCATATTTCTACACTCATCATGAACACCATTTCACCTTCCTCCTTTTCTTCTGAGAACAGCTCCTCATCTGACACCTGGGTCAGCCTACATCCTTCTGCTAGTGCTATCACTGCCCTCCATGCTCTTCCTTCTTTATCTTGGGCGTGCACAACAATATAATCAGCTGTTGCAATAATGCTCTCAATGTCCATTACAAACACCTTTCCTTCTGGTTCATTAACAGGTGTTTCTGGTCGGAACAGATAGGCTGCTGGCCTCCTCCATATTTTCCCTTCTATCCCTGGCATCCATGCAAATGCCATGTCTGTTCCATACTGGAATAGCTCGCCATCTACTGGCTCCGCCCTAATCGCTGTCTGTCCACAGTATGCTTGCATAATCTGTCGTGCTGCGAGCATGTTAATCCCTGGAGTAGAGCAAATTATGCCATCCTCTGTAAAGGAGATCGTCATATTCAACCTGTTCATTATGTCCCTCCCCAGTATATTTACTGGTGAGGCACTATAATACAAAAGTGGAACCGACAGATCATAATCTCCAATAGATAAGGGAACGTTATCAGTAAAGGGAACCAACCCTTTAGCCCCAGAAAATCCTTGGGTGTTCATGGCTTCGCCTGACATCTTAAATTTACCTTCCCTTATGCAAGACCGGGTAGCCCCGGTGTCAACAAGGAATGATAATTTTTTGTCACCTATCGTTACCTCTATGCGTGGCTCCTCCGCACTATTAGGTGTTACTGACAGGATGGGACACACCAAGGCCATCTGTGGGCTGTCCTATTGGGGGTACAACGATTGGCCATTCCCTGTGTAAGGGTTGTGTCCCAACACCGTCACCCTACCCAATTGCGTTTGTTGAGTTTGGGGTTGTTGTGTTAGCGCTACTTGTTGTTGTGGCAGTGGCTGTTGTTGTGTTATTTGTTGTTGCGGCAGTGAATATGTTTGTGGCTGTTGTTGTGTTATTTGTTGTTGTTGGTCACTTCCTTGTTGTAACGTCTGCTGTTGCTGTATGCCCTGCTGTTCTTGTGAGGTCCTAGGTTGTGCTTGTTCATTCCATGCTGGTGTTCCTGGCCTGACCCTACACGTGCGTGACATGTGTCCTAATAGTCCGCAACTCCAACACACGGGTGGTTCCCTGCTTTGCCATGGGAAGCTCCCTGTGTTGTCCTGGTATACTGGTTGCCCTGTGGGGTAGGAATTTCTAAGTCCCCCCACCTGCTGTTGGGTATTATATCCGTATCCTCTCCCTCTCATAAATCCTCCTCTCTCCCTGTTATAACTATAATACCCAGCTCCTTGCATTGGGTACCCTCCTCCCATGTTTGGTGCGTGTAATTGCAGTGGCGGCACTTGCTGTATTACACTTTGTGGAGGTGCTATTTGAGCGGGATCTTGTGCAGCCACTACTTGTGTGGGGCTTTGGGCCATTGGTGTGGGCGTAGTTATTAGTGCCCCTTCCATTGTGTATTTAGTAAGTTTTTTCTGTACTAGTTTGGCCTCTTCTGTTTTCCTGTCCTCTTCCTTGTGTTTCATTTTTCCTTGCCATGTCCTGCAGTGATGTACTATAGTCAGCTGTATTTCAGGCCATGGTTTTGCTTCCATTCCCACTACTTTCTTTAGTTGTTTCTGAACCCCTTCTGGGAGCCCTTGTACTAGTATATGATAAAATATGGCTGGTGTTTTGTCCCATTGTTCTCTAGTTTCCATGCGCCACTTCTCTTGAATATCCTGGATATAATCAACAGGATCCTCATTCTCACGCATCTTACGGGAAGTAATTGCTCCTATGTCTGATGTGTCTGGGTATTGTACTCTCAGTGCCTGCCATAGCGCATGTCTGCAGTTTGCAAATGGCGCCCCATCATGCGATGTGTTCGTTATTGTTACCCCATGGAATCCCGCTCTCTTCCAAATGTCATCCGCTCTATCCCCTAATATTGATATTAACAGGCCCTTCACATCTCCTACTGCTAGTTTCTGTCCTGCGGTGTGTTTTTCCATTTCATATATCCACTTACCCGCACCTCCACTTAGTGATGGGAGCCTACATTTTATATTTTCTTTATCCGTATGCTTCCAAGGTACATACTGTGGTCTAACCCCTCCTCTCTCCAACAGTGGCATTAAGTTGTGTCTTGTGTCACCCTTTACGTTCCATAATATCGAGTCCTCACACCCCTCCTCTTCTCCCGTTTCCTTTACCTCTTCAAGTTCTTCCTTATTACCCCTGCTCCTACCTCCTTCTCCGTCCTTTCCCCTTTTTTCGTCATTTCCTGTGTTTAATGTGGGCATGTTTATTTGTCTGTCTTGCCTGCGACTAGGGAGGTCTCTAAGCCGACATGCATAGGGAGTCAATTCGTCCATGAAGGGCGCGAGCTTTATTGTGCGCAGCGAGCGTGCGGCGGTTGAGCATGTAGGGTGCGATGGGGGAGGGCGTGATGGAGATGGGGATGGTGTGGCTTCATGGGTTTGTTTTTCCACTAGTTGTTGCACCCCCTCCTCACTTCTCTCCAGCTCCTCCCTTCTCCTACTGATCCATGGCGAGTCTATGTTTGTTCGAGTGAGGTACAGCTTATCTAAGCTTTCCCTTTCACTCTTTCTTCCTCCCCTCTCTACTCCTTCTTCCTCCTCACTGCAAAAATCAGTCATAAATGGTATCCCCCACTCTGCCTTTTTCCCTTTTACTGTTACTGTTTCTAAGTCTATTAGGTCCATTTCTCCTCTTCCTTTGTTACCAACTGCTCCCCCTGGTGCTGATGTTGTTGCTACTTCTCTACTTCTATATACATCCCCCCATTTTTCACTCTCCCTACTCCTCCCTTCTCTTTCCCCTTCACTCCTCCCCTCCATCTCCCTACTAATTTCCTCCCTTTTCCTTTTTAATTCCTCCATCACTTCGTTGCTCATCTGTTCCAATATTCTTTCATCCTCTTTCTTCCTTTCCCATTTCACCCTTTCTCTTTCTATTACTTTCCCCTCTTCATATTTCTTAGCTGTCTCTGATAGTACCCTCCTCCTCCATATTGCCATTTCCTTTTCCTTTTCTTCTTCTTCCTTCTTCTTTTCTCTCAGCACTACTCTTGACACCCTGTCTGCTGCTGCTTTTACCCTTTCAGCTTCTCTCCTTTGCTCCTCACTTCGTTCCCTTAATTTTTCCAATTCGTCCTTACCTTCTTTCCTTTTCCTCACTCTCTCTCTTTCCTCCCTCTCAAGCTGTTTGATCAATTCATTCTGCTCATCCCTTAGCTTTGCTAATCTTTCCTCCAAAATCTCTTCCTTTTGTCGTAATAGTTCCTTCCCCCTCATCTCACTCTCTCTTGTACTATCCTCGTCTGTTCTCTTTACTACCTCCCTCTCTTCTCCAGTTAGTGAACCTTGTAATTTTAATAATATCTGTGCAGCTACCCACTCATCATTTCCTATCTCTACAGTCTGCTCTTCTCCAATCCTCCCCTCCCCCACTGTCATCTTCCTATGAGCCACATATGGTGGAGGGCTGTATGCCGGGTTTGAGTATCCTTCAGCCGCCCTTAACTGTCCTTCTATTTCTCCTAATTCTCTTAAAGGGTACAACCCTCCTCCCTCTATTTTCACTCCTAGTGTTATGGGTATCTCATTGCTCGGTTCCTTTTTTATGTCGTCTGATTTATCAATCTTTTCTCCTCCCTGTCCTCCGTTCCCCGTATTCTTTGTGCTTTCACACCCCTTTTCCCCATCCGTTCCTTCTTTCTTAATCTCCTTTTCTTCCGGTGTTTCCCCCATAGTGAACATTCCATTTGGTCCTGGTCGGGACCCCTGGAACATCCTCCATAAGTTAAACACCTCCACATGGTTTGCCAACTTCTTCCCCTTGTATGTATTGTGCAGATGGTTTAGCAGTGAATGTTGGGCATATGGATCGAAACTACCATTAGGCGGCCATGGTGTTAACATTTTGTTGTCCGTCCCCTGGGTCCACTCTATGCTGTACTTAATTAATTTCTCCCTATAGGGGGGCAGTGTGGTGCATATGTGTTGTAGTGGGGTAGTGAGGGTGTTCCCCCACCCTCCCGACCCTGTCCCGTATGACATAGTGGCGCTCCCCTTGTTACCCTTCCCTTCACTAGCAGTTTACAATATACAACCGTATATTGTTTACCTGGCCCCGCAAGTGTGGGGACTTACGACAATCCTTTGACAGAATATGCAGTAAAAATTATTAAAAAACATAAAAACAAAAATATATATATGTATGATTTTATATTGTATATTCCTTCCCCTACGGCCCCCTGCGGCCGAAGCGCACGCAGCCCCCTGCGGCTGCGTACCCCTTACGATGCTCTTATACAGTCGTCCTGTTTCCCCGTTCTCCTCCCCCTTTTACACTTGCCGTGGCCGGCGTTCTCCGTGCGCAGCCACGCCCCTCTCCCCTTCTCTTCCGATCCACTCGTCTATCGTTTATCTCCGTATCCGCTCCCTTATCATGTTTCTCTTCCCCACCACTCTCAAACCCAAAGTTCCTTGTGCTCGCGATATCCTATTAAATCCCTACTGGTGACGTCACCGATCTCTTCGAGCTACTGGTACATTCTTATTATGTTTTTTTAAGTTCAAAATACACTTGCAATCTACCCCCGCTAACCCTACAGCTGTCTTCCTGTCTCTCCTGGAACAAGGTAATCAAATCAATAATATAATTGGACTGCGCACGCTGCGTCGCCTCGCGTGTGATACGCCCCTCAACAGGAGGGCTTAACCAGCCAATTATCTTCTGTATTGGGCAACTAGGCAACTAGCTACCGCCTACAGGGAAACGTCATCTACCTATCGAGTTTCTTGCTCGAACAATAGGAATCCTCGTCTACTCATTGATCAATAAATGCCAAATCGTAGGAAACCACACACCCCCACCCTCACACGTAGTCGCAATTTAGGCCAATCAGTGTCTTACGAGCGGCCGCACGTGATGTTTTCGTGCCCCGCCCCCCTCTTTTGCGTAACATAGCCGACTGCTCTCGCACTCGTTTTGCTACCATTCATTCCATTGGCAACACTAAGTTGTTAGACCTTCGCCGCGCATCTGTACAACACCTCCCTCCTCCCTTATTTACTTCCTCCCCCTCCCTCACAATTTCACATTGCTCGTTGTGCGTGTCATGCTCACCAAGTTCTCTCGATGCAGGGCCGCTCGACTGCGTGCACCCCTCCAAGCGGCTCGCCACCTCCCCTCGTCTGGACCACGTCTGGACACTCGCCAACCGCGGGCGGGATACTTCTCAACCGGCTCCCGAGGGCCAATATCCGGATTGCGCTGTCCGGTCTTCTCGCAGCTCCGCGATGGTCCTGTAGTCCTCAGAAGGGGGCAACGGCAGAGGGGGCCGCGCCGCCGGGCCTCCTCGCAACGGGAGTGCCTGGAAAAAGTAAAAATAAAAAGTCGATCTTAAACAGATCTCAGCAGTGCCTCCAACTTGTCGGGGGGAAATTCTGCCGGGGTCGGCCGGGCCGTCCGCAGACCTCCAGGCAGGGAGGCCCCAACTCCTCCCGTGTATATCCCAGATGAGACAGAGTATGAGACACACACAAGGAGCAAGGTGACTCTGCTGTTTATTAGACAAAACGGCAGGGATGGGTCAAGGAGCGTACGCGTTCGTCCTGACACACACACAATCGTGGGGCTCGCAGGCCCTTTTTACTGTATTATGACGCGCTACTTGCGTCACTTCAGAAAGTTAACAAAAAACCTATCGCCACTCTTAATTGGTTGCTCGAGTGGTAGGGTTAGTATAGCACACATATAGAGAACAATGTTAGTGGACAAAGGGTAGTCAGGTGATATATCTGGGTTGTCCCTACAATTAGATACATGAAAATTGTTACATGAAGACTCCTGGGGATTGGTTAACATTACTGGCGTCAGTGATAAGAGCCCCATGTTCTGATTGGTGCGCCCGTGAGCTTCCCAGCCTGGGACCACCGCTGTTCCCAGCTCTCGGTGTACCTGCAAGGTGCAACAATGTTTCACTATGGGTACGTGCAGACAATGTGAGGATTTATTCATAGCTGGAAGGCTGACCGCTCCCACTGTCGCAGATGTCCATTGAGCCTTTCAAGTGTATCTGCCTGTGTCCCGTAGCGAGAGATCCAGACGCCTCTTCTCTCCTGGGTTTGGCATCTCGTCAGGATCGGCTTGGTCACGTGGGGAGGGACCGTGAAAGAGGCAGAATTCTGCACAATTAATATTGTTTTTCCACTGCGCGTCTGGTTTAATTTGCCGGTGTGACTTTAACGTTGGTGCGCGGAGTACGAGGTTGTAACATCGTGCCTTTGATGATTTGTTCTTGGAATGTGGGTTTGCAACATTGCGACCTTGGCTGGTTGCTCCACCGGGCTCTTTCTGCAGGATCAGCAACCTGACTCTTGCTTTGTTAATGTCCACGGGAGCTCTTGTTTGAGGCCTACTCGGGCCTGGTGCATAAGTAGTCCGTTTGGTGCATAGGTGCTTTTAGGGTATAGTAGCATATAGTTCCATGACCAGTATCGTGTCTTCATTATACCTCTCATGGTGGTAACGGGTTTCAAGAGAAGCGTGAGCAAGCTTTATAGATGAGTTCATGACGCGTCTTGCGTTTCTGCATTCTGAAAGCCTATGTAAAAATAATAAAGATGCACGTCCGTGAATATGCCTGTCGCCTACGTCATAGCACTGAGTATATTCTTCGTGTAGGTTGGTGTGGGAATGTCCAGTGTGTATATTTGTACAGATGTGCTTCCCGTTGTCTAGGTCGTCATGGCATCTCTAACGACGTGTAGATTTTAGTCTAGTTGATCCGTGCCGCAGGTGTCGGCATGGCCAGTGCGGGCTGCTGGGCAGGCAGATGGACACATCCGTATGTTCCTGTACCAGGGTATCTGGTCGTCTGGTAAATGGACAAACTCTTCTCGTGGCGGGTGTCTGGGTCGTGACCCTCTAGGCCAAGCGCGAGAGGTGAAGGACGGGAGCCTGGTCTTCCATTCTCCCACTTCACCATGTATCTCCCAACCCAGGTATGTCATCTATAGTCCTAATCTGCTTCCACAAATCAACTGGCAGGAGTACGGGAAATAATAGGTCAATATCACTTAAAGTGAATACAGACGACTATTTCTTTATAGAATCCGGTCGGATTTTTTCTTATATCAGGGATAGATTGCTTTATGGTGTTCACTTCCTGTCTTGAAAACGGGACGTGAACAAACTGTGAAAACGTAATGTGCAGGAATTTCTCCAGCTACTATACCTCGTGCAGCATCAGCCGCAATCTCAACTTTCGGGACAAATGTCGGAGGGACCTCTCTCATAGGCAACTGAGAAGTAGGCAGCTCCAAATGCTTACTAAGCAACAGAGCCAAGTCAAGCGCTAAGGCAGTCGAAGAAATATCAATCGAAAAAGCTCTCTTATAAACACTCAACAATTCTACAGGACAACAAATCTTTCTTCTAACACACTGATTCTGCAGGTGCTCTACCATAACCTGTATCACTTTCTTTTGCATTTCTAACGTATACTGACTATATGTGTCATATACTTTATCTGGAGTTATTGACATATCCGAAATCCATCTTATCGCGTCCTTTGTACAAATTCGTGCTTCCTCACCTTTTAATTCTCGACGAGGAGAAAACCGTTTCTGTAAGTACATAATACCTAAACTATCACCATCTACTTCCTCGTTCTGTAACTCTTCCAACTCCTTCCTATACTCAAAAATCCTCTCGACATGCTCATATACCTTCGCCGTAGTATCTCTGGACAACGCTAAGGTGTTCAAATCCCGTAACCCTTGTGGGAAATCTACATCATTTAGTCTATTCCACATTATACTTAAATGAGTACCTAATCCTTCGATAAAAACATTTTTCTCAGGCATATCTTTTAAATTTGCGAGTGTGGAAAAAACATCAGCTTGTTCACCCTTCTCCATACAATGTTTAGCCCAAGCAGTCAATTCACTCCTCTTGTCTGGGGACACAGTATTACGAGTCACAACCCTTGTTCTTGTTCCCTAGTCTACTACAAGCGATGCAGGATCACTTGGAAGAGGAAGAGTAGGCACATTCTGAATCACAACAGGTGAAGGCAAGGGGGCAGGCAAAGGGGCGACGGCTGGAAAAACAACAGGAAGAACAACAGGGAGGACCGGAGGAACTATAGGAGGGGAAAAACAACAGGAAGGGGCAAAGCGCCAGTAGGAGGGACATATGGAGGTGGCGCGGAGGAATCGGGCCTTCGTTCATGCAAAAGTTTATTAATCAATTCGTCTGACGTATGAAAATGTTTTGAAGGGTAGATTTTCTGAATGCCTAATTGAAATGCCCTGTACGTGTTCCTAACTGACTCCAATTGTTTATTTTGATCATATAACCGTGCCTTTTCGACACTCGTCATATGTCGACGCATATGTTTCTCTCTACTCTTTTGTTGCTGCAAAGCTTCTGTTTTCCAACTGTGCAACACGTCAAACGCTGCAGGTCTAGCCTTTTTCTTTACTAATACAGACTCTAAATATTCTATACGACGGATTTCAAAACTACCATTGGTTGGCCACCGGACATTAGAATTATATCTGGTTTGTCTGTGCCAAATGTCATTAAATGCTATACTACCAAAGCCTTTCTTACAGTACATAGTACATGCCAGCGACCCCTCCTGTGGTGCGGGACGGCTATCTTCCAAAGATTGTCTGTCACTGCGGAAAAATGCCCTAAAGCAGGCAGACAATTTCCCAGGCATATCAAAGTTCTGGTGTTACCTGGTTAAATAATTGTGCTCGCGAGTACAATGCTCCAAATTCAAATTTGTCAGGGTTCGATTAAGAACCGGGACACGATTCACCTGACCAAAGGACTGGGAGGCCCGATCAGCTTACTAAGGACAATGCAAAGGACCCACGTGTCTGGTGATTTTCGGCAAATTTACCCACCTCAAATATATGGACCCTCATCAAGACGTCGTCTCGGGCTACAGCTCACCGTCCAGGGATCGGATCGTGCAGTTTTGTCGCGGAATTCTCTTCTCGTCTTAGAGTGGCCGGTTCTGTTGGCACCGTCCGATCCCGGTCCAATAGCCGAGCAAACCTTCAACGAGACAAAGTCAATCTTGAGGGTCCCTATTCGGGCGCCATCTGTGGAATCAGAAAAAATACAATATTACGGCTGTTACACCAAGCAAAGGAAAATACACCGACACGGGCTTATAAAGATTCCCAGAATCTTTATTACAAAACTGAACAGTATTCAACAAAGTACACAAATAGCTATTTGGCCGTCAATACATCACAGAGACCACCAGCAGGGTTCAATGTGAGCAGTGACAGAATTTCCTAGCTGGACATCGACACATTTATACAATTTGTAAAATGATGTCCAGCCCTCTTACAGGTTAATCATACACTGGGCTAGGGTCGCGCCAGGTTCACTTTCCTAATTTACATATCTCGTGCATGCGGTTTACTTTTCAATACATTTACTAACACACTCCATTATTCTTTAATTTAACATTTACACTCTTTGCATATTGTTTTAATACAGACTAAACAAATGTTTCGCATATTATATCCGGATAGCATTACTGTTCTTTGTATACTTGTAGTTTAACATTGCTGATTCAAGTAATCCCCTGCTCCCGAGGTCAACAAAGGGCAAGATCTACATGACCCTAACATATAGCCTGAGGGCAGGTTGGACATTACCTCCCCTACAGAGGTTGGAGAGGTTAAGGCAAGAACAAGGACACACGAGACGGCCATTTTAGATTACAGCGTGACTTTGTATAAAACCCCAAAATGGTGGTTTCTAACCTAAAATGGAGGCATGATTCAAGATGGCGGCTTACATCAATTTCTAAGGTCAAGACATTGCTGTAGAGAGTTATTTGCGTACAATTTTAAGCAACTTGGCATAGGCCAATATACATACAAATTGTAATAAGAGGCATCATTTAATATCCGGTTTGACATCCTGATATCCTCTGAATTCGCTATCTGCCCCCAAAATGGCACATTTGATTTCGCTATATCTCCCAAGACTTGTGCTGGGGTGTCACCATTCTCGTCCCGTCGTGGACGAGCTTTTGAAATTTCTATAGTACTTGCTATGAACACCCCAGGTAACAGGATCCCTAAATAACAGGTTCCCTGCCAATCTCTGGGCAAAACTCACATTGACCGAGTGCCATTCCTCTGTATGCAGAAAGAAACTGAATCGGGGCTATTGTTAACAGTGTAAGAAGGAGGCATGGCATCGTTATTGCCTATCGGAGCCATTTCAAAGGAAATCAAAGATTGAAAGGGACGAGACAGTCTATCAGAAGGCCTAATAGAAGCAACATTCGGCTTACTCCTATTTGCGAAAAGGAGGCATCCCAAGGGAGTCAAAACACGGTTCTCAAAACTATTCAAATTGGTGCCATCAAAGTTCCCTGAGACGCTATTATTCCATCGGCCAAAGAACAGTGCTCTAAGAGAAGCATAGCAAGCAGTTGTCAATGGTAAAGTATGAATATACCAACCTAGCCCCTTATCCCCATGTCGCGGTAAATGTGAACAGACCCAGCAATTGGACCTATTAAAAATGGCATGTGTAGCGTTCATGATAAGTAACAGAGTATTATTATGATACCTTTGTCTGTGCTGGGAATCTCTAGGGGAGAAAGTATGTAAATGCACAAAAGGTGTATGGACAGTGGGTACATTTTTAGTCGGAAGCGAAAACTCTAAAGGATAAGCTTCTTCTAAATACCAAAGGCCTACAACAGTGACTATTATAAAACCAAATATTATTGCAAGAATAAAGCAATACGTTTTTGGGGCCCAGGCATTTTGTCCATTGTCCCGGTTGGTCACGCCCTTATTTACAAGTCCAATACGAGCGGTGGCGGTAGCAGGCATTGCAGTCTTCAAACGGAAACCCCAATGTTCGTTGCTGGCGACTCCCCGGTCCCACGATTTCTGTGTCCTTCCAAAACCCTAGCCAACAGAATCCCCTTTCTCAAATTTGGGCAAAAGCAAGCCCTCGATGACTCTTTTCCTTCCTTGAATGCACAGCCGAACCGTGCCGTATGTCTATCACATGCACAGCAGAACCATGCCATATGTCTATTTTCTCGGACGCAAGTGATATCTGGCTGTTCTTGGTACTGATTGATCCGGAAACAATGTGTCGTCACTTCCCGTTGGAAGCAATGTATCATGGACAGATGAAGAGGCTGAATTTGCAAAATGTGTGGAGGGTGTAGAAACAAAATGGCAACTTCCCCAAGCCTCTCGAGCTTAGAGATATTCTCCGACACACTCTTAGTGCTGCTTACTGCTTTGGGATCATCAGTTGCAGTATCAGCGAGGGGTTCTGCTTCTTCTGTAACGTGTGGCACAGGGTGAGGAAGTTTCTTGATGTGTGATGCGTGGATCCAATTATTTTGGCCAGCTACCCGCACCGCTGTTTGGGTGACCAACAGGACCTGGAATGGCCCACGCCAGCAAGGCGCGAGACAGTTGCGCTCAAATGATTTAATGAGCATCCAGCTCCCTGGTCGTATGCCGCGGCCCGGGCCTTCGTAACACACAGGTAAGGCCTCTCGTACCTGGTGGTAAATCAAATACAGGTTTTTAGTCAATTGGCTACAATAATCTGAAAGTAGTACATTTTCAATATTTCTCAAATTTCGACATTTTGGAATATTCCAGATATTGGCAGGTCTCCCCATTACCACCTCAAATGGAGTGAGCCCAGTCTTAGTTTGAGGGGTTGCACGCATAGCTAGTAACACGATCGGTAAGGTGTCCGGCCATTTTAGTTTGGTGCCGGCACACGTCTTAGCGAGCTTGTTCTTGATGATACCGTTGTGTCTTTCTACTAGTCCGGTGCTCTGAGGATGTCTGGCCGAATGGAACCGTTTGTCAATTTGTAACGCTGTACATATCTGTAGGATTTCAGCAGCGACAAACTGTGGACCATTGTCCGACCAGATAACTCTCGGCAACCCGAACCGGGGAAAGTACTCAGATACAATGTGCCAAAATTCAAATTGCCAGGGTTAAATTAAGAGTCGGGTCACGACTCCCCTGGACAAACCTAAGGAGGACCGATCGATACTTCTAAGAATCTTCCCTAACTAATCTTACCTCGTGTATGGTGATTTCGGCAAATCTACCTGCCTTGATAAGTGGACCCTCGTCAAGATGCTGTCTCAGACCACAGGCTAGTCGTCCAGGGTTCAGATCGTGCAGCGCTGCTGTGGTGTCGTGTCTCATCCAGGGGCCCCTTCCTTTTTGTCACTCCGTCCGATCCCGGTCCGATAGCGTGTGTCAACCTTCAACAATCCGGCATCAATCTTGAGGGTCCCTATTCGGGCGCCAACATTGAAAACAGAAACAAAATATCGAGGCTGAGTACCCCAAAA
Organism: Ambystoma mexicanum; assembly: GCF_040938575.1. Lineage (NCBI taxonomy): Eukaryota > Metazoa > Chordata > Amphibia > Caudata > Ambystomatidae > Ambystoma > Ambystoma mexicanum. Next base: position 1,153,966,019 of record NC_090926.1, on the reverse strand, counting down.
GGAAATACACTGAACACGGGTTACAAAGGAACATACAAAGTACTTTATTCTCTACTGAATTCAATTACAAAAACAGTGCAAAGTCAGATAGCTATCGGCCCTCAGTACAACACAACAAACTCCAGCGTGGTTCAGTGAGAGACGCTGTACATTAGAATGCTTTCGCTTTTTATACATTTTGTGGGCACTATGTCCAGCCCCACTTTGGGTTAATATTCCACTTTATACATCACCAATTCTAGGGTTTGTTGCCGAATCCCAAGTAACCGCATCTAACTGGTTTATTTTTATTACATGTAACAATAAGCGTATGCATTGACTGTGTATTCTAAAGTTTCACATTGCAGGTCTTCTTAATCATTAATACAATGTAGCAAAACATATGTTCTTTGTTCAATATGTAAATACATTATCATAATATATACTCGTGGATTGGTTTCATTGAGCAAGTAGTCCTTTACACATAGGTCAACGTAGGACGAGGTCTCAGTTCATGACCTCAACAAGTAGCCTGCAGGCAGATTACACATTAGCGATATACAGAGGTCAAGACGGTCATGTTGTATTTTGCAATGACATCGTCCACAATTTTAGCTCACAGGGTGACTTTTCCACACAAATCCTAAAATGGCGGTTTGACCTAAAATGGCGACCTACATGGTTTAAAGGTCAGGACCGTGAAACACAGATTTCACTCGCAAGCGACTTTCAAGCAGCTTGGCATAGGCCAATATTAAATATATTTTCCACAATAGGAGGCACGATATACTTTCTATTCCAACTGCCCTAATCTGTCTCCTTTGCCGCTTTGCGCGGCTATGCGCACGTCTGTGAGGGATCTACCAAGACAGCGGCGCTGCCGTGTCTCGCGAGCTTCCTACTTAAACGATTAAGAGTAGAAAAAGGGTTTATTATGTGCCATTTTAAAGTACACGATCCAAAAACAGAGATGTATTTTCCAAATCATCAAAGAAAGCTAATGAACGATTGTTCTGAAGGGGTAAAGACTATATTTTCTGGCCTACTCAGCTTTTGTTCGGCTCATTGATAAGTATATGCTCTGTCAGGCATGTAAAGAAAATGAACACTACTTTCCGAACACAACTTATGTATATACTTTAATGTCAAACACATAAAGGGGCACTCGTCAAACTTATCTTTAACCATCGAGGTCCTGCAGAAGCCTCTAACTTCTAGACTCGGCGAGAGTAAGTAGCGACCCACCTTTCATGAAACCAAAATATCAAAAAACAGCAGCAAAAGTATGATCAGCTTGCCCTGGTCCCAAAAATACTACATAGGTATAACCTGCAGCCACTACCCTTGCTCAGATGTGGTTCACGTTTGCCACAGGCTGACTTCAAAATTTGGTTCAGCACTGTGAGAGGAGGGCCATGAAGAGAAACTAAAGTGGGGCCCGAGCGACCGACTGAGGTAGTGGAGACAGGGCAAGGGGCACAGAACTGCCTCAAAGCTAGAGTTTCCATGCTGTGTAGATGGCTCATCTGCTGTCACTTTCTTCCTTGTCTAACCATTAGGCCCACCCACTTCCTAAAATACAGAGTTTCATTGGCTGCTAAACAGCCAATGAAATTCAAGGCGAACTGAAGGAGTCTTTGACTGACAGTCACAGTGTCAACAAGCTGCACTGTTTGCGCATGAAAGTATACTGTCAGGTCCACAATTCTGGCACCCCGCCAACAGCCACATATCAACATTCATGTTATGTGAATGGAGTTCGCCAGGCTCTGCGCAGATGACCCAGTGGGAATCTTGCCTAGAATGGGACGCACCCCAGCGATGATACGCCATGCGTGAGACTTCCCAGACCAGGCTGATATAGTTATTTTATTTTAAAACATGCTGCCTCTTCTGAGGGTTGGGGACAGAGCTCTCTTGCCCTACGCTACCATCTGACACTGCTACCACCTCCTTTTGATATCCACTGCCACCATCTCGCCAGCTTCCTCATATTTCCAGTGTCCTCCTCTCCAGAGTTCTCTGGTCTCTCGTCTAGTCCAGAACTGAGGCTTATGCTTCTGACGACCACACGGTCTCTGAAAGAGAGTCCTGTGTGTATAGGGCAGCAACTCCCTCCTTGAGCAAGCCTTCTCTTCAGCATCTGCACCTGTATTGGGTGCTGGACTGAGCTGTGAGTGAACCATGTGGCTATGGTCAGATGTGCTGATAGGGGGATGTCTATTCTCTCTCTTGCTCCCTGTGAACCTCCTCAGCACTACCTGGCGGGGGAGTCAGAATTCAGGAAGACTGTCTTGAACCAAGGGAGTCGTCCGCCACAAAAAAAACTCCCTTGCACACAGGAAAACAGCAACACTGTATCCATGGTAGGCAAAGCAGGTGCGAGAACAGAATGGGCCTCATTATGAGTCATTTTTTTTCGGTGCCCTGCAATGTTGAGTTACCGGGGCATTACGGCCCCAGCGGTTCCGGTAAATCCTCATTGCCGGGCACCAAAATATTTTTCTCCCCATTCCCATTCGAGTCCCATTGGACTCAATGGGAATGGGGAGGACGGATTCACCGGCACCATTCATGAATGGTGCCGGTGCATCCGTCAAGGTCTGCGAGCGGGTGCCTTTCAACCCACCAGGTCAGACCTGCTGGGATGAAAGGCACCCGCTCGCAAAACTCGTAGTTTGCCGGTCCAGAAACAACGGTACTGGCAAGCTTAACGGTACCGTTTTTTCCAAACCAGCAACCTCGCCCAATGATTGCCTGGCTTGCAATTTCCACAGACAGCACATGTGAGTTTACGTTCATGACTTGTTTTCGGCAATTGTGATTTTGTATCCGTGGGACATTTGCGTAGAAGGTATGAGTGTTTGAGAGAGATGTATTAAATTACTCTCGGTGGCAAACTATGGATAATGAATGCCTTTTCTCTTAAAGGTGAAGGTATCAATTCTTGTTGGGTAGGGCTGAGGGTTTGGAAAGGCTCTCCTGGAAAATTGCTGCTGTGCACTAAGTACCAGGGAAAAGGCTTTTCTGTGCTAAACTGCCCTGTTGGATTGCAACTACCAGTGCAGGTCTGGGATTTGGGAATTTGGCTGGGACCGCAATTGAGTGACCTGGGGATGGCTCAGGGACATACCTAGACCCTTGAGTGACTCTCTCTATGAGCCATTAAGCCAGGCAGGGGACTTTCTCACCGGCTCCTTGGCGAAATGCCATATCATTGCATGTGGGATTACCACAAGTGGGAATAGCGCCTGTTACAGATTTTGTATGGGGGAAAGCATGTGGACATGAGTGGTAAACCATGCAGTATTTCCAGGTTTTACCTTTTTCAGTAATTGTAATAAGATCCCAAATTTTGTTTTTAAAAGATTATTTGTTTGTCAGCTGAAATAAAAGTTAATTTTGCTTTCTATAGTATATTAAAGAAACAGCTAGGTACAAACCAATAGTTAATAAGACCATTTGTTTTGCTTTGGACATCCCTGACAGCAAAGGTTTTGACTTTTTTCATTATATTTCTGATGTTTGCTTTGAACATTTGCTGGCAGGGAAGGAAGGGTCTGACATCTTCAGCCCACTGTTTGGAGCAACATTTCGTCAGCATGATATTGTCATGAGCTTAACTCGAATCAGAATCCGTCATTTCAATCTCTTAACAATCTGGCAAACTGGCAAACCCTGCCAATCCTGAATACGTGGAAAATCTGGTGATTGGGGTTCGGCTCAATTCATTAGTCTCAGGCTGAGCAGAAAGGTTGTGGTTGTGGCTAAATGCCCCACCGGTGTTTGGCATTGCCATGGCAGTTATGTTTGCACCATCAGCAAGTGTTGGGTGCTCTTTTCTAAGTGACTTCCATAGTTTAAACGCTGTACGGAGAGTACTACATCATTGGGTTCAAGGCGCTCTTCCTATTCGGTAACAGAAGACTGTGCGTGCCTCAGCCTCTCTGCCAGCTTCTATGGGCTCTCTGGTGGCTGGTGTCGAGTGCCAGTTCTAGAAGAATTCAGGAGGTATAGACATACCGAGAGATGGAGCAAAACATCATACATTATCTATCTTTTACTCACAGGACCATGGCCTGATATGACTAGTTCCAACACTATTGGACTACATAAACAGCCTTTAGCTCAGCTGCCAGAACACCTCATGTGAACCCTTCAGGGAATGCAAAATGCAGCAGCCAGACTACTCCTTAGTATGAAATGGTGCCAACACAGTAACCTGGCACTACATATCCTCCATTGTCTACCGGTCAAGAAGAGAATCCACTTCAATACCCTGTGCATCGCGGTATTCAGATAGACCCATGCTCTGCCACCGATTGCACAGATTTGCTGACTGCCAAACCGCTGCCCTATCAAATCCAGTCAGCTGACCCTCCCCGGGAGTCCCCTGCTGCCTTGGGTACCCCTCTCCTTGACCCTTAATGGAGGGCTGCACCCCTTGCCCCTACTCCTCCTTCCTACATCTATAGTGGCTCTGTTAGGCAGAAACCTGTGCAGTTCCCTCTGGGACCACTGCAAAAAGTTTATGTCTATAGGAGTTAGCAGTAAACCCAATTGGTAGCAGTCTGTACCACCCAGATTTACCTGGTAGCTGTGGCTGAGCAGTCAGACTTCTCTCAAGATGTGGTAGGCAGTATTTGGAGTATACAAGATAGGGCAATTTACACAGTAGAACAAGCAGACACGGATCAGAGCTTGGGTGTAAAGATATATAATTATTTATTTAAAAACACATCTATGAAAAACACACTGGCACTAATACGGCAAACAACTTCAATCACGATCACTATAAGTATATCAATCCCCTCACAATATTTCGACAAGTCTAGGTTCACTGGCACCACTTATTTGCAGACAGAGGTGAATGCTTTAACCTAGATGGAACTCTAATATTCGTTACCAACACTTTTACGAAACAAATGCAAAGCGAGCAAGGCAGGGTCTACTGTAGATCACAAAGTTCAGAGGCCAGGCCCACTCGGAGAGAGGCAAGGCGGTATATCCCAAAAGTATCACAGTGGAAATGCACTTCAAGTCTTTGTAGCAAAATGTCACAGAAAGGTTGGACCAGTTTTAGAACAAAAGGTAAGAAGGTCTGGAGGCGACCCAGTGGAAAGGTAAGGATTTAAGACACCTCACGCTAACCGTCACAAGGGAAGCCAGGCGGACACAGTACCTTGAAAGTGAAGAGACAGCTCCGGCGTGGGCAGTTGTTCCTGGTGGTGGATGCAAGTCGGGGCTTTGGCAGAAGATGAGAGGATCTCGTTGTCGAGGAAAAGTTGAAGATCGTTGCACCACCAGGGAAGAGACCAGCCGCGAGGTGCTCCGTCACAAGGCACCACCTTTTGGTCATGGTACAGTGGTTAGTGGCTATCCGGTTGCCGGGGTGCTCAGCACGGGCGATTCGACCACTAGACGTCCTGGAAGCGAAGAAAAAGCAAGGGACTGGTTGTTCCCACCAGTCAGGGGAAGAAGACTCACCAGCAGGGAGATCTCTTCTGTCGTTGGGAAGTGGTGAGTTGGTTCAGCAGGGCTCCACCGGAGGTGTCGTCGTTGCAGGTCGGCTCAGCTTTACCCTCGTCGGATTCTTAGGTCCTGTGGCGACGTCTGAAGTCCCAGTCCCAAAAGCCCTGCTTTTATGCAGAAACCCCCCCATTCATTCAGCCTAGCTGTCAATCAAACACGCTAAGTCGTGAGTGGGGCGGCTCACCACTTGGGCCAATCACACCAGAGTGCGACTTGAGTTGGCAAGGCAACTCAGTCCAGGGTGCCTAAACCCCCTCCCACACCCCCTGTGGTACCCAGACAGAATGGCACCACTCTGGAGGGCTTCTGTTTAGAAGGCCGCCAAAAGTGGAACAAAGGGCTCAACTGTTATGGCTGTTAATGGGGAGCCAGCCTATATAAATGGCTTCCCTCAATATGAGGGATGCACCGACAATCACCTTCTCAAAATCACACGAGTATATGAACAAGGCGTCTCCTACCTGGTCTTCGGAGGGTATTCGGAGGAAGGGAGTGATTCACCTGACACCCTCTCTCGGCGCTGATCAATCGGCGCAGAGTGAAGACGCCAGGGAAACCCTCAAGGGGGAGAAAACCCTCGCTGGTGGAGTCTAACGGAGAAGAGGCTGGACGGGACGGGATACAGATGCGTATCCCCGTAGAGTAGGTTTGGCGTTTTATTCCTTTGTGTTGAATTCAACGTCTCCTTCCCTCAGCTGTCCGTGTTGGCTGAAAATGAGAGGGGAGAGATTATACCTGATAGGAAAGTAAGTGAGAAAGGAAAGTAGGTTCAAGCAAGTGGAACCTACCCTTGGATTGAGACTGTACGGAGATGCGGAGAGATTGGATCCCACGTGCAGGACGAAGGTAAATATCTATGTGAAAACAGACACTTTGGTAATGAATGCAGTTTCTAAGAGAGAAGGAATGGTGATGACGGAAGTCTACCTTCCTTCCCGTACCGTAATCCCGACTGGGTGCTGGAACTAGTATCTGGAGGCCAGGACTTGGTTTCCAACCGCAGTGGCAGTCGGGAGGTGTGGTCCGTGTGCGTGCAAGATGTGGGTTGAGCTGTGCGGAGAAAACAGAGTAGAGGGTTAACAAGTGCTGGTGGAGGGAATATATTATGGAAGACTGATGAGGAATGCTGCCTACTTAATGTGGAAGGGTCCCGGAGGTTTCCGTGTTGAGTTGAGCTACGAAAGGGCTGGCTCAAGAGTTCCGGGGGGTGGATGTGAGGGTTCCTAACGGAAGGGGGTAAAGAATAAAGACAGTGGCCCTCATTACGACCCTGGCGGAAAGTGACTGACCGGACCGCCACAGCGTAAATAGCGTTTCCGCCATTGCACGAAGGAGCAAAGTGCGGCCCATTCCGACCCATCGGGCACGAGCACCACGGCATGGCGGAAGTGCAAAGTCCGCGATGGCGGAAATGAACCCAAAACGGCCCACACCGCCGCCGTACGGCGCCCTAGGTGCAATACCGCCACCCATCACAGCGTACACCGCAGTTTGCGCCTACCGGAAAGTACGGTGACCGGAAATATACGGAAACGGAAGTTAAAACACGGGCCCGGAACGGGAAACATCCCGCCGTACACCTATAAAACCACTAAAACCACACAACCACTAAAATCACTACCCTGAGACACACCCCAACCCGTCATCCACCCTAGCGAAACCAAGAAAAATGGGAAAAGTAGCGAAGAAAGCGTGCGACCGCAAGCGGCAGGTCCACTTCTCCCGTGAGGAACTCACCGTGCTAACAGAGACCCTCCAGGAGAATGCTGCCGTCGTCTTCTGCACGCAAATGACCAGGACGGCACTTGCAAACAAGAAGGCCATATGGGCTCTGGTGGCACAGTGGGTAAGTGCGGTGGGGACCGCACCCCGCACCCCACAGCAATGCCGTAAGCGATGGGACGACCTGCGGATACGCGTCCGCAGCATACTCTCTGCCAACCGCAACATTGCCACAGCCACCGGGGGAGGTCCTGAATCACCCATCAAGTTGACCCCCTGGGAAGAAATCTGTGCCTCCACCATCGGAATGGAGAGCATAGAGGGAGTCGGAGGGATGGAGAAAGGAGTGCAGACATCCGAAGATTCAGGTAGGTGGCCCAAATAAAACAATGCCAAATCCACAAAGTCCATCCATGTGAAGTACCATGCGTCCACATAGTGCAACAGAAACACATGTCCAGGAGAACGGCCACACACATCGGCCTGATAGCGCACGTTAAAACCCACAATAAATACATAAATAATTAAAAACCCCTAAAACACGCACTACACGTGCAGCAGGCACACCCTAACTGCAGGCTGCCAAACAACTGCACCCTCACTCCACACACAAATGAAAGCACCTCCAAGGCCCCGACCCAAATCACCCTCAGGTACCACCCCAATGCATGTGATACAATGCCATTCCAATTCCCACAGACCCATCAATAACCCTCGCCCTCCTCTACTCCACCACAGGGTCCGATCCAAACGACGAGCTTCAGGACACCCCTACCAGCACACCTGCAAAGAGGGCCAAGACCAACGGCCAAAGACCCTCCACCTCAGCTGCACGCATCAAGACACGGCAGCAGCACAAATCAGGTGGCAGCACAGAGGAGGGAACATCAACAGGCACCCCAGCAGCCAGCATGCCCACAACACCACCACCACAGGTCCCCCCAACGGATGCCACAGAAGGCACTGCCTCCGGTGGCAGCAGCACCATAGGTGACACCCCATTGATGGCAGCATGCTCCGACACAGAAGACGGGGATGTCGAAGTCAGATCCATCCATGACCTGTCCCAATCCCCCTGTCTGTCCCATCCCGTACAACATGAGGATACCACGCAGGGGCACCCACAAGACGACGACTGGCCATCCCCCACAAGCCCTGTGGCAGGGCAACATGAGGACAACAGCCCCTCTGTGACACCCCCGCAAATGGCCATGGCCCAGCAGAGGCAACAGTCCCTCGACCAGTTAATCGTGCAACAGCAGCAACTGGCCACGCTCCTCAAGGACCATGCCGATGAATGTGGGGGCACTAAGGCAGACATAGAAACATCAACTGAGACACTTAGGGCAGAAATGGAGAGAGGTACAGAGACACTAAGGGCACAAATGGAGAGAAGCACCGAGAGCCTGAGGGGGGAACTGCATGCGACGTCCAAGGACGTATGTGCCGAACTTGCCGCAGTGCGCCGTGTGCTCACTGAGCTCTAGCAAACCCTTAGGGACATGCATGGACATGAGCAGGCAGAGACATCATCCGTTGCAAGTTCCGTCCAGGGCAGCCCCCAACGTAGATCTGGGAGGAACCTGCGCTCCACAGGCAGGGGTGCCCCTGATACCCGCAGAGGGGGCTTGCAATAGCGACTGCCCACTGACAATGAGCATCTTTGGACACTGGTGTTCGGGGGGGAGGTGGGAGGGTGGAGGGGGTGTGTTGGGCTCACTTGGGTGGCGGGTCGATAGGGTGTACAACATGATATCACATATGCCATAAAAAGTGCACGATCAACCAATGAGATGTGTGGACATTGATCTTTGTGTACTAGGCCATCATAGGCGTACAGTCCATATTGTGCATGTCCCAGACACACACAGTGCCACGAGTCCCGTGTCCATGTTTCAGCCACCAGGCGTGAGTGCTAGAAGCATACATCAATGAGATGCTGACGAATGTCACGGGCCTCCGGTGCCTCGCAGACTCCTTGAGGTGCTGCCACATCCCCACCCTCATCATGACCATCATCAGGTGCTTGCAGTTCTGCGTCAGGGGGCATGGGCACATTTCTACGTACGCACATGTTGTGGAGCATGACACATGCCATCACCATCTTTGCAACCTTCTCATGGCGGTACAGGAGAGCCCCGCCAGACCTGCTGAGGCAGCGGAAACGACCCTTCAGTAGGCCGAATGCCTGTTCAATGACTACACGGGTACATGAGTGGGCATGGTTGTAGTCCTCCTCATGCTGGTCCCGTGGGTTCCGGACTGGTGTGAGGAGCCATCTCTTCAGGGGATATCCAGCATCACCTGTATGTGGACGAGAAACGTATGATGTGGAATGCCATTGCTACGTACGCACACCCCCCCCCCTTCCTGCCAGGTCATTGCCGAATCACATACCCCACATTATCATGCATGTAATGAGACTCACCGAGTAGCCAGGATCTGTTCCCTGCGTGTCGCTCCATGTAGCGTGGTATTGTAGAGTTCCTCAAGACCATAGAATCATGGGTTGATCCAGGGAATCGGGCACAACAATGTGTAATGATCCTGTTGGAGTCACACACCATTTGTACATTCAGAGAATTAAATTGTTTTCGGTTGCGGTACTGGGCCTCCATGGCATGTGGGACGACCAATTCCACATGGGTGCAGTCGATGGCACCAATGCAACCCGGTATGCCGGCAAGTGCATGGAATCCCACTTTTGTGTTGGTAATTTCCTGCTCCGAGCGTGGTAGGGAGATGTAGTCATCTGCGTGCTGCAGGAGGGCATCGAGCACTTGCAATAGTGTCCGTGAGAACAGTGGCTGAGAAATGCCATGCAACTGTCCGACTGTGTGCTGGTAGGTGCCTGTGGCCAGGAAGTGGAGTACAGACACCACCTTCAGTAGGGGTGGGATGGCGGTTGGGCTATCTATCATGCTGACAAGGTCAGCCTGTGTCATGTCCACAATGGCGGCTATGGTGTCCCGGTCCAGACGGTAGAGGGTGTGGATCTGCTCATCAGTGAGGTTGAACGGATGTGCTCGGAGGCGTGGGATTGCGGGCTGCCTGCGTGGTGGTAGTGGCTGTGCTGGCGGCCCTTGCTGGCCCTGCCTTGGCCTCCTCCTCCTCCTGCATCTCCTCCGTGCGGCCGGTTGTAGTTGGTGTTCGTCTTCTTCTTGGTGTTGGAGTACTTGCAGTGCTATCAGGTCCCCCAGGGCCAACATCGCGAGTCCTGCCGGTAGCATTTCGGTGTGGTTGTGGGAGGAGACTGGCTGTGCAATTTATGTGTTTTCAGGCTGAATGGCCTCCACCTGTGGTGATTCATTCCACCTGTGCAAACTGCTCTCCCCTTTGGCCGAGCGCGTCCCGCACACAACGCTGCAATTCGTGGAATGGCATCTTGCTATTGCAATCATGTATTTGTACCCGATGGCCGTGTAACATTGGTTGATATGTTCATTCTGCTGTGGTCCCATTGTTTCACATACTATCTGTGCAGTCGCGAACAGAGTTGTGAAGGGTCAGTGGAACGTAGTACTCGAGTAACGGTGGGCCCTCATTCATCACTGTACCGAGTTGCAACGACGGGCGGGGCGTCCCATTCGTGGGTGAAGGCAGTTGCCATTTTCACACACAGCCGCACTCAATGGATTAATTAGTGTTTTCAAACGGCCACAGATGCCTCTTCGACGTGATGTTGCAAATGAGGAATTCGAAGGGCGGCGCTTTCGGTTTTCAGCTAGCGGCGAGGAGATGCCCACAGGTCTGACTGCAAATATAACGTTCTATTGTTCAATGTCCTTGGGACAGGGGCCATGGCGAGTATGCAATGATTGATATGAATAGTATGGGATGCGCAATAGCGTAGTGGACGATAAGGCAGGACGTTCCCAAATACATGTTACTTCACTACACTGGAATTACGGGCTGGGGCACTGTGGATTTTGCAGGCTGCATAACGCACAGACTCAATGGATATTTCTAATGTTATGTGAGTAAATATTCAGGCGTTTTAATCCCGGGATGAGGGAATGATGAATGGATGCATGGGCAGGTAATTTGATACAGAGTTTGCCATGTACAGGGCTTCTTGGGATCTATCCGCCTCCCCTACGCTATGTGATGCAGGGCTGCCATAGTGGGACCATCGTCTATCTGGCCTTGTTGAGCCCTCCCTGTCTCGACGCGCCCTCAGACACTTGTGTCCATGCACGTTACCAATCCCATCAGATGGATTCTGTTTTCACAGGCGCATGCACAGGTACACTCGTTTGTGATGGTGTTTACACCTCGATATAGATAGTTATGAGTCGCAAGTGGTTTTTGGGTGGTGATGGACCTTTGGAGTGGGCTGGCATGCATGTGGCTGTGGATTTAGTGTGATCATTGCAGTGAGTTGTTGGTATGTAGTACTGATGGCCATTCTGTTCTTTTTCTTTTCTTTTGGTTGACAGGTATCTCCTCCCCTTTTGCCACTGCCATCTGTATGCCACTCCTGCAGATGGGTTTTACTCCCGACACCTGCTGCTTCGTGTTAATCAGTGGAGCAGCATTACGATCTTATGGGACGATCGCCAATGGGCCACATGCCCTTACGCAGTACTGGTGGCTCGGAGCAACATTTCGGCCTTTCAGCTGGACTAGTGCCTCCCCATTGGGACGGCCCTGCGGTTCTGTGCGCTTCCATGTTGCCTTTTCGTACGTGAATGTGGCTCTGTGTACCATGAGGGAACAGGGCGTCACACAAGTAGTGGCTGGTCATTTCTTGCGGATGCAGCCCACAATGGTGAAATGTGTTTTGGAGTCCATGGCCTGATGGCTGTATGGGCTTGGTGATTTTGATGTGCATTAAATTTCTATTCTGATTTGGCCCGTGTAGCGTTCTTCTTTGCAAGTGATGTGGCATATGCCTATTTGGGGGGCGATGTATTGTGAGGAGATCTGCACTGGGTTCCAGCTTCGGAGTTTAGTTGCGTGGTACTGTACTGGGCGCGTTTGCCTACGAAGCCCGTGAGGTCAGGGATGGGGGCTGCCAATATGACAGTTTGAATGTTGTCATGCTCAGGGGCGGGGGATTGGGTTTTGTGTAACAGATGCCGGTCAGCCAGGTGGACTGGTGGAATGATGTGATTTTCGGAATATTGCTGGTCACAGGTGCCTGTGTTTGCGTGCGTTTCTTGGTGGGGGACTGTGGTCATGTCCATTGGGATGGCTTCTGTATTCGTGCCATCTGTGCCCTGCAGCTCCCATTGGCCCCTGTTGTGTCTCTATTGTACGTTGGCATGCATGGGTGACTTGTACATTTCACTGGTTGCATTGTGGCTTCGTTGCACCTACGGGGAGTTGTACTTTGTGGGCAGGGAGCGGTGTACGGGCACTCAGTGGGGCCGTTTACGCTTGATTCGCGATGCCGTACTTCTCACCATGGCGGAATGGTGCATTCCGCCATGCTTGATGGCGTTAGGTACATGTCCGCTAGGGTCGGAATTGGCGTACCGTTGCGCCATGGTGGTGTTTACGGTTTGGCATGGCGCGCGCGCGCGTGCTTGGTGCAGTTAGCGTTGGCGTTCACTACGGTGTCGCTAATGGCATCGTACTTTGCGGTGACGGGTCATAGTCGCACCGAGCGCTATTCGATGGCGGTATTGCATTTCCGCCATCGTTTTCCGAATTCCGCCAGGGTCGTAATGAGGGCCAGTGAGATAAAGTCCTCTTGGTATTCGGCGTCTGAGAAATCTAGCAGCGATACTCACGAAGCGTGACTTCTGTGTACAGTAGCAACGCGATGCTGTGATGGATCCGGGACCGGAAATACGTTCCTGTGATGAATGGGAGGAGCTTGTTTTGCGGTCTCCCGAAACACTGCACTGTCCACCGGTAAAACCCCGGCCATCTTGGATTGGGGGGATTGTATATTCGAGATACGCCGCCAACGGCGCCAGAATGACCATCTGCCAAGAACACTATGGCCCTCATTACGACCCTGGCGGATTTTTTCCGCCATCGACGGACTTTTCCGCCATGGCGTAAAGTCCGTTTACGCCATGGCGGATGGCGGACTTACCGCCCCATTCCGAGGTTGGCGGGGCGGTAAGTCCCCATTGACCCATTTACCCTTCCCCATTCCCATTTCGGCCCAATAGGGCTCAATGGGAGTGGGGAAGGCGTTAATTACGCCACCGTACATTACGGTGGCGTAATTAACACCAAGGTCCCATAGCGCCATGGATTTTTACGCCCGCAAAAAGCGGGCGTAAAAGTGACCATGGCGCTTTGGGAACTCGTAGTTGGCGGTAAGGGGTCGGCGCAGCTAACGCTGGCGTAAACCCCTTACCGCCAGGGTCCTAATGAGGGCCTATGATTGTTCGTAACATCAACCTTTGGTTCGGAGTTACAGAGGGGAACACATACGCCATTTTAAAAACCGAGTTCTGGCAGAAGATACCAACCGGTGGATTTATTTAAGATAAATAAACCGGCGGTATGTTAGAGACTAAGGTGAAAAAGTATTAGCCTCCAACAATGGGAAGAATCCCATAGGAATATATTTGCGGTCGAATATAAAAAGTAGCATCCACTGCCACCAGCCAAAACTCGACGAGGGGGGATGGGACAGTGCCCCCTCGAACAACAGACACAGGGGTAATCGAATTACCCCTACCAGCATGTCCACAATAGAATGGTTTGTACTGGTTCTGTTAGTAAATTTAGGTCTAGTAAAGCCAATGGTGACTTTACATGCCCTGGGAGACAGTAGTTAGTCCTAGGGTATGGAGTCTATGGTGGGGATCACCTAGAGCACCCCAGTGTTACGGCACGGAGGGTGCGGTGTAACACACATAGCAAAACATATGAGGCCCTATGGAGTAAAAGACCCCATAGCCCATAGAACACATTGACATTCAAAGAAATCAACCACAAATCACGTCCAAGAGTGGGAGAAAAGAGTCTCACTCTTGGCAGGATAAAAAAAACAAACTCCAGAAATCCAGCAAAGCTGCTGGGGGACTCACTAGGTTAGGAAATTCAGCCTAAACAGAGAATTCTCCATAACACTCGCCCCCCCCCAGACTAAGGGACAGGAGGATTTAATCCATTCCTGTATGAATCGCATACCTCTAGTCGATGACATACATCCTAGAGAGACCATCAGCATTTTGGTGGTGACACCTTGACCTATGTTCTATGGTCAAATCAAAGGTTTTCCTTTGTAAGCTATATGACCTAGAAACCCTTTGAGAAACATCAGTCTTTTTAAAGTTATAGGGGATCTGGTTGACCAGTCCCTCAGAAGTTGTTACAACTTCTGAACCCGTGTTAGGCTTTTTCAAGGGGTCCTTATAAAGGATTCCCTTAGATCTAGAGGGGCCTCCAGAGGTCCTCACTACCTCTATGTTGGGAGAAGGTTGGTTGGGAGCCTCTTGGTTGGAGGGGATGGAGATAAGCAAGGTACATGCCTCTCCGCCCTCTTAGATCTACCTTTACCTACTTTAGGAGTTTCCCCCTTAAGTCTAGGAATTGGGCTGGAGTCTTCTGTGGAAGGTCCAACAGTCTGAAGGTTTTTGGCCTTAAACTATTCTTTTCTTGTTTTCCACCAGCACTGAGAATTACCAGTTCTCCTAGGCCTAGTTAGGGTTCCAGTAGGTCTATCCACCTCTTCCTCAGAAGCAGGGGGAGTCACAGACTCTATAACTGGGGTAACAATGATGGAGCTTGGCGGGGGCTCCCATTTCCCTAACATGTTAGCCTGAAATTTGCCTGGGTCAGAGGTCAAATTACCAACACCAGGGCTTGTAGTGGGGTTCTCAGTAGAGGTTCCCACAGACTTAGAGTGGTTCCTTAAGGTGGTCTCTCTAGCCAATTTGGTTTGGTTCTGGGTCTCCATACTAGGAGGCCTGGGGGTACTGGCTACTACTCCTAGAGTTCTTAGATCATTCCCCAACAGGACTCTCCCAGGCACCTCAATCTGACCACTGACAGGAATCAACACTGTCATGTCATTACACTGAATGAGGGCTGGTAGAATTAGAACCATTTGGACAGGGCCTCCAGACATCTTAGTGGGAACTTTGGGCGCCTTAGCAACATCCTCAGGACTGAAAAAGCTTTCATCCACTACTGTTCTGCTGGCCCCCGAGTCTCGCCTGGCAGGAGTATACGGGCCATTGACAAGAACACTGTCCACATAATAACATTTAGAGTTTTCTGGTATAGAGTCATACACACTCCTATTCTGATTACTAACCAGATCCATTGACTCTACTGATACACTTGCTTGAAGAACCCAAGGTTCTTCAGCAAAGACTTCAAAGTGAGCACTAGTCATTTGGACTTCCTCCTCAGGAGTGAAGGCTAAGGAGACTGTGCTGATCCCAGTAGGTTTACCCTTACATTTTGGATCTCCTTTGATATGGTCAGTTGCCCCACAGAGATAGCATGTTCCAAATGCTCTCTGGAATGGTGGCTTGTTCTGACCTCCTTCTGGCTTGTGGCCGGAAGGGACACTAGTCTGCTGGGACTTCCCTGGTGGCTTACCCTGGTTATGTTGTTGTTTCTGGCACTCTTTGGTATGGGAGGTATTAGGATTCTCTGGATTCACTTTGGGTGGCTGCTTCCCCTCATCCTTTTCTGAGTGGCCCCCGAATCCTTGTGAGTAGCCCTGTTGGCAACCCACAAGTCAGCAGCCTTAGCTAGCTTCCTGGAATCCAATTCCTTTGAATCAGCCAAGTGCTGTCTGAGCTCAGGAGAGCAGGCATCATAAATTGACTCCAACATAAAAAGATGTCTCATTCCCTCATAAGTGTTCACCTTGTAACCCTTAATCGATCCCTCTAAGTTTTTCAAACATTCACTCACCCAGGTAGCCCAAGGGGTACCATCATGCTTTTTGAGGGTTCTAAACCTCTTAAGATACTTGGAAGGGGTCTTCCCAAATCTAGCTATTAAAGCTAGTTTCACACTTTCATACTCTTTCCTATCCTCCTCCCCAACTCTATTACCACATCAGTTGCAACAGGGGGGAGCCTAGAGAACAACCAGGTAAGTAGTTCATTACCTGTGATGTTCTGGAGCCCATGATTGTACTCAAACAAACTCAGCCAATCCAACACATCCAACTTTGGTTCATACATACCAATTAATTCCTTAGGCATCCGGGGTCTTTTGGGACTGGAACTTCTAGAGGAGCCAGAGACAGAAGCAGTTTCAACAGACAACTTTTCATTTCTAACTCATGCTTGAGCTCCATTTCTCTGAGCCTAAGAATTTGTTGCATTTCTTGGTGTTTCTGTTCAGTTTGAGCAGTAATCCTTCTGAATTCCAAGTCTATTTTCATTTTTTCTAGTTCAAGGACTTGAGGACTTAGTGTGGGACCTGCTATAGGCCCAGTAGGTACAGCTGGTAAGGCAGACAGAGGAGCAGGGGAGACAGTTTCATTTGCCTCTCCTTCCTCTTCAGCCTCGTCATCACTATCATCAGAATTTTGATTTAGATCAATGCCATCACTGTTATCTACATTTGCTGGAGAAGTTGGTTCCTCTGAACCAGTACCCAGACTTTGGTTTTCCAGCAATCTCGCTATCAGTTCTACTTTCTTGCCTCTTACAGAAGGATTCTCTTGTCTACAGAGGGCTCTCAAACTCTCAGTATTGTTACCTGACAAGGAATCCTGACTGTAAACTTCCATAGTAGACATGTTTTTGAAAGTTGTTTTTTAGTGATAAACTTTGTGGTTAGTTATCCTAAAGTGTTGAAAAGCACTCTAAACTGTATACTCGATACAAATCCCACCACTGTACACCAGTGTTAGGCAGAAACCTGTGCAGTTCCCTCTGGGACCACTGCAAAAAGTTTAAGTCTACAGGAGTTAGCAGTAAACCCAATTGGTAGCAGTCTGTACCACCCAGATTTACCTGGTAGCTGTGGCTGAGCAGTCAGACTTCTCTCAAGATGAGTTAGGCAGTATTTGGAGTATACAAGGTAGGGCAATTTACACAGTAGAACAAGCAGACACGGATCAGAGCTTGGGTGTAAAGATATATAATTATTTATTTAAAAACACATCTATGAAAAACACACTGGCACTAAAACGGCAAACAACTTCAATCACGATCACTATAAGTATATCAATCCCCTCACAATATTTCGACAAGTCAAGGTTCAACGGCACCACTTATTTGCAGACAGAGGTGAATGCTTTAACCTAGATGGCACTCTAATATTCGTTAGAAAGGGAGAGAAAAAGGCAGGGTATGAAACCAACTCAGTACCAACACTTTTACGAAACAAATGCAAGGCGAGCAAGGCAGGGTCTACTGTAGATTACAAAGTTCAGAGGCCAGGCCCACTCAGAGAGAGGCAAGGCGGTATGTCCCAAAAGTATCACAGTGGAAATGCACTTCAAGTCTTTGTAGCAAAATGTCACAGAAAGGTTGGACCAAATTTAGAACAAAAGTTAAGAAGGTCTGGAGGCGACCCAGTGGAAAGGTAAGGATTTAAGACACCTCACGCTAACCGTCGCAAGGGAAGCCAGGCGGACACAGTACCTTGAAAGTGAAGAGACAGCTCCAGCGGGGGCAGTTGTTCCTGGTGGTGGATGCAAGTCGGGCTTTGCCAGAAGATGAGAGGATCGCGTCGTCGAGGAAAAGTTTAGGATCGTTGCATCACCAGGGAAGAGACCAGCCGCGGAGTGCTCCGTCACAAGGCACCACCTTTTGGTCGCGGTACAGTGGTTAGTGGCTATCCGGTTGCTGGGGTGCTCAGCACGGGCAATTCGACCACTAGACGTCCTGGAAGCGAAGAAAAACCAAGGGACTGGTTGTTCCCACCAGTCAGGGGAAGAAGACTCTCCAGCAGGGAGATCTCCTCTGTCGTTGGGAAGTGGTGAGTCGGTTCAGCAGGGCTCCACCGGAGGTGTCGTCGTTGCAGGTCGGCTCAGCTTTACCCTCGTCGGATTCTTAGGTCCTGTGGCAACGTCTGAAGTCCCAGTTCCAAAAGCCCTGCTTTTATGCAGAAAACCCCCATTCATTCAGCCCAGCTGTCAATCAAACACGCTAAGTCGTGAGCGGGGCAGCTCACCACTTGGGCCAATCACACCAGAGTGTGACTTGAGTTGGCAAGGCAACTCAGTCCAGGGTGCCTAAACCCCCTCCCACACCCCCTGTGGTACCCAGACAGAATGGCACCACTCTGGAGGGCTTCTGTGTAGAAGCCTGCCAAAAGTGGAACAAAGGGCTCAACCTTTGGTTCGGAGTTACAGAGGCGAACACATACGCCATTTTAAAAAATGAGTTCTGGCAGAAAATACCAACCGGTGGATTTATTTAAGATAAATAAACCGGCGGTAGTTTAGAGACTAAGTTGAAAAAGTATTAGCCTCCAACAATGGGAAGAATCCCATAGGAATATATTCGCAGTCGAATATAAAAAGTAGTATCCACTGCCACCAGCCAAAACTCGACGAGGGTGGACGGGACAGTGCCCCCTCGAACATCAGACCCAGGGGTAATAGAATTACCCCTACCAGCACGTCCACAATAGGATGGTTTGTACTGGTTCTGTTAGTAAATTTAGGTCTAGTAAAACCAATGGTGACTTTACATGCCCTGGGAGACAGTAGTCAGTCCCAGGGTATGGGGTCTATGGTGGGGATCACCTAGGGCACCCCAGTGTTACGGCACAGAGGGTGCGGTGTAACACACATAGCAAAACATATGAGGCCCTATGGAGTAAAAGACCCCATAGCCCATCGAACACATTGACATTCAAAGAAATCAACCACAAATCGCGTCCAAGAATGGGAGAAAAGAGTCTCACTCTTGGCAGGATGAAAAAAACAAACTCCAGAAATCCAGCAAAGCTGCTGGGGGACTCACTAGGTTAGGAAATTCAGCCTAAACAGAGAATTCTCCCTAACACTCGCCCACCCCAGAATAAGGGACAGGAGGATTTAATCCACTCCTAGATGAATATCATACCTCTAGTCGATGACATACATCCTAGAGAGACCATCAGCATTTTGGTGGTGACACCTTGACCTACGTTCTGTGGTCAAATCAAAGGTTTTCCTTTGTAAGCTATATGACTTACAAACCCTTTGAGAAACATCAGTCTTTTTAAAGTTATAGGGGATCTGGTTGACCAGTCCCTCAGAAGTTGTTACAACTTCTGAACCTGTGTTAGGCTTTTTCAAGGGGTCCTTATAAAGGATTCCCTTAGATCTAGAGGGCCCTCCAGAGGTCCTCGCCACCTCTCTGTTGGGAGAAGGTTGGGTTTTAGGCCTCTTGGTTGGAGGGGATGGAGATAAGCAAGGTACATGCTTCTCCTCCCTCTTAGATCTACCTTTACCTACTTTAGGATTTTCCCCCTAAGTCTAGGAATTGGGTTGGAGTCCTCTGTGGAAGGTCCAACAGTCTGAAGGTTTTTGGCCTTAGACTTTTCTTTTCTGGTTTTCCACCAGCACTGAGAATTACCAGTTCTCCTAGGCCTAGTTAGGGTTCCAGTAGGTCTATCCACCTCTTCCTCAGAAGCAGGGGGAGTCACAGACTCTATAACTGGGGGAACAATGATGGAGCTTGGTGGGGGCTCCCATTTCCCTAACCTGTTAGCCTGAAATTTGCCTGGGTCAGAGGTCAATTTACCAACACCAGGGCTTGTAGTGGGGTTCTCAGTAGAGGTTCCCACAGGCTTAGAGTGGTTCCTTCAGGTGGCCTCTCTAGCCAATTTGGTTTGGTTCTGCGTCTCCATACTGGGAGGCCTGGGGGTACTGGATACGACTCCTAGAGTTCTTAGATCATTCCCCAACAGGACTCTCCAAGGCACCTCAGTCTGAACACTGACAGGAATCAACACTGTCATGTCATTACACTGAATGCGGGCTGGTAGAATTGGAACCATTTGGACAGGGCCTCCAGACATCTTAGTGGGACCTTTGGGTGCCTTAGCAACATCCTCAGGACTGAAAAAGCTTTCATCCACTACTGTTCTGCTGGCCCCCGAGTCTCGCCTGGCAGGAGTATCCTGGCCATTGACAAGAACACTCTCCACATAATAACATTTAGAGTTTTCTGGTATAGAGTCATACACACTCCTATTCTGATTACTAACCAGATCCATTGACTCTACTGATACACTTGCTTGAAGAACACAAGGTTCTTCAACAAAGACTTCAAAGTGAGCAGTAGTCATTTGGACTTCCTTCTCAGGAGTGAAGGCTAAGGAGACTGTGCTGATCCCAGTAGGTTTACCCTTACATTTTGGATCTCCTTTGATATGGTCAGTTGCCCCACAGAGAAAGCATGTTCCAAATGCTCTCTGGAATGGTGGCTTGTTCTGACCTCCTTCTGGTTTGTGGCCAGAAGGGACACTAGTCTGCTGGGACTTCCCTGGTGGCTTACCCTGGTTATGTTGTTGTTTGTGGCCCTCTTTGGTATGGGAGGTATTAGAATTCTCTGGATTCACTTTGGGTGGCTGCTTCCCCTCATCCTTTTTCTGAGTGGTCCCCGAATCCTTGTGAGTAGCCCTGTTTGCAACCCACAAGTCAGCAGCCTTAGTTAGCTTCCTGGAATCCAATTCCTTTGAATCAGCCAAGTGCTGTCTGAGCTCAGGAGAGCAGGCATCATAAATTGACTCCAACATAAAAAGATTTCTCATTCCCTCATAAGTGTTCACCTTGTAACCCTTAATCAATCCCTCTATGTTTTTCAAACATTCACTCACCCAGGTAGCCCAAGGGGTACCATCATGCTTTTTGAGCGTTCTAAACCTCTTAAGATACTGGGAAGGGGTCTTCCCAAATCTAGCTATTAAAGCTAGTTTCACACTTTCATACTCTTTCCTATCCTCCTCCCCCAACTCCATTACCACATCAGTTGCAACAGGGGGGAGCCTAGAGAACAACCAGGTAAGTAGTTCATTACCTGCGATGTTCTGGAGCCCATGATTGTACTCAAACAAACTCAGCCAATCCAACACATCCAACTTTGGTTCATACATACCAATTAATTCCTTAGGCATCCGGGGTCTTTTGGGACTGGAACTTCTAGAGGAGCCAGAGACAGAAACAGTTTCAACAGACAACTTTTTCATTTCTAACTCATGCTTGAGCTCCATTTCTCTGAGCCTAAGAGTTTGTTGCATTTCTTGGTGTTTCTGTTCAGTTTGAGCAGTAATCCTTCTGAATTCCAAGTCTATTTTTATTTTTTCTAGTTCAAGGACTTGAGGACTTAGTGTGGGACCTGCTATAGGCCCAGTAGGTACAGCTGGTAAGGCAGACAGAGGAGCAGGGGAGACAGTTTCATTAGCCTCTCCTTCCTCTTCAGCCTCGTCATCACTATCATCAGAATTTTGATTTAGATCAACGCCATCACTGTTATCTACATTTGCTGGAGAAGTTGGTTCCTCTGAACCATTACCCAGACTTTGATTTTCCAGCAATCTCGCTATCAGTTCTACTTGCCTCTTACAGAAAGATTCTCTTGTCTACAGAGAGCTCTCAAACTCTCAGTATTGTTACCTGACAAGGACTCTTGACTGTAAACTTCCATAGTAGACATGTTTTTGAAAGTTGCTTTTTAGTGCTAAGCTTTGTGGTTAGTTATCCTAAAGTGTTGAAAAGCACTCTAAACTGTATACTCGATACAAATCCCACCGCTGTACACCAGTGTTAGGCAGAAACCTGTGCAGTTCCCTCTGGGACCACTGCAAAAAGTTTAAGTCTACAGGAGTTAGCAGTAAACCCAAATGGTAGCAGTCTGTACCACCCAGATTTACCTGGTAGCTGTGGCTGAGCAGTCAGACTTCTCTCAAGATGAGTTAGGCAGTATTTGGAGTATACAAGATAGGGCAATTTACACAGTAGAACAAGCAGACACGGATCAGAGCTTGGGTGTAAAGATATATAATTATTTATTTAAAAACACATCTATGAAAAACACACTGGCACTAATACGGCAAACAACTTCAATCACGATCACTATAAGTATATCAATCCCCTCACAATATTTCGACAAGTCTAGGTTCAACGGCACCACTTATTTGCAGACAGAGGTGAATGCTAGATGGCAATCTAATATTTGTTAGAAAGGGAGAGAAAAAGGCAGGGTATGAAACCAACTCAGTACCAACACTTTTACGAAACAATTGCAAGGTGAGCAAGGCAGGGTCTACTGTAGATCACAAAGTTCAGAGGCCAGGCCCACTCGGAGAGAAGCAAGGCGTTATGTCCCAAAAGTATCACAGTGGAAATGCACTTCAAGTCTTTGTAGCAAAATGTCACAGAAAGGTTGGACCAGTTTTAGAACAAAAGTTAAGAAGGTCTGGAGGCGACCCAGTGGAAAGGTAAGGATTTAAGACACCTCACGCTAACCGTCACAAGGGAAGCCAGGCGGACACAGTACCTTGAAAGTGAAGAGACAGCTCCGGCGGGGGCAGTTGTTCCTGGTGGTGGATGCAAGTCGGGGCTTTGCCAGAAGATGAGAGCATCTCGTCGTCGAGGAAAAGTTGAAGATCGTTGCACCACCAGGGAAGAGACCAGCCACGGAGTGCTCCGTCACAAGGCACCACCTTTTGGTCGCGGTACAGTGGTTAGTGGCTATCTGGTTGCCGGGGTGCTCAGCACGGGCAATTCGACCACTAGACGTCCTGGAAGCGAAGAAAAAGCAAGGGACTGGTTGTTCCCACCAGTCAGGGGAAGAAGACTCTCCAGCCGGGTGATCTCCTCTGTCGTTGGGAAGTGGTGAGTCAGTTCAGCAGGGCTCCACCGGAGGTGTCGTCGTTGCAGGTCGGTTCAGCTTTACTCTCGTCGGATTCTTAGGTCCTGTGGCGACGTCTGAAGTCCCAGTCCCAAAATCCCTGCTTTTATGCAGAAAACCCCCATTTATTCAGCCTAGCTGTCAATCAAACACTCTGAGTGGTGAGCGGGGCGGCTCACCATTTGGGCCAATCACACCAGAGTGCGACTTGAGTTGGCAAGGCAACTCAGTCCAGGGTGCCTAAACCTCCTCCCACACCCCCTGTGGTACCCAGACAGAATGGCACCACTCTGAAGGGCTTCTGTGTAGAAACCCGCCAAAAGTGGAACAAAGGGCTCAACCTTTGGTTCGGAGTTACAGAGGCGTACACATATGCCATTTTAAAAACCGAGTTCTGGTAGAAAATACCAACCGGTGGATTTATTTAAGATAAATAAACCGGCGGTATGTTAGAGACTAAGGTGAAAAAGTATTAGCCTCCAACAATGGGAAGAATCCCATAGGAATATATTTGCGGTCGAATATAAAAAGTAGTATCCACTGCCACCAGCCAAAACTCAACGAGGGGGGACGGGGCAGTGCCCCCTCGAACAACAGACCCAGGGGTAATCGAATTACCCCTACCAGCACGTCCACAATAGGATGGTTTGTACTGGTTCTGTTAGTAAATTTAGGTCTAGTAAAGCCAATGGTGACTTTACATGCCCTGGGAGACAGTAGTCAGTCCCGGGTATGGAGTCTATGGGGGGGATCCTCTAGGACACCCCAGTGTTACGGCATGGAGGGTGCTGTGTAACACACATAGCAAAACACATGAGGCCCTATGGAGTAAAAGACCCCATAGCCCATCGAACACATTGACATTCAAAGAAATCAACCACAAATCACGTCCAAGAGTGGGAGAAAAGAGTCTCACTCTTGGCAGGATGAAAAAAACAAACTCCAGAAATCCAGCAAAGCTGCTGGGGGACTCACTAGGTTAGGAAATTTAGCCTAAACAGAGAATTCTCCCTAACACTCGCCCCCCCCCCCCAGACTAAGGGACAAGAGGATTTAATCCACTCCTGGATGAATCTCATACCTCTAGTCGATGACATACATCCTAGAGAGACCATCAGCATTTTGGTGGTGACACCTTGACCTATGTTCTATGGTCAAATCAAAGGTTTTCCTTTGTAAGCTATATGACCTACAAACCCTTTGAGAAACATCAGTCTTTTTAAAGTTATAGGGGATCTGGTTGACCAGTCCCTCAGAAGTTGTTACAACTTCTGAACCTGTGTTAGGCTTTTTCAAGGGGTCCTTATAAAGGATTCCCTTAGATCTAGAGGGGCCTCCAGAGGTCCTCACCACCTCTCTGTTGGGAGAAGTTTGGGTTTTAGGCCTCTTGGTTGGAGGGGATGGAGATAAGCAAGGTACATGCTTCTCCTCCCTCTTAGATCTACCTTTACCTACTTTAGGAGTTTCCCCCTTAAGTCTAGGAATTGGGCTGGAGTCTTCTGTGGAAGGTCCAACAGTCTGAAGGTTTTGGCCTTAGACTATTCTTTTCTGGTTTTGCACCAGCACTGAGAATTACCGGTTCTCCTAGGCCTAGTTAGGGTTCCAGTAGGTCTATCCACCTCTTTCTCAGAAGCAGGGGGAGTCACAGACTCTATAACTGGGGGAAAAATGATGGAGCTTGGTTGGGGCTCCCATTTCCCCGACATGTTAGCCTGAAATTTGCCTGGGTCAGAGGTCAACTTACCAACACCAGGGCTTGTAGTGGGGTTCTCAGTAGAGGTTCCCACAGGCTTAGAGTGGTTCCTTAAGGTAGACTCTCTAGCCAATTTGGTTTGGTTCTGGGTCTCCATACTGGGAGGCCTGGGGGTACTGGCTACTACTCCTAGAGTTCTTAGATCATTCCCCAACAGGACTCTCCCAGGAACCTCAGTCTGACCACTGACAGGAATCAACACTGTCATGTCATTACACTGAATGAGGGCTGGTAGAATTAGAACCATTTGGACAGGGCCTCCAGACATCTTAGTGGGACCTTTGGGTGCCTTAGCAACATCCTCAGGACTGAAAAAGCTTTCATCCACTACTGTTCTGCTGGCCCCCGAGTCTCGCCTGGCAGGAGTATCCTGGCCATTGACAAGAACACTGTCCACATAATAGCATTTAGAGTTTTCTGGTATAGAGTCATACACACTCCTATTCTGATTACTAACCAGATCCATTGACTCTACTGATACACTTGCTTGAAGAACACAAGGTTCTTCAACAAAGACTTCAAAGTGAGCACTAGTCATTTGAACTTCCACCTCAGGAGTGAAGGCTAAGGAGACTCTGCTGATCCCAGTAGGTTTACCCTTACATTTTGGATCTCCTTTGATATGGTCAGTTGCCCCACAGAGATAGCATGTTCCAAATGCTCTCTGGAATGGTGGCTTATTCTGACCTCCTTCTGGTTTGTGGCCGGAAGGGAGACTAGTCTGCTGGGACTTCCCTGGTGGCTTACCCTGGTTATGTTGTTGTTTGTGGCCCTCTTTGGTATGAGAGGTATTAGAATTCTCTGGATTCACTTTGGGTGGCTGC
Organism: Ambystoma mexicanum; assembly: GCF_040938575.1. Classification (NCBI taxonomy): domain Eukaryota; kingdom Metazoa; phylum Chordata; class Amphibia; order Caudata; family Ambystomatidae; genus Ambystoma; species Ambystoma mexicanum. The sequence continues at coordinate 1,153,940,475 of NC_090926.1, read as the reverse complement.
TTCCCCTCATCCTTTTTCTGAGTGGCCCCCGAATCCTTGTGAGTAGCCCTGTTGGCAACCCACAAGTCAGCAGCCTTAGCTAGCTTCCTGGAATCCAATTCCTTTGAATCAGCCAAGTGCTGTCTGAGCTCAGGAGAGCAGGCATCATAAATTGACTCCAACATAAAAAGATTTCTCATTCCCTCATAAGTGTTCACCTTGTAACCCTTAATCCATTCCTCTAAGTTTTTCAAACATTCACTCACCCAGGTAGCCCAAGGCGGGCTAGGTTAGGAAATTCAGCCTAAACAGAGAATTCTCCCTAACAGGCTCCAACGTGCCACATCTTAGCCCATTGCTGGTGCCTCAGTCTCTCTCCCCCCGTCCTCCAGCGATGCTGTCCCCACTCTTTCCACCACTGTGGCTCCCCTCGCCCTTAGCCCTGTGACCAACTTACCCAGTCCAACTCATTTCAGCACCTCTAATACCTCTGACTCCACTCCTCACCCATCGGATCGCCCCACATTTTGACCAGGAAAGGCGTATGTGCTTTCTCCTGATGGACAATGCAGCAAGTCTTTGGCCCGAGACCATCTTCGCACAAGCAAATTTGTCAAATGGGGGTTCGACCAGTCAAGACTCATTAAAGGTGAGTAAACCCATACAAAAGTCTCATTCACATTATAGCCATCAAACTACAAGTGGGCAGGAGCGATACCATAGATTTCACCGAATCCAATTTCACCTACTCAGAAATCGTCTATTTTTTTTTCTTTGATTTGGTTAGGTAAGTAGGTACATTTTAGGGGTGGGGTAAGGGGATAAGATAAGGTAGGTGGAAGAGTGGGGGTGGGGGTGTGACACCTGCATAATAAAAACAAATCTGAAGAAAATAAGGAATATTTCTACTTTAGGTGAAGTGTATTTGGCGAAATCATGGTCATCCGGGCAGGAGTGGCAGGAGTGCACAGGGTACAGCGGTCCAGGAAGTCCCAGCCACAGCTACCTTTGCAAAGTCTGGTCAGGATCAGGTGGTGAGAGTGGCTGGTCCAGAAAGTTCTGTTACACTTGTTCCTTGCATCTGGTGGAATCATCCGTGTATTTCAGGTCATTTGGGTAAGTCGTTCAGTAGGTGTAGGCCTTCAGTGAGTTTTATGTTCTTTCATCGCGTTATTTTTCGATTCGTTTTTTGCCGAAAATCTTTTAATGAAAAAACTCATTGAATTTTTGTTTAATATTTGGGGGGTTCCCACATGTCACCCTACCCTATTATTTACTCCCTATTCCCCACCTCCTACCCCTTATGTCTCCTTACCCCCTAATCCCCTATATTTTTCAATGAGTTTTTTCATAGAAAAATGTTTGTACAAAAACCCATCAGGAAATATACTGGCGATGTAACAACGTCGTAACTTTGAGCAGTCCTGGTCATTGGGCCGGCTCTCGCCGGATCCGAGATCCGGCACCAGATGTGATGCCGGATCTCGGGATCCGGCCAGAGTCAGCCGTCAACACCAAACCCATGCTCTGCAGCTGGGTTGAGAAAATAAAACGAAAAAAAAAAAAACTAAATTCTTTTTAAAAAAAATGCCCTCAATGTCGTGGTGTAGGGGGGCAGCAGAGTTGTTCAGAGTCACGTGAAGAAGAGAGGGCGGGCCCTTGGTATGGTCCTTTTCTCAAATGGGAACTAGACCCGGAGTGAGGTGCTCACTCCTCATGTGAGCGGATAGTGATTGAGCAGTGTCTCATTCGAAAGGAGCGGCCATTTCTCGGATGGGTACCAGCCACGTTTCGCCCAGACATCATTGTGCATGGATGTCACTTGTGTGCGCTGGCTCTGTTGCAGGGGAGAGGAGACACTCAGAGAAGGCGGACCCAGGCAGGGCGGAGCGGTGACTGGATGGAGGGTGCTGGGCTCGAGGAGGAGGAGCGGACCCTCGAGACGGATGCAAGGAGCGAGTGTGCTTGGAGGAGGTGGTAAGAATGGCTAAGGGGAAAGGGAAGGATGTTAAGAAGGGAGATGTGGAGGAAGAGGCAAAGAGGGGGAGGAAGCTGACAGTTAAACCTATTCCTGTGGAGGGGGGAAGGAGGGAAGTAAGGGGCAGCATCGCAGCAGGTCTCCACGGAGGGATGATGGAGGGGGGATGGTCCGGGGCAATTCTGGGTCGGGGATTCAGGGAAAGTGCCCTTTGGAGGGGCTGGAAGTCACAGGGAGCGGTGTGTCTGGGGAAGAGAGGATGCAGTGTGACAGTGTGTGGAAGGTGGTGTTGAAGCCTGAGAGTCGAGAGAAGACGTTTCTGGGGGTGAATCCGTTGGAAATTGCTAGATGGGTGGAGGCGGCTGTGGGGGATGGTACTCGGTTGCTAGTAGTGGCTGGGGGCCGGTTGTTGGTGGAGGGGACGGATGCTGGTAGCAAGGCTAAGATTCTGTAGGTGCGTTGTCTGGGTAGGCATGCGGTGCGAGTGATTGATCAAAGTGGTGTGTCGTGTAAGGGAGTCCTGTATGGAGTGCCAGTGTCTGTGAATATGTCTGAGGTGGAAAAGGAATTGGCGGATGTGGGGGTGGTGGAAGCATGGAGGATGGGGAGGAGAGATGCACATGGGGATGTGGTGTCTACGACTGTGGCAGTGAGGTTTGCAAGGACGGAGTGTCCGGAAGTGGTGGAGTTGGGATATCAGAGGTTCCGTGTGAAAGTTTATGTAGCGTTGCCTTTGAGATGTTATAAATGTCAACAGTTTGGTCATGTGGCGAGAGTATGCAGGAATGAGAGATACTGTGGGAGGTGTGGTGGAGATCATGATATTAAGGAATGTAAGATGGAGACCCCGGATAAGTGTGTGAATTGTGGGGGGGGCATTCTTCCGCGTATAGGGGGTGTGAGAGTCACAGGGTGGCGAGAGAGGTGGTTCAGGTGAGGGCGGCGGAAGGTTTGTCTCATGCGGAGGCTGTAGCAAAGGTGAAACCGGCACGGGTAGTGAGTAAGGTGAGTGCGAAAGAGTTGGTGGTGGATGAGGCTGTGGGAAGGAAGAAAGTGGTGGGTGGGGTGAAACGCGTAGAAATGGCGATTGTCCCGAAAACTGAGTTTCTGTGCTTCATAGTGAGTGTGCTGGAGAATGTGTCTATCAGTGTGTCGGATCTTACGAAAGGAGTGGTGGAAGCGGGGAGGAGGTAAGTGTTTAAGATGGTTGCTAAAATGCGGAAGTAGAGTGGGGTCCTGGCATGAGGACTTTGCAGTGGAATGCGAGGAGTTTGTTGAGGAATGGACAGGAGTTGAAAGCGGTGTTGTGTGGGGAACTGAATGTTGACGTGGTTTGTATTCAGGAGACGTGGTTGAGGGGTGATCTGAGGTTTGTGATTCCAGGTTTTGAGTTGTTTCGTAAGGATAGGTTGGAGGGGAGAGGGGGGTGTGGCTCTAGCTGTTCGAAAGGGGTTGGTTGCAAGGGAGATTGTAGTGGATGGAGCAGTAGAGGCGATTAGGGCGGTGATTTGGGTAGGAGGATCGGAAGTATTGGTGCTGAATTATTATAATCCGTGTGAGGTGGTGGAAGTGGGTGTGCTGTCTGGAGTGATTAGGGGACATGTGGGACCTTGTGTTTTGTGTGGCGATTTTAACAGTGCCAACACGTTGTGGGGTAGTGATCGAACAGATATGAATGGGGAACTGTTGGAGGACATGGCGGATGAATTGAGTCTGGTATTGCTGAATGATGGTTCGGGTACGCGGTTGGATGTGAGGACTGGGAAGTTGTCGTGCTTGGATTTCACCTGGGTGACTGCTGCAATAGCGGGTGAATGTGATTGGGAGGTGCGTGTGGATGGGGACATGGGGAGTGATCATTCTGCTATTTTGGTGACTGTGAGGGGTGAGGTAGGGATCAGGTCACGTATGTCTGGAAGTCGGTTGAATTTTAGGAAGGCTGATTGGGAGGTGTATAAGGGAGTGTGTCGGGATTTGATTGTTCCATGGGAAAGAGATGGGGGGGGTGGATGATTGGCATGAGCATCTGGTGCAGGGAATGAGAGCAGCATCTGTGGCTGCAATTCCGGAGATTGAGAAGGGGAAGGGTGGGAAGATCGAGGTTCCATGGTGGTCGGTGGAATGTTCAAGAGCAGTGGCGGCACGGAGGAAGGCTAGGGCGAGGGCAGTGAGAACGGGAATGTTGGTGGATCTGATGGCATACAAGAAGGCTAAGGCGGTGATGCAGAGAGTGATTAGGGAAAGAAAGCGAGGATATTGGAGGGGCTATTGTGTGACCCTGGGGAGTGATTCTGGTGTGGGTGAGGTTTGGAAACAGTTCAAGAGGATGTCCGGATTGATGAGGCCGCAGGGTGGTATGTCTGTGTTGTTGAAAGGAGAAGAGGTAATTAGTGAGGATGGGGATAAGGCAAATTTGTTGGGGGAGTATTTTGCGGGGGTGCAGAGTTCGGGGAACTTTCCAGAAGCAGTGAGGCTACGAATGGGTGTGGTAGAGGAGGAGATGCGGGAGGTGTTGGCGAATGTTGGGCCTTGGGAGGAGCAATATGAGGTTCCGTTTTCAATGGTGGAGTTGGATGGAGCGATTCGGAAGGGGAAGTGGTCTAGCCCAGGGGTAGATGGAGTTATGTATGTATTTTTGGAGAAGTTGCCTGTAGAATGTAAGTCAGAGGTATTAGCGCTGTTCAAGGAGATCTGGAAGAGTGGAGTTTTGCCGAAGTTGTGGAAAAGAGCGATTGTGGTGGTGATTTTGAAGGGTGGCAAGGTTTCTACGCAGTGTAAGTCGTATAGGCCGATTGCGTTGACTGTTGTGTTGTGTAAGGTTATGGAACGGATGGTGGTTGAGCGATTGGGGTTTTATTTGGAGTCGAATGGATGTTTGAGTGACTTTCAGAGTGGGTTCAGGAGGAATCGGTCGGTGGCTGATCCTGTAGTGAGATTAGTGACTGGGGTGGAGGAGGCATTATGTGATCGAGAGTTGGTGGGAGCGTTCTTTTTGGATTTGGAGAAGGCGTATGATATGGTGTGAAAGAATGGGTCGTTGGTGAGATTGTTGGAGATGGGTGTGAAGGGGAGAACGTTTCGGTGGATTAGGGCATTCTTGGCGGATAGGACCTTTCAGGTGAGAGTGAGGGGGGTGCTGTCTGAAGTATGGAAGATGGAAAATGGGACACCGCAGGGAAGTGTGATTAGTGCAATGCTGTTTAATGCGATGGTGGATGGGTTGATTCGGGCTTTGGCGGGAATAGAGTGTCAGGTGGATTTCTTCGCAGATTATGGTGTGGTCTGGGTAAGAGGGCGGAATTTGTTGTTGGTGCAGAGTCGGTTGCAAGCTGCGATAGTACACATGGAAGAGTCGTGTGGGAAATGGGGCTTTTCAGTGTCTGTGGATAAAAGCATGAGTATGGTGTTCTCGAGGAGAAGAGTGCAGCAGGAGTTGAACTTGGTTTTGAAAGGTGTGAGGGTGAATAGCGTGGAGGAATTTCGGTACTTGGGGGTGATTCTGGATAGAAAGTTGAATTGGAATGTGCAAGTGGATGGTGTGGTGGATAAGTGTAAACACAGGCTGAATTTGTTGCGGGCGGTGACTGGGAAAGAGTTGGGTGCGCAACAGAAGTGTTTACGAATGTTGTATAAGGGGTTGATTTTGAGTGTGTTAGATTTTGGATGTCAAGTGGCAGTCGGTTTCACAGTGAGTCAGAAGTTGCGATTGGATAGGGTGCAGGCGAGGGCATTGAGGGTGTGTTCGGGTGTGATGAGCTCCTCTCCAGTGAATGTGGTTCAGGTACTTGTGGGGGAGATGCCGTTGGGGTTGAGGAGAGATGTGTTGAATATGAGGTGGTGGGTGAAGTGCAGTGCGAAGAGTGTGGCTCATCCGGTGCGTGAAAGTTTGTTCTATAATTGGAGGTTTAACTATTATGGGGACCGGTGGAGGAGGAAAGGGGGCACTTTGGGGTTTTACATGTGGGAGAAGGGGGTAAAGTGGGGAGTGGGCGAGTTGATGGCTGTGACGGATATGGATTTGGTGAGATGTCCGATGTGGATTATGGGGTTTCCTAAGGTGTGTTTGGAGTTGGCGAGTGTGGTGTCAAAGGAGCGGGGATTGCGGGGTGAGATCAAAGCTTTCGGTCAGGTGTATGTGGCTGGGAAGGAAGGATGCAGGGTGTTCACGGATGGTTCAAAGGATTCGGTGTCTGGGAGAGTGGGTATGGCGTATTATTTGGAAAGCACTGGAATTATAAAGTGGGGCGTCTGACGAACGATGTGTCAATTTGCACGGTTGAGTTGGTGGCGATAGCATTGGCGATTGATAGGGTGTGCGAGTTGAGGTTTGAGAAGGTAGTGGTGTTTTCAGATTCATTGAGTAGGTTGCAGGCGATTGTGGCAGGGGATGGTGATAGGAAGGATGTGATTTTGGATATCAGGAGAAAGATTGATCGGTGTGTGCGTGGGGGGATGAATCTGGAGTTGGCGTGGGTCCCCAGTCACAGCGATATTTTGGGTAATGAGTTGGTGGATCGGGCGGCGGATGAGGGTATGAGAAGGGAAGCGGTTGATGTGAGGTTGCCTTTGAGTGTGGACGAGGTGAAGGCTGTGATGGTGAGACGGGTCATGGATGAGTGGCAGGAGAGGTGAGTGAGAGGGGTGAAGGGCAGGTGGATGTTTGGTGTTCATGGGAAAGTGTCGAAGAAGGTAGATGCGGGAAGTCTGGAATGGAGCAGGGGGGAGGAGGTGATGCTGAATCGATTGAGGATAGGGCATGTGGGGCTGAAAGATGTTTGTTCCGAGTGGGGAAGCAAGAGTCGAGGGACTGTGCGGTGTGTGGGGTGCCTGAGACAGTGGGACATTTTCTACTTAGATGTGAGAGACATGTTGCAGAAAGAGAATTGATGAGAGTTCGGATGTCTGCGCTGGGTGTGGCTGAGTTGAGTGGGAAGGCTTTGTTGGGAGGTGATGGGTGAGTGGCAGGAAGAAGAGCAGTGTGTTGTTGGATTTTGTGAGGCAGACGGGGAGGTGGGAGGAACTATGAGTTTATGTAAGTTAAATAAGGATTGGTGGGTTAGGTGCACATCATCCATCAGGATGGGGAAGCGCCTGCGTGGGTCCGCCCACGCTTTCGATAATTTAAAGAAAGAAAGGTGTAGGGGGGCGGAGCAGCTCATTGCCGCCAAGAGCGCTCTTCTGGCTCCGCCCTCCTACCTGTACACAACAGCAGGACACCAGGACAGGCCTTCTTAAGAATGGCTGGGCCTGGCCTGCACTTACTTGCGCCATCTTGAGGAGACGGAGTTGCCACGTCGTCGTCTGGAGCCTGTTGCTGCCATTGTCCTGGATCCTGTTGCTGGAGCTGCCATCACCGGATTCTGGAGCCCGACCTCGCCGACACCGTCGCACTGGTAAATTTTGTTGTTTTCCTCATCCAGTCCTTAGCATGTACCAGTGAGTAGTTCTTGGCGTGGTTCCAAACGTTTCTCCACAAAGCGCTTTCATCTGCAGGCTGGCGAGTGCAGGCTGCATGTCCAACAGTGTTCAGTGCCCTTGGCCCCATACAGTTATTTTATGCATTTTTGTAAAAGTAGCAGGCACGCATCACAGACTAAACTGCCGGGCCCACGAAAGTGGGGGCTGGAGCTCAGAACAGCTCAGCCCCCACCTTTGTGGGCCCGGCAAATCCAATCTGACCTCTGTGAGCACACTGCACACAGAGCAGATTACCTTTGCTTTGTGCACAGTGCTCGCACAGGGCAGAGATCCTGTAAACATTGCTTTTAATGCAACATTCAGAGTATTTATTCAAGTTTACCTCAGTACTCTCATGGTACTAAGGTAAACTTGAATAAATACTCTGAATGTTGCATTAAAAGCAATGTTTACACAATCTCTGCCCTCAGAGAGGTTTTTATGGGAGGGCAAAAGGGGCACTTGCCCAGGGCCCCCACCTAAGAGGCAGCCCCCACAAGGCTGCCTGATCTAAAGTGAGATTCCATTGTGCACCAGACTGCTGAGGCGCTAAACCTATTATATCTGTTTTGACAGGTACTTTATGCCTTGATAAATTAATCATGTAATGCTTTCTGTGTTCACTGTGGAATACATAGTTTGTGTGTTCCATACGGCACAACTTCTGTAGCATTCTTTCCTTCCTGTGGGAATTATGTTGATCATTGCAATAGCCAAAGTTGAAATCCATATTGATAAATTGAGTGCCACAATGATTTGGAAGTTAGCTCAGTGTGTTAATCACTCATTGCAGAGATATGTGTTCATATGAAGGATTAGAAGAGCACATTGCAGCAAGGCTGACTGAACCTTTCATATGTCTGAAGTTGATAGACCTACCTGTATATGTACTTGGTTTTACAGCATAAAAGGTGCTATTATCAGCAATGTTCCTGCACCAGCTAGGGGTTGCTATAAAAACATGTCATTCGTGTGGTGAAGGTCTAGAAATTGGTTTGTTCAGATGGGGCGTTCTAAAACCTAGGCAATCCCCTCAAAATTTGAGAATAAACTATTTGTCCAAGAGGTGAATAAGTATCCAAATTCAAGACTGTGGAACCAAAGTGTTCATGTTTGTATCTTGGCTTTGCCAGCAGAAGATACAGTGATCCTGGTCAAATCATATAATATATCTTGCATTACTGTGCTGTCTTCTGGGAGGTTTGCCTTCTTGCATGATGCTGGCATTGTTTAGCCCATTACTTGATCTTTCTTCTTATGAAGGCCATTTGAGTGGAAGTGGTGGTAGACGGGAGAGAGCAGACCAAATGTTGTAGACCTTGTGCAAGCCTATTTTAAGGTCTGCTCGTTTGACACCATTTTTTTTTAGCTTTTTGTATAAAAGAATGTATAAAAGTCGAAGATTTTTCTGCACGTTTATGAATGATAATTTCACAAGCCATTGTTTTGGAAGTATTTAAAGCTTAAAAGTACAAAAGACATACCTAGATTAAAACTGCTAAATCACATCCATTTGTATGCTGGTACTTGTATACTTCCCTTGATGATGGAGAGAATGAATCTAGAATCATTTTGAGGACTGAAGTATACTATATAAAGAATGTAAATGAAGTACACATTAGTGCCGTGCAAACACTAAAGAACACCTTCTCAGTGTGGCTCTGTCCTTAATTCTGACTACAAACCCTACCCCAGCGGTTTTCAAGTGGTAATGATATCAAATTTGGGGTGCACCAGTGCCATGGAAGTGGAATTGATATATAGTTTGATGAAGAAGCAGCATGAAAGAAATTGCGCTGCTTTAAACTTATTTTGGACCTTAACTTTGATTGGAGGTCACCTGCCAGCTCTGCCACTCTAAACCCCGCCTCCTCGGACTCCACCCACCCCAAAACACTGCCCCCTCCCCAGGCCTTGTGGGATCCCCCACCAGATTTTTTCCATTTCCACCACTGACCTTGAGTGGACGGCAATTTCGAGACAGGCGTCGACTTCCCCTGCGCGGTTGTTTGGACTATCGCAGAGTTTATTTTGGCCCGGGATGGCAGCACAGAAGGATAACAATGGCTGTACTGTGCTTAAGTGTGTCTCACGCTGGGTGCATGCGGGCTGACAGCTAGAGTGGGGCTGGCATGTGAAGAACCGCGAGGATTGCGGGAGAGTCGCCCCTGCTGGACGGGTGCAGTCAGTCACACGTCTGCATTGTGTCCTAATGGGTTGCTGTCTCCAAACCAGTCCCTTCAGATCCGGAAATCTGGCTGAGTCGGTAGCTGTGAACCAGGCTTTCCAATGTCCAATTTTATGGATGACCGGTCAAGCCTTTAGAATGTGGGTCTTCATCGTGGCCACGCAACACACATTTATGGAAGTGGTGGCTGGAAATTGTATGTATGTATGTATGTATGTATGTATGTATTTATTTATTTATTTATATAGCGCGATACAGAGGGCCGGAGGCATAGGGCTCTAAAACGTGACCTACACACACTGAAATGAACAGATGGAGCCAGGTCGCCGCCACGGCTAATGTGGCCATCAGCACCAGCAGTAAGGCTTTCACTAAAGGACTGGACCATCGATCTATTGATCCGATTGGTGCTTCAGTGACCCGCGGGATGGACCCCACCGATGCCGCAGTGGGACCTCGTGTCGAGTAGAAGGCCACACATCTTCACTGGGGATGGAGAGGCAGCGGGGGGGCAGGGGCAGGGGAGAAGTTAACACTGTGAATATTTCATTAAGGAGATCCGTGTATGTGTAAGAGAAAGCGATATGAGAATAACGGCCTTATTGAATGATCCGCAGGCAGCCCGCACCGCGCGCGTCTGGCATGCCGGGGACATGGAGCCGTGTGGGTGGCGGATGCAAGTGGGGGCCGCTGTGGGGGAGTCGGGGTCACACCTGCAATATTAAACCATCAATCAAACAGATGCCACTAACTTCATAAAGGCCTCCGAAGCGCTGGCTCATTATCAGCTCGTGCGCGCTGCCGGGGATCCGCTTACACGGGCTCCGGAACCCCCAGGGGGCCTCAGCCTCTACCCCCCAAACCGCACACTTCACGCTCCCCCCGATACACAATAAAGGAATGCCATGTTCTGTCCGGGTCCCTGTGTGTTTAATGGAGCGGCATTAGAGGGCCGCGTTTCTTATCCTGTGAGTTTTTTTGCCCACTATCGGCCACTATAGGGGAAATACTCCCGCCCTAAAACAATTGAACTTTTTCCGGGTTTAAATTGGGTCTTTGAGTGTGAGAACATCTTTGGGTCCCTACCTTCCTTTGCAACACAAAGAGAGCAGGCTGTCTGATCCCCCACTTGCGGTTGAGTCAAAAATGTATAAACGCATGTTATATGGTGCTCACCTCACGATGTTTCGGAAGAAGGATGGACTCATGGTGTAGAAACTCTCCACACTGCATTGTGTACCAGAGACAGAAGATACACAATGGTGTAGAGTCCTGCCACCGCACCGCAGATCGTGTAACAGAGACAGGTGGACCTCATGGTGTAGGGTATTGCCACTGAATATTCCGTAACAATAACAGAAGGAACTCATGGTGTGGGGTCTTGTTACTGCTCCTTGTGTAACAGTAAAAGTATGACCTCGTGGTATATGTTCTTGCCACCGCACTTCGTGTGTCAGAGTCAGGTGGACCTCATGGTGTAGGGTCTTGCCACAACACATATTATAACAGAGACATGTGGACCTCATGGTGTAGGGTCTTGCCACAACAAATAGTATAACAGAGACATGTGGACCTCATGGTGTAGGGTCTTGCCACAACACATACTAAAACAGAGTCAGGTGGACCTCATGGTGTAGGGTCTTGCCACAACACATAGTATAACAGAGTAAGGTGGACCTCATGGTGTAGGGTCTTGCCACAACACCTAGTATAACAGAGCCATGTGGACCTCATGGTGTAGGGTCTTGCCACAACACATAGTATAACAAAGAAATGTGGACCTCCTGGTGTAGGGTCTTGCCACAGCACATAGTATAACAAAGAAATGTGGACCTCATGGTGTAGGGTCTTGCCACAACACATAGTATAACAGAGACATGTGGACCTCATGGTGTAGGGTCTTGCCACAACACATAGTATAACAGAGTCAGGTGGACCTTATGGTGTAGGGTCTTGCCACAACACATAGTATAACAGAGACATGTGGACCTCATGGTGTAGGGTCTTGCCACAGCACATAGTATAACAGAGACATGTGGACCTCATGGTGTAGGGTCTTGCCACAACACATAGTATAACAGAGACATGTGGACCTCATGGTGTAGGGTCATGCCACCACGCATAGTATAACAGAGACATTTGGAGCTCATGGTGTAGGGTCTTGCCACCACACATAGTATAACAGAGACATGTGGACCTCATGGTGTAGGGTCTTGCCACAACACATAGTATAACAGAGACACGTGGAGCTCATGGTGTAGGGTCTTGCCACCACACATAGTATAACAGAGTCAGGTGGACGTCATGGTGTAGGGTCTTGCCACAACACATAGTATAACAGAGTCAGGTGGACCTCATGGTGTAGGGTCTTGCCACAACACATATTATAACAGAGACTTGTGGACCTCATGGTGTAGGGTCTTGCCACAACTCATAGTATAACAGAGACATGTGGACCTCATGGTGTAGGGTCTTGCCGCTGCAGATTGTGTAACAGTAAAAGAATGACCTCGTAGTATAGGTTCTTGGCACCGCACTTCGTGTGTCAGAGACAGGTGGACCTCATTGTGTAGGATCTTGCCACCACATATAGTATAAGAGAGGCAGGTGGACCTCATGGTGTAGGGCCTTGCCACCACACATAGTATAACAGAGTCAGGTGGACCTCATGGTGTAGGGTCTTGCCACCACACATAGTATAACAGAATCAGGTGGACCTCATGGTTTAGGGACTTGCCACCACACATAATATAACAGAGCCAGGTGGACCTCATGGTGTAGTGTCTTGCCACCACACATAGTATAACAGAGACATATGGAGCTCATGGTGTAGGTCTTGCCACCACACATAGTATAACGGAGTCAGGTGGACCTCATGGTGTAGTGTTTTACCACCACACATAGTATAACAGAGTCAGGTGGACCTCATGGTCTAGGGTCTTGCCACCACACATAGTATAAGAGAATCAGGTGGACCTCATGGTGTAGGGTCTTGCCACCACATATAGTATAACAGAGACATGTGGACCTCGTGGTGTAGTGTCTTGCAACTGCATATTCTGTAACAGTAACAGAAGGAACTCGTGGTGGAGAGTCTTTCCACTGCAGAGTCTGTAACAGTAACCGAAGGAACTCGTGGTGGAGAGTCTTGCCACTGCACATTGTGTAACAGGGACATGTGGATCTCATGGTGTAGGGACTTGCCACTGCACATCGTGTGACAGAGACATGTGCACCACATGGTGTAGGGTCTTGACACTGCATATTCTGTAACAGTAACAGAAAGAACTCGTGGTGGGGAGTCTTTCCACTGCACATTGTGTAACAGAGGCAGGTGGACCTCATGGTGTAGGGTATTGCCACTGCACATTGTGTAACAGTAAAAGAATGACCTCATTATGTAGGGTCTTGCCACCATACATAGTATAACAGAGTCAGGTGGACCTCATGGTGTAGGGTCTTGCCACCACACATAGTATAACAGAGTTAGGTGGACCTCATGGTGTAGGGTCTTGCCACCACACATAGTAAAACAGAGTCAGGTGGACCTCATGGTGTAGGGTCTTGCCACCACACATAGTATAACAGTCAGGTGGACCTCATGGTGTAGGATCTTGCCACCACACATAGTATAACAGAGTCAGGTGGACCTCATGGTGTAGTGTCTTGCCACCACACATAGTATAACACAGACATGTGGAGCTCATGGTGTAGGGTTCTGCAACTGCATATTCTGTAACAGTAACAGAAGGAACTCGTGGTGGAGAGTCTTGCCACTGCACATTGTGTAACAGAGGCAGGTGGACCTCATGGTGTAGGGCATTGCCACTACACATTGTGTAACTGTAAAATAATGACATTGTGGTATAGGTTCTTGCCACCACACTTCGTGTGTCAGAGACAGGTGGACCTCATTGTGTAGGGTCTTGCCACCACACATAGTATAACAGAGTCAGGTGGACCTCATGGTGTAGGGTCTTGCCACCGCACATAGTATAACAGAGACATGTGGACCTCATGGTGTAGGGTCTTGCCACTGCATATTCTGTAACAGTAACAGAAGGAACTCATGGTGGACAGTCTTGCCACTGCACATTGTGTAACAGAGACAGGTGGACCTCATGGTGTAGGGTCTTGCCACTGCAGATTCTGTAACAGTAACATAAGGAACTCGTGGTGGAGAGTCTTGCCACTGCACATTGTGTAACAGGGACATGTGGACCTCATGGTGTAGGGTCTTGCAACCGCACATCGTGTGACAGAGGCAGGTGGACCTCATGGTGTAGGGTATTGCCACAGCACATTGTGTAACAGTAAAATAATGACCTGGTGGTATAGGTTCTTGCCACCGCACTTCGTGTGTCAGAGACAGGTAGACCTCAATGTATGGGATCTTGCCACCGCACATCGTGTAACAGAGGCAGGTGGACCTCATGGTGTAGGGTATTGCCACTGCACCTTGTGTAACAGTAATAGAATGACCTTGTGGTATCGGTTCTTGCCACCACACTTCGTGTGTCAGAGACAGGTGGACCTCATTGTGTAGGGTCTTGCCACCACACATAGTATAACAGAGTCAGGTGGACCTCATGGTGTATGGTCTTGCCACCACACATAGTATAACAGAGACATGTGGACCTCATGGTGTATGGTCTTGCAACCACACATCGTGTAACAGAGGCAGGTGGACCTCATGGTGTAGGGTATTGCCACTGCACCTTGTGTAACAGTAATAGAATGACCTTGTGGTATCGGTTCTTGCCACCACACTTCGTGTGTCAGAGACAGGTGGACCTCATTGTGTAGGGTCTTGCCACCACACATAGTATAACAGAGTCAGGTGGACCTCATGGTGTATGGTCTTGCCACCACACATAGTATAACAGAGACATGTGGACCTCATGGTGTATGGTCTTGCAACCACACATCGTGTGACAGAGGCAGGTGGACCTCATGTTGTAGGGTATTGCCACAGCACATTGTGTAGCAGTAAAAGAATGACCTTGTGATATAGGTTCTTGCCACCACACTTCGTGTGTCAGAGACAGGTGGACCTCATTGTGTAGGATCTTGCCACCGCAAATCATGTTACAGAGGCAGGTGGACCTCATGGTGTAGGGTATTGCCACTGCACATTGTGTAATAGTAAAATAATGACCTTGTGGTATAGGTTCTTGCCACCGCACTACGTGTGTCAGAGACAGGTGGACATCATTGTGTTGGGTCTTGCCACCACACATAGTATAACAGAGTCAGGTGGACCTCATGGTGTAGGGTCTTGCCACCACACATAGTATAACAAAGACATGTGGAGCTCATGGTGTAGGGTCTTGCCACCACACATAGTATAACAGAGCCAGGTGTACGTCATGGTTTAGGGTCTTGCCTCCACACATAGTATAACAGAATCAGGTGGACCTCATGGTGTAGGGTCTTGCCACTACACATAGTATAACAGAGTCAGGTTGACCTCATGGTGTAGGGTCTTGCCACCACACATAGAATAACAGAGACATGTGGACCTCATGGTGTAGGTTCTTACAACTGCATATTCTGTAACAGTAACAGAAGGAACTCGTGGTGGAGAGTCTTGTCACTGCTCATCGTGTGACAGAGACATGTGGACCTCATGGTGTAGGGTCTTGACACTGCATATTCTGTAACAGTAACAGAAGGAACTCGTGGTGGAGAGTCTTGCCACTGCACATTGTGTAACAGAGACATGTGGACCTCATGGTGTAGGGTCTTGCAAACGCACATCGTGTGACAGAGGCAGGTGGACCTCATGGTGTAGGGTCTTGCCACTGAAGATTCTGTAACAGTAACAGAAGGAACTCGTGGTGGAGAGGCTTGCCACTAAACATTGTGTAACAGAGACATGTGGACCTTATGTTGTAGGGTCTTGCCACCGCACATCGTGTGATAGAGACAGGTGGACCACCTGGTGTAGGGTCTTGCCACTGCAGATTCTGTAACAGTAACAGAAGGAACTCGTGGTGGAGAGTCTTGCCACTGCACATTGTGTAACAGAGACATGTGGACCTCATGGTGTAGGGTCTTGCCACCACACATCATGTACCAGTAACAGAAGGAACTTATGTTTTAGAGTCTTGCCTCCGCAATCGTGTGACAGAGACAGGTGGACCTCATTGTGCAGAGTCTTGCTATCGCACATAACAGAGACAGGTGGACCTCATGGTTTAGGGTCTTGCTACCACATATCATGTACCAGTAACAAAAGGAATTTATGGGGTAGAGTCTTGCCACTGCAGATCGTGTAACAGAGAGACAGGTGGACCACATGGTGTAAAGTCTTGCCATTACACATTGTGACAGGGTCAGCATTGTGGCCCTGTCAGGGGGACGGATGGAGCCCATCCCAACCCAACCACGGTGCCTGAGTGCAGGCAGGTCTCTACAGACCCCACCTTACAGGAGCAGATGGAGGCTTCCAGGATGCAACAGGATCCAGGAGGACACTGGCCTCCTCCTCAAGGAGGCAGGGCTGCTTACGCTGGCGTGTCCCAGCAAATAACGCTGCAGGATACGCCAATGATATATGCGGTGCCGCCTCAACCACAACACTGGCCGCTGTAGGACGCAGCAATGTTATTTGAGGGAGATCCTTATCCTCAGCAGGTGCCTCCCTCTGGAATAACCTCCCTGCCACCCTCCTTGAGCCAGATCTCCTTAAATTCCGGAAACTCTGCTTTTTCCCTCTCTCCCTCCTCCTCTGTACAGCATGCTAACTGGCAACCGGGTGTACCTCAGAGTCTCAGTGGTCCGGGGTACCCCCGACAGTCCCCGCTCACACTTGCCTCAGGGCCCTACAACCTACCCCACTCAATGCACTTGAGACATTAACCCAAGAGAGTGGCTTTCTATGCACTTACCCAAGTCTCAACTGACGGGTGCACTTGATCCTCCCCCTCCCTGTGACCCTCCGTGCACTTGCTTGATCCGTACGCACTGCGCCGAAGATTGTATGTCTGTTCTCCCTTGTCTTCACCCCTTAATTGCACTGTCTAAATCTGTAGAATCACTGTCACGCCTATTTACTGTCCCCCAATATTAAATGTACTTTTTACGCACTTACTCTGCCTGTGCAGACTATTATCGTCTCAGAATTTCAAGGGCTCTGAGCAACTGTTTTTTTTCCCATGCTCCCACCCTCCTTGAGCGCTTTGAAACACTTGCTTGTGTATAGGCGTTAAACAAATAAACAATACCATATCATACCTATACGGGGCACCAGGGGGTGCCGCAGTAACCACAACACCAACGCTGCTCCAGCAGACCATGCCTGCTGGAGCCAGCGCCATTATGGAGACTCCACTAACCTACCATGGATTTATTTTGATAATGGAATGATGGAAGGCCCCATGCAGGCCTTGGGGCAAACCCACCAAATCACCAGGGATATTAATGTTAAGGTAAGGCCTTCCGGAAGCCTTTGAATCCCTTGCAGACTCCAAGTTAGCTAAACTGCATGAAGAAGGGTGCAAGGTCCACATGCACTCTTAAGCCTTCCCATGGCCTTCCCCTGACCCACCACCCGGAGACAGGTAAGTGGTTGACTAGGGTCCAATCCTGGTTGGGGGTGGGATATTTAAATAAGTGTGTGGGAGTGGTTTAGTGTAGGGTTAGATGAATGAGGGCATCCTAGAGACCATAGGAGATGAGAGCTCAAGCAGTGCAGAGGATATTGTAAGGAGGGTGTCTGTGGAGTGTTGTTGTGTGAGATCGGAGAGTGTTAGTAGTAGAATTAGAGTATGAGTAGCAGAGTTGTAGTGGTAGTAGTGACAGAGGTAGTATTAGTTGTTTGGAGTAATGACAGTAGGTTGCAGCACTAGCGGAGTAGCGGAGTTGCGAGTGAGAGAAACAGGCAGTAGCGTTGTAGTTGGTATTAAAGGGCTATAGTGTGTACTAGTGAGTAGAACCATAAATAGACTGACAGTAGTAGCAGTAGGAAGTAAAGGTGGTAAAGGGATAGTATTAGTTGCGGAGTAAGACGAGTAGTTAAGGGAGAGTAGAAAGAGTGATAGGGAGTGGGAGAATAGGAGTAGCTAGTGGTAAGAGAAGAGAGACACTGAGAGAATATAAAGAAGGAAAGCGACAAGCAAGGAAGTAGAGTGAGAGGAAAGGAAGATAACGGAGGGAAGAGGAACAGTTAGAACAGAAGTTAGAAAAGTAAGATCAAAGAGTGAATGTGGAAAGATGGAGTGAGAGATGGGAGGGATAGTGACATAGTGGGAGGCGTATATCCTAAGCGGCCAGTATAGTGAAGGGTCACGTACCAGTAGGTGTTTGAGAAGTGAGAGTGACACCGGGCGGAGGAAAGAACCATCTCCAACTTCCTAGAACACTGAGTGTGCTAGTAGAGGGAGAGTTAGAAGATCCCTTGGGAGTCAGGTCGCAAATGCCTTAGGTAAGCCACACTTAACCCCAGGAAAAACGAAAGACAATAGGGGTCACCTCGCAGTGGTACTAACATCCCCATTACGGATGTCTGGGTTAGGGAGACGGGGACAAGGCCAAGGTAGACAAGATAGAGAGGGACGGCCCTAGCACCAAAATCCGAAGTCCCGCTAGGCCCCAAATACCTGTGCCCAGGAGATACAGCCATCCTGTCTGCACATTTTCTAAAATAAAAACACCCTTGGATTTCACATTCAAGTCAGCTTAGTACTTTGTGGCGTGCAACCCCGTCACAACATTGTGTAACAGTTACAGAAGGAACTCATGCTGTAGAGTCTTGCCACTGCACACTGTGCAACAGAGATAGACAGGTGGCACGGTGCAGAGTCTAACCCTGCTACATTGTGCAACAGAGACAGAAATACGGCATGGTGCAGAGTCTAACCCCTAATCCCACTACACTGTGCAACAGAGACAGACAGAGGGCATGGTGCAGAGTCTAACCCCACTACACTGTGCAACAGAGACAGAAAGACGGCATGGTGCTGCGTCTAAGTCCCTACACTGTGCAACAGAGACAGAACAGACGGCATGATGCAGAGTCGAACCCCACTCCACTGTGCAACACCGATAGACGGCATGGTGCAGAGTCTATCCCCACTGCACACTGTGTAACAGAAACAGAAAGACGGCATGGTGCAGAGTCTAACCCCACTATGCTGTGCACCAGAGACAGAAAGATGGCATGGTGCAGAGTCTTACCCCACTACACTGTGCAACAGAGACAGAAAGACAGCACGGTACAGAATCTAACCCCACTACACTGTGCAACACTGACAAAAAGACGGCATGGTGCAGAGTCTAACCCCAAACCACACTGTGTAACAGAGACAGAAAGACGGTATGGTGCAGAGTCTAACCCTACTACACTGTGCAACAGAGACAGAAAGACAGCATGGTGTAGAGTCTAACCCCACTGCACACTGTGTAACAGAGACAGAAATACAGCATGGTGCAAAGTCTTACCCCACTATATTGTGCAACAGAGACAGAAAGACGGCATGGTGCAAGTCTAACCCCACTACACTGTGCAACACCAATAGAAAGACGGCATAGTGCAGAGTCTATGCCCACTGCACATGGTGTAACAGAGACAGAAAGATGTCATGTCACAGAGTCTAACCCTACTATATTGTGCAACAGAGACTGAAAGATGGCATGGTGTAGAGTCTAATCCCATTGCACACTGTGTAACAAAGACAGAAAGACGGCATGGTGCAGAGTCTAACCCCACTATATTGTGCAACAGAGACAGAAAGACAGCATGGTGTGGAGTCTAACCCCACTACACTGTGCAGCAGAGAAAGAAAGACGGCATGGTGCTGTGTCTAAGCCCCTACACTGTGCAACAGAGACAGAAAAGACGGCATGGTGCAGAGTCGAACCCCACTGCAGACTGTGTAACAGAGACAGAAAGCCGACATGGTGCAGAGTCTAACCCCATTAAACCGTGCAACAGAGACCGAAAGATGGCATGTTGCAGAGTCTAACCCCACTACACTGTGCAATAGAGACAGAAAGACGGAATGGTGCAGAGTCTAACCCCACTGCACACTGTGTGACAGAGGCAGAAAGACGTCATGGTGCAGAGTCTATCCCTACTACATTGTGCAACAGAGACTGAAAGATGGCATGGTGTATAGTCTAACCCCACTGCACACTGTAACAGAGACAGAAAGACGGCATGGTGCAGAGTCTAACCCCACTACACTGTGCAACACTGACAAAAAGACGGCATGGTGCAGAGTCTAACCCCACTCCACACTGTGTAACAGAGACAGAAAGACGGTATGGTGCAGAGTCTAACCCCACTACACTGTGCAACACTGACAAAAAGACGGCATGGTGCAGAGTCTAACCCCACTCCACACTGTGTAACAGAGACAGAAAGACGGTATGGTGCAGAGTCTAACCCTACTACACTGTGCAACAGAGACAGAAAGACAGCATGGTGTAGAGTCTAACCCCACTGCACACTGTGTAACAGAGACAGAAATACGGCATGGTGCAAAGTCTTACCCCACTATATTGTGCAACAGAGACAGAAAGACGGCATGGTGCAGAGTCTAACCCCACTACACTGTGCAACACCAATAGAAAGACGGCATGGTGCAGAGTATATGCCCACTGCACATGGTGTAACAGAGACAGAAAGATGTCATGTCACAGAGTCTAACCCTACTATATTGTGCAACAGAGACTGAAAGATGGCATGGTGTAGAGTCTAATCCCATTGCACACTGTGTAACAGAGACAGAAAGACGGCATGGTGCAGAGTCTAACCCCACTATATTGTGCAACAGAGACAGAAAGACAGCATGGTGCGGAGTCTAACCCCACTACACTGTGCAGCAGAGATAGAAAGACGGCATGGTGCTGTGTCTAAGCCCCTACACTGTGTAACAGAGACAGAAAGACGGTATGGTGCAGAGTCTAACCCCACTACACTGTGCAACACTGACAAAAAGACGGCATGGTGCAGAGTCTAACCCCACTCCACACTGTGTAACAGAGACAGAAAGACGGTATGGTGCAGAGTCTAACCCTACTACACTGTGCAACAGAGACAGAAAGACAGCATGGTGTAGAGTCTAACCCCACTGCACACTGTGTAACAGAGACAGAAATACGGCATGGTGCAAAGTCTTACCCCACTATATTGTGCAACAGAGACAGAAAGACGGCATGGTGCAGAGTCTAACCCCACTACACTGTGCAACACCAATAGAAAGACGGCATGGTGCAGAGTATATGCCCACTGCACATGGTGTAACAGAGACAGAAAGATGTCATGTCACAGAGTCTAACCCTACTATATTGTGCAACAGAGACTGAAAGATGGCATGGTGTATAGTCTAACCCCACTGCACACTGTAACAGAGACAGAAAGACGGCATGGTGCAGAGTCTAACCCCACTGCACACTGTAACAGAGACAGAAAGACGGCATGGTGCAGAGTCTAACCCCACTACACTGTGCAACAGTGACAAAAAGACGGCATGGTGCAGAGTCTAACCCCACTACACTGTGCAACAGTGACGGAAGGGATCCGTAGCGTAGATTCCCCCCTCTCCCACATGAGTAATGCTGCACTATAGAGTCAGAGTGGACTCAGGATGTGAAGTCTTTCCCAAAGACATTCTGAGACACAGATAACAAGGATAAAAAGAAAGAGAAAGGAGATACACTCCCACCACATACTCAAACTGAGACACACAGTGAAGGGCGTATCACCCTCATACTGTAA
Source organism: Ambystoma mexicanum (assembly GCF_040938575.1). Taxonomy (NCBI): domain Eukaryota; kingdom Metazoa; phylum Chordata; class Amphibia; order Caudata; family Ambystomatidae; genus Ambystoma; species Ambystoma mexicanum. Next base: position 1,153,919,148 of record NC_090926.1, on the reverse strand, counting down.
AGGAGACATATGAAACTCAAGGTGTGTAAAGTCACTCTCCCACCACACAGCGTCTTTCACCAACACAAACTGTACCAGAAGCAGATGTGACTCATAATGTAGAGTCTATCCCCACTTCACATAACAGAAACAGAAGGGACTCATGGTGTACAGTCTATCCCCATCACATGTAACAGAAGAAAAATGAACTCATGGTGTAGAGTCTACCTCGCCAAATGGAACAGAAGCAGTGCCATGGTGTACAGCCTATGCCCACCACGTAACAATGACTCATGTTGTAGACTCTATTCCATAACACAGAACAGACGCAGAAGTGACTCATGGTGTATAGCCTATCCTCACCACACATAACATAAGAAGAACAGACCCCATCACTTGTAACAGAAGCAGAATGGACTCATGGTGTAGAGTCTATCCCCATCAAATGTAACTGAAGCAAAAATGACTCATGGTTTAGAGTCTACCCAGCAAAATGTAACAGAAGCAGAGGGGACTCCTGGTGTACAGCCTATCCCCACCATACATAACAGAAGTAAAATTGACTCAGTTGCAGAGTCTACCTCACAATATGGAAGAGGAGCAGAAAGGACTCATGGTGTACAGTCCAACCCCACCTTATGCAACAGAAGCCGATGAGTAGAGTCTATCCCCACTACACCTAACAGACACAGAAGGGACTCATGCTGTAGACTATGTCCCCACTATATGTAATATTTGTCCTGTCATATATGTATGTATCCTCGTGTTTTTGTGCGACCAGATGCCTGCGGGTCAACGGCGCGTCATAAGTAAATAAATGAATAATAGAAGAATATGGGACTCATGGTGTAGAGTCGATGAAAGGCTTACAAAAACTACCCTATGGCCATCCAAAATACATCAACTTTAACCGAAAGCAATTGGGAATAGTTGTTTTCAGATACATCCATTACATTCAAAACAGCAGATAAAGGTAGCGGGCTAGTAGTTTTAAACGCGAAAGACTATCAGAATGAATGCAGCAGTCAATTATTTGATAGGAACACCTATGCTACACTTGAGTCTGTTCTGACCAATTTGATTAAGTCTAATCTGAAAGTTTTACTTAAAAAAGCAGCAGAGAGATGCTGGATTTCTGACAGAACCACAGCATGCCTCACAGCACAACATCCTAGAACCCCAGTTTTCTACACCCTACCAAAAAACCATAAACATTTACATAAATCACATAGTGGCAGCGACCAACAGTATTTTACAACCTCTTCGTACATACTTGGACTTTATTCTACAACCATTGATTCAACAGACTAACACACACCTCTGGCCCACGTGATCTCCTTGTTCACTCTCCACTTCCCGTGCTATGCGGATGACACACAGCTCTCCTTCAGGTTTCCCTCAACGGCCTCCTTTTCCTCCTCTCTCATCCGTGACTGTCTGACTGCTCTCCAGGCTTGGTGTGCTGCCAGTGAGCTCTGCCTTAATGCCAGTAAGATGGAGATCCTTCTCATTGGGGCCCCACCCCCTCCTTCGCTTCTCCCCTCTGGCTGCCCTCTATGGCTCCCTTCGCCCTCTTGTGAGGCAAAATACTTTGGTGTCATCTTTGACTCCTCTCTCTCCTTCTCTACTCACATAGCACACCTTGCCAAGAAGGCCCATTATCAGCTGCACCTGCTGAGAGGCGTTCTCCCTTGCCTCACCTTCCACCAGAAATTCAATTTCTCTAGAGCTCTGGTCGTCCCTAGGCTGGACTACTGCAATAGCCTCTCACTCAATCTTCCTTTAGCTTCCCTACGTCCCCTTCAACTAATTCAGAATAAGATTGCAAGACTTATCCTTGGCCTCAAGCCCAAAGACCGCATCGCTGCAGCCCTAAAATCTCTCCAATGGCTCCCAGTTGTGGCAAGGCTCAAGTTCAATGTATCATCCACATGGCTTTCTGGGCTCTGGGACCCGCTACATACAACCCTGTCTCCCTAAATACCTTGCAACTAGAGCCCTTCAGTCTTCTAACTCCAACTCTCTGCTGATCAGACACTTCACTAAGCAGAGGGTGGAGGTAGGTGGGTAGATATATCTCCCTCTGGAGTGATCTCCCTGCCCCTCTCAGGCTTGAGCCAGATCTCCTTAAGTTCCGGAAGCTCCTCAAGACCCTCCTTTTCTCTTCCTCCTTCCCTCTCCCTCTCCCCTGCTAACACCCATGTCTGCCGTAGTGACTGGCTTCCTGGGACCCTATGAGTTCTACAGGACACCAGGCCTCCCCACCCAGTCCATCCCCTCCTCACATTTAGCATGTGGACCTGCACCCCTTGTAATCCCTGGCACTTGCCCTCCTGGCCTCCCCTTAGCACTCGCCTAGCACCTGTTGTCTTCCTCCCTCCGCCACCCCATTTATCACTTGTACTGTCTCGCCTTTGCCCTGCACTTCCCTTCCCACCCTAGCACTTCACATTCGCGTAGACCGGCACCCCCTCTCTCCTTCGCACTTCTTGTTACTACACTTGCACGATCCGAATATCACATAGCCTAATAGAACCGTTATTGTTATCTTTCTCCCTTGCCCCTCCCCCCTTTTAGTCTTGTGGCGCCAGACAACACCATTTGTTGTATAGGCGCATAACAAATATCCCATAAATATATAAAATAAAGGACACAGCACACTGTTTGAACATCTTAAGAACATCACAGGTCTGTCCTATGCAGTAAAGTGGCTTGTACTACAATCAGAGGATGTAAAAGCATCCAACGAATTTCTGATGTCTCTGTTGGAATTTATCGCACTTAACTCTTTTTTAAATTAAACCGGAAATATTACTTCAAAGTATCAGGACTTCTTGGGACCCCTATGGCCTCCAGCTATGCAAATACATGAATGCACACATTTGAAAAAGATCACAGTTTGAATCATCATATTTGGCACAATTACATTAAATACTGTGGGAGGTAAATAAATAACATTTTTGGAATATGGTCAGGTCCCCAAGATGAAGTTACCCTTTTCAATGAATCTCTGAACAACATTGATAACCACATTCAATTCACTGTGGATAGTTGTACCCCCTCAGTACACTGTCTTGACATGACAGTACTTTTAGGTCCCAATGGCTTAGAAACCACTCTATTCCGCAAACCTACAGATTGCAACAGACTTATTCATAGATTCAGTTTTCACCCTCTAAATCCCATCAAAGTTTGCTGTACAGCTAATTCCTTAGAACAAAGAGAATAGTGCAGGATGAACATGAATGTAACAGATTAATAAAAGAAATGTCAAACAAGTTTATGGTGAGAGGCTATGGAGAATCACCAATTTAAGTATCATGAGAGCGAGCTCAGACCCTTCCAAGAGAAAGTCTACTAACTAGAGTAACCCCACGCTCACAACCAGCTCTTCTATAAGCATCTAAGTAATCTATACACAGTTTAAGAATGAAAGAATGAAAAAAAGATCATTCATAAACATTGGCACTTTCTATCTGAAGACACCACTTTGGGACACTTATATATAGTGGTGTTACGATATTTGCGTACAAGAGAAGTAGGAATGTAAAAGATATGCTTGTAAGGAGTGATATAAAACCTAAAGAACATCGTCCCATCAAATGGGATACCTTTCCATGTCTGCAATGTTCTAACTGTCGTTTTGTATTGGAAGGAAATTTGGTCTATCACCCAAACTCTGGCTAAAAGATTTACCTGGAAGATTTCAGTACTTGTGACAGCCACAACATCATATACATTATAACAAGCCCTTGTGGTAAATACTATGAAGGAGAGTCTACGAGGAAAGCCAAACAAAGATGGAACTTGCACCGTTTTAACTTGATAGCGGGAATCCAAAATCTCCAGTAATTTAGCACTTTTTGGACCAAGGCATTAAAATTTGCAAGTGAAGTTCCAGATTTTGGAGGGTATCACTCCCAGACCAGGCAAGTGCAAAGTGGTGAAACCCTTGGACCAAAGAGAGACATTTTGGATAGACCACCTGAACTCCTTATCCCCGGGGGGTCTTAACGAAGAGTTCAATTTCGCTTTCTACATATGAGATTATTTTGGAATCTATTTTCACCAGTTATTCTATTGCATAATGGATTACTGTGAATGTTTTTTGTTATTTCTTGGAATTGAAAATATGAGAATGAGGATTAGTCATCCTATGGTTTATTCCATATTTGTATCTTGTGAAGATTTGTCTTTCAATCAAGTGTGTCCTAACTATACCACATCATTCACGAGTGGTGGATTTTCTTTTAAGGAGCAAGGTGTATATCATGTAAAGGTACACTACTAACTTGCATCATGGCCAATTTTGGAAGATCATGTACGCATATCATTCTGTAATTTTTGTATCATATACATTGTAATACATGCTATTCACTCACATCGTATTGGGTTACACAATTTTGAGTATATAAATCTAATTTTAAGAACTGATGAGGATAAATATATTCATACGTAACCCTCAGGGTTTATTTACAGTAATATCATGGTCAATTTTAGAAGATCAAAGTACTGTGAGGGGTCAGAAATGAGAGACATACAAAGTTGTAGGTTCTTAACATTTGTCAGGTTTATTGAAACAAAAAGGGTGGGATAAAGGCCTATTAGTAATGAGAATGTCCCTAGCTACGAAACGAAAACTAAAGCAAGTTGACCTTGTGGCCAAATTATATCTGACCCTCACACTAGTATATGCAAAAGAATGTGTAGGGTAAATGTCTCTCTTTCCAACTTAGCAAATGAAGAGTATGAAAGTTCAAATAGGTAATTCCAACAAAGCAATCCTTATATTTAGGAGTTGGCTCCCTTCCCTTGAACCAAATCAGAAGTCTATTGGAAATATGTTGTTCCAACAATGGTCTGTCCAAATGAATGCTATCATTTCTTTTCTCTTTTACAAAATAAAAGTCTTCCTTGGATTAACTAAGTAAAAAATGTCTCATCCATAGAATACTAACATCCTTGCCCCGGTCATGAGGATACGCCTGAAGCCTGCCTCCAAACTGGTACGACTCTGATCTTGCAGAGCAAAAACCTAAGGGCAGAGCTGCTGAACGGAAGTGGCACACTTCAGGCTCACCCTCTGACAAACTGGCCTGTCGCCTGATCCAGGGACACTACAGGCTCTCCATCCGTGCCAAGAAAAGAGCCCACATTTATGCACGAGTGTCCAATGCATCCAACAACAGGGATGAACTCTTCAAAATCTGCTGAGAACTTGCAACTCATCCACAGCATCCTCTGCTCCTATGTAACACTCACCTGATTCCCACGGAGGCGCAGGTCTGGCTTCGAGTGCTGATGCTTCTTCAATGGTGAAGCGCAGGACTCTGAAGATGGACAGGAAGGGCCCTCTACTCTGGCTTCTCCGGCTCGCAGGAATATTCCCCTGTGCGTGAAAAGGGAGTATTACCTACTGACTGAGTTATGCTCAAGCCTCCCACTCTCTTCCAACCCTCCACGATACCCTTCCACGATTCCCCGTGAAGTCTCACCTTAGGGTCTGAAAGGACAAGCTCTCCATCCTGCTTCTGACGCAGGGGCGCGTTGAACCCATTTACTTCACTGGATTGAGGTTGGATGGGAGTTCAGGTAAGCTTGATTATACTGGTAAGGCGCTGTAAAAGTTCTGTTGCAAGTTCAAAAGTTCAAGCTTTAAATAATAATGTTCATTGTCTTTTTTCAGGTGATGAATGAAGATTCCTTTGGAGACTTCTTGCAACAAAGCGCTGATGTTGATGTCTTTTCCCCATAGGGGCCGGGGTTCGGAATGCCGGAGGTATGGCGCCACCCGAAGTGAAACGTGCAGTTCTAGTAAAGATCTGGTAAGTCCTAGATGAGCGCTCAGGTAATGTTTTTGCATTCGCTCATCTAATGTCTTTGGGCCTCATTACGACCCTGGCGGAAATCGTGGCGCCAAATGCACCATGGAGCACGGCGGAAAGCTGCCGATAGCGCCATGGGGGTTGGCGGATTTACCGCCCCATTCCGACCTTGGCGGGGCGGTAAATCCCCATTCCCCATTTTACCCTTCCCCATTCCCATTTTTGCCCCATAGGGTATAATGGGAGTGGGGAAGGCGTTAATTACGCCACCGTAAAATACGGTGGCGTAATTAACAACAGGGTCCCGTAGCGCCATGGATTTCTCCGCCCGGAAAAACCAGGCGGAAAACGCTCCATGGCGCTACGGGAACTCGTAGTAGGGCGGACGGGTCCGCCGCGAATACCGCTGGCGTAAACCCACTCCGCCAGGGTCGTAATGAGGGCCTTTGTCTTTTTTCCCCATAGGGGCCGGGGTCCTGCTTGGAAGCAGCAAGACCCGAAATTAAATGTGAATGACCCAACAGGTAAGTCTTAGAAGGAAACTGAGCTTTTCCTATTCCCTTCCTTCTCTCACCTCTTATTCGTGTCTTTTTCTCTAGGCTCTGGGAAGTGGCTGCGTATGCGGATGATCGCTGCTGAAGATGGAGGAACCCAGGAAAGGTGAGTGAAATGCAGCGCTGCAGCGATCGTAACGAAATGCTTTTAAAAATGATGTCTTCCCTTTCAGGATCGTCGGTGATGTCTCCGTGGTGCAGATTAGCTGGTAGGTCTCTTGTCTCCCTTTGCAGGTGACCCAGGATGCTGACAGGCGTGGCTGAAGTCCAGATGCAGGAGCTGACACGGTGAGCGTCCAGCTGCGAATAGCAGAACAACACGAAGCGTGAGTTGCTGATCGGGTGTGGTTTAAATAGCTTTGGAAGAAGTCCCAAGTGTGTATCCTTCCTCCGATCAGGTATGTATCCTTCCCCGACCACACCCGGGTGGAAAGTAGTCCCATAGGTAAAGTAGTTCCTATTCAGGCCTCAAGAGGGCCTGGATGTGGCAGCATGGTCTGCATCAGGTAAGTGCACATTAAAACACTTGAACACATGTCTAGCTTTATGAGCCTGGCGCCTAAGGCGCCAGGACAGAGGTCCAACATGAGCCTGGCACCTAAGGTGCCAGGACTGCGTCCAAAGGGCCCCAGCTTGGGCCCGCTGGCACTCCCCTGGGGGAAATGATACCTGCCTCTGGGGTTGCTGGGTCGGACCTGGCTCCTTGGAGGTAGGCATCATGACAGTACCCCCCTCAAGGCCCCTCCCAAGGTTCTTCCCTCCGGGGGTTTGGGCTTGTTCGGAAATCTCCGGTGAAACCTTTGTACTAATCGAGGTGCGTGGACATGGTTACTAGGCTCCCACGATCTCTCCTGAGGTCCATATCCCTTCCAGTCAACAAGATAGAAGAGTTTCGTCTTTACCACCTTGGAGTCTAAAATGTCTTTAACTTCGAATTTTAATTCCCCTTCAATTTGAACTGGATCTGGAGGCTTGGACAATCGGGTTCCTGGTTGTACTGGCTTCAAAAGGGATGCATGAAAAACTGGATGAATACGCATGTTGGACGGTAGATCCAGTTTAAAGGCCACTAGGTTGATTATAGCTTTGATGGGATAAGGTCCTATGAATCTGGGATTGAAGGTTCGCGGGCCCTTGAGGGGTAAATGTTTAGTTGCTATCCATACCTGGTCTCCTACTTGGTAAGGAGGAGTTTTACTTCGGTGCAAATCAGCGTTTTCTTTATACTTTTTCTTGGCATTCTGTAAATGAGTTGCAGCTTCTTTGAAGGCTCGGGTTATTGTGGAATGCAGATGATTTACTGCGGGCATTTCCAGGGTCAGAGGTGGATCTAGATCAGAGGTCCGAGGATGGTGACCATACAAAGTATAAAAGGGGGTTTGTCCGGTTCCAGAATGCACTGAATTGTTGTATGCATATTCTGCGATCCAAAGGATGTCTTTCCAATTTAACTCGGATTGGTGTAACATGCACCGAAGATATTGCTCGAGAGTCCGATTGGTTCTCTCGGTTTGTCCGTCGGTCTGGGGGTGGTGTCTGGTGGATAACCGCACATCTATTTGTGCTAGTTGGCAACACTTCTTCCAAAAATGTGAGATAAATTGACTTCCACGATCCGAGACTAAAATGGAAGGGAAACCATGTATGCGAACTATATTCTCCAGGAATTCCTTGGCCAAGGTGGAAGCTGAAGGCAAACCCTTTAAAGGGATAAAGTGGGCCATTTTTGGAGAATAGGTCCACAATTACAAGGATTGTGTTGTAACCAGCACAAGGAGGCAGATCTGTTATAAAGTCCATTGACAGGGTGTGCCATGGTGCCGGTGGAATATCCAAGGGTTGAAGTAGGCCGGCTGGCCTTTTCTTTTGAGCCTTGTTTTGGGCGCAAATTCCACAAGACAGTACAAAAGACTTTATGTCTTTTCTCCAAGAAGGCCACCAGAAGTGGCGTTTGATTTTTTCCTCCGTTTTAGCGATACCAGGGTGTCCTTCCATTAAAGATTCATGATGATGGGCAATAACAAGTTCTTGCAAATCTTTACTTGGCAGAAACAACCGCTCCTGGAAGTAGGGTAAGTCATCCTTAACGGTGTAATGAGGACCCTTTTGACTCCATTCCAGTAAGGTTGAAGAGTCTAGAAGTTGTTTTACTTGCGTTTGGATATCCTCAATAGATTGCAATGAAGTTAAGCCTAAGATTCTTTGCTCAGGTATGATGGGCACAGGTTCTAAGCTCGAATTAGGTTCTTCCATGCCAATCCGGGATAAGGCGTCTGCTTTTCCATTCTTGCAGCCAGGGCGATAGGTAATTACAAAATCAAATTCCGCAAAGAATAGAGCCCATCGGAGTTGTCGTGAAGATTGAGCTTTGGCCGTCTTTAAATACTGTAAGTTTCTGTGGTCCGTAATTACGGTGATGGTGTGTCTTGCCCCGAGAAGGTAGTGACGCCAAGCCTTGAAAGCAGATTTGATGGCCAGTAACTCTTTATCGGTAATTGCGTAGTTGATTTCAGGAGGAGAACATTTTCTGGACCAAAAGGCCACTGGGTGTAGTTGGTTAGTTTTTGGGTCTCTTTGCGACAGGACAGCTCCCATGGCCGAACTGGAAGCATCAGTTTCCACTATGTACGGGAGATCTGGGTGCGGGTGCTTCAATACAGGTGCAGAGGTGAATTTGGTTTTCAGGTCCTGGAAGGCTTGTTCGGCCTCAAGACTCCATTCGAAGCATTTGTTTTTCTTTAGGAGAGTGGTGATGGGTTGGACTGTTCGGGAAAATTCCAGGATGAATCTTCGATAGAAATTGGCAAAGCCGAGCATGCTCTGAACTCCCTTCACCGAGCTTGGAGATGGCCATTTGAGGATGGCGTCCACCTTTCGCGAGTCCATTCGGACTCCTTGAGGTGTCAGGATGAATCCGAGAAACTCAACTTCTGTGGTATGAAAAACGCATTTTTCGAGTTTTGCAAATAGTCTGTGCTGGCGCAGTTTCTCAAGAACTGCCCTAACATGTTTTCTGTGATCAGATTCTGAAGAAGAGTACACCAGGATGTCGTCAATGTAAACAATGACGCAGACATCGATAAGTTCCCGAAGAACATCATTCATAAAGTACTGAAAGGCGGCAAGTGCATTGCACAAACCGAAGGGCATCACCTGATATTCGAAGAGCCCAAATTTGGTGCGGAATGCAGTCTTCCATTCGTCGCCTTCTTTTATGCGCACCAGGTGATAAGCTCCTCGGAGATCTAACTTGGTGTACACACAAGCGTCTTTCACCTGGTCGATAAGCTCAGGGATCAAGGGCAGAGGATAACGATTCTTAATCGTTATTTGATTTAGGGCGCGATAGTCTATACACGTTCTAAGGTCACCTTCTTTTTTTGGCACGAAGAACAGAGCTGAAGAGACAGGAGACTTGGACGGGCGAATAAAACCATTGGCTAGGTACTGATCTAAATACTGACGCAAATGCAGGTTCTCAGGTTCCGTAAGAGCATAAATCCTACTACAAGGTAGTTGAGCATTGGGTACCAGATCGATCTGGCAATCATAAGACCGATGGGGAGGTAACGTGTTAGCCTGTTCTTTCTGAAAAACGTCTTGGAGTTCTTGGTATTCTGACGGTAGCTGTACAAGGGTGGAAGTAGCTGTGGCTAGACCCATAGCTGGATTTCTTGGATAACAAGTTGGTTCACAATCAGGAAAACTTATCTTCTTTGCTCGCCAGTCAATTCTGGGATTATGTGTTTCTAACCAAGGAATTCCAAGAATTACTTGAAATTGTGGGGCCTTGATCACATCAAACACGATTGCTTCCCGATGTCCATCCTGACCCACCAGTGTCACTTCAACAGTGGAATGCGTTACAGGCCCTGAGGCTATTTCGGATCCATCTACTGTAGTAATGACATCTTGGGTTACTTTCGGGCGGAGAGGAAGCTTAATCCTGGAAGCCAATTCACGGTCTATGTAATTTCCAATAGCTCCACTGTCGATGTATGCTTTTATAGCATGCAACTGCTGAGGCTGTTTTGGGTCCACGAGCACCATTGGCATGACGAAATGCGAGGTCAAAGAGTTAGTTTTCAAGCTCGGCCAGCGGACCCCTACGCTTGCCGGGCTAGGTCGTTTCCCGAATCAGGTGTCACTAATTCGTTATCAGTAGCTCCAACCACCTTCTTAAGTGGTTTAACTGGACAATTTCGAAGAAAGTGACCGGAAGTCCCGCAATACAGACAAAGTTGCATTTGCCGCCTTCTCTCTCGTTCTTTCTGCGTTAATGGTCCTTTAACACCACCGATTTGCATAGGTTCAGATACGTCGGTACTCTTGGAGGTAGCGTGGGTTTTGATCGGTGCTCGGTTTTCATACTTGAACCGATCTGCTTTTCTATTTTGAAGTCTGTGATCAAGTTGAACCACCAAGTCAATGCAGTCTGCGCAGACCTTGGGTGGGTTTACTATCTGAGCTAGAACATCCTTAAGCTCTCCGTGCAGGCCTCGATGAAACAATGTGATCCTTTTGCTTTCTGGCCATCCAGTTTCCACAACCAGTCTGTTAAAGGTGGCTATGTAGGACAGAAGATCCTGATTACCTTGTCGTAAGGATAGCAGTTCGTTATCAAGGGCCTGTCCTTGAGAGTGTCGAGCGAACAATCTTTCCATGCTGGCCTGGAAGCCCTGAAAATTCTGGATAATGGGATCATCCTGATTTACCAATGGAATAGACCAGTCGGCAGCACTGCCACTGAGGTAAGATAGTATAAAGGCTACCTTGGTCTGGTCGCTAGGGAAGGCTCCGGGTCTGCATAGAAAGTGTAAACGACATTGGTTCATAAAGACGGCATATTTCTTGGGATCCCCCGCAAAACGTTCAGGCGGGGCCAAAGGCATGTGTCCAGGTAGATTAATTTGTACCGGGTTACTCAAACCCATTGATGTGGAAATGTCTCCGGAATTAGGTAAAGGAGTGTGCCCTGCCTGGGCCTGTAATAACCTTTTGGCTAGGTCATCAGTTCTTTCCTTAGATAAGATCAGTTCTCTTTTGAGAGCGTTAGTCTCCTGGCGGGCTGAGTGCCCCTCTGCCCGTAACTCCCCCAAAAGCTGGGCCAGCTGGTCAGTCTCGCAAGTCTCCATAGCGCCCGGGTGGGAAATTGTGGGTAGGCTTCGCGTTCTGTAACACTCACCTGATTCCCACGGAGGCGCAGGTCTGGCTTCGAGTGCTGATGCTTCTTCAATGGTGAAGCGCAGGACTCTGAAGATGGACAGGAAGGGCCCTCTACTCTGGCTTCTCCGGCTCGCAGGAATATTCCCCTGTGCGTGAAAAGGGAATATTACCTACTGACTGAGTTATGCTCAAGCCTCCCACTCTCTTCCAACCCTCCACGATACCCTTCTACGATTCCCCGTGAAGTCTCACCTTAGGGTCTGAAAGGACAAGCTCTCCATCCTGCTTCGGACGCAGGGGCGCGTTGAACCCATTTACTTCACTGGATTGAGGTTGGATGGGAGTTCAGGTAAGCTTGATTATACTGGTAAGGCGCTGTAAAAGTTCTGTTGCAAGTTCAAAAGTTCAAGCTTTAAATAATAATGTTCATTGTCTTTTTTCAGGTGATGAATGAAGATTCCTTTGGAGACTTCTTGCAACAAAGCACTGATGTTGATGTCTTTTCCCCATAGGGGCCGGGGTTCGGAATGCCGGAGGTATGGTGCCACCCGAAGTGAAACGTGCAGTTCCAGTAAAGATCTGGTAAGTCCTAGATGAGCGCTCAGGTAATGTTTTTGCATTCGCTCATCTAATGTCTTTGTCTTTTTTCCCCATAGGGGCCGGGGTCCTGCTTGGAAGCAGCAAGACCCGAAATGAAATGGGAATGACCCAACAGGTAAGTCTTAGAAGGAAACTGAGCTTTTTCCTATTCCCTTCCTTCTCTCACCTCTTATTCTTGTCTTTTTCTCTAGGCTCTGGGAAGTGGCTGTGTATCCGGATGATCGCTGCTGAAGATGGAGGAACCCAGGAAAGGTGAGTGAAATGCAGCGCTGCAGCGATCGTAACGAAATGCTTTTAAAAATGATGTCTTCCCTTTCAGGATCGTCGGTGATGTCTCCGTGGTGCAGATTAGCTGGTAGGTCTCTTGTCTCCCTTTGCAGGTGACCCAGGATGCTGACAGGCGTGGCTGAAGTCCAGATGCAGTAGCTGACACGGTGAGCGTCCAGCTGCAAGGAGCAGAACAACGCGAAGCGTCAGTTGCTGATCGGGTGTGGTTTAAATAGCTTTGGAAGAAGTTCCAAGTGTGTATCCTTCCTCCGATCAGGTATGTATCCTTCCCCGACCACACCCGGGTGGAAAGTAGTCCCACAGGTAAAGTAGTTCCTATTCAGGCCTCAAGAGGGCCTGGATGTGGCAGCATGGTCTGCATCAGGTAAGTGCACATTAAAACACTTGAACACATGTCTAGCTTTATGAGCCTGGTGCCTAAGGCGCCAGGACAGAGGACCAACATGAGCCTGGCACCTAAGGCGCCAGGACTGCGTCCAAAGGGCCCCAGCTTGGGCCCGCTGGCACTCCCCTGGGGGAAATGATACCTGCCTCTGGGGTTGCTGGGTCGGACCTGGCTCCTTGGAGGTAGGCATCATGACATCCTACTCCTTAACCAGGCCCTCTGCAATGCACTGGCCTCTCACTTCACTCCCAAAACCATACATACTGAACAGCCTTGTCACGCACTCTCTCAACCCAACTATCCCTCTGCTTCCCCCCTACCATTCACCCTGCTCCTTTCTCCTTCCCCTCCTTCACTCCTGTCTCCCCTAAAGAAGTCACCAGAGTTGTCAACTCCATGAAGGTCTCATCCAAGCAGGTTGCCCCTTGCTTCTCCAGCACCATCAAGGAAAATATTGCCTCTCTCGTGCCTGCTCTGGCTGATTTCTGCAACAAGTCCTTTACTACTGGTTACTACTGGTTATTTTCCATCTTCCCTCAAGTACTCCCTTGTGCGCCCCTCCCTTAAAAAAACCTTGGCAGACCCTTGCTGCCCAGCCAACTACCGCCCCATTTCCCTCACCCCCTTCCTGGGAAACTACTTGAGAAGCTGGCCCTCCCCCAACTCAACTCTCATACCAAACTTGTTGGCAGCCTACATGACCACCAGTCTGGAGTCCTAGCATCCAGAGGCCTGGACACTTCTCTTCTGAACACCCATGAAGAACTGCTTGCATCTCATGACTCCAACTCCCCTGTTGTCCTCATCCTTCTTGATCTCTCTTCTGCATTTGACACAGTGAATCATTCCATCCTCATAATAAAGCTCCATGACACCCTTGGCATCTCGCAGCGGGCACTGGACTGGCTCACCTCCTTCCTAACTGACCGTTCCTCCAAAACCTTTCTTGGCCCTTTCTCCTCTCCTTCTTCCTCGGCTACCTGTGGTGTCCCCCAGGGCTCCATTCGTTCACCCTGGCTCTTTAACATATACCTTTCTCTGCTGGCACAACTCATTTCCTCCTTCTCCCCCAACTTTCAGTGCTACTCTGATGATACACAACTTTTCTTCAAACTTCCTACTGACGCCCTTTCACCCTCCTTCATCCCTGACTGCCTCTTAGACATCCAGGCCTGGTGCACTGCTAATGTTCTCTGCTCAATGCCAGCAAAACAGATTCTCCCTATTGGGTCCCCTGCACCATACTTCTTCCCTACACTCTGGCCTTACTCCATGAACTCCCTCCTCCCACCTCCACTGAAGTTAGGAATCTCGCAGTCATCTTTCACTGCTCCCTTTCCTTCATCCCTCATATTCAGGACATTGCAAAGAAGTCAGTTCTTTCTTCTCAAAGGGACTCTACCCATCCTCACCTTCCCCCAGAAACTCAATGTTACCGTGCTCCGGTACTCTCCAGGTTAGAGTGCAGCAATACCCTCCTCCTTAATTTTCATTCCTCCACGCTGCGACCCCTCCAGCTAACCCAGAGTAGGGCAGCAAGACTTATCCTTAGCCTCAAGCCCAGGGACTGCATCTCTCTTGCCCTAAAAGGCCTTCACTGGCTCCCAGTCTCAGCATGGATTAAATTCAAATCCCTCTGTATCATCCACAAGGCTTTCTGGGGCTTGGGACCACTTTGTCCTCAACGCTTCCTGACCAAACACTCCCCTTCCAGTCTCCTCCATTCCTCTGGAACCAACTCCCTGCATGCTAAGAGCTTAGCTAAACAGATAACTTTCATAGGTAATCACTTTCCTCGGTGGACTCCCTCCTGTGGAATAGCCTCTCTCTCCCTCTGCGTCTTGAGCAAGACAGCCTTAAGTTCCGAAAAAGCCTCAAGACCTTTCTTTTTACCTCTTCCTTCTCCTCCTCTCTTACCTGCTAATCTTACAGCGTCATGACTGATGTGCAGGGTCCTTATGTGCCCGCAGGGTCGTGACCCCCCACATCTCTCATCCCAGCCGCTGTCTTTCTACTACACTTACTTGGGCTCACCCTACCTATAAGTGGTTGTACTTAGGTTCTTCTCTCAGCACTTACCCTGAGCACTTCTCCATGAGCATCAAAACACCTTTCCCTCTCCCACCCCCATCTGCACTTGCACCTTCTGAACATTCACAAGGCATAGTAGGTTCATCTTCCCTTCCCTTTATTCTCATTATTTGTTTGTACGATTAACTTAATTATTTATCCTTGCTGTCCCCACCCTGTTTGCCCTGTGGGCACTTTGAAACAGTTTTGATAATTGTATAAGCGACAAATAAATAAATAAATACATAAATAAATAAATAAATAAATAAATAAATAAATAAATAAATGATTTTGTCAGAATAGCAACACACATATCTTTTCCACAGAGCACTTTTGTTAGGATGGCAAAACCAAATGTCTCTTTCATAGAACACTTTTCTCAGGATGGCAAAACCAAATGTCTCTTTCATGAAACACTTTTCTCAGGATGGCAATACTAAATGGCGTGTTTCATGGAACATTTTTCTCAGGATGGCAATACTAAATGGCGTGTTTCATGGAACATTTTTCTCAGGCTGGCGACACTAATGTCTCTGTGAGGAATTTGAACATCCGCACGGGGAGCATGCGCTCACCCTTGGATTTATTGATTTTTTGGAAATGAAAATGAATGAAGGGCATGGGTGTAATTTTAGGGGGGGACAGGGGTGTTTGTCCCCCCCCCAACTTTCATGGCACACCGTTTTGTCCCCATCAATTTGGCTGGGGCACCTTTTCTTCAGATGGCATGTCCCCCTCCCACCATTTTCAGCAAAGTTACTCCACTGATGAAGGGTGATCAACTTCGGGAAATGTGTTAGGCCATTCCGCACATGTTTTGCCTGCTCACTGCACGCATAGTCAAGTGTACTTCGGGAAGACACAGCTTACAGGCGCTGTCCTCCCCTGTCATGTTAAGCTGGCATGTGACAGCCACGGGTACATCAAAGCATCTCAAGAAGAGGGAAGGTGACACCTTCCTTAGGACATGGCAGACTAATTAAAATATCAAAGGCTCCATGGATCTGCCTTCCTATTGTCTAAACTGCTGGTGGCAGTGTATGCTAATAGGAGTTAAAGGAACAGGCCTGGATCAGGCTTGATTGCAGAATGGACAAGAGGAAAGCAGGACTAACACCTCTTGGATATGCAATGTGTCAACTTGAAGCTAGTTCCCACCATTCGATATGAAGGACAGTGAATGGCATATCCGGATCCACCATTTAACTTAGGCAACCCCTGTAGAGAGGACCCCTTTCAGAGAGACGAAGTATGTGATTTGAGGGAGACATACATCTGTCCTGACCACAAACCTCAAGGGAGACCTGCGCTTGATCAAGAGTACCCAGAGGGCTCAGTTAAACAGGCAGACACTTTTAGCTACATCGGACAGGAAGATGGGTGGGACATAGGAGTAAATGTTCTCACCTCTTACCTTTCCTGTTGCAAAGCACTCTGGTCCTTACCTCACGCATAACAGAAGATTGTTGGTAGGGACCCATGATTGGTTCATTAAGGTAGGCTTAGCATGCACCAATCACTGGGGCCGATTTGGCTTTAAAAGAGGGTTGAGCTCCTCACTTAGCAATTCATCCGACAACTTCAACAGGAGTAAGAAGAACGACTCATTTGGACCCTGGGTGAATGTACAGTCTGACTTACAGCTTCTGCCAGTGAAGGAAGGCCAGGATTTTCAAGATGGAAACTAGATTCCTCCCCTAAACATCTCCCAGGGACCAGAGGGAGATACCAGACTCAGAGGAACCGTCCAGCAGCTCCAAAACCGGTACCCATCCAGCACACAGCATGGCCTGCTAGGTCCTGCCAGCAAGTTTCCCAGGTGAGATGTGCCAGAGAGTCTTTGAACAAAGACAACCACTCTCCTCAGATTTGGACCGTCCCCCTTAAAGGACGACAGAAGCCCTGAAAAGAAGCTAGGAGTGTCACAACAAGCATCAACCAGGGTCCATCTTTTAAGGAAATTTTTAAGGCAGTCAAGCCCTGGAACTGTGACCGGCTGCACCACTGACTGTTGTTACACTGCAGTTACTAAAGCCGTCTGAGACACCTCAGCCAGCATTCCAGATCCACCAACCAGCATAGAGACAACAATTCTTGACCCTGAGCTAACATGTAGGCCAGCCTGCAGCCATCTGTCCAGCCTCACTTGACGAACTGCCTGCCACTTGATACCCGCAGCTGTATCCCATCTTGAACTCTGTCGCAGGAGCTGCAAAGTGTCTTGAAACCGACTCAATGCTGTCGAGTTTCAAGATCATCTCAAGCACCAGGTACATTGTGGTTCTGTCCCATTGGTCCTTCTCCGAAGGCCCCTAGTGACATTTTCGAGCCCTTGCTCCCTTGGTGCTGAAACCAAATAACCTTGAACAGTTAAGACAGATTGCTTTACCGACTACCCTCCTGTCAGTATCCAGTGTGCATCTCTTTCCTATGTGAAACTGTCCGCCCTATGTGTTCCTTTACAGAGGGGTTTGCATTTTGTAGTGTGCTAGAACCTGTCTGTTGTAATAATAATAAAGTCGATATTTTTGTTCAAGCTTGACTGCACAGTCCCTTTTGTCATTGGGTAATAATTGCATTTTCACTGTGCTGCAACTAACGATCCACAACCTTGCGGAGGTAAGCCTGAGGTACCGTCCATGTTACCAAAAATTAAACAAGGAAGTTTATAATTTACTTGTATTTCCAATCTGTTCGGATCCCTACTGGTATACTAGAGGTGAGGGGCTAATTGATGGCTTAGAAACCGATATTCATCCCTGGACCACTAATGCCCTGGAAGTTAATTTGTCACAGTGTCTTTGACAAAACACAGTTTACAACAATAAGTTTTCTCTTTTACATGATTAGTTCCCTCCTGGTATACTATCCTGCCAGGAATTTCGCAACTCAATCCTTTAATATCCTTGTTTTCTCTCATGCCAGGACTCACACATATCTCATTGTCTACTCTCCTGCCAGGTATCTCTATCAAAAAAGGATTATGATGTCTTTCTGTAAGCTTTCTTCCACTTTAGTTATTACACAATCATATTTCTTCAATAGAACAACTTGTTGACTTCAGTGACTACTTGCACCACTTTCCCCCATGCAGCCATTTCATAGATGAGGGGTTGTTCAAGCTCTGTCAACCTTTCTTTTAATCTCTCTTGGATCTTGAACCTTGGCAATGCTTGTTCCAGATTTCCCCCAACTGACATATCATGTCTGGAGAACTGCACAACTTGTGTCTCTTTAACTCTCTCACAATATATTTTCGCTTATGGCAAGGCTGGTTACAGGTTTCCCCCAACAGACATCTCATGTCAAGAGAATTGTAACATGTTTGCCTTCAATTTTTAATTTGCTTCAGTCAATATTCAAAAATATCTTTCAAATGCTCATTAACGTTTTTGCACGTCCCGGGGCCCAACTCACTATCAGGCTGACTCCCCGGTATACCATGCTATTGCTGCAAGAGTCTATCGCAGGACTGGTTTACCCATCTGAGAAGAGGTTTGTTTGGTTCCCGTGTCAGTGTGTGCTTCCTTTGCTGCCAGAACCGGCACGGCTCTGCAGGACCTCACCTCCCCTGACCCTGCTCCACTTCGTTCACCTTTTCTTTACCAGAGTCTCTCTTCTCCAGTTTAGAATGCTGTACACTTGCTGCTGGCAAACGTTCACTGCTCTCCCTGCAGATCTTTCTCCCCTCTGCTACCGGTCTTGCTTCCTGCTCTGCGTCCTTCCTCGAGCCTCCAACTGCAGGTAACCTTGGGGTTTAGATGTCCCATGCAGCTGATTTAGTGTTGGACAACTAGACTGCACTTCAAGCTTAAAGTCACATTTCCTCCTCATTGACTCCTTTTTCTTCTTCTTCGTCTCAGTATGGCAGTTGTCATGGTAATTGGAGTCCATATTTGTTCTATACTTCTCAAGGCGATATTGTTTTAAATATGTGTTGGATTAGGGATTGTCAGAATCAGGAGAGGTTATGTGAACATTATGTGTAGTGATGTTTTGCTCAGAACTCCTATCCAGATAAAAATCTTTATAATCACGGGATGTTGAATGTAAAGCATGCATACCTGAGGGATAAAATGTATTCAGTGGTTTAGGTTTTAACATGGGAAGGATTTGAAAATATGACAACATGGCATCAGGTATTTAGGGTTTATGGGGTTTTCCTCTTCATCTCTTCTACAGAAGTAATCACATCTCCCTGACAGCCATCTCCTCGCATGTGATCCACCCTCATATTACCACACCCAGAGTCGGGAAAAGGTAGCGACTTTCTTCCCCTGGCCACATGGGAGGAGACTTTAGGCTGGGGATCAGTGACGACTCTGCAGGACTCATCACCATACGCACATTATTCTTTAAATCTTGTACGATACACATTGTCATACATGCTATTTACTCATATCAGATTAGGTTCCACGATTCACAGTCTACAAACCTCACCTTAATAACTGAAGGATTATATATCTTCATATACATCCCTTGTGGTGTATTTATAGTAATTATTTTGCTCCCGTCATTAGGGTGTACTATCAGATTGTTTTGACAAAATGCTCGTCAATCAACATTGACTACCATGCGTCTATGCGATGATGTCATCACGCTGATGGCATCCTCGTGTGCACTCGGTAACAGACTTTTTAGTTTCAGTACCCAATGTACATCCCCCAGGGACACTCAAACTTTCCTAGGCAGAGCACTGATGTACGCACAATTCTTCACCAGGTGAAAGGTAAGCTGTCGCATTAGTTCCCTTATAATATGGCCAATTTGGATCATTGCCACTTTCAAATAAGGCTTTCTTGACACACTGGTTTTACATTTTAGGATTCAATAACCAGTTCTTGGCAACACTGTGTTGAGATTCATTAAGGAGTAATATTGAAAATACAGGTATTGCCTTTTTTGGATGGTATTGTTTGAATTTTGCAACCACAAAATATTTAATATTGGTTGGTTAACAATGGGATATATATATCTTCTTCAGATTTGCAAGGATTTTAATAGTTAAAATAGACAGGAAGGTAGGATGAAAACTTGTTTTCCATACTTGTTCCAACAGCATGGTTAAGTATTTTGTTGCATATACACTTAGTTACTTCTGTTATTTATCGATTTTTTCTAGACTTTGGTATCTGAGGATTGTACTTGTATTTTATTTGTATTTTATAGAGCACCTTAAGCCAAAGCGCTGAACATTTAAAACTGGACACAGTACAATAAAAGTGAATAGACATTCAAATCCAGATAACGATCAATCAGGGATGTTAAAGTAGGTACGTTATTAGAGAGGCACGAAAAAGAGAATATACAGTAATGGAGTGATGAGAAAGTGGGAGACCGTTCCAGTTGAGAGGAGCAAGAAGCTCAAAAGATCGGAAACGAGACTGGGCACATGAGGGACGAGGGACCACAAGTCTAAAGAGGGAGGAAGACCGGAGAGAACGAGATGGAGTAAAGAAAGATAAGAGCACAGCAAGGTAGTTAGGCGCAAGACCGTAGAGGGATTTGAAAACGAGACAAAGAAAGTGAAATTTGATTTGAGAATGGAAACGTAGCCAGCAAGTGTAGCGAGAGAAGAGGAAATAGAATCTCGATAGAGAAGAAGACAGAGCAGTCGAATGGAGGAAATAAAAACTTAAAAGGTCGAGGCTGGAACATGGAATGCCAAACAGAGTAGTAGACTAATAGAAGAGTCGAGAGAAGATCAGTGAGGAAATGAAATGTTTTGATGCTTGGAAGGTGAAAAAAGGATGAGCTTTGCGGATGTTATGAAGATGGAAACGACAGGAACAAGAGGTAAGAGAAATATAATGAGAAAAAGAAAATTTGAGTCAAAGTGGAGACCAAGATTACGGACTAAAGGAGGAGATGATAGCAGCAAGCTGTGATGTGTATAAAGAAAAGAGAAAGGGGCGTAGGACTGGCCCGGAGGTAGCCCGTAGTCAAGCGAGAAATACGTGAGGTCTTGTCTGCCCAAGAGGAAGAAAATGTTTGGTTAGTCAAAAAAGAAATAAACCAAGATAGCACAGAACCCTTGAGACCAAATGAAGAAAGTGATGCCAGGAGCAGAGAGTGATCCACAGTGTCAAATGCATTGGATAAGTCAAGAAGCATAAGAAAAGAAGAATGTTTAGAGTAAGGAGCTGAAAAAAAGGAATTTAGCACAGAGATCAAAGCATTTCAATACAGTGGAGGGGACAAAAACCATACTGAAATCGAGGAAGAAGAGAAAGATCAGTGACAAATAAATAAACAAACAAACACATGAGGACATCTGGGAATAAACAAGCCATTCTAAGATTTTAGAAAGATAGGATAGGAGAGACATAGGAAATTGGAAACAATCAAACGATTAGCTGTAGGTTTTCAAAGATAGAAATAATAGATGTATGTTTAAAGGATGCAGGAAAGGTAGACGCACAAAGACAGATGTTAAAAAAAGAGACAAGCTAGGGTACACAAAGAGAATAGAGCTTAGGAATAAGAGCGGAAGGAAGTGGATCCGTAGGAGAAGCATTAGGGTGAGCCCTGGTAAATTAAAGAACATCAGTAATGAAAACAGGAGCGAAATGAGAAATGGAAGCAGAAGGCGTAGGTGCAGGAGGAGATGATGTGCCTAGGGGAAAAGAAGCTTCAATATCTTGATGAAGAGAGAGAACTTTCGAAGAAAAGAAATTAGCAAAATCAGAAGCAGACAAGATAGAGTTAAGAGACTGGTCAGGGGTGGGAGGAGAAAGAAGTTGTGCAAGAGTTTGAAAGAGATGCCTAGGGTGGGTGGATTGAGTGTGGAGAAGATCAGAGAAGTAAGCACACTTTGTGGAACGTAAACAGTTGTCATAGAGAGCGTGATAGGGAAAGTTGGAAGAATGATCATATGAAGATTTAGATTTAAGCCAACGCCTTTTGAGTCGGCCAAGAAAACGCTGAATGGAGCCAATGTGAGGGGATAGCCAAGGTTGAGATGGTTCCGAGTGGGGTGGAAAACAGACAAAGGATAGAGTTGGTCAAGACAGGAAATAAGAGATGAGGCAATAGCAGATGCCGCCTCATCAGCTTTGAGAGCGGAAAAGAGTGAAGGAAGAGGAAGAACAGAAATACAGGTAGTGTTATAAAGTGTAGGATTAAAGCTACATAACTCATGCCAAAAACATGTTTTTGGAAGAGAGAGAACATGAGAGTTTTAAGAGATTGAAGGCAGCAGTGACACTAAGAGTAGATAATAATCTGACAGGTAAACAGGTTAGGCTAGTCCTGGGGAAGCAGTAAAAGTTGAGAGGAAACATTACATCAAGCGAGGAACCAGTTATATGTGAAGGGGGAGTTGCAAGAGGCACAAGAAAGTGAGAGGCAAGAACTTAAAGAAACGGAATAGTGGAATGGGTAGAAAATAAGTGAAGGTTGAAGTCGCCTAGTAGTACAAGAGGAGTGGGGCTAGGTAAGAGGTGGGACAAGAGATGATGCCATCACAGAAAGAGCCAACCTGGCCAGGAGGACGATAGACAATCATGAATGAAACAGCAAGAGGATGGACTCTAGTCAGAAATGCATTGGATCTGATTGTTTGCATTTGTCTCTAGAATAAACCCACAATTATTTTACCATTATGGACATCAATGTATTCACTATTACGATTTTCTGATTGGTGGTTTAAGTTGATTTGAGAATGTGATAAAGGAATATGAAACTAAAGCAAGTCATGTGTCACAGACAGAGAAGGTCCTTCCGACCTTCATGGCTGTCCAACATCCTCCTAAAGTGCACTGCCAGTGCCAAAGCGCTATCAGTGTGAGCATATTCCGCCAGTGCCCCGTCTGGGCTTCTGGGCCCTATCATTGAGAGCTTCCTGTGGTCTCACAGTGAGGCAGCGCCCCATCACTGCTGTGGGAGCCAAAGCAGTGTGAGCATCTTAACCCAGAGCCCTATTAGCCACTGAGATCCTGGCAGTGCCACATTCTTCCTGAAAGCCCACTCTCAGCTCCTTAACCTGTAGCGTGAGCAGAGTTGCAGAAGGAGGAGGTTCACACCGATGATACCCTATATCACTGACGAGGCACAGCTGGAGGAAATTCATACTGCGGAAGCTCTATACCAGGGTTGTCCAACTCCAGGTCTAGAGAGCTGGAAACATGTCGGATTTTCAGGATACCCCTCATTAATATTCATGCAACAAATTTGCATAGAATGGTTCTAAATGGTTGCAATTTTATCTCATGAACATTCATGCGGGATATCCTGAAAACCCGTCCGGATTCCGGCCCTCGAGGCCTAGAGTTGGACAACCCTGCTAAATATCCTACAGAAAACCTGCCATGGGTGCTTTCCTCTGCTGTTCATTACAGTCTCGCTAATCCCAAAAGTGATCCTAGCCACTGACGCTATATTCCTTCGTCAGGAAATTCCCACTTGGGGAGCTTTTCCAGACCTCAGTAAATTATGAAAATGGCGAGCAAAAAGTAAATGAAACCATACTGTCGGCTTTCCTGCAATGTGTTTCTAATAATCAGAGCTTATTTGATTGTCTTATGCCGCGAACTTGCAACTGAATTTTCTTTTCCGGTGTTTTGCACAATATTGGCTTTAAATCCACTGAAATCCCCACGAATGCAATACTTATCATGGAGATCCGCAAAATGGAGAATTGCAGCCCGTTGGCCTGCCTTCCTGGCACAGAGCGTCCGCGTGAAACAGGCTGTCGGGAATAAGCAGGGCCAGCATGCATGAAAAGGGGGTTCTTCAGAGAGGCGGGGGTCACCCTTGCAGGCAGCATCTTCGCTCCAGATTGCCTCTCTCTGTCTGACACTGCTGGGCCCGCTGTTCCTCATCCACTGTGACGAGAATGCACACGCTCAACAACCCACTTACAGCCCTCAACATATACCAGCCAAACGTTACATCACACAAACAAAACACAAAGCTCATAGCCACTATAGGTGCCACAGTACTCAAAGTAAGTCCAACACAGAGAAACATGCATGGGCAATGGCAACAGTTTGGGCTTTTGTGTAGGCACGGGAAAAAGCACTTGCCAGGCAATGGAGTGGCATGAACTGGCCATGGATGGTAGCAGGTGCAAAATGGTGGGAATACCTCGGCATCTAATAGCAGTGCCTAGAAATTGCCTAATCCTTGTACACAAGCCAAAACTGTTGGCTTTGCCAGTGCTTGTTTTTAACAGGACTTCAGTGAAGGGTACGTAAAGTGCTTATAAATCGAGTGGCTGAAGGCAGACCTGGTTAAGACATTTTGATTACACCTATTGCGGCTCTACGGCTCCAATCAAATAACTAACTTTCAGCAGACTGCTTTGATAAAACACTAGCAGGCACTTTGAGTGCAAAGTTTGATGATAATGCTTGAGTCAAGTGAGCTCAAAGATTTCCCATGAGGAGGTGTTTTCAGCAGGAAAGGGGTAGGATGGCCATAGGGATTAGCATGGCCATGGCCAGGCAATGGGTGGACAAATAAACAATGCCTACAAGCTGCGTGTCTCTCCTCATATGCCATTCATCCCTATCTGTACTCTAATAGAATCGTTTTGGCTTATAAGTGGCACAAGCGCCACCTACTAGCCAAATGAACAAGAGATGAAGAAAGTAAGGAGAAAAATTGCAGAAAACAATTACACAAGTAGCAGCAAGAAGAAAGACACGCAGAGCACAAATATACAAGCACATGGGCCATGCCCCACACATACAAGACTAAACAAAATGAACGCCTTGAAGCACTTGTGTCTAGGCGCGTTGTAAATACCATGGCCCTCATTACAACTCAGGCGGTGGACCATGGTGCTATTAGCACCATGGTCCATGCCGGATTCCGCCATGGTGGATGGCGGAATTACCGCCCCATTCCAAGGTGAGTGGGGCGGTAATTCCCCATTCACCATTTGCCCTTCCCCATTCCCATTTCTGCCCCATAGGGCATAATGGGGATGGGGAAGGCGCTAATTACGGCACCGTAAATTACGGTGCCATAATTAGCACCAAGGTCGCTTAGCGCCTTGGACTTAAACGCCTGCAAAAAGCAGGCGTTAAAGTGTGAATCAGGCGTTAAGGGTTAACGGCGCCGACGGCGCCGTAAAACCCTTAACGCCTGACTTGTAATGAGGGCCCTATCATATCAATGACAACCCAGAGGGTAGCAGAAGAACTGTAGTGCCCTCTACAAGCTGGGTGTTAATGAGAAGCAGAGTGTACAAATTAGTCTAAGAGGCGCCGGGCCGTAGCAGCACATTGACGTGTATAACACACAGAGGCTGGGCATCTTTCACCTGCAATGTGTTATTGCACAGTTGACACCATTGGAGCCCAGAAAGACCCCAATGCCCGCATGAGGAAATGCACGGTGCACTCCCAATCGCAGGATGTAAATGTCAACTGCACAGCTGTGAAAGCAAAAAGAAGATATTGAGGCTGAGTACCCCAAAAGGAAATACACCAAACGTGGGTTACAAAGAAAGATACAGAGATCTTTATTCTATAACTGAACAGTTTCAAAGGACAAAGCAACAGATAGCTATCAGGCCCCCCAGTATGACATAGCGAGAACCAGCCCTGTTCGGTGTGCATAGTGAGTGGGATTGTACATCAGAATAGTCACACCTTTTATACAGTCCAAAACATGATGTCCAGCCCACCTACAAGTTAATACATCAGATATCTAGGGTTCGTGCCGAGTTTGCATCTTAATTTATGCATCTATACACTTAGGGGTTATCCTTCATACATTCGTCAACGAGTTACAATAGCAACAGTGTGTCTTTGGATTTCTTGTTGAGCCTTCGCACATCTCTTTATACAATGTAGTTAAACAAGTGTTCACATTTCAGTATTTGACTATATTATGTTTAACTTGTGCTCATGGATTAGCTTCGTGGTACAGGTAATCCTCTATACACAGGTCAACGAAGGACAAGGTCTCAGTACATGACCCTAACATTTGGCCTGCATGCAGTTTACATATTAACTTGTACACAGAGGTCAAGAGGGCCATGTTACATTCGGAATGACACTGTCCACCATCTTAGAACACGGAGTGACTTTAGAGAGAGAATCTAAAATGGCGGATGAACCTAAAATGGCGGCTTACACAGATTTAAGGTCAGGACCTTGCAACGCGGATTTCCTCGCAGAGCGACTTGGCCTAGGCCAATATATATATACATGATTTAGAGGGTATAATATGATTTCCTGTTCGACAAACCCTCCTTTTGGCCTATGCCAAGCGCTAAACTAATTCTAATCACTTTACGAACAATCCCATGTCTCAATGTCCATACACCCTGAATCACCGTCGGAGATATCAATCGCCATTAGATCGGTTACCAGAATTTCTTTCAGCACATATTCATTGAAGTTCTGGCGTATATCTTGCGTCCTAACGTACCCATCGCCTGTGCGCAACATACCCCTAGCATCAAACATATACCAGGAAGACACTGTATACAGCAACAAAGGAACAACAGAATTCCCAAAATGATTAGCAAGACCAAAAGTATCTTCCAACCCCAAGATGGCAAGAAGTCCCAGAACTAAGTGCTAAGATCCCAGTTTCCCTCGGGGTCATGCACTTCTGAACTTAAGACATGCAGATTCTGTATTGCCTTGAAGATAGTTGGGGAGGAATCTGGACAAAAACACAGCAAGCGGACCGCACTAATTTACATACCCCTCCACGTTCAGCTAGGATGACATCTAATGCCATCCGGTTATGAAGTGCTACTAACCTTATTGCTTTCTGTTCTAGAGTCATATTATAGAGTATGTCAGTGGTCCGGTTGATGGTTCTCTACAGTACTCTAGCTAGTCTCCTGATATCCTCAGAGTTCATTATTTGTCCCCAGAATGGCACAAAGGACTTTGCTACATCTCCCAAAACTTGTGCTGGAGTGTCACCATCCTCGTCCCGCCATGGACGAGCCTTTGAAACCTCTACAGTACTGGCTATGAATACCCCGGGTAACAGGATCCCTAAATAACAAGTTCCCTGCCAATCCCTGGGTAACCATGGAAATGCTACATTACCACAAACAAAGTAGACAGGTTTGCCTACATACAAAGGTCTGTCTTCCCCAGTCAAATTTGCAACGTTGGCGCAACCTTTAAAATCACCCATTGACTGAGTACCATTCCTCTGTATGCAGAAAGAAACTGAATCGGGGCTATGGTTAACAGTGTAAGAAGGAGGCGTGGCATCCTTATTGCCTATAGGAGCCATTTTAAAAGAAATCAAAGATTGGAAAGGACGAGACGGTCTATCAGAAGGTCTAATAGAAGCAACATTGAGCTTACTTCTATTTGGAAAAAGTGAGCATCCTAAGGGAGTCAAAACACGTTTTTCAAACTAATTCAAATTAGTCCCATCAAAGTTCCCTGAGGTGCTATCGTTCCAGCGACCAAAGAATAATGCTCTAAGAGAAGCATAACATGCAGTTGTCAAAGGTAAAGGATGAATATACCAATCTAGCCCCTTATCCCCATGTTGCAGTAAATGCAAACAAACCCAACATTTGGACTTATTAAAGATGCCATGTGTAGCATTCATGATGAGTAACAGCGTATTATTGTAATATCTCTGTCTATGCTGAGAATCCCTAGGAGACAGAGTGTGCAGATGCACAAAAGGAGTAGAAACAGTAGGTACATTTTCAGTCGGTAACAATTTCTCGAGCGGATGTACTTCTTCTAGATACCAGAAGCCTAAATAAATGACTATTATAAAACCAATTAACATTATCAACAAACAGCAATACGTTTTCAGGGCCCATATTGCAGACTGTCCTTTTTCGCAGCTGGTCACACGTTCGCTTATCAGTCCTGTACAAGCGGTAGCGGTGGCAGGAATTGTAATCTTCAAACGAACACGCCAATGTTTTTTGGCTGGCGACCTCCGGGCCGAGCATCTTCTTAGTCCTTCCACATCCCTAGCCAACAGAATCCCTGTGTAGACAATAGATCGGGCTAAAAAGGCAAGCCCTTGATGATTCTCCTCGATCGCACAGCCGAACCGTGCAGTAGGTCTATATCCTAGGTCGCAGATCGTACCTCGTGCTTCCTGGTACTGAGTGATCTGAGAACAAAGTGTTGTCACTTCCTGTTGTAAGCGATGTATCAAGAACAAGAGAGGATGCAAGATCCGGAACAACAGCTTCCGGAGACAAAACTATTGGAGAGTGTGGAGGCAAATGGCTGTTTCCCCAGGCCCCACGGGCTCAGGGAGAGTCTCTGACGCACTCTCGATGCTGTTTACTGCTTCAGGATCATTGATTGCAGTACTGATGAGGGGTTCTGTTTCTTCTGTATCGTATGGCACTGGGTGTGGAATCTTCTTGGTGTGGGTCGCGTGGATCCAATTTTTTCTGCCCGACACCCGCTCAGCCGTTTGCGTGACCAGCAGAACTTGGAAGGGGCACCGACACCGAGGTGCAAGGCAAGACGGTCGCTCAAATGCTTTAATGAGAACCCAGTCACCGGTCCATATGCTGTGACCGGGGCCCTCGTATCATACAGGTAAAGCCTCTCACACCTGGTGATAAATCAAATACAAGTTTTTAGTCAACTGGCTACAATAATCTGAAAGAAGTACATTTTCCACATTTCGCAGTGAACGATTTTTCGGAAGGTTCCAGATATTAGCATGCCTCCCCATAACGACCTCAAAGGGAGAGAGCCCAGTCTTAGTTTGAGGGGTCGTACGCATGGATAACAACACGATTGGTAAGGCGTCCTGCTATTTTAATTTGGGTCCGGCACACGTCTTAGCAAGCTTGTTTTTGATGATGCCATTGTGTCTTTCTACTAGTCCGACACTCTGAGCGTGTTTGGCCGAATGGAACCGTTTAACGATCTGTAATCCCGCGCATATCTGCAGAATTACCCCAGCGATAAAATGTGGACCATTATCAGACCAGATGACTCTTGGTAGCCCGAACCTAGGAAAATATTCCTTTAACATTGTCTTTGCAGTAGTCATGGCTGTAGCGTCTTTAACAGGAAAAGCCTCAACCCATTTGCTAAAAGCACAAATGACAACTAACACGTATTTCAAGTTATTACATCATTCTATTTAAAAGAAGTCAAAATGTATAACCTCGAAGGGGACAGAAGGTGGACCAAAACTTCCCCTAGGAGTTGATGTTCCCTTTCCCACATTATGCCGTAAACAGATCATGCAGTTTTGGACAAAACGTTCAGCTACCTTAGAGATTTTGTCATTCATCCATACATTTCCCAGCATTTTTGTAATCTTGCGGGCACATATATG
The DNA here is from genome assembly GCF_040938575.1 of Ambystoma mexicanum. Lineage (NCBI taxonomy): Eukaryota > Metazoa > Chordata > Amphibia > Caudata > Ambystomatidae > Ambystoma > Ambystoma mexicanum. The sequence continues at coordinate 1,153,890,019 of NC_090926.1, read as the reverse complement.
TGTAGGGCCATGAGCCATGACAACCATCAACATAATATATGCGTCAGGAAGTAGCCATTTCCCTTAAACTCTGTCCACCTAACACCCATCATCATCAAGTTTCCCCAAGCCCTCAGCCCCCTTTTTAGACTCTTCTAATGTGACATCGGCTTGGATATCCCTCACAGAATCGATACTCTCATCCATAGTACAGGCATTTGTGGCTTCCCTTGAAGTATATATGTCTAAAGAGAGGTCAGTGGCAGTCTGGTTAGCTATCTGGTCAGCAAAAGCATTCCCTTTTCCTATGGTTGTATACAAATTGTTCGTTTTACAACTGTTCGAATTACAATTGACCTTTTCACAATTGACCGAATTGTGAAGGTCAATTGTAACATATATGTGGGGGGAAACCCCCCACACCCCCCACCCAACGCCAAACCCCCCAAAACCCATATATATATAAAAAACTTTGTTAAAGGGACGTTATGGTTCAAAGTAAAACCGAAAAACCCCTGAAATTCGGCAGTTATGGTAAGATAAGCAACCATAACTCACGCCACCGTGCACTGCTAACACTAACACCCAGGACATCAAAGATGACATCACAAATGTCACTGATGACATCACTGATGACATCACATGGCTGGCTCTCCCTTTTTTTCCTTTACTGACATATCTAACCCACATAGTTTTCTTCAGTAACAGTCAGGAAGTAAAAACTGAAAAGGTACTATATTTGTAGACTTAGGGTCAAGTCAAATCATATGGAACATATACATAGCGGAAGACACAGGCTTGAAAGAGAGCAATCCTTTCTGTGCATGAAGATAATCATTAGGTTTATCAGCACTTTCTTATAGTTTTATTTTTATTACTCTACCTTCCCTGTATATGCTCATATTCGTATACATTATACTCACTCTCCTTTCCTTTGGGTGCAGTCACATCATGTGATACACATACATATGGTAAGTAGCAGCTTTGAAACAGAGCAATAGTTTCTCTGCATAAAGACAATCAGTTAGGTTATGAACTCTTTCTGCTACTACTTCTGCTTTTTTGTTTACTTCACTGTCCCTGTATATACTCATATTTGTATGTGTTGTTGTCTCTTTGTGTTTTGTCTGTAATAATTATGTATTAAGTGGGTTTTATTATCTACTTATTACATGTTTCACAGTACGCAAAACTTTAATAAGAAAGCAGTTATCATTTCACTATTCAACATAGCAAGATTATGAATATGGCACCTTCATCATGTATGCTGCACACACTGCCTATGTTTCTGCATGAGTAGCTTAGTATACTGGATAGAACTTCATAACAGAATGCTATTTATATCAATGCATTGCTTAATGCACTAATTAGCTCATGATATTTATCCCAATGATCCTTGACAGTTTTTATGAAAAGTAAATGCACATGTGATGTCATCAGTGATGTCCTGTGTGTTAGTGTTAGCAGTGCACGGTGGTGCGAGTTATGGTTGCTTATCTTACCATAACTGCCGAATTTCAGGGGGTTTTCGGTTTTACTTTGAACCATAACGTCCCTTTAACAAAGTTTTTTCACTGAATTTCATAGGTTTTTAGTAGCGCAACTTAAACATAACGTCCCTTTAACAAAGTTTTTTTACTGAATTTCATAGGTTTTTAGTAGCGCAACTTAACCATAATGTCCCTTTAACAAAGTTTTTTTTACTGAATTTCATAGGTTTTTAGTAGCGAAACCTACCATACCGTCCCTTTAACAAAGTTTTTTTACTGAATTTCATAGGTTTTTATTAGCGCAACTTAACCATAACGTCCCTTTAACAAAGTTTTTTACTGAATTTCATAGGTTTTTAGTAGCGCAACTTATCCATAACGTCCCTTTAACAAAGTTTTTTTACTGAATTTCATAGGTTTTTATTAGTGCAACTTAACCATAAAGTCACTTTAACACATTATTTTTTACTGAATTTCATAGTTTTTTATTAGTGCAACGTAACCATAACGTCCTTTTCAATGGAGGAAGACCACTAGCATCCTAGGTTCTCAAAGTGGGAACCCGGGGTGGTAAAAAAAAGATTTTTCTTCCCAAACCGGGACACCGCAGGCAGGCGTCCCAGTGTAGGAAGGAAAATCTTTTACCAAGATGGACACCAGGGAAAGGGAAGGCAGGGTGTATAAAGAGAACACAACAGGCCATCGGCGGGGGTCGGGAAGACCAGGAGAGAGACACGGGGCATGAGCAGGTGGTGGAAAGAAGGGAGACAGGGGCATGAGCGGGAAAGAAGGGAGACACAGGGCATGAGCGGGGGACGGGGGAGAAGGGAGACACGGGGCATGAGCGGGAAAGAACGGAGACACGGGGCATGAGTGGGGGGTGGGGGGGTAGAAGGGAGACAAGGGGCATGAGCGGGGAGTGGGGGTGAACAGGGGAGACATGGGCCATGAGCGGGCGGAAAAGGAGGGAGACAGACACGGAGCATGAGCGGGGTTGGGGCTGAACAGGAGAGATACAGGGCATGAGCGGGGATAGGGCAAGGTGGGCCCCCCACCCCCGCTCATGCCCCGTGTCTGCCCTGTTCCAACAGTGCAGACACAGGGCATGAGCGGGGGGTGAGGGGGAAAGAAGGGAGACACGGGGCATGAGCGGGGAGTGGGGGGGAAAAGGAAGACACGGGGCATGAGCAGTTGGTGGGGGGGAAGAAGGGAGACATGGGGCATGAGCGGGGGGTGGGTGGAACAAGAGGTCAACAAGGGGCATCATAGGAGGGGGGGACAAGAGGAAGACGCGTGGCATGAGCAGGGGCTGGGAGGGAACAGGAGGAAGACACAGGGCATCAGCGAGGAGTGGGGGGCAGGAGGAAGACACGGGGCATGAGCGGGGGGTGGAGGGAACAAGAGGTCAACAAGGGGCATCATAGGAGGGGGGACAAGAGGAAGACACGGGGCATGAGTGGTGGTGGGGGGCAACAGGAGAGAGACACGGGGCATGAACGGGGGGTGGGGGTACAGGAGACAGACACGGGGCATGAGCGGGGCGTGGGGGGCAACAGGAGAGAGACACGGGGCATGAGCGGCAACAGGAGACAGACACGGGGCATGAGCGGGGGGTTGGGGCCAACAGGAGAGAGACACGGGGCATGAGCGGGGGTGGGGAGAACAGAAGACAGACACGGGGCATGAGCAGGGGGGTGGGGGAGAACAGGAGACAGACACGGGGCATGAGCGGGGGGTGGGGGGCAACAGGAGAGAGATACGGGGCATAAGCAGGGGGTGGGGGGAACAGGAGACAGATACGGGGCATGAGCGGGGGGTGGGGAGAACAGGAGACAGACACGGGGCATGAGCGGAGGGGTGGGGCCCAACAGGAGACAGACATGGGGCATGAGCGGGGGGTGGGGGGCAACAGGAGAGAGACACGGGGCATGAGCGGGGGGTGGGGGGCAACAGGAGACAGACACGGGGCATGAGCGGGGGGGGCGGGGCCAAGAGGAGAGGGACACGGGGCATGAGCGGGTGGTGGGGCCAACAGGAGAGAGACACGGGGCATGAGCGGGTGGTGTGGAGAACAGGAGACAGACACGGGGCATGAGCGGAGGGGTGGGGCCCAACAGGAGACAGACATGGGGCATGAGCGGGGGGTGGGGGGCAACAGGAGAGAGACACGGGGCATGAGCGGGGGGTGGGGGGCAACAGGAGACAGACACGGGGCATGAGCGGGGGGGCGGGGCCAAGAGGAGAGGGACACGGGGCATGAGCAGGGGGTGGGGGCAACAGGAGAGAGACACGGGGCATGAGCGGGGGTTGGGGGGCAACAGGAGACAGACACGGTGCATGAGCGGGGGGCAACAAGAGAGAGACACGGGGCATGAGCGGGGGGTGGGGGTACAGGAGACAGACACTGGGCATGGGTGGGGGAGCAACAGGAGACAGACATGGGGCATGAGCGGGGGGTGGGGGGAACAGGAGGTCAACAAGGGGCATCATAGGAGGGGGGACAAGAGGAAGACACGGGGCATGAGTGGTGGTGGGGGGCAACAGGAAAGAGACACGGGGCATGAACGGGGGGTGGGGGTACAGGAGACAGACACGGGGCATGAGCGGGGGGTGGGGGGCAACAGGAGAGAGACACGGGGCATGAGCGCAACAGGAGACAGACACGGGGCATGAGCGGGGGGGTGGGGCCAACAGGAGAGAGACACGGGGCATGAGCGGGGGTGGGGAGAACAGAAGACAGACACGGGGCATGAGCAGGGAGGTGGGGGAGAACAGGAGACAGACACGGGGCATGAGCGGGGGGTGGGGGGCAACAGGAGAGAGATACGGGGCATAAGCAGGGGGTGGGGGCACAGGAGACAGATACGGGGCATGAGCGGGGGGTGGGGAGAACAGGAGACAGACACAGGGCATGAGCGGGGGGGGTGGGGCCCAACAGGAGACAGACACGGGGCATGAGCGGGGGTGGGGAGAACAGAAGACAGACACGGGGCATGAGCAGGGGGGTGGGGGAGAACAGGAGACAGACACGGGGCATGAGCGGGGGATGGGGGGCAACAGGAGAGAGATACGGGGCATAAGCAGGGGGTGGGGGAACAGGAGACAGATACGGGGCATGAGCGGGGGGTGGGGAGAACAGGAGACAGACACGGGGCATGAGCGGGGGGTGGGGCCCAACAGGAGACAGACACAGGGCATCAGCGAGGAGTGGGGGCAGGAGGAAGACACGGGGCATGAGCGGGGGGTGGAGGGAACAAGAGGTCAACAAGGGGCATCATAGGAGGGAGGGACAAGAGGAAGACACGGGGCATGAGTGGTGGTGGGGGGCAACAGGAGAGAGACACGGGGCATGAACGGGGGGTGAGGGTACAGGAGACAGACACGGGACATGAGCGGGGGGTGGGGGGCAACAGGAGAGAGACACGGGGCATGAGCGGCAACAGGAGACAGACACGGGGCATGAGCGGGGGGTGGGGCCAACAGGAGAGAGACACGGGGCATGAGCGGGGGTGCGGAGAACAGAAGACAGACACGGGGCATGAGCAGGGGGGTGGGGGAGAACAGGAGACAGACACGGGGCATGAGCGGGGGGTGGGGGGCAACAGGAGAGAGATACGGGGCATAAGCAGGGGGTGGGGGGAACAGGAGACAGATACGGGGCATGAGCGGGGGGTGGGGAGAACAGGAGACAGACACGGGGCATGAGCGGGGGGGTGGGGGGCAACAGGAGAGAGACACGGGGCATGAGCGGGGGGTGGGGGGCAACAGGAGACAGACACGGGGCATGAGCGGGGGGGCGGGGCCAAGAGGAGAGGGACACGGGGCATGAGCGGGTGGTGGGGAGAACAGGAGACAGACACGGGGCAAGAGCGGGGGGGTGGGAGGCAACAGGAGACAGGCACGGGGCATGAGCAGGGGGTGGGGGCAACAGGAGAGAGACACGGGGCATGAGCGGGGGTTGGGGGGCAACAGGAGACAGACACGGGGCATGAGCGGGGGGCAACAAGAGAGAGACACGGGGCATGAGCGGGGGGTGGGGGTACAGGAGACAGACACTGGGCATGGGTGGGGGGGCAACAGGAGACAGACATGGGGCATGAGCGGGGGGTGGGGGGAACAGGAGGTCAACAAGGGGCATCATAGGAAGGGGGGACAAGAGGAAGACACGGGGCATGAGTGGTGGTGGGGGGCAACAGGAAAGAGACACGGGGCATGAACGGGGGGTGGGGGTACAGGAGACAGACACGGGGCATGAGCGGGGGGTGGGGGGCAACAGGAGAGAGACACGGGGCATGAGCGCAACAGGAGACAGACACGGGGCATGAGCGGGGGGGTGGGGCCAACAGGAGAGAGACACGGGGCATGAGCGGGGGTGGGGAGAACAGAAGACAGACACGGGGCATGAGCAGGGAGGTGGGGGAGAACAGGAGACAGACACGGGGCATGAGCGGGGGGGTGGGGGGCAACAGGAGAGAGATACGGGGCATAAGCAGGGGGTGGGGGGAACAGGAGACAGATACGGGGCATGAGCGGGGGGTGGGGAGAACAGGAGACAGACACAGGGCATGAGCGGGGGGGTGGGGCCCAACAGGAGACAGACACGGGGCATGAGCGGGGGTGGGGAGAACAGAAGACAGACACGGGGCATGAGCAGGGGGGTGGGGGAGAACAGGAGACAGACACGGGCCATGAGCGGGGGATGGGGGGCAACAGGAGAGAGATACGGGGCATAAGCAGGGGGTGGGGGAACAGGAGACAGATAAGGGGCATGAGCGGGGGGTGGGGAGAACAGGAGACAGACACGGGGCATGAGCGGGGGGTGGGGCCCAACAGGAGACAGACACAGGGCATCAGCGAGGAGTGGGGGCAGGAGGAAGACACGGGGCATGAGCGGGGGGTGGAGGGAACAAGAGGTCAACAAGGGGCATCATAGGAGGGAGGGACAAGAGGAAGACACGGGGCATGAGTGGTGGTGGGGGGCAACAGGAGAGAGACACGGGGCATGAACGGGGGGTGAGGGTACAGGAGACAGACACGGGGCATGAGCGGGGGGTGGGGGGCAGCAGGAGAGAGACACGGGGCATGAGCGGCAACAGGAGACAGACACGGGGCATGAGCGGGGGGTGGGGCCAACAGGAGAGAGACACGGGGCATGAGCGGGGGTGCGGAGAACAGAAGACAGACACGGGGCATGAGCAGGGGGGTGGGGGAGAACAGGAGACAGACACGGGGCATGAGCGGGGGGTGGGGGGCAACAGGAGAGAGATACGGGGCATAAGCAGAGGGTGGGGGGAACAGGAGACAGATACGGGGCATGAGCGGGGGGTGGGGAGAACAGGAGACAGACACGGGGCATGAGCGGGGGGGTGGGGGGCAACAGGAGAGAGACACGGGGCATGAGCGGGGGGTGGGGGGCAACAGGAGACAGATACGGGGCATGAGCGGGGGGGCGGGGCCAAGAGGAGAGGGACACGGGGCATGAGCGGGTGGTGGGGCCAACAGGAGAGAGACACGGGGCATGAGCGGGCGGTGGGGAGAACAGGAGACAGACACGGGGCAAGAGCGGGGGGGTGTGGGAGGCAACAGGAGACAGGCACGGGGCATGAGCAGGGGGTGGGGGGCAACAGGAGAGAGACACGGGGCATGAGCGGGGGGTGGGGGGCAACAGGAGACAGACACGGGGCATGAGCGAGGGGCAACAGGAGAGAGACACGGGGCATGAGCGGGGGGTGGTGGTACAGGAGACAGACACTGGGCATGGGTGGGGGGGCAACAGGAGACAGACATGGGGCATGAGCGGGGGGTGTGGGGAACAGGAGACAGACACGGGGCATGAGTGGGGGGAACAGAAGACAGACACGGGGCATGAGCGGGGGGTGGGGGGCAACAGGAGAGACACGGGGCATGAGCGGGGGGTGGGGGGGTACAGGAGACAGACACGGGGCATGAGTGGGGGGTGGGGGGCAACATGAGAGAGACATGGGGCATGAGCGGGTGGGGGAACAGGAGACAGACACGGAGCATGAGCGGGGGCAACAGGAGAGAGACACAGGGCATGAACGGCTGGAGGGAACAGGAGACAGACATGGGGCATGAGCGGGAGGTGGGGGTACAGGAGACAGACACGGGGCATGAGCGGGTGGTGGGGGGCAACAGGAGAGAGACACGGGGGTGGGGGCAACAGGAGACAGACACAGGGCATGAGCAGGTGGCGGGGGAACAGGAGACAGACACGGGGCATGAGCGGGGTGTGGGGGGAACAACAGACACAGGGCATGAGGTGGGGGTGGGGAGAACAGGAGACAGACACGGGGCATGAGCGGGGGGTGGGAGGAACAGGAGACAGACACGGGGCATGAGCGGGGGTGGGGGAGAGGGAAAGAGACACACGGGCATGAGCGGGGGGGTGGGGGGCAACAAGAGAGAGACACGGGGCATGAGCGGGTGGGGGGATCAGGAGACAGACACAGGGCATGAGCGGGGGGTGGGGGTGAACAGGGGAGGCACGGGCCATGAGCAGGGGGGTGGGGGGAAAGGAGGGAGACACGGGGCATGAGCGGGGGGTGGGTGGAAGGGGAGAGAGACACAGGGCATGAACGGGGGTTGGGGGAGGGAGAGAAACACACGGGGCATGAGCAGGGGGTGGGGGGAAGGAGAGAGACACACAGCATTCGTGTACAGGCGGCAGATCCCGCTCCTCGGCCCTCCGCTGGCCATCGTGTGCCGATGGCATGAGCGGGCGGGCTGGAGGAACAGGGGAGACACGGAGCATGAGTGGGGGTGGGGGGGACAAGAAGGACACACGGGGCATGAGCGGCGGTGGGAGGAACAGGAGACAGAAACGGGCGGGGGCGGACTTACTGTGCAGGCGGCAGATCCCGCTGACAAAGCCTCTCATGCGAGGAACAAAGATGGCGGGCGTCTCTGAAGCCAGACGCACTGCACGCTTTCAACGCATCCAATGAGAGAGCACGTCAGATGTCCGCGGACATCACGCAAGCTGCTTTCCCAATCACTGTCCTGTCCGCGGAGCGAACAGGGAAGTGTGTCCGCAAAGCGAACACAGATATCACTAATCTTTTGCACTTACATTTTTGTCATTTTTAAAAAGAATGACTGGACGGATTTACACCAAATAAAGCAAAGCACTCTTTCGGGACCAAGCCGCCACTCCTGCCGCAAGTTTGGTGTGAATCCGTCCAGCGGTTTGGGCTGTAGGCGTGTGCAAAGTTTTTTCCCATTATGTCTATGGGAAAAAACAAAGGTTTTGGGACCCCCCTATAACTTTCCCCCCCCTGGACGAATCCTCACCAAACTTTGCAAAACGATTCAGAGTGGGCCATATACTTTTTTTGCAAGGTTTGGTGAGGATTCGTCCAGGGGGAGCGAAGTTATAAGCCGCCCAAAAAGTGCTCTTCCTATGGAAACACCAACTTAACCATAACTACATGGCCACTATCGTGGCCATGTAATTAACAAACCTATATATATATACGGTCAATTGTGAAAAGGTCAATTGTGACCCTTTAAATTCGGTCAATTGTTCATTTGAACAATTGTAAACAAACAATTTGGGTAATACCTTTCCTATATCATCTACAATCTTTTGATGCGCTGCACATTTTACAATAGTTAACTGAGTAGGGAGTGCAAGCGCTGAGAGTTCCCCTACTATCAAGGAGCCATGCTGGATCTTTGTACCATGTGAAGTTAAGAACCCTCTTTCTGACCAAAGTCTTCCAAAGTTGTGAACCACCCCAAAGGCATACTGACTGTCAGTGTATATATTCACAGTAAACCCTTTGGAAAGTTCACAAGCTCGGCTCAATGCTATAATCTCTGCGGCCTGCGCGGAGTTATGCGTGATTCTCTTGGTTTCCACAACCGTGCTCAACGTAGTGATTGCATAAACAGCTGTGGATATACCATCCGGAAGTTTGAAGAAGGAACCATCGCAAAACAGCTCCCCCTGCAGATTGTTCAAAGGAGTCTCTTTTAGATCAATTCTACCCTTTGTCTCTTCTTCGGTAGTGTAAAGACAATCGTATGATTCTTCATCGCTGCAAGCAGTACCTTGTGGGAAAGGTAAGAGTTCAGCCGGATTAAGAACACTACACCTCTTAATTTGTATGTGTAGTGCAAACAAGATCAATTCATATCTTGTCAACCGTGCGGAAGTGAGGTGTTTCATTTGAGTTCTGTTCAGTAGAACATCTACAGAGTGAGGTACCATCAGGGTTAAAGCATGGCCTAGGACCATTCCTTCACTCTGTTTTACATACGCAGCAGCAGCGACAGCTCGCAAACATCTTGGCAAAGCGCATGCTACAGGATCAAGGGCGGAAGAAAGGTAACCACATGGCCTATTCTTCCCTCCATGTTCCTGCGTTAACACAGCCAAAGCACATCCGTCAAATTCATGCAAAAACAGCACAAAGGCCTTTATATAATTTGGTGTGCCCAAAACCGGTGCGAGCACAATGCAGTCTTGACCAAATAAAATGCACGCTGGTGCTCCATGTTTCACGGCAATGGTGAAGAAAAGCCCTTCTTTGTCAGAGCCAACATCGGCTTAATCGTTAACGAGAAATTGGGGATCCACTGCCTACAGTAAGAAGCCATTCCTATGAAGGCTCTAACTTCTTTCTGCGTATTTGGGACAGACATGCTAGAAATGCATATTATCAGTTCAGGCGTCAATCTTCTTCCCTCCTTTGACAGGAGATAGCCTAAATAGGTGACCTCCTGACAACAATATTGAAATTTCTTGAGCGAAGCTTTATGTCCATGTTTAGCCAAGTGAATGAGCAACAACACAGTGCCTTCCTTACAAGCGCTTTCTGAGTCGGCAGCTAAAAGCAAGTCATCAACATATTGAAGCTGTGTACAAGTAGAGGGCAACTCAAGGGTATCGAGTTGTTCTTTCAGACCCCTACTGTAGATGCTAGGGCTTTCCGTGTAACCCTGTGGAGCACGGGTAAATGTGAAGGAGCGTCCCCCTAAGGTGAACGCGAACAAATATCTACTGTCCTTGTGTATAGCAATACTAAAGAAAGCATTCTTTAGATCCACAACACTAAAATGAGTAGCTGAGACCGGAATCATAGTCAATATCGTCGTCACATCAGGCACAATTGGAAATTGTGGAGCGACGATCTTATTGATGGCATGTAGATCAATTATGAAACGAAAAGGAATTGCATTATCACCTTTTTTGTACACAGGCAAAATCAGACTATTGCATAAACTACCTGCAGATTCCTCAATCACCCATCGATGTACAAAATCAAAGATGATGCATTTCAAAGCTTGCTCACCATCAGCTGAAATCTTATACTGCGGAATGCGCGGCAGCTTCACTCCATGTTTTAAAACAATCTTAACAGGCTCAATTTCTAAAACACTGATATCATTGTCATCAACCGCCCATAAACACTCCGGAACAGCACTAAATTCCGGTGGCAAAGGTCTAGTCAAGAATTGGGAGACAGAAAGTTGCTGTGGCGAAATCGTCAAACGCACTCCATCAGAGGAACAATGAATTACCACATTTAATTCCTTCAACAAATTCAACCCCAGCAAATTCTCTCCACAATTCGAAGTCAAAAGGAATGGACAATGGTCCATAAATGGACCCAAAGAAATAGGCACCGGTGAAGAAACCGGAGAGACAACTGGTGTGCCAGAAAACCCTACAGAAACATTGGTTTGCCCTGACAGTGGAATGTTTGGAACCCGAGAATGATCAATGGAACACTTCTGTGGCCCTGTATCTATCAAGAATAGATGTTTACTATTTCCCACCATTATTTCAACATAGGGACCTTTCTGATTAACGGGAATAGGTGTAGGTTCCTAACCCTGCTTTGGTCAATCCTAACGAAACAGAATATCATCAAAAGGAAGCTCTTCAGAGAGGTAAGCGGCAGAAGGATGATCGAATATGTTTCTAGTATCCATACTTGGTGCCTGATTATCCTGTGAAAAAAGTTGCTGTGAATCTTGTGAAAACTGACCTCTACTAGGGCCCCCTACACCCGGGCGACCTCTGGGTCGTCTACCCATGTTCCCAAATGTATTATTTGACCTCTGTCGAAGGACCGGGCATTGTTCATGCCAATAACCCTCTTGCCTAGAATAGGCACACTGGTTAATGTTTACAGGACCCAAGGGCACATTTCCTTGTGGAACATACTGGCCACTAAACTGCAAATTCCCCCCTCTAGGGCCTCTAACAATTTGCTGTAATAATACTTTTGTCTTCAAATCACCTTTTCTTTTTTCGACTCTTTCCTTTTCATTATTGACACGATTCTCATAGTGCTGAGCCATGTGCAGTACTTCTGATTGGGACTTTGCTTGCCAAGCTCTCTCAGAAGACATCATTTGCGGCTGGATGTCTGGCAACAATCCACACACAAATTTGTCTACAAATAATCTTTTTCCAGACTCTGTGCTTAAATCTTGTCCACTGAAATCCGAGAACACTTATTAGTATTATTATTATTATTATTATTATTATTATTATTATTATTATTATTATTATTATTATTATTATTATATTATTGCTTGTTCAAACCGATTAAAGAACTCGAAGCAGCCTCAGACTTCCCTTGGACACAGGCGGTAAACTTGTCCCAAATAATTCTCTTTTCGGGAATCAAAGTTTTCAATTTTGCAACTATTCTATCAGGCAAAGTTAGTATCACCTGAGGCAGTCTTTCGCCAGCTGGCCTTTCTCCGTCGAGTCTAATTATGTTAGCCCATGTATCTCCTAGCCCTGGTACGTCATCTATAGTCCTAACCTGTTTTCCACAAATCTATGGTCAGGAGTACGGGAAATAACAAATCAATATCATTTCAAGTGAATATTGAGGATTGCAAAAAAAAACTCTATTTCTTTATAGAACCCTGTCGGATTTTTCCTAATGTCGGGAATTGATTGTCTAATGGTGTTCACTTCCTGTCTTGAGAACGGGACGTGAACGAATTGAGACACATAATGTGCAGGTATTTCCACAGCAGCTGTACACGCTACAGCATCAGCAGGGATCTCAACTTTTGGGACAAGTGTCGGAGGAACCTCTCTCATAAGCAACCGAGAAGTAGGCAACTCCGAATGCTTAATAAGCAACAGAGCCAAATTGAGCGCTAAAGCAGCCGAAGAAGTGTCAAATGAAAAGGCTCTCTTGTAAATACTTAATAACTCTGTGGGATAACTAATCTTTCTTTTTACACACTCATCCTGTAGGTATTCTACCATTACTTGTATCACTTTCCTCTGCATTTCTGGCGTATACTGACTATACGTGTCATACACTTCAACTGGAGATATCGACGAGTCTGAGATCCATCTAATCGCGTCCTTCGTGAAAAAAATTCGCATTTCCTCAGATATCAATTTGCGATAGGGAAGGAACCGTTTCTGTACATTCATACTATCTTCATCTTCATCCCGTAATCTTTACAACTCCTTTCTATACTCGAATACCCTCTCAACATGCTCTTGTACTTTCTCCACAGTGTCTCTAGAGAACACTAAGGTGTTCAAATCCCTCAACCCTTGTGGGAGATCTGTATTGTTTAATCTGTCCCACATTACACACAAATGAATCCCTAATCCCTCAATAAAAACATTTTTCTCAGGAAAATTGTCCACATTAGAAAGTGTGGCAAAAACATTAGCTTGATCATCCCTCTCCATACAATGCAATCAAGTCACATTTCTTCTCTGGAGGTACAGTATTGTGAGTGACAACCCTCTATCCCGCTCCCTGTTCTACTACAGGCGGTGCAGGACCACTTGGAAGAGGGAGAGCAGGCATGTTCAATGGAGGTGTTATCACTGGTACAACAGGAAAGAGCAGAGGAGCAGGTGGAGGAGCATGCGGAGGAGCAGCAACAAAAGGAGGACCAACGACTGGAGAAAGAGGAACGACAGGAGGAACGATAGGAGCAGGAGGAGGAATAACAGCAGGAAGAGGCAAAGCAGCAGGAAGAGGAACATACGGAGGTGGTGCAGTGGCACCAGGCCTTCGTTCATTTAACAATTTGTCGATAAGTTTGTCGGAAACATGAAAGTCTTTAGAGGGATAGATTTTCTGGATACCAAGTGAGAAAACCCTGTCCATATTCCTAGTCGACTCAGACTGTTTATCTTGGTCAGATAACAATGCTTTTTCGTCTGTTTTTGTCCACTCTTAAGCTGCTGTAAAGCTTCTTTCTTCCAATTTTGTAATACGTCAAATGCTGCAGGTCTAGCCTTTTCTTTAATAATAGATTCTAAGTATTCTATGCGAGGGATCTCAAAACTACCATTAATTGGCCACTGAAGTTTGGAAGCATGTCTAGTTTGTCAGTGCCAAATATCATTAAACACTATACTACCAATGCCATGCTTACAGTACATAGTACAAGCCGGCGACCCCTCCTGTTGTGCAGGACAGCTAAATTCCAAAGATTGTCTGTCACTGCGGAATAATGCCCCAATGCAGGCAGACAATTTCCCAGGCATGTCAGAATACTGGTGTTACCTGGTCAATATTGTACTTTCAAGTGCAATGCCCCAAAACAATTTATAAGGATACTTAAGAATCGGGTCACGACTCACCTGATCAAGCCTAAGGAGGTCCGATCGGATTTCAACATTTTTCTAACAAATTTTACCTCGTGTTTGGTGATTTTGGCAAATCTGCCCACCTCAATATGTGGACCCTCGTCAAGATGCCGACTCGGACCGCGTGTTCACCGTCCAGGGATCGGGCCGTGCAGCGCTGTTGAGGTGTCGCATCTCATTCAGAAAGGGGCCCCTTTTTCCAACAACGTCCGATCCTGGTCCGATAGCAGCGTCAACCTTCAACGAGCTTGCATCAATCTTGAGGGTCCCTATTCGGGCTCCATCTGTGAAAGCAAAAAGAAGATATCGAGGCGGAGTACCCCAAAAGGAAATACACCAAACACGGGTTACAAAGAAAGATACAGAGATCTTTATTCTATAACTGAACAGTTTCAAAGGACAAAGCAACAGATAGCTATCAGGCCCCCCAGTACAACAAAGCGAGAACCAGCCCTGTTCGGTGTGCGTAGTGAGTGGGACTGTACATCAGAATAGTCACACCTTTTATACAGTCCAAAACATGATGTCCAGCCCACCTACAAGTTAATACATCACGGATCTAGGGTTCGTGCCGAGTTCGCATCTTAATTTATGCATCTATACACTTAGGGGTTATCCTTCATACATTCGTCAACGAGTTACAATAGCAACAGTGTGTCTTTGGATTTCTTGTTGAGTCTTCTTACATCTCTTTATACAATTTAGTTAAACAAGTGTTCACATTTCAGTATTTGACTATAATACGTTTAACATGTGCTCATAGATTAGCTTTGTGGCACAGGTAATCCTCTATACACAGGTCAACAAAGGACAAGGTCTCAGTACATGACCCTAACATTTGGCCTGCAGGCAGTTTACATATTAACTTGTACACAGAGGTCAAGACGGCCATGTTACATTCGGAATGACACTGTCCACCATCTTAGAACACGGAGTGACTTTAGAGAGAGAATCTAAAATGGCGGATGAACCTAAAATGGCGGCTTACACAGATTTAAGGTCAGGACCTTGCAACTTAGATTTCCTTGCAGAGCGACTTGGCCTAGGCCAATATATATATATACACGATCTAGAGGGTATAATATGATTTCCCATTCGACACAGTGCGCCCAGTGAGACTAACAGAAACCCGCATGCATAGGGCAGGTGCCATGCGCCTTACATCTGCAAGAAGTAGGTGTAAAGTGCACAGCGCGCCCAGTGATACTAAGAGAGACCTGTATGTATGGGGCAGGCACTATGGGTCTATGGGGCAGGCACCATGGCACTTACATCTGCAAGAAGTAGGTGTGCAGTGCACAGCACGCCCAGTGATACTAACAGAGACCTGTATGCATGGGACAGGCACCATGGGACTTACATCTGCAAGAAGTAGGTATGTAGTGCACAGCGCACACAGTGAGACTAACAAAAACTTGTATGCATGAGCAGGCCGGCATGGCACTTACATCTGCAAGAAGTAGGTGTAAAGTGCACAGCGCTCACAGTGAGACTAAGAGAGACCTGTATGCATGGGACAGGCACTATGGGACTATGGGGCAGGCACCATGGGACTTACATCTGCAAGAGGTAGGTGCAAAGTGCACAGCGTGCACAGTGAGACTAACACAGACCCGTATGCATGGGGCAGGTGCCATGGGATTTACATCTACAAGAAGTAGGTGTAATGAGTCTCTGCACAGTGAGACTAACAGAGACTCATATGCATGGGGCAGGCACCATGGGACTATGGGGCAGGCACCATGGGACTTACATCTGCAAGAGGTAGGTGTAAAGAGCACAGTACGCCTAGTGATACTAAGGGAGACCCGTATGCATGGGGCAGGCACCATGGGACTTACATCTACAAGAAGTAGGTGTAAAGTGCACAGCGCGCACAGTGAGACTAACAGAGACCCCTATGCATGGGGAAGGCACCATGGGACTATGGGGCAGGCACCATGGGACTTACATCTGCAAGAAGTAGGTGTAAAGTGCACAGCGCGCACATGAGTCTAACAGAGCCCGTATGCATGGGGTAGGCACCATGGGACTATGGGGCAGGCACCATGGGGCTTACATCTGCAAGAAGTATGTTTAAGCACACAGTCAGACTAACAGAGACCTGTATGCATGGGGCAGGCACCATGGCACTTACACCTGCAAGAAGTAGGTGTAAAGTGCACAGCACGCCTAGTGATACTAACAGAGACCGTATGCATGGGGCAGGCACCATGGGACTATGAGGCAGGCACCATGGGACTTACATCTGCAAGAAGTAGGTGCAAAGTGCACAGCGTGCACAGTGAGACTAACACAGACCCGTATGCATGGGGCAGGCACCATGGGACTTACAAGGTGTAAAGTGCTTTGACCAAGACATAAGTCAAGAGCATAGGTTCAATTTCGCGGAATAATTATAAAAAGGGCTCACATAAAGTCTTCCTGAACCAAGATGCCAGGATAGTTCTTCTACTTGGCTTACCTGTGCCTCTAGGTCATTGGGTGGCCCCCACCCTGTCCTTCTCAGACAGCCCAGACTCTTGGGCCTGTCCTCCCTCCCGGTCCTTACAGTTGGATTTTCCTGAACCCTATGTCAGGGGAAGGACTAGTTGCAGCAGCTCAAGGGAAGTAGCAGGCATGGAGAGCTGGAGACGAGTCTCTTCTGATCTAGCCTAACCGGGGCAGCCCTGCTTTCTCACATTTCACCTCTCTGTTCCTATTATATCCTCCCTGGCTGCCTATCGTTCCTCCTCCCACCTTGTGGTGCTGAGTAGGGCCGCCCCAGAACCTCCCTGCTGTGATCACTAGAGAACTGCTCTCCTCCTTCTCCTTGGCGCCACCTCCACCATCTGATGTTCTCACATCCTCTTCTCCTGATGTTACCAGTTCCTCCTTGATTGATTGATTGATATTTTATTTCTATCGCGCTCATACACAAGTGTTTCAGAGCGCGACAAGGCAAGTGAGGGGAACAGGGGAGAACAAAACAGCAATCTTACTAGGCCCAGTGACATTGAGAACGCGCAAGTGCATGGGAGAGGGAGGAGGGGAAAAGTGCATGGAAGGGGGAGAGGTGGAAAGTGCAAAGCAGAGGAGAAACAGATAAATGACAATAAATAAATAATAAAGGCAACAGACAGTGGTAATGCAGCCAGCAATTTGCAAGTGCTAGGTTTAAGGCAGCAGGCAGGGTAGGTCTGATAAGTGCAGTAACAAAAAGGGGGGCTGCATGGGTACAGATACAGACCCCAGTGCAAGGGGTGGCCCGGAGGCAGTGCGGGAGGGTGGCAGGATGAGCAGGTACCTGGGCCCTAAAGACAGAGGGTGGCCAGGTGCACGGTGCCAAGAGAGAACAGATCAGCAGGGGAGAGGGGAGGGAAGGCAGAAGAAAAGAGGAAGGTCTTGAGGTGCTTCCGGAACCGGAGATGGTTCTCCTCAAGTTTTAGAGTGGCAGGGAGGCTGTTCCAGAGGGAGGCCCCAGCCGAAGACAGAGATCTAACCCCAGCTCGTTTCTTAGAAAAACGACTGACCCTGAGTGAGTTGGAGGTAGAGGAGTGAAGAGCTCGTGAGGGGAGGTATTTGCGGAGGGATAGCTGAAGGTATTTTGGACCCAGGCCCCAGAAAGCATTGTGGACAATGCAGTGGGTTTTGAATTGAATCCTTGCATTCACTGGGAGCTAGTGGAGAGACTTTGGAGCTGGAGAGATACGATCCCAGGGCTTGAGGCCAAGGACAAGTCTCGCAGTCCTGTTCTGGATTAGTTGCAGAGGGCGAAGAGTAGAGGCCGGTAGATTTAGATAGAGGCTGTTACAATAGTCCAAGCTAGAGAGAACCAGAGCTTGAGATACCATGAGCTTCTGGGGGAAGGAGAGGAAAGGCAGAGTACCTCTGAGGAGGTGCAGTTGGAAATTTGACTTTTTAGAGACCTCAGAGATATGGGTGGAGAAGGAAAGGGTGGAATCAAAGATGACCCCGAGGTTTTTAGCCTCGCAGGTGGGGGTAGTAGGAGGGCCAAGGGAGGCCAGCCAGAGAGGGAGGGGAAAGGATGGTGAAGGTGTGCCGATGAGGAGGATCTCCGTCTTGCTGGCATTCAGACAAAGATCATTGACGGCTCACCAATCTTGAATGGCAGTTAGGCAATCAGAGATGAGAGAGGGAGAGGAGGTGGCAGAGGGCAGCCTGAAAATGAGTTCAGTGTCGTCAGCATAGCACTGGAAATTTGAGCGGAAAATGGCAATGCAGTGGGCGAGAGTTGCCAGGTATTGGTTGAAAAGCCAGGGCGAGAGGTAAGACCCCTGGGGAACACCACAGGTAGAGAGGAAGATAGATGAAAGGAAGGACCCAAGTTGGACCTGGGAGGGTCGATCTGAGAGGAAAGAGGTCAGCCTGATCAGTGATACCCAGGTTTTCACGGAGACGGTTGAGCAGGATGGTATGGTTGACCGTGTCGAAGGCAGAAGAGAGATTGAGGAGGATGAGGACAGAGGGAATGTTAGAGTCAAGGTTGGTGAGCAGATCTTCATAGATTTTTAGGAGAGCAGTTTCCATGTTTCTGGCAGCTCTGAAGCCAGACTGGTGGTCATGGAGACAGCCAACAGAATTGGAATGAAGGTTAAGCTGAGAGATGGCCAACTTTTCCAGGAGGTTCCCAAGAAAGGGAGTAATGGAAATTGGGCGATAGTTATCTGGACAAGAAGGATCAGCTGTGGGTTTCTTGAGAAGAGGATGCACAAAGGAGGGCTTCAGAGGGGAAGAGAAGGATCCAGAGGCAAAGGAGTGGTTGCAAGAATCAGCAAGGGCCGGAGCGAGGGTGTCAATGTGGTCCTTGATGGTTTTAGAGGAACAGGGATGAACCTGTTTTGAAGAGGCTTTCATAGATCAGACTTGTCTAGCAACCTTGTCAGGGGTGAAAAGAGGAAAGGACGAGAAGGATGGTGGGAGGGTGGCTAAAGGAGGGTCAGCAAGCACAGATGGAGAGGGAAGAGGAGGAGTGTGGGTAGAGAGGGTGGACAGGATGTCCTGGTTTATTTTAATGAAGTGAGAGGCAAGGGCATTGCAAAGAGCCGGGGAGGCAACAGGAGGGGTAGAGACTGTAGCAGGGTTGGCCAGTTCCTTGCAGATTTTAAACAGTTCACCCGAGTTGTTAGATGCTGCAGAGACACAAGCTTGAATATGGACTCTCTTCTTGGTGAGGACAGAGAGTCGGTATTGCCTTTGTAGCAGGCGACAGGCCAGTTTGTCAGAGGATGAACAGGAAGTCCTCCATTTCCTCTCTGCTACCCTACACTTACGTTTAAGTGTAGCTAGGTCAGAGTCATACCAGGAATTGCACTTGGCTTTGGACTTCAAATTGATCCTCATGACCGGGGCAAGAGCATCAAGCGTATCAGAAATTGAAGAGTAGAGCAGTGACAGGGCTGTATCAGGATGAGAGACAGCCAAAGGTGGGGGGGGGGGAGAAAGTGGCGGCAAAAGCCTCAACTGACACACACTTCATGGACCGGATGTCTGAGAAGGTAGGTGGACGTGTTGAGGTAGGCTTGGCTTGGGGGGAAGAGAGGGAGAGATGAGATGAGAGGAGGGAGTGATCGCTCCAGGAGAGAGGAGTGGTCAGAGGGATGGAGAGGGGGTGGTCAGAGGAGATCAAGACATTGAGTGTGTGCCCTGCAGAGTGAGTCAGGCCAGAGGGGAGGATGGACAGGGAGAGGGAGTCTCAGAGGTCACAGAAGAGTACAGAGGAGGAGCAAGGAGAGTCCAAATGTATATTTAGGTCACCGAGGAGGAGGAGTTGAGTGGTAGAGGCCAGGAGGGAGGAGGAGAGGTCTGCCCACTCAGAGAGAAATTAGGTGATTTGACCAGGAGGCCGGTAGATGGTAACCACAGTAAGAGAATGGGTAGGCGAGAGAGAAAGCCTACAGACAAGGCATTCAAAAGAGAAGTAGGTCTGAGTGGGAATGATAGAGGCAGGAATCCACTCAGGAAAGATCAGGGCTACCCCCCACCAGACCGGAAGGATCTGGGTGCTGAGAGGATCTTGTAGCCATCAGGGAGGAGAGTGTCAAAGCTCGTAACGGAGCTGGCCGTGAACCATGTCTCAGTGAGACCAAGGACATCAAGGTTTAGTTCTTCAAGGAGGTGGCAGATGTCAGAGGAGTGTTTGACGGCAGAGCGAGAGTTGAGAGTGGCAATATGAAGAAGGTTGCCAGCCTTAAAGACCTTCCGGGGAGGGGTATAGATCAAAGGTACGCCCTGCGGAGGAGAAAGAGCCCTAGGAGGGGCAGAGGAGGAGGAGAGAGAGGGCAAGGTAGCCAAGGGGGGAGAGGAGGGGACAGCAGGAGATGAGAGAAAATTGATGAGGCGAGGGAAGCGCCTATCAAAGAGTTGGAGATTGGCCTGAGGGCCTTGGACCATGACAGTGCCATTTAGGTAGACATAATTAATGACTTTAGAGGAGTCGAAGGAAGCCATGAGAACTTCCCAGTGAGTGCCACCATTAATGGGAGAGGAGGAGATAGGGCAGAGCACAGAGACCATATGAGGAGTCCATAGATCTGGAGAAGGAACGACAAAGAGGATGTCGGTAAGGGTCTGTCTGGCGGAAGCATTTGAGTAGGTGTCGGCGATACGAAGACCAGGATTAGAGGCCAAGATATCCTTTTTGAACTTCTTCCTACCAGACTTAGTGAGAAGGTAAGGATAGTCAATGGAGAAGCAGTTGGAGAAGATAGGAGAAACAGAAAACGCCATTGGGGTGGAAGTAAGGAGAGGATGGAGATACTGGGGGGGCTAAGGCAGGTAGGTGTGAGACAAAAGAGAGTGGTGAGGTCACTGGGCTGGCAAGTTACAGAGAAGAAACAGTATACAAGCAAAATACAGAGAATTTCGCAATGGGCGGCAAGATTTGACTTTTTAGCACAAAGCAAAAACAGCAAGATTTGACTTTTTAGCACAAAGCAAAAACAGCAAGATTTGACTTTTTCAATCTTGGAATTGGATGTTAGCAAAGGGTTTTAGGAAGCACTGTGCAGCAGGATGACAACATGGGAGCAACAAGCAGAAAGAACAGTGATATTCAAAGACAGTAGAAGTGAGTCCATAAGGAGGGAACTAACCCATAGTTCTGGAGATGGCAAAGTCAAGGCAGTCCGGATTTCTTAGAGGAGTGAGGTGGCAGCATCATTGTGGTTAAGGTGCAGGGAGGACCCCAATTAGCGTTCCGGAACCGGACAGGGAGCAGACAGGGGCCTTGGAAGTGGGCCTTTGCGGAGAGGGCCGGCTGAAGCCTGCCGGTCCCTAATTGGATGGAAGAAAACACTCAGCAACCAATGGGAGTGCAGCACAGGAGAGGTGATTCAGCACAGCCTGCCTACACAACAAAGAAAACCACAGTGATCATCTTGGAAGGGCCAAAAACAGTCAAATAAGCAGCAATAGTAGGAAAAAAACTAGTGCATTCAAAATAGCAAAGCAGCTCCGGGTATTAAAAAGCTCAAAAAATGGCTGCACGATAAAAATGCCAAATAAAACAGTCTTTTCCAACAATATTATGCAAATTTCCTCTATTTTTCTTTTTTTTCTTTTTTTTCAAATTTTGATTTTTCAGGTTCAATAATTCCCCAGGAGATGCAGTAATGCACAGAAAGTGCACCTACCTAATGGAATGGTCAGCAGCCAGGCACAAACTCCACATGTGCAGGAGAACAGCAGAAGACCAGGAGGGTGGAAACAGGACCTCACTCCCAGTGAGAAGCAGATGAAAAAAGCTTCTCTTCAGCACCATCGTATTCTGATGGTATCACTACCACTCCAACTGTAACACTACCACTTGCTGAGGTTATTCCCTCCTCCTCTTCTGTACCACCTCAATATCCACCGATTAACACCACAACCTCCTCTTCTGTATGCCCTCCACATCCACATATTATCATCACAACCTCCTCTTCTGTACCCCCTCCACCTGCTGAGGTTGTTCCCTCCTCCTCTTCTGTACCACATCCACTTGCTGAGGTTATTCCCCCCTCCTCTTCTGTACCACATCCACTTGCAGAGGTTATTCCTTCCTCCTCTTCTGTACCACTTCCACTTGCTGAGGTTAATCCCCCCTCTTCTGTACCACCTCCACTTGCTGAGGCTATTCCCTCCTCCTCTTCTGTACCACCTCCACTTGCTGAGGTTATTCCATCCTCCTCTTCTGTACCAGCTCAACATCCACAGATTACCACCACAACCTCCTCTTCTGTACCACCTCCATATCCACATAGTATCACCACAACCTCCTCTTCTGTACCACCTCCATATCCACGTATGATCACCACAACCTCCTCTTCTGTATGCCCTCCACATCCACATATTATCATCACAACCTCCTCTTCTGTACCCCCTCCACTTGCTGAGGTTATTCCCACATCCTCTTCTGTACCACATCCACTTGCTGAGGTTATTCCCCCATCCTCTTCTGTATCACATCAACTTGCTGAGGTTATTCCCCCCTCCTCTTCTGTACCACCTCCACTTGCTGAGGTTATTCCCTCCTCCTCTTCTGTACCCCCTCCACTTGCTGAGGTTATTCCCTCCTCCTCTTCTGTATAACCTCCACTTGCTGAGGCTATTCCCTCCTCCTCTTCTGTACCACCTCCACTTGCTGAGGTTATTCCATCCTCCTCTTCTGTACCAGCTCAACATCCACAGATTACCACCACAACCTCCTCTTCTGTACCACCTCCATATCCACATAGTATCACCACAACCTCCTCTTCTGTACCACCTCCATATCCATGTATGATCACCACAGTCTCTTCTTCTGTACCACCTCCACTTGCTGAGGTTGTTCCCTCCTCTCCTGTACCACCTCCACATATTATCAGCTCAGCCTCCTCTTCTGAACCACTTCCACTTGCTGAGGTTATTCCCTCCTCCTGTTCTGTACCACCTCAACATCCACATATTATCACCACAACCTCCTCTTCTGTACCACCTCCATATCCACATATTATCACCACAACCTCCTCTTCTGTACCACCTCCATATCCACATATTATCACCACGACCTCCTCTTCTGTACCACCTCCATATCCACATATTATCACCACAACCTCCTCTTCTGTACCACCTCCATATCCACATATTATCACCACGACCTCCTCTTCTGTACCACCTCAACATCCACATATTATCACCACGACCTCCTCTTCTGTACCACCTCCATATCCACATATTATCACCACGACCTCCTCTTCTGTACCACCTCCATATCCACATATTATCACCACGACCTCCTCTTCTGTACCACCTCCATATCCACATATTATCACCACGACCTCCTCTTCTGTACCACCTCCATATCCACATATTATCACCACGACCTCCTCTTCTGTACCACCTCCATATCCACATATTATCACCACAACCTCCTCTTCTGTACCACCTCCATATCCACATAGTATCACCACAACCTCCTCTTCTGTACCACCTCCATATCCATGTATGATCACCACAGTCTCTTCTTCTGTACCACCTCCACTTGCTGAGGTTGTTCCCTCCTCTCCTGTACCACCTCCACATATTATCAGCTCAGCCTCCTCTTCTGAACCACTTCCACTTGCTGAGGTTATTCCCTCCTCCTGTTCTGTACCACCTCAACATCCACATATTATCACCACAACCTCCTCTTCTGTACCACCTCCATATCCACATATTATCACCACAACCTCCTCTTCTGTACCACCTCCATATCCACATATTATCACCACGACCTCCTCTTCTGTACCACCTCCATATCCACATATTATCACCACAACCTCCTCTTCTGTACCACCTCCATATCCACATATTATCACCACGACCTCCTCTTCTGTACCACCTCAACATCCACATATTATCACCACGACCTCCTCTTCTGTACCACCTCCATATCCACATATTATCACCACGACCTCCTCTTCTGTACCACCTCCATATCCACATATTATCACCACGACCTCCTCTTCTGTACCACCTCCATATCCACATATTATCACCACGACCTCCTCTTCTGTACCACCTCCATATCCACATATTATCACCACAACCTCCTCTTCTGTACCACCTCCATATCCACATATTATCACCACAACTTCCTCTTCTGTACGACCGCCATATCCACATATGATCACCACAACCTCCTTTTCTGTACCACCTCCATATCCACATGTTATCACCACAGCCTCCTCTTCTGAACCACCTCCATACCCCCTCCACTTGCTGAGGTTATTGCCTCTTCCTCTTCTGTACCACCTACACATCCACATATGATCACCACAGCCTCCTCTGCTGTACCCCCTCCACTTGCTGATGTTATCCCCTCATTATCTTCTGTGCCGCCTTCACCTCCTGATCCCATCACCACCAATGCTGCTACATCACCAGTGCCACTTGCAGATGGCATCCCCGCCTCTTCTTCTGTTCCACCTTCTCCTCCTGATGTTACCATGTCCTCCTGTTCCTTTGGTTTAACACCCCCCTCCAACACTCTCTGGCCTCCTGTCGCATGTTCCTGTTCTCTGCTGCAGCCCCTTTCCAACCTCTTCCATGAGAGGCGTAGACAGGATAGAGCCCTGAGCGGGCAAGACCCACCCAAAATCTGTAAATGCCCTCTCAGCAGCAGTGTGTGGGCATCTGCAGATGTTAATGTCACTGCGATGGGCCCAACTACATGAGCTTCAGGCCCCAAATTCTAAGACAATCCTGGCTAGGCCTCTGCTGGTTTCTCCAACTCTCTCCAATCTCCAGCCACCGTCAAACTCTGAGCTCCTGCAACACACACTGACCGACTGGGGACTCCCACAAGGCTTTAAAAAAGAACCAGAAGGCCGCCAACCTAAGACCAGAAACTGTGCCAGCCCCGGGCGCCATGCTGTTGGGAGAAGCAGCTCACTTTCCATCGCAGCCTATGACACCCTTTCCCTCCACGTGGGGCTGCCTCCATTTGTGCTCCCAAACATGATGGTAAGGTTAGCCCTCGTGCTGTTTAGTATAAATCTGTGGTCGTGCCAGAAAGGCGATTTACGCCAGGAAAACCTTTGTATGAGGCAATGCAGCAGTGTCACGTGCCAAGAACCACGTGATGAGCAGAAGAGCGGCAGACGTCCTCCTCCTATCTAAAGGTAAGACTGTGGCTTCCTTAGTGAATATGGGAGTGGGCGCAGGCTCCGTTTGTGTTTGATTCTGAGACAACAGCCTAGAAAGAGCAACGGGTGTGTGGTGAAAACATTAGGAAAGGACATATTTACTGATCCCAGTACACTAAAGACAAGCGTGGGGAGTGGCGGAAGTTCCGGGGAAAAGAGGAACACGATTCCCCACTTTAGAAAGGCCATTAAACCTGTCAAGAGTCACAGGGGGCACCCCTACGTGCGAGAAGGGTCCATTTCGGTTGAATAGGTTGAAATGCCCTGACGCCGCCACTGTGATGGGGTAACTGTAGGGAGTGTGGGAGGTCATGTGGAGAGGGTGTTGACCATGAGGTCTCGCAAGGCGAGCACGGGGCCAGCAGAGGCACATCGGCAAGAACCTGTGCCCATGGAAAGGGTGAAGTGAAAGTAAAGGGGACAGGCAGGCAGAGAAAGCCGGCACGGCTTGGGCAGGCGGGAAAAGCTACAGCGAGTATTAAACAGAGACGAACGCAGAACCGGCGAGGACAGAGGGGGCAGAGCGAAGAAAAACGGGGCCGATAATCAAGGCAGACAGCTAGAAATGCCAGGACAATAACTGAAGGATATTTAAAAGTTTTTTTTTTTCTAAATCACTTTTAAGCACTTTTCTCCCCACTGCTCCCCCCTTCCCCGCCAGATCGAGAAACGCAATTTCTTGCCCACGGAGTACAAGGGGGAAAAAAATAAACCTAGCTGGTGCCTGTTTGAAATTTGTTTTAGCTTCTGAGTTTTTCTCTCCCCAAGGATACAACTCTTGTCCGTCTAATCCATCATCCGGCGAGCGCTTGACAGGCTACGCGGGGGACGCGCAGGCGCGCAGCCGCCACCGCGGGCCCTGTACCACTGCGTCGGCCCAACTCTGCGCGCGGACTCAGAAGCTTGTTTAATGACGAGCCCCCCCAGGAAGGGGAAAGAAGCGCCGCACAAAAGTGGAGACCGGCAAAGGAAACCAACCACACTATCTCAGCATCGCCCCCTCCTCGACGAAGCAGCTGGGGGCACCGGAGCTCGATGGCGCAGAAGAGTTCAGAGGAGGAAAGGCCATGTCCCCCTTTGGGCGAAGGAAGGGGCTTTCAGCCTGTCTGACATCATATATAAGGCGCCTCAACGCCTGGGGATGTTCCAGAGAAACCTCGTTGGCATATACAAGCCACATAATATTACCTCAGCTGCGGCTTATTTTAACAGCAATTTCACAAGTCGCCCCCGCAGAGAGCTATGCGCTGAGCCCATTTCAGTCTGCACATGTGCCATCTGTTGCAGGAGTTTGAGGGTTGTGTGTGACACTGTGTGCAGGCCTCGCAGGCATGTATCATGCAACGGCGCCTTTGGGATCGCCAGCCACTGATTTTACCTTTGTTTTTACTTGAGGAGGTGGGCAGTGGTTTACTTGAAGTAAGACACATATTGTGTTTTGATTGTTCGTCTGTGTAATTGTTAAAAGATTAAATGAAATTGGTAAAAAAAATAATTCTGATATTGAGCAGATACTTTGCATGCAGATAACTATTGTAAACTGAAAATATTTATCTGCAGTGGTCGAAGTGAGCAGGAACGGTCGGGAGTGACGTTCCACTACTTTTATTTTCTTTACCGTTTACAGTTCCACTACTTTTTGCAACCATTTTCACCATTCCGGAACTGTCCTTTGTGTAGGTAAAGCACACT
Source organism: Ambystoma mexicanum (assembly GCF_040938575.1). NCBI lineage: Eukaryota > Metazoa > Chordata > Amphibia > Caudata > Ambystomatidae > Ambystoma > Ambystoma mexicanum. The sequence goes on along the minus strand of NC_090926.1, from coordinate 1,153,863,095 downwards.
TCTCCCCTTTGCCATCCAATAGCAGCTACATCTAAACTAACATCCGTTTCAACTCAATAGGCTGCCAAGCAGCATGGCAGCAACCCTGGAAAAATGTGTGATATGTTTCTCCCCTCCTGCCTATCCTGCACCCCACAGGGGTCACAGTTCCACTAGTCTTTTTTGGTTCACTTCTGGGCAATGCCGCGGGGCCGCCCAAGGCGAGGCAGGGTAACTGCTGTTACCATCCGGCAGGTCAGGGAGATGGGCAGCCCCTACCCCCAAGCCTGCTCCTCTCCCCCACAGACTCGGAGACACGCAGTCTCTGCCACACAAAGCCCGGGAAGGGTGAGGTGTGAACAATCACCTCACCCTTCCACGAAGCAACAAGGTGCTAAGCACCTAGGAGAAACCAACAGTCAGGCAGGGCGCAGGTTCAAAGACCTGCTCCCCCTGAGGGGGCCAGACAGTCAGCTAAACCGGCCTGGGGGCTGGAGCACAGCCCCCACCACTATGCACATCAAAGACCCAGGGCTCCCTTGGGTCTTATAAATAAGAGCAGCATGCTCTAAGAAAACACAATCTGTTTGTGGACCCTGAACAGGGACCCAAACAAACAGGAGGTTTGCTGTTCACTCAGCATCCTCCACTCTTTGCTTCTTTACCACAAAACCCTCCCACCCTACAAAAGAAGGGAGAAGAACAAAGGAAAAGAGGAACAGGGCACTGTACGGTGTCCACAACAAGTCTTGGGACAAGAAAGGCAGCACGGGGCAGAGGGGGTAACCTCCAGACCCGGTGCCCAAAAGTATGATTATTATGATATGTGATTATTGTTATTCCCATAACCATATCTGCACAATAAAACCCAACAGCCTTTTATTGCCAACACTTGACAAATTTTGCGCTCCAACTTATTTACTGGTGAGGGTAAGGGTTCGGCCAATACTAGTTGCATGCATACGGGTTCAGCAGTTATACCACTGAATGCCTAACAAAGCGGGTTCATGCCATGGTTCCCGCTACACATATGTGCAGATTTCGGAAGAGCCTGGGCCCCCTGTATGCATGGGTTAGAAATTCTGGCATGATAGTAACACCTGCTGCGCTACGCACCAAAGTACCTTTATGCTCCTCTATACACCCGAAAGAGTAGAAACATGCTTTCATTAACTTCTTTAAGATGTGTTTAACAAGGTACCCATCCTTATTGCGCATAGCATTCTTTCCAAAATGTTTGTTATTCCAACGATCACTAAATAGATTTGTCCGTTTTAGAGGTTGCAGGTGTTTGAGATGTTCATACCCTTTTGTTGAAAATCGTGATATTGGTTGCATCATTAGGATTACGTTTTAGAGAAAATCAAAAGTCGGCACCAGGGCCTGTGTTCTAAAAAAAATAAGCAGGGGGCCTCTGACGCCCAACGGGAAGCGACGTCACGGGAAATAAGCAGGGGGACTCTGACGCACACCGGGAAGTGACTTCACTGTACGTCAACGTGAAATATTGAAATTCCACTCAGCGTTGGCGTTCATTCATGATTGAAAAAAGCACACGTGACCAAAAAGCATTTCCCAGGGAACAGATTTACACATCACCTTGCTGCTTAAGTATAAAATGTATGGACCTTTTAAATCTGAGAACATGTAACAAAACATGTTGTGATATGATATGCTATGACACTAATAACTTGTCTATACACAAGTGTTTCGAGGCGCGACGAGGCTAGGGAGGGGGAACAGAGGGAAGACAGACAGCGATCCTACTAGGCCAGGTGTCATTCAGATCGCGCAAGTGCAAGGGAAGGGGGAAAAAGAAAAGTGCGGGGGGGCAAAGTGCAGTACATGGGATAATAAATAATAACATAAAATAAATAAAGAATGGCTAGCTGGTGGCAAGTGCAGGGTGAGTGCAGACATAAGTGCTAGTTTTAGGACTGTAGTAATACAGAAAACAGTCCCCAGGTGCAGGGGTTGCCAAGAAGGCACCGCAAGCGTGCAACTGGCAGGGCTTGGGTCTGAGATCAGGTGGGTGGCCAGGTAATCTGTGCAGTCACAATCAGCCAGGCCTTCAGCAGGGGAGAGGTGGAGAGAAAGCAGAAGCAAAGAGAAAGGTTTTGAGGTGCTTCCGGAACCGGAGATGATTCTCCTCAAGTTTCAGGGAGGTGGGGAGGCTGTTCCAGAGGGAGGCCCCAGCCAAAGAGAGAGATCTACCACCAACTCGTTGCTTGGAGAAGCGACTGACCCTGAGGGAGTTGGAGGTGGATGAGCGAAGAACTTGAGACGGAAGATATTTAGGAAGAGAGAGTTGAAGGTATTGAGGCTCCAGGCCACAGAAAGACTTGTGGACGATGAAGAGGGTCTTGAATTGGATCATTGCAGCCACTGGGAGCCAGTGCAGAGATTTCAGTCCTGGAGAGATACGATCCCTGGGCTTGAGGCCAAGGACAAGTCTTGCAGTCCTGTTCTGGATGAGTTGCAGAGGGTGGCGAGTAGAAGCAGGCAGATTTAGAAAGAGGCTGTTGCAGTAGTCCAGCCTGGAGAGAACCAGAGCTCTGGAGACAGTGAGCTTCTGGGGGAAGGAGAGGAAAGGAAGAATACCTCTGAGGAGGTTCAGCTGGTAATGTGACTTCTTAGAGATGTCAGAGATGTGAGGGGAGAATAAGAGTGTGGAGTCGACTATGACTCCCAGGATTTTAGCCTTGCAGGTGGGAGCAGGAAGAGGGCCAAGAGAGGCCGGCCAGAGAGTGGCAGGAAAGGAGGGAGTGGGTGTGCCGATGAGGAGAATCTCAGTCTTACTGGCATTAAAGCAGAGGTCATTGGCGCACACCACTCCTGGATAGCAGACAGTCAGAGATGAGGGAGGGAGAAGAGGTGGCCGAAGGTAGCATGGAGATGAGCTGAGTGTCATCTGCATAGCACTGAAAGTTGGGGCAGAGAGTGGCAATGCGGTGGGCAAGGAGTGCCAGGTATTGGCTGAACAGCCAGGGACAGAAGTTAGACCCCTGGGGAACACCACAGGTAGAGAAAAAGATAGCATAGAGGAAGGACCCAAGTTGGACCTGGGAGGTCTGTCAAAGAGGAAGGAAGTCAGCCATGCCAGGGCCTCACCGGTGATGCCTAGGTTATCACAGAGACACTTTAGCAGGATGGCATGGTTGACAGTGTCAAATGCAGAAGAGAGATCAAGCAAGATGAGGACACAGGGGGTGTTAGAGTCAAGGTTTGAGAGCAGTGCTTCACGGATGTTCAGGAGAGCAGTTTCTGTGCTTCTGGCAGCTCTGAAGCCAGACTGATAGTCATGAAGACAACCAACAGGTTCAGTGTGGAGATTAAGCTGGGAGATGGCCAGTTTCTCCAGGAGCTTGCCCAGGAAGGGAGTGATGGAGATTGGGCGATAGTTGGCCGGGCAGGAGGGATCGGCAGAGGGTTTCTTAAGAAGAGGGTGCACAAGGGAGTGCTTCAGTGGTGATGGGAAGACTCCAGTGGCGAAGGAGTGGTTGCAAAAGTCAGCCAGAGCAGTAGCCAGGATGTCAATGTGGTCCTTGATGGTTTTGGAGGAACAGGGGTGAACCTGTTTTGACGAGACTTTCATAGATCGGATTTGTCTAGAAACCTTGTCTGCGGAGAACAGGGGAAGGCAGGGAAGGAGAGGTGGCTGCAGAAGGGCTAGAGGAAGAGCAAGGAGTATAGGGAGGGAGGGGAGAGGAGGAGAGTGAGGACAGGATGTCCTGAGTTTTAGAGTGTACAGTAAGATGTCAATATGAGGCGTTTTGCAGTTTCATACCGAACGATTTCCGCGGCGTGTTTGTAAATGTCTCGTTTTAGAAGCGCGAGGCCACTACATCCTATTGTTATTATTTATTTATTTTATTTCTTAAACCCACAAAGGGGCATTGTACATCCTTTAAAAAAAGTGCGTGGATGCTGACCACCCGCGGGGCCCCTCGTCTTGAGCCCTGCACGTGCCTCTCTGGTTGCTGGCAGGGGGGGAGGTGTGCATTTCCATGCCCTCGTCCTGTGAGCTGCCTGGCCAGCCCATCTCCGTGCCTACCCAGAGGCCAAAGAAGACATCCAGCTGTGAGCCGCAGACCCTTCCTTGATGCATAGCTGCTCCATTGCTGGAAACTGAAAACATTTTTCACAATGCAAAATGCAGTTGCATTTTCAGAAAAACTGCAAACTAGTGTGAGGGGACTTTCTCCTTTCAAAAAGACTCCTGCACATGATGGGAGCACCTATCAAATGAAGGCGATGCCTGGCAAATGTTATGAGTCTTGGGGCATATGAAGTCAGTGGCTGGGTGCGACTACTTGCGCCTATGGCAGCATTGTGCTGTGGTTTGCACAGTGGCTTGGTGCCCCTGAGATGGAGACCTGTAGGCAAGTGCAGTAGTACGTGAACCGCGTGGCATGCAAGTGTATGAAGTGTGGAGAGAATTTGAGTGTTGACCGTTGAGAGAGCGCAGTTGCAAGAGGAATGACAGCCTGGGGGCGCAGTGCCCTCTATTCCCTAACAACCAATTGAGCATCTTGCACAACACTTTGTTGACCTGCAATGAAGAGACCTGTCAACCTGCGACCAGTGTTTCTCGTCCTTATCTGATTCAGTTCATTGTGTGCAAATAGTTCATTTCACACCATCGTATCATGCACCTGCACGTTGGGAAAGGTGTTGCTAAGGGGAAACGAGGGGGTTAAAGCCCTGGTTGAAGCCCTGGATAGAAGCCCACGAGCTACAACCAAAAGGCTAGTTAGCCCCCAGTCCCAACAGTGCCAACATTAGCGTAGCCCCGGACCTTTTCCAGACCTAGCAACAACCCTCAGAGAAGGAACGCTCACCTTGCTCCGAGCGAGAAAGATGGCATGGACACGGGACGGGTGCAATAGTACAACTTGCTTTAAGCACTGCCCGACTGTAACTGCCCGTTAGTTCCCCATCACATGCTGTTCCCACCTCACGCCCCCTTCCAAAACCCCAATGTTACTTCCCCAGTGTCTTGGCCAAACGTGGGCCGTCCTCTCTAACGAGGGCTCCATGTGGCACGTGGCAGCGATATAACAGGAAGCAAGACCATACGGTGTGCGCAATAAATAAAACATATTTATAGCTGTATTAATTATAATTGCTTCATTGTTTTCTGAATCTCCTGTTGGCCAGTCCTAAGATCGGAGAGACCAGGATAGCGTGGTTAGTCTACGCAGACAATATCATTGTTCTGGATTATACACAAATTTGCCTTCAAAGGCTCACAACGGCCCTGGGAGAGTATGTAAAATCTAATGGTTTGAAAATTAACCCAGATAAATCCAGAGTTTTGATTTTCAAGGTCCATTGACTAAAACGAAGCCATCAATTTCTGGAAAATTGATGGTTGCTCTGTTCCCCTGGTAGGGGAACTCATGTATCTTGGCTCTAAGATCATTCCTTGTCCTACTAAATTGGATTTGAATAACGCCTTAGATTTGTAAGCAATAAAGTTAGGATCTCATGTGATCAAGATCCACTTAAAATACTGTACATGTTCACTTATCCCACTTATAAAATACTATGTGGGAAAGGTTATATCAACTTTGCTGTTTGGACTGGAGTGCAACATTCACATTTTTTAAATAAACTGGGAACGTACTGAAGCAAGGATATGGAAAAGATTTTCGAATCTCCCCATCTCAGTACCTATGGCCTTTATCCATTATGAGTTGGGTTTGTCTTCCATCCTACTATCGATGGAATTAAGATGGGTCTCCCTCTATAGATCAATTAATGTTCCACAAATTGGTTCTCTTTATGAGGACGCTCAAATTCAATTGCTTAAGGGGGACAATATCTTCCTGGAAATACTTAAATCCAAATGTACTGATATTGTTGCTACAGTGGACTCAGATATAGATACCTTGAATTCCAACCCTCTAAGATCCCTGGAATTTATCAAGAGAAGAGACTGGATCAGGACAATAGATAGACGAAGATTATCAAAGCTATCTACACATTTTTCAGTTTATGATAAACCAAGAGCTGCTCTTCCCACCTATGTACAAAAATGCTCTGATCCTAAGGCTAGAATGAATTTCCTTCGATTTGAACTAAATATCTTGCCCACCTTGGAAATTCTACATATTCGTGGATAAGACTAGTTTCCCATCAGATATATGTCAGGACTGTGAGTTGAACACTAAACATACAGTAAAACATCTTCTTTTAACCTGTCCTGGGCTATGTGAATTAAGATGGGTAAGATTGCAGAGGTTTTTTGTCAGGGAGAAATGGCTGGACTCTGACGATCTGTGGGAGAGAATTATTTCAGGTAATGGAAGTTTTTTTGACAATTGAAGTGGTCAAACTTATCAACGATTTAAAATTGGTTGATCATGTTTTGATTTAAATTGGTGATGTAAGCAAATGATGGATATTTGATTGAGGAGGTCATATCCTCTCCCCTTCTCCTTATCACTTTGCCTTCTTATACTCTTTGGTACAGATTATGATGTTTATCTGTTGAGAGTATGGAATTTTGTATCCTTTTGTCATCATTGGTTTGTTTTATTCTTCTTCTTATTTTTATGTAGCTGAGTAAGTTTTATGTGGTTATTTTTTTTATTGTTTTGAAATGATATAATCTAGTATTCTATGTTTGTTTTACAACCTTTGTATTTTGTGTAAAAAGTCGAAATGTGTTTTGGCTAGTATGCACAATAAAAAAAGAAACAATATATATAACATATAGATTAACAGTTTTTAGGATTTCCAGGTGGACCAAACGTCATCATACAACCAGGCCGATTCATGGAATAATTAGCGCGGCACAAGTGGGCAAAAACGTGCGAATCGCAGTGGAATAGCAAAAATCGCAGTGCAAGTGCGAAAATCGCACAAAAAGCAGCGCACATCGATTCATGGAAGGCCGTGCGCGAGAAAACCATCGGATGTGCGAAAAAAAAGTGCGTGGCGCACGTTGGCGCACAGGCCATCTAACAGCGTGCGCCAGGTCACAGCGAAAATCGCACAGGCCAGAGCGAAAATCGCACATAGCGCGGCGCACGCAACAAAAGTAGGCGGAACACGGGGCGTAACACTCGGAATGGGGAACAAATTGCCAAAACGTGGGCGTCACGGGGGAAGTACAGGGTACAAGTGCGCGGAACGCCCACACGCTCGCCTACAACACGTATTCATGGAATAGAATAGGGCAAAAAAGCGCACGCTCAAACCAGCGCACAGGCACAAACACGACCGCCACAAGAAAGCAGGCGGTAGCGTCTCTGCGCCTGGAAGAAATGTGCGCCAAAAGGTGAGCCAACAAATAGCACCTATATACAGCCATGAAGAATGTCCTATACTGTGGCCCTCCAGGACAAATGACGTGCAAAGGGGTACCCACAAACACGGACACCCGCTGACAAAAAATTACGTGTGCGTGTATACCGGGGTGCGCGGGAAGTCTCACACGCGATTTCGTCAGGGTACGTGTATTTCATGGGTGCGCGGGAAGTACCACACGCAATTTCAGCAGGGTATGTGTATTCCAGGGGTGCGCGGGAAGTTCCACACGCGATCTCAGCAGGGTGCGTGGATTTCAGGGGTGCGCGGGAAGTTCCACACGCGATTGGCCCAGTGCGAGCAGGGTACGTGTATTTCAGGGGTGCGCGGGAAGTTCCACACGCGATTTCAGCAGGGTACGTGTATTACAGGGGTGCGCGGGAAGTACCACACGCGATTTCAGCAGGGTACGTGTATTTCAGGGGTGCGCGGGAAGTTCCACACGCGATTTCAGCAGGGTACGTGTATTTCAGGGGTGCGCGGGAAGTTCCACACGCGATTTCAGCAGGGTACGTGTATTTCAGGGGTGCGTGGGAAGTTCCACATGCGATTTCAGCAGGGTATGTGTATTTCCGGGGTGCGCAGGAAGTTCCACACGCGATTTCAGCAGGGTATGTGTATTTCAGGGGTTCTGGGGAGTACTACACGTGAATTGGCCGTGTGGGTCCTCCCAGGTGTACGCTCCACAACCTCCACGGCCCCTGCAGGCAGCCCACACCACGGGGGACTACCCTGCACCCCTGCTCATGTCCCGCAGGCAGCCCATCCACCATGGGCATGCCCCCCAGCCAACCCACATGTCACCTTGCACTACTGATCAACAATGCATGTCTCCCACCACCCCCACCCCCCAGCCACCATGGCCAGCCCCCACCAGGCCCCCACTCATGTCCCCTATCACCCCCACCCCCCCGCAGTGCAGGGGCAGCCTCCACCAGGCCCCCACTCATGTCTCCCACCACCCCCACCCCCCAGCCACCAGGGGCAGCCACCACCAGGCCCCCACTCATGTCTCCCACCACCCCCACCCCCCAGCCACCAGGGGCAGCCTCCACCAGGCCCCCACTCATGTCTCCCACCACCCCCACCCCCCAGCCACCAGGGGCAGCCTCCACCAGGCCCCCACTCATGTCTCCCACCACCCCCACCCCCAGCAGTGCAGGGGCAGCCTCCACCAGGCCCCCACTCATGTCTCCCACCACCTCCACCCCCCAGCCACCAGGGGCAGCCTCCACCAGGCCCCCACTCATGTCTCCCACCAACCCCACCCCCCAGCCACCAGGGGCAGCCTCCACCAGGCCCCCACTCATGTCTCCCACCACCCCCACCCCCCAGCCACCAGGGGCAGCCTCCACCAGGCCCCCACTCATGTCTCCCACCACCCCCACCCCCCAGCAGTGCAGGGGCAGCCTCCACCAGGCCCCCACTCATGTCTCCCACCACCCCCACCCCCCAGCCACCAGGGGCAGCCTCCACCAGGCCCCCACTCATGTCTCCCACCACCCCCACCCCCCAGCAGTGCAGGGGCAGCCTCCACCAGGCCCCCACTCATGTCTCCCACCACCCCCACCCCCCACCATCCAGGGGCACCCTCCACCAGGCCCCCACTCATGTCTCCCACCACCCCCACCCCCCAGCAGTGCAGGGGCAGCCTCCACCAGGCCCCACTCATGTCTCCCACCCCCCCCACCCCCCAGCAGTGCAGGGGCAGCCTCCACCAGGCCCCCACTCATGTCTCCCACCAACCCCAGCCACCAGGGGCACCCTCCACCAGGCCCCCACTCATGTCTCCCACCACCCCCACCCCCCAGCAGTGCAGGGGCACCCTCCACCAGACCCCCACTCATGTCTCCCACCACCCCCACCCCCCAGCAGTGCATGGGCAGCACCACCAGGCCCCCACTCATGTCCCCCTGCACCCCCACCCCCCAGCATCCAGGGGCACCCTCCACCAGGACCCCACTCATGTCTCCCACCACCCCCACCCCCCAGCAGTGCAGGGGCAGCCTCCACCAGGCCCCCACTCATGTCTCCCACCACCCCCACCCCCCAGCCACCAGGGGCAGCCTCCACCAGGCCCCCACTCATGTCTCCCACAACCCCCACCCCCCACCATCCAGGGGCAGCCTCCACCAGGCCCCCACTCATGTCTCCCACCACCCCCACCCCCCAGCAGTGCAGGGGCAGCCTCCACCAGGCCCCCAGTCATGTCTCCCACCACCCCCCAGCAGTGCAGGGGCAGCCTCCACCAGGCCCCCACTCATGTCTTCCACCACCCCCACCCCCCAGCAGTGCATGGGCAGCCCCCACCAGGCCCCCACTCATGTCTCCCACCACCCCCACCACCCAGCCACCAGGGGCACCCTCCACCAGGCCCCCACTCATGTCTCCCACCACCCCCACCCCCCAGCAGTGCAGGGGCAGCCTCCACCAGGCCCCCACTCATGTCTCCCACCACCCCCACCCCCCAGCAGTGCAGGGGCATCCTCCACCAGGCCCCCACTCATGTCTCCCACCACCCCCACCCCCCAGCAGTGCAGGGGCAGCCTCCACCAGGCGCCCACTCATGTCTCCCACCACCCCCACCCCCCAGCCACCAGGGGCAGCGTCCACCAGGCCCCCACTCATGTCTCCCACCACCCCCACCCCCCAGCAGTGCAGGGGAAGCCTCCACCATGCCCCCACTCATGTCTCCCACCACCCCCACCCCCCACCATCCAGGGGCACCCTCCACCAGGCCCCCACTCATGTCTCCCACCACCTCCACCCCCCAGCAGTGCAGGGGCAGCCTCCACCAGGCCCCCACTCATGTCTCCCACCACCCCCACCCCCCAGCAGTGCAGGGGCAGCCTCCACCAGGCCCCCACTCATGTCTCCCACCACCCCCACCCTCCAGCCACCAGGGGCACCCTCCACCAGGCCCCCACTCATGTCTCCCACCACCCCCACCCCCCAGCAGTGCAGGGGCAGCACCACCAGGCCCCCACTCATGTCCCCCTGCACCCCCACCCCCCAGCATCCAGGGGCACCCTCCACCAGGCCCCCACTCATGTCTCCCACCACCCCCACCACCCAGCCACAAGGGGCACCCTCCACCAGGCCCCCACTCATGTCTCCCACCACCCCCACCCCCCACCATCCAGGGGCACCCTCCACCAGGCCCCCACTCATGTCTCCCACCACCCCCACCCCCCAGCTGTGCAGGGGCAGCCTCCACCAGGCCCCCACTCATGTCTCTCACCACCCCCATCCCCCAGCAGTGCAGGGGCAGCCTCCACCAGGCCCCCACTCATGTCTCCCACCACCCCCACCCCCCAGCCACCAGGGGCAGCCTCCACCAGGCCCCCACTCATGTCTCCCACCACCCAGCCACCAGGGGCACCCTCCACCAGGCCCCCATTCATGTCTCCCACCACCCCACCCCCCACCATCCAGGGCCACCCTCCACCAGGCCCCCACTCATGTCTCCCACCACCCCCACCCCCCAGCTGTGCAGGGGCACCCTCCACCAGGCCCCCACTCATGTCTCCCACCACCCCACCCCCCAGCAGTGCAGGGGCAGCCTCCACCAGGCCCCCACTCATGTCTCCCACCACCCCCACCCCCCAGCCACCAGGGGCAGCCACCACCAGGCCCCCACTCATGTCTCCCACCACTCCCACCCCCCAGCCACCAGGGGCAGCCTCCACCAGGCCCCCACTCATGTCTCCCACCACCCCCACCCCCACCCCCCAGCCACCAGGGGCAGCCTCCACCAGGCCCCCACTCATGTCTCCCACCACCCCCACCCCCCAGCCACCACGGGCACCCTCCACCAGGCCCCCACTCATGTCTCCATCCACCCCCACCCCCCAGCAGTGCAGGGGCAGCACCACCAGGCCCCCACTCATGTCCCCCTGCACCCCCATCCCCCAGCATCCAGGGGCACCCTCCACCAGGCCCCCACTCATGTCTCCCACCACCCCCACCCCCCAGCAGTGCAGGGGCAGCCTCCACCAGGCCCCCACTCATGTCTCCCACCACCCCCACCCCCCAGCAGTGCAGGGGCAGCCCCCACCAGGCCCCCACTCATGTCTCCCACCACCCCCACCCCCATCAGTGCAAGGGCACCCTCCACCAAGCCCCCACTCATGTCTCCCACCACCCCCACCCCCCAGCAGTGCAGGGGCAGCCCCCACCAGGCCCCCACTCATGTCTCCCACCACCCCCACCCCCCAGCAGTGCAGGGGCACCCTCCACCAGGCCCCCACTCATGTCTCCCACCACCCCCACCCCCCAGCAGTGCAGGGGCAGCCCCCACCATGCCCCCACTCATGTCTCCCACCACCCCACCACCCAGCCACCAGGGGTACTCTCCACCAGGCCCCCACTCATGTCTCCCACCACCCCCACCCCCCAGCAGTGCAGGGGCAGCCTCCACCAGGCCCCCACTCATGTCTCCCACCACCCCCACCCCCCAGCAGTGCAGGGGCAGCCCCCACCAGGCCCCCACTCATGTCTCCCACCACCCCACCCCCCAGCAGTGCAGGGGCAGCCCCCACCAGGCCCCCACTCATGTCTCCCACCACCCCCACCCCCCAGCAGTGCAGGGGCAGCACCACCAGGCCCCCACTCATGTCCCCCTGCACCCCCACCCCCAGCATCCAGGGGCACCCTCCACCAGGCCCCCACTCATGTCTCCCACCACCCCCACCACCCAGCCACCAGGGGCACCCTCCACCAGGCCCCCACTCATGTCTCCCACCACCCCCACCCCCCACCATCCAGGGGCAGCCTCCACCAGGCCCCCACCCATGTCTCCCACCACCCCCACCTCCCAGCTGTGCAGGGGCAGCCTCCACCAGGCCCCCACTCATGTCTCCCACCACCCCCAGCCACCAGGGGCACCCTCCACCAGGCCCCCACTCATGTCTCCCACCACCCCCACCCCCCACCATCCAGGGGCACCCTCCACCAGGCCCCCACCCATGTCTCCCACCACCCCCACCCCCCAGCTGTGCAGGGGCAGCCTCCACCAGGCCCCCACTCATGTCTCCCACCACCCCCACCCCCCAGCCACCAGGGGCACCCTCCACCAGGCCCCCATCCATGTCTCCCACCACCCCCACCACCCTGCCACCAGGGGCACCCTCCACCAGGCCCCCACTCATGTCTCCCACCACCCCCCAGCCACCAGGGGCACCCTCGACCAGGTCCTCACAATCCCCAATCATGTGCGTTATGGTCAGCCTCCACAGCCAAAAAGCCCTACCAAGTAACCCATTCACCCACATGGAAATGGAAATTACATGTCACACCCCCAATGTTCATGAAGCTAATGAACCCATGTCCGTCACACACAATGTTTGCAAAACAAAATTGTATTGAAAAAAAGAAAGAATGCTAAAGAAATGAGACAAACTACAATGGGAAGTAAAAAAAATTAAGCTGCATGTCCGTATAAAAATAAAGAACTGCCAATCATAATCCAAAAAAATGTAGTCCAAAGTCAAATGTAAAAAAATTATCTATCAAATCAAGAACTATGTAAAAAACTCGAAAGGGTCCATGAGCCCAACTGAACAAAGGAAACCTAAAAAAAAACCTAACTAAAAAGCAACTATATACAAAAAGTGGAGCAGTGTCCGTCGACTCCAAATCATAAGAAAAAACAAAGGAAACCTAAAACTAAAGAACTATATACAAAGGCGGCGGGCAAGTCCAGCGGCTCACTCCGTGGTGTTCCGGGCCAGGGCATCATCGAACTCCTGTTCGATGTCCCAGAGGCGGTCCAGTTCCATGGCCCCAAGGGTCCGCAGGGACGACGCCGTGTCCTCCTCCAACCCCCTGCGGATTGCCTCGAGGCACTCGGCCCGCCTCAGGGCCCTCCGCATGGAGTTCTCCGCCCTGACCATTGTGAGCCGCGCCTCTTCCGCCCGCCGCCGCTCCCCACCTATGGCGTGGCCCAACCGCTGCCACACGGAAGACACTCTGTCCTGGGTCCTCCTGCCCTCCGGCCGATGCCTGCCCCTCCGATGTCGAAGGCCCTGAGCCTTCATGGCTCCCACCATGTTGCTGCTGCTGCTCTGCCTCTGCCCGTGCACTGCCTCCTGCAGCCTGCACATCCTCCGCCGGCTGGGGTGCAGTTGTTGATGTGGCCACCCCTGCTGGACGTCCGACTCCCGACTGTGGCAGGGATGCCTCCTCCACAAGCCTGGCCGCACTGTCAGAGGCAGCTCCACACGGCACCCAGGTGACTGATGGGTGGGAAGATGGCACAGAGGACGACTGGCGCGTAGGGGGTCCAGTTGAGGAGGGGGTCGGAGCAAGCCCCATCAGACGGAGGAATCCGGTCTGGGTGACCTGTCCCAGCAGGCTGACGTGGTCAACGAGCCATTCGACATGACGTGCAGTCTCTCCATGAAAAGACTGCAGGTCACCTCGCATGGCCCGTTGACGCAACGCCACACCAGCCAGGACAGGCTCAACCCGGACCTGGATAGCCACGTCCGCAGGCAGAGGAAGGCCAGTTGACGTCAGCTCATCCCCTGCCTGAAAACGGGTCTGGACGTAGGCATCCCTGCTGGTGCAAGATGATGCAGGGACAGGATCGGGGACAGGATTGCACACAGGCACCTCCGGGGCGGCCTGTGCTGCCTCCTGTCCCTGGTCCTGGACTGCACACTAGCACCAGTGGGATCCCCACCTCCAGACCCCGTCTCTGGTGCTTGCACGGCCTCCTCCTCCACCAAACCCCCCACCAACCTGGATGACTCCGTGCCATCTTCCCCTGTTGGGCCCTGTGGGGTCCCAGCTGCCCCTTCTGCTGCCGAGGAGTCCAACTCCAACGTCCACCTCTTGGACCTCCACACGGCCTCTGCTGCCTGGCACGCGGCACCGGACTCCTCACTCCCCGACGAGATGACAACACGGGAGGGGAGCCGGGCCTTGCGTCTGCGGCTGGCGGTGGGATCCCCGCCGCTGTGCTCCACAGCACCTTCTCCGCCCTCTTCATCAGTTGACGCTGCAGACAGGGAGAAACAAAACACAGGCATCAGGGCACTGTACAATGGACACATACACACATGACTGTTGCACATGAGTGGCATTGGCAAACCTCAGACATGTCATCACAATCCCCAACACACATGTCATTGCAACTCGCACACATGAGCCATACCACAGCCATATCGCAACTGACACCACCATCCATACACATACAACAGCATGAGCAGCCAAAGGTAACCCAGACATCACATGCAACACAGGAAGTGCACCACACATGTACACACACCACACACCACCACACTTGCATGCATGTGTACACCTCTGCCAAGTGTCGCACTGTTCAGACGGGCATCCATGTCACATCTGCCAATCAGGCTTCCACATACCGCTGTCACATGCATCCATGTTGCATCACTGTTGCACCCTTGTCAAATACACACACATGCACGTGTACACAGTGCTCATACATGCAGCCGAAAACAACATACATGCGTGACATCACAGACATGTCTACTTAAATACACATTCATCCAAACATGTGTGCACACACAACTGCATTTGGCATGCAAGCCTACACACACAAGCACCATCCATGTCTCACACATTACAGCCCTCGCATGTGTCAGCCCCACGGCCCTGGACACCCCCACCCATACTCGACCCCATACAAACAGATGTGCAACCTGCACACTACCGAATAATCACCACACGCACTGCTCACAATCAGGATGCATGTACACTCACCGCTCGACTCCAGACGGGTCTGCTTCTCTAGGACCTGGACGTGGAGCGCTGGGGATATGCGTTCCAGGACCCTCATCTGTTCTTCCGACAAGTGGCCCCGGCGCCCCTTGGCATCCGCTGCCTTCAAGAGGCGCTGGGCCTTGTTCAGGGTCCTGGACCTGAAGTCCTCCCAGCGCTTCCTGACATGTTGGAAGTCGCGGACTGCCACCCCCTCCGCGTTGATGGCAGTCACGATGTCAGTCCAGATCCGAGTCCGTCCTTCCTTGTCGGCGCGGGAACTTCCGAAGAGGGCATCATACTGCCCCAGGACTTGCTCCACCAGGACACCAACTTCGGTGGCACTGAAGCTGGTGCCCCTCTGCCTCTCTGGCCGGGGGTTGTCAGTGGTCACAGATGGTGTTTGCCCCGACATGACAACCCCAGAGGCAGGAGTGGGTGGGCAACTGGGTCCTGGGGCTGGGCTGTGGAGCGATGGAATACCAGTCGGGAGTCTTCGGTTCCAGCAGGGGTGGTCACAGCAACAGCACCCCAGGCTGATGTGCAGGCAGCAAATGGCAGTGCACGTGGGCAGCAAGCAGTCAGGCAGCAGCAGATGGCAGGTGGGAGCGTGCTCGGTGCTCTGGGGGGCAGTAGTTCGGCCTTCTGGGCAGGAGCGTGGTCTTCCGTGTGCATACGCGTGGCCAGCTTGATACGGAGTGATTTGGCACGTGAAAAGTCTGCACGTCAGCGTGAAATTCGAGGAAAGGCCCTTAGCGCGTAAGCGCGTCAGCACGCATACGCGATTCTATTGGACCAAAGGCCCTCAGCGCGTAAGCGCGTCTGTGACGTGACCCGCACGGGTGTTTCCCACACAGCACGTGATGACAGAGCACACGTGGAAAGACTGCACGTCAGAGTGTCATCGCGTGTAATTGGACAGCACGTCAGAGTGTCATCGCGTGTAATTGGTGGGAATGGGCCTAGCGCGTACACGCGGCAGTGACAAAGCGTGTAATTGGTGGAAATGGCCCTACACGCAGAAGTGACAAAGCGTGTAATTGGTGGAAATGGCCCTAGCGCGTACACGCCGCGTAAGTGACGCTGGACGTGTGGGCCTGTATAAAAGGTATGTGTAGAACACCATTTCCTTGTACGTGCTTTTCGTGGAGAGCGAGTGGGTGAATTCTGTACTTCTTGTCGTTTCACACGCGATTTACTTCACAGCGTTTCAAGTTCGTATTCCCTGTTACCTCTGACAGCTTTTTCTCTTTTTTCTCTTTTACTGGTTTACCTGGGCCTGTTCCCTCAAACAGTGTTCCCTTCTACTGTTGTCCTGTCTCCTCAGACAGCGTACAAATCTTCTTTTGGCGGGGGTGTTGCCAACCAAACGCGCTCCTTTTTCACGCTCTTTTACCTGGCAGACGGTGAGTCACGCACGTATCTAACATCTGTGCTTGCCCCGTGTGTAGCCTACCCCTTCAGAGGTCATTCTAGGCTGCGTGTGACACGCATACGTTCATTCTTGTGTTACTGGGTGCCACAGCGTAGTGAAGGTTTTTCTTTCTGCACACGTGGTCTAGGAGGGGTTGCGTGCACGTCATCTCCCTTTTTTGGGGCTCCTGTGCGTAGCGTGACCCGTCATCTTTCCCCAGGGGTTACATTCAGCCTTGCAAGAGCACTAGGGTACAATTACCATCTGGTACCCAACCCCTTTGACCCCCAATTGCCCAGGACAATAGTTTACAGCCACTCCCATACGCACATTTACATCAGTGCCATGGCTGGGAGGAGAGGATTCCGTAAGGGTGGCAAAGGTGGTAGAGCCACAAGTGGTGGCCGTGGTGGATCTGGTAGGGGACGTGGTCGTTACTTGCAGGGTGAGCCTGTCCCCCCATGTGTGGAGGACCAGTCAAGGGCACACATAATCCCCCCCTCCCGTTGAGGCTGATGTGGCTGACACCATCCATGCTCAGCCCTTGTTGGACCAGCCCATTGTGGCACCAGACCTGGCTGACTCCATGGCTGACTTCCAGGTCAGCAGGCCTATGACACGTGCGCTGGTGCACGTTGATGTCACCATGCCACATGCATCTGGGGCAGCAAGGTCACCTGCTGCCCCAAGTAGGCAGGGCGGAGGGGCTGCAGGGGCAGCTGCGGCTCCATCCACCCCAGCCCTCACACACCCAGCCAGGACAGTGTCGGTCGTAGTCCATCCTGCTGACATTCCCCCTGACACCATCACACTTGAGCCAATGCCTGCACCAACTCCCATGCTGAGTGTGCAATCCCACACTCCTGATACAGAGTCCACCAGGGCTCCTGCCCCTAGTGTCCAGAGCGGCGCAGGACACTCAGGATCACCACCACCTTCCAAGCGGAAGAGGAAGAGTGCTCGTCCGGCACAGGCTGATGCCCCAGACACGGCTACACAGTCCGGCCCATCGAGGAAGCCCAGCTTCACGGATGACGAACTGAATGCACTTGTCGAGTATGTGTCCGCACATGACAACGAGATGGTCATTGTTGCAGGATCCAAGACCACACCTGCACAACGCCAGGCACACTGGCAGACCGTTGCGGACATCGTAAGTGCCCTTGGAATCGTGAGGCGCACAGCCATTGATTGCTATAAGCGCTGGAATGACCTAAAGCGCAGGGCAAAGAGTAAGCTGGCCTCAAGTCATGCCGCAACTCTAGTGACTGGAGGTGGGTCTCCAGTAGTAGACATGGAACTCACTCCACATGAGTCAGTCGCTGGGACCTACGTCACGGAGGAACAGATCCAAGGCGTGGGAGATCTGCCTGATTACGAGGCATTGTCCGGTGAGTGCACATGCATGTGTGTGTCATCCATGTGCATGGTGTGTGTGAGGGCTTCTGTTTGTGTGCCAGGTGAGAGTGTGTGCGCCTGAGTTGTATGGGTCAGCCATGTGCTTCATGCAATACATCCTGCGCAGCTGCATTTGGCCATAGCAGTATCCCTTCTGCCAACAGTAGACATCTAGCCCAACTGCACGCCAGTTGCCCTTGAAGTGTCACCTTGCCACAACATTGTTGCTTATTTTTCACTGTTCATTCAGTCAGATTGTTTGCATTCCACCACTTTCACTAGGCATTTCGCAGTCCTCTAGTCACATGTCTGACATGGCTATGGTAAAGTGGAGTGACTTTGTTACCTGGATATCATTTGTTCACACATGTCCCGGTGCAATTGGACCATTTCGGACTGGCAGCTCCAGGTGAAAAATCTGACCTGTTTGAATTAGAAAAGCTATTACATGCGGGAACTGGACTGAATGACTAGGTGCTGCCCTCCTCTCCATCTTCACTCAATAGCAATGGTACATGCCATCTGTGTGATGGCATGTGTGTTTCACCTGGCAATCACAGGCCAATGTGTGATGCCACTGCCAGGCAGCATGCAGAAAATGTGTTCATCTTCCATCTTGGTGTCATCAGTGTGTGCCATTTGCCTGCCCTTCATATGCAGTGAGGGTGCATGCATGGGAGGGTTTTAGTCATGTGGGACATGTGTCAATCAAGTACTGGTTCTCTTGCTTCTCAGCCCTCATTGTGTGCCATGGTGCTAATGCCTGTTTCCATTTCTTTGTTTTTATGTCTTTGCAGGGGAAGACGCACCTGATACTGCTGGGGTTGTGGAGATGGTGCAGACCCAGGAGGGGTCCGAGGGCCGACCAACCACCAGTGAGGGACGTGGTGTGGTGGTGGGTGAGAACCCACAACTGCTGCAGGTCGTGCTCTCAAGGGGTGTCTCTGGCTGCACCTCCCGCGAGCTGTACTCAGGTGTTGATTCGGATGAGACCTACGTGCCGTCGCAGGTGAGTGTTCCAGGGAGGGATTCTGTTCTGTCCCACCCACCTGCACCAGGGTCAGAACCCTCAATGGGGATGTCAGTGTTGGCAGCTACGCCTTTGGTGGTTACGGATGCAGGGTCACACTCCGCGACATCTGATCCTGTTCCTGGGCCAGCAGATCAGAGGGGGAATGCAGTCCTGCAGCCTCAGGCAGTGCCGGCACAGCAAGGCGCAGTTCGCCTTGCCCCAGACAGGTGTGGTGCCCGCCGACGTGGTGGCCGTACGCCACCTGGCAATACCGCATGGGAGCAATCCATTTACGGTATGGCAACCCAACAGGCAGCATCATCCGAGATGATGGCTCAGGCCATGGATAGGGTGGCCACTTCCATTGTCCCCCCTGAAAGGCTGATGGAGCGACTACAGCAGGCAACCGACTCCATCTGCCAGTCACACAGGGAGGACATGTTGGCGTCCAACAGGGACAGGCGGGCGGCACTGGCGACTCTGCAGGAGGCCATCTCCATAGAGACCCAGGGCCACAGGGAAGCCCTGAGGCAGGAGCTCCTTCACCTCAGGTCGACTCTTGTTGAGCTTGAGGCTTCAATACACCAAAGGACAGAACAGCAGCTGGAGCGTCTCACCCGTACGCTCTCAGCTGAGATGCAGGCAACGAGGGCGGAGGTCCGGGCATCCCGTGAGTTGTTGCATAGGGACCTCCGCACACTCATCCTCCAGAACCAGACCTACCACACCCGCATGCTTGCAGCCATGGAGGAGCAGACTAAGGCCTTGCGTGGGCTGCCTCCCATAGTGCAACCACCTCCGGATGCAGCTGCACAGGGTGATAATAGCGACAGCAGTGATACTCCCACAATAGGGTAGCCGTGTGGGCCATGAGCCCATGGAGGTGTTTTTTTTCCCAGGATCCACGCAGGTGGATTCTGGTGTGCATCCTGTCCTCGGACCTCCTGGGTGGCCTCCCCAACCCCCCCGGGCCCATCAATGGCCATTTTTGATTTTTTTTATTTTTATTTTTATTTTTAATTATTTTTTCCCAATTGTTTTTGGGACAATTTGTTGGCTTCCGTGGTTCCTGTGGGCATATGCTGCATTTTGGCTGGGCACATGCAGGCTTGTCATGTATTTGGTTCAGATGCTTGGGTTAGAGTCACACACACCCCTCCTGCTTCCCGTTTCCATGGGCTTGCAAAGCGTGTGCCCAAGTGACATTGACGTACATGGTGACATTGGACTCCCACTACATGTGTGGGTAGTCTAGTCAATACTGTGTATACATTCCTAGTGCATATTGCTGTTGTGTTGTACACTGCATGTTGCATTGATGTGTAACTCATCATCTGTGTCTACCTCCCAATTTGCAGGTCCCTTCCTCATGTCTACACAAGGCCCTCTAGTTTGGAGATGGGGTCCATGTTGGCAGCAGTGCACCTACAACTCTACATGGCGCCAACACTGCACAGTTGGTAGTGGTGGGAGTGCAGGCATTTCCAGGTGGTGAGACTACTAATATATAACATTTGTGATGTCATGTTGATGGTAGTACCTGCTCAAGTTTGTTGTTGGTCCTGCATTACTGTGAGCATTTCAGGTGTTGCAAGTTTCAATTAGGGACACTCTATATTGTGACACTAGTGTCATGTTGTGGGGATTACTTTTTTTACCTGCAAATAGCATGACATGGCACGGTGTGTCGTGTGGCGGTGCTGGGGATGGGTTGGCTGACATGGCACTGTCCTCTTGTTGCATTTTGCAAGTGGGTATTCATTTTAGCTGCTTGAATGTGTTACTTCACAAAACTGCATTGGCGGTGTCTGTGTGGGTAGGGATGCACACATTGTGACACTTCCAGGTGAACAATCTCAGGCTGATATGGTTTTCACGGTTCATTCTCCAGACATTCAGGATCAGTGTCAGGTTGAGTCATCATTGATTGTCAGATGGAATGTGCCAGGGCAGTGTGCACTCCACAGGGGTGTGATTTCTATGTGAAGTAATTAGCCACTAGCTGTGTACGGGCTGCCTCCCCCCGTGCCCTTTCCCCTCCCATGCGCAGCGGCTGTGCATGTGGTTGGGGATGTGGGGCCACCACCATGTCCACGCCAGGCCCCGGCGTGTTGCAACGTTGTGCAGGACACATGCTGCCACTATGATCCTGCACACTACTGGGGGAGCGTACAACAGCTGCCCGCCAGAACGGTCAAGGGAGCGAAAGCGTGACTTTAGCACTCCGAATGTGCGCTCCACTATGCCCCGGGTTGTAATGTGGGCTGTGTTATATCTTACCTGGGGTGGCGTGGTGGGGTTCCGAATTGGCGTCATCATGTGGGGGCTGAGAGGGTAGGCACTGTCCCCTGTGGAGGTGGTGATTGGTATCATTGGTGGGGTTGTGACCTTGCTCAGTATCTGACATGCATGCATGTGCAGTGGCATTCATACTCACCAAGCAGCCATGTATCGCC
Organism: Ambystoma mexicanum; assembly: GCF_040938575.1. Taxonomy (NCBI): domain Eukaryota; kingdom Metazoa; phylum Chordata; class Amphibia; order Caudata; family Ambystomatidae; genus Ambystoma; species Ambystoma mexicanum. Next base: position 1,153,841,791 of record NC_090926.1, on the reverse strand, counting down.
ATGCCGCCCAGCTTCTAGGTCCCGGCTTAGGGTGGACATTCGGTAAATGAAGCTGTCGTGGGTTGACCCGGGATAGTTGGCAAATACTGAGGTGATGATTCCCTTGGCATTACATACTACCTGCACGTTGATGGAATGCCAGTGCTTGCGGTTCCTATAGATGTGCTCTGATGCCCTGGGGGGACGTAGAGCCACATGGGTGCAGTCAATGGCACCTAGCACTTTGGGGAATCGTGCCACACCGTAAAAATCCAGGGTGGCAGCATGCCTTTCTGCAGGTGTTCTGGGCAGGTATATGTGCCTGCGGACTGATGGGCGTGCAGTGATGATGTTCAAGACCTGGTGTAGGCAGAGTGACTGGGTGGCCTGTGATACCCCACCCACAATGGCACTTGTCCACTGAAATGATCCTGTGGCCAAGAAGTGCAGTACATTGAGGACCTTCTCCAGGGGGCTGAGTGCTTGGGAGCACAGGGTGGGTGATGTGAGGTCATCCTCCCACTCACTCACCAGGTCCTGTATAATGTGTGGTGGAAACCTGTACCTCCCATGCACCTGGTCATCAGGCATCCCGAAAAGGCTGGCTCTGGGTGTGAATATTCTGGCCCTGACTATCCTCCTCCTCCTCCTTTGGTAGCCCACGCCCACTGCTGCTAGGAACGGTATGTTCATCCTGGGTCTGAGCTTGTTATTTTGTTAGCGCGCAAATTAATGCGTTGCGCGTGTTGTAGGCGAGCGTGTGACCCGCGCACCCCTGAAATCCAGTACCCAGTCCAATAGCGTGTGGAAATTCCCGCGCACCCCGGGATACAGGTGCGCTGATGTACTTGCGTGTGTAAATGCCCACGCACCCCTGATATACACGTACATAGGCCAATCGCGTGTATGCGCACTTTTGTCCAATAACACGCGATGACACTCTGACGTGCAGTCTTTCCACGTGTGCTCTGTCATCACGTGCTGTGTGGGAAACACCCGTGCGGGTCACGTCACAGACGCGCTTACGTGCTGAGGGCCTTTGGTCCAATAGAATCGCGTATGCGTGCTGATGCGCTTACGCGCTAAGGGCCTTTCCTCGAATTTCACGCTGACGTGCAGACTTTTCACGTGCCAAATCACTCCGTATCAAGCTGGCCACGCGTATGCACACGGAAGACCACGCTCCTGCCCGGAAGGCCGAACTACTGCCCCCCAGAGCCCCGAGCACGCTCCCACCTGCCATCTGCTGCTGCCTGACTGCCTGCTGCCCACGTACACTGCCATTTGCTGCCTGCACATCAGCCAGGGGTGCTGTTGCTGTGACCACCCCTGCTGGAACCGAAGACTCCCGACTGGTATTCCATCGCTCCACAGCCCAGCCCCAGGACCCAGTTGCCCACCCACTCCTGCCTCTGGGGTTGTCATGTCGGGGCAAACACCATCTGTGACCACTGACAACCCCCGGCCAGAGAGGCAGAGGGGCACCAGCTTCAGTGCCACCGAAGTTGGTGTCCTGGTGGAGCAAGTCCTGGGGCAGTATGATGCCCTCTTCGGAAGTTCCCGCGCCGACAAGGAAGGACGGACTCGGATCTGGACTGACATCGTGACTGCCATCAACGCGAGGGGGTGGCAGTCCGCGACTTACAACATGTCAGGAAGCGCTGGGAGGACTAGAGGTCCAGGACCCTGAACAAGGCCCGGCGCCTCTTGAAGGCAGCGGATGCCAAGGGGCGCCGGGGCCACTTGTCGGAAGAACAGATGAGGGTCCTGGAATGCATATCCCCAGCGCTCCACATCCAGGTCCTGGAGAAGCAGACCCGTCTGGAGTCGAGCGGTGAGTGTACATGCATCCTGATTGTGAGCAGTGCGTGTGGTGATTATTCGGTAGTGTGCAGGTTGCACATCTGTTTGTATGGGGTCGAGTATGGGTGGGGGTGTCCAGGGCCGTGGGGCTGACACATGCGAGGGCTGTAATGTGTGAGACATGGATGGTGCTTGTGTGTGTAGGCTTGCTTGCCAAATGCAGTTGTGTGTGCACACATGTTTGGATGAATGTGTATGTAAGTAGACATGTCCGTGATGTCATGCATGTATGTTGTTTTCGGCTGCATGTATGAGCACTGTGTACATGTGCATGTGTGTGTATTTGACAAGGGTGCAACAGTGATGCAACATGGATGCATGTGACAGCGGTATGTGGAAGCCTGATTGGCAGATGTGACATGGATGCCCGTCTGAACAGTGCGACACTTGGCAGAGGTGTACACATGCATGCAAGTGTGGTGGTGTGTGTACATGTGTGGTGCACTTCCTGTGTTGCATGTGATGTCTGGCTCACCTTTGGCTGCTCATGCTGTTGTATGTGTATGGATGGTGGTGGCAGTTGCGATATGGCTGTGGTATGGCTCATGTGTGCGAGTTGCAATGACATGTGTGTTGGGGATTGTGATGACATGTCTGAGGTTTGCCAATGCCACTCATGTGCAACTGTCATGTGTGTATGTGTCCATTGTACAGTGCCCTGATGCCTGTGTTTTGTTTCTCCCTGTCTGCAGCGTCAACTGAAGAAGAGGGCGGAGAAGGTGCTGTGGAGCACAGCGGCGGGGATCCCACCGCCAGCCGGAGACGCAAGGCCCGGCTCCCCTCCCGTGTTGTCATCTCGTCGGGGAGTGAGGAGTCCGGTGCCGCGTCCCAGGCCGCAGCTGCCGGGGGGAGGTCCAAGAGGCGGAGGTTGGAGTTGGACTCCTCGGCAGCAGAAGGGGCAGCTGGGACCCGACAGGGCCCAACAGGGGAAGATGGCACGGAGTCATCCAGGTTGGTGGGGGGTTTGGTGGAGGAGGAGGCCGTGCAAGCACCAGAGACGGGGTCTGGAGGTGGGGATCCCACTGGTGCTAGTGGTGCAGTCCAGGACCAGAGACAGGAGGCAGCACAGGCCGCCGCGGAGGTGCCTGTGTGCAATCCTGTCCCCGATCCTGTCCCTGCATCATCTTGCACCAGCAGGGATGCCTACGTCCAGACCCGTTTTCAGGCAGGGGATGAGCTGACGTCAACTGGCCTTCCTCTGCCTGCGGATGTGGCTATCCAGGTCCGGGATGAGCCTGTCCTGGCTGGTGTGGCGTTGCGTCAACGGGCCATGCGAGGTGACCTGCAGTCTTTTCATGGAGAGACTGCACGTCATCTCGAATGGCTCGTTGACCACGTCAGCCTGCTGGGACAGGTCACCCAGACCGGATTCCTCCGTCTGATGGGGCTTGCTCCGACCCCCTCCTCAACTGGACCCCCTACGCGCCAGTCGTCCTCTGTGCCATCTTCCCACCCATCAGTCACCTGGGTGCCCTGTGGAGCTGCCTCTGACAGTGCGGCCAGGCTGGTGGAGGAGGCATCCCTGCCACAGTCGCGAGTCGGACGTCCAGCAGGGGTGGCCACATCAACAACTGCACCCCAGCCGGCGGAGGATGTGCAGGCAGCAGGAGGCAGTGCACGGGCAGAGGCAGAGCAGCAGCAGCAACATGGTGGGAGCTATGAAGGCTCGGGGCCTTCGACATCGGAGGGGCAGGCATCGGCCGGAGGGCAGGAGGACCCAGGACAGAGAGTGTCTTCCGTGTGGCAGCGGTTGGGCCACGCCATAGGTGCGGAGCGGCGGCGGGCGGAAGAGGCGCGGCTCACAATGGTCAGGGCGGAGAACTCCATGCGGAGGGCCCTGAGGCGGGCCGAGTGCCTTGAGGCAATCCGCAGGGGGTTGGAGGAGGACACGGCGTCGTCCCTGCAGACCCTCGGGGCCATGGAACTGGACCGCCTCCGGGACATCGAACAGGAGTTCAATGATGCCCTGGCCCGGAACACCACGGAGTGAGCCGCTGGACTTGCCCGCCGCCTTTGTATATAGTTCTTTAGTTTTAGGTTTCCTTTGTTTTTTCTTATGATTTGGAGTCGACGGACACTGCTCCACTTTTTGTATATAGTTGCTTTTTAGTTAGGTTTTTTTTAGGTTTCCTTTGTTCAGTTGGGCTCATGGACCCTTTCGAGTTTTTTACATAGTTCTTGATTTTTTTACATTTGACTTTGGGCGACATTTTTTTGGATTATGATTTGCAGTTCTTTATTTTTATACGGACATGCAGCTTGATTTTTTTTTACTTCCCATTGTAGTTTGTTTAATTTCTTTAGCATTCTTTCTTTTTTTCAATACAATTTTGTTTTCATACTTCACTGTGTGGTATCATCTCATTGGTTTCATGCATGTCATGTTGGGTGTTTTCCCATTCAATTGCAAACATTGTGTGTGACGGACATGGGTTCATTAGCTTCATGAACATTGGGGGTGTGACATGTAATTTCCATTTCCATGTGGGTGAATGGGTTACTTGGTAGGGCTTTTTGGCTGTGGAGGCTGACCATAACGCACATGATTGGGGATTGTGAGGACCTGGTCGAGGGTGCCCCTGGTGGCTGGGGGGTGGTGGGAGACATGAGTGGGGGCCTGGTGGAGGGTGCCCCTGGATGGTGGGGGTTGGGGATGGTGGGAGACATGAGTGGGGGCCTGGTGGAGGCTGCCCCTGGTGGCTGGGGGGTGGGGGTGGTGGGAGACATGAGTGGGGGCCTGGTGGAGGCTGCCCCTGCACTGCTGGGGGGTGGGGGTGGTGGGAGACATGAGTGGGGGCCTGGTGGAGGCTGCACCTGCACTGCTGGGGGGTGGGGGTGGTGGGAGACATGAGTGGGGGCCTGGTGGAGGCTGCCCCTGCACTGCTGGGGGGTGGGGGTGGTGGGAGACATGAGTGGGGGCCTGGTGGAGGGTGCCCGTGGTGGCTGGGTGGTGGGGGTGGTGGGAGACATGAGTGGGGGCCTGGTGGGGGCTGCCCCTGCACTGCTGGGGGGTGGGGGTGGTGGGAGACATGAGTGGGGGCCTGGTGGAGGGTGCCCTGCACTGCTGGGGGGTGGGGGTGGTGGGAGACATGAGTGGGGGCCTGGTGGAGGGTGCCCCTGGATGGTGGGGGGTGGGGGTGGTGGGAGACATGAGTGGGGGCCTGGTGGAGGGTGCCCCTGGATGGTGGGGGGTGGGGGTGGTGGGAGACATGAGTGGGGGCCTGGTGGAGGCTGCCCCTGCACTGCTGGGGGGTGGGGGTGGTGGGAGACATGAGTGGGGGCCTGGTGGAGGGTGCCCCTGGATGCTGGGGGGTGGGGGTGGTGGGAGACATGAGTGGGGGCCTGGTGGAGGGTGCCGCTGGATGGTGGGGGGTGGGGGTGGTGGGAAACATGAGTGGGGGCCTGGTGGAGGCTGCCCCTGGTGGCTGGGGGGTGGGGGTGGTGGGAGACATGAGTGGGGGCCTGGTGGAGGCTGCCCCTGCACTTCTGGGGGGTGGGGGCGGTGGGAGACATGAGTGGGGGCCTGGTGGAGGGTGCCCCTGGATGCTGGGGGGTGGGGGTGCAGGGGGACATGAGTGGGGACCTGGTGGTGCTGCCCCTGCACTGCTGGGGGGTGGGGGTGGTGGGAGACATGAGTGGGGGCCTGGTGGAGGGTGCCCCTGGATGGTGGGGGGTGGGGGTGGTGGGAGACATGAGTGGGGGCCTGGTGGAGGGTGCCCCTGGATGGTGGGGGGTGGGGGTGGTGGGAGACATGAGTGGGGGCCTGGTGGAGGCTGCCCCTGCACTGCTGGGGGGTGGGGGTGGTGGGAGACATGAGTGGGGGCCTGGTGGAGGGTGCCCCTGGATGCTGGGGGGTGGGGGTGGTGGGAGACATGAGTGGGGGCCTGGTGGAGGGTGCCGCTGGATGGTGGGGGGTGGGGGTGGTGGGAAACATGAGTGGAGGCCTGGTGGAGGCTGCCCCTGGTGGCTGGGGGGTGGGGGTGGTGGGAGACATGAGTGGGGGCCTGGTGGAGGCTGCCCCTGCACTTCTGGGGGGTGGGGGCGGTGGGAGACATGAGTGGGGGCCTGGTGGAGGGTGCCCCTGGATGCTGGGGGGTGGGGGTGCAGGGGGACATGAGTGGGGGCCTGGTGGTGCTGCCCCTGCACTGCTGGGGGGTGGGGGTGGTGGGAGACATGAGTGGGGGCCTGGTGGAGGGTGCCCCTGGATGCTGGGGGGTGGGGGTGCAGGGGGACATGAGTGGGGGCCTGGTGGTGCTGCCCCTGCACTGCTGGGGGGTGGGGGTGGTGGGAGACATGAGTGGGGGCCTCGTGGAGGGTGCCCCTAGATGGTGGGGGGTAGGGGTGGTGGGAGACATGAGTGGGGGCCTGGTGGAGGCTGCCCCTGGTGGCTGGGGGTGGTGGGAGACATGAGTGGGGGCCTGGTGGAGGCTGCCCCTGCACTGCTGGGGGGTGGGGGTGGTGGGAGACATGAGTGGGGGCCTGATGGAGGGTGCCCCTGGATGCTGGGGGGTGGGGGTGCAGGGGGACATGAGTGGGGGCCTGGTGGTGCTGCCCCTGCACTGCTGGGGGGTGGGGGTGGTGGGAGACATGAGTGGGGGCCTGGTGGAGGGTGCTCCTGCACTGCTGGGGGGTGGGGGTGGTGGGAGACATGAGTGGGGGCCTGGTGGAGGCTGCCCATGGTGGCTGGGGGGTGGGGGTGGTGGGAGACATGAGTGGGGGCCTGGTGGAGGCTGCCCATGGTGGCTGGGGGGTGGGGGTGGTGGGAGACATGAGTGGGGGCCTGGTGGAGGGTTCCCCTGCACTGCTGGGGGGTGGGGGTGGTGGGAGACATGAGTGGGGGCCTGGTGGAGGGTGCCCCTGCACTGCTGGGGGGTGGGGGTGGTGGGAGACATGAGTGGGGGCCTGGTGGAGGGTGCCCCTGGATGGTGGGGGGTGGGGGTGGTGGGAGACATGAGTGGGGGCCTGGTGGAGGGTGCCCCTGCACTGCTGGGGGGTGGGGGTGGTGGGAGACATGAGTGGGGGCCTGGTGGAGGCTGCCCCTGCACTGCTGGGGGGTGGGGGTGGTGGGAGACATGAGTGGGAGCCTGGTGGAGGCTGCCCCTGCACTGCTGGGGGGTGGGGGTGGTGGGAGACATGAGTGGGGGCCTGGTGGGGGATGCCCCTGCACTGCTGGGGGGTGGGGGTGGTGGGAGACATGCATTGTTGATCAGTAGTGCAAGGTGACATGTGGGTTGGCTGCGGGGCATGCCCATGGTGGATGGGCTGCCTGCGGGACATGAGCAGGGGTGCAGGGTAGTCCCCCGTGGTGTGGGCTGCCTGCAGGGGCCGTGGAGGTTGTCGAGCGTACACCTGGGAGGACCCACACGGCCAATTCACGTGTAGTACTCCCCAGAATCCCTGGAATTCACATACCCTGCTGGAATCGCATGTGAAACTTCCCGCGCACCCATGGAATATACGTACCCTGCTCGCACTGGGCCAATCGCGTGTGGAACTTCCCGCGCACCCCTGAAATACACGTAACCTGATGAAATCACGTGTGGAACTTCCCGCGCACCCCTGAAATACACGTACCCTGCTCGCACTGGGCCAATCGCGTGTGGAATTTCCCGCGCACCCCTGGAATACACGTACCCTGCTGAAATCGCGTGTGGAACTTCCCGCGCACCCCTGAAATACACGTACCCTGCTCGCACTGGGCCAATCGCGTGTGGAACTTCCCGCGCACCCCTGGAATACACATACCCTGCTGAAATCGCGTGTGGAACTTCCCGCGCACCCCTGAAATACACGTACCCTGCTCGCACTGGGCCAATCGCGTGTGGAACTTCCCGCGCACCCCTGGAATACACGTACCCTGCTGAAATCGCGTGTGGAACTTCCCGCGCACCCCTGAAATACACGTACCCTGCTCGCACTGGGCCAATCGCGTGTGGAACTTCCCGCGCACCCCTGAAATACACGTACCCTGATGAAATCACGTGTGGAACTTCCCGCGCACCCCTGAAATACACGTACCCTGCTCGCACTGGGCCAATCGCGTGTGGAACTTCCCGCGCACCCCTGAAATACACGTTCCCCGCTTGGCGTTTGCTGTTTGCCAGCCGGTGAACTGGTCCAGGGTTAGCGCAGCCCTTTGCGATGATTTAGCGATTTTGATGGCTTTTCCTTGCGCGAAGGCGTTCTTGGGGGCGTTACTGGCGCTGCTGCAGGGTCGCTGCGATTCTCTGCGCCACGGCTGGTTTGGGAGCCTAAAATCCATGAATACGCTGTGCGCTGAAATCGGTTTTAGCGCACGTTCCTGGCGCACACAATCGCACGCGGACACTCTGCGCCAGCCGCTTGCGACACTTTTCGGCGAAATTCTATGAATTACCCTGAAAGACTTTGAGCCTCGTTACGGGATTGCTGGAAAACCCGCCAGTAAGTGGTGAGTTACCGGCAACCTCGTAAAACCGTTTCTGCTGCCTGAATTCCTGGTGCCACCGGGATATTGTGGCAGAAATCCATTCCATGGAGTCCTATAGGAGTGCATGGAAATGGGGACACGAAAGCACCGGCACCATTGCTAACGACGCTGGTGCTTCCCTGACAACCACGCCATAGGGACCTGAAAACCCAGCAAGACAGGCCTGCCGGAGTATCCGTGGCCCCTACCGGCATTGTTGTAGTTGACGGTCCGGAAAGTGTGCCGGTACGTTGCCACCGGCACCCTTAGTTCCGGAACGCTATACTTCCAATCTTATGCTATGCTTGGACATTAGTCGCTAATTTTCAAGTTTCCTGGAAACATTGTGCTTGGCATCATTTTCAGTATAACAACATCTCTCAGTAATTTTGATTACCAGATGGTGGTGAGCAAGGCATGGACGAAAAGTCTGGTCATGTCTGTCATGCTGGTGTTTTCACCTTGTGTGCATGCAAGTGGCTAGAGTAATACCCGATCAGTGAATCTGGGGTATTACGGGAAACCTTTGTTTATGTTTTCCAGTTACGGAATTCCAACTAGTCTTTTAGTTGGTTGCATAATCTGCGTTTATTTTTGGCATTCAATTTTGGTGCTGGTAACCGAGAACACATTCGGTTTGATTATCTGTGAGTGATATTTGTTTCGAGTGTGTGACTCCTGTTGAATCTAAGCAGGTTCAAGAAGTTCTGTCATAGCTAAAGCATTCAGGCTACGGGAATACTGTTTAGGGCGTTGCCTACTATGGATTGAGGCTGCCAGTAGTGCGTAGGGACGCCAGTTTACGACTAAGGGCAGCATCACTTACAGGGAAGGGTCCCTTCTGTGATGGCTAGTGGAGCAATGCGTTTACCATGGGGGGCTGCTGTCGTTGTAGAGCTAAACAGCTGTGCACTGTACCTGGGGAGCATTAGTCTGACTCTGTGGCAAAGAGTTTACAGGTTGTTAGGGATCGTGTTCGGTTGTGGCGGAACCGATGCCACAGGGCGGCAGCCTGGAGTGGAAGGAGTTGTGTATGAGGTGCAGTTGGTAGCCCCTTTGTGGGCTGGTTGTGCTCAATTGTGGCAGGAGTGAGGTTGGAGGGTGGCAGCATCTGGTGGGAGGAGTAATAGCTCCTGAAGGTGTGCATTGTTTCATTGTGATGAAGTTGGGTGGCCTCTATAAAGATTAACATCTGCTAAGACATAGGCTTTTTGATTACTTTTCCAGCCAGTAAGTGGACATGTTTGTTGCATAGCCGTGTTAGTGTAGTGTTGTTGAATTGAAGGTCTGTAACTAGGAATGTGGTGAGGCCTTGAGGGTATATGGAATGAAGCCTCCACTTGTAGTATCTTTTAGTTGTCCCCGGCTTTTTTTTTGTGAGACGTGTCTTGTTTTAACTTGCTGTCTCACCTAAGGTGTACTGTCTTTCTACGAGGTACCTCACTTTATGTAGGGCCCGCAGAGGTGAGGTATTTCGTAGTGTGTGAGGAAGCAGGAGTAAGGCGAAGTTGTTCCCTTGTACGCCAGTCGGAAAAGCCTGTTCATTGTTGGATTCGTTGTACATTTTGGTACTTAGTTGGGGGCAGCGTTGATTACTTTATATATGGACTAGTTCCCCCGGAACCGTTTCAGGTGATATTGCACAGACACACACTATTCTCACTACTGCTTATGAGATGAAGTTTGGCATCTTCAGTTATTCCATCCTTTGGTAAGGGGGGGTGTTGTTGGCTTGCACAGTATTTAGAGCCCCCCCGCCTATGGAGATCTGTATGCAAGTGAATTACCACATGAAACATGTGGAATGTGTGTGTATAAGGTGTGGGGAGAATTTGAGGGCTGACGGTTGTGAGACAGCAGTTGCAAGAGGAACGACAGCCTAGGTGGCAGAGTGCCGGCTATTCCCTATTTACCACCTACTGTCTTGCACAACAATTCGTTGAGCTGCAGTAAAGACACCTGTCAACACACATCTCGTTCCTTACCTGATGTCATGCTGGTGTAGAATCAACACATTACTTGGCTAATGCCGTGAACAGGGCCGGCCCTAGAATTTGTGGGGTCAAGTGCAGCATATTAAGTGCGGGGCCCCTTAATTTACATGGAGTAACATCACAGGAAGTGACATCACAGGAAGTGGCATCACAAGATAATGACCACTACGTATGTAGGCAGCAGCGAAAACATGGTAATCCGAGAGGAGAATTTCCAATAACTACACTAGGAAAGTATAAAAGGTGCCCATCTTTTAAGACCAAAAATTTATAATGAAATATTACCTAGAAAACAAAATCCAAGCATGAGCCCTGCGCTTATATGGCACTTTTATGTGTTCTTGTGGGTAAGCGTCTGCATTCGAAACATGACAACCTGGTATAAAATCCTAGTAGCTGAACACTTGAGCAAGCACATTTTTTAATGCTGGTCTCAAAAACACAGAACCAGGGTTGCGTCTACCCGTTGAAAAAAGTGGGCGGATGCTGACCACCCGCATTTATCGATCGACTTGTGCCCTGAAAATCAGTACAGGGCCAGAACCAGAGAAAATATCCCCTCCAGTCTCCAGGATGACACCTCTCTGTCACATCCTTGGTAAATATTCGTGGCTCACTTGCATGATCCATATATAATGTGAGGACATTCTTACATTCTACTTAAACGCTTTCTGGCTTGGGAAATATAAACAAGTCGAAATAAGGCAAATGGCTAAAACGGTTTTGTGCAATATGTATAATTGTGCTGGAGAAAGGCACCGATTTTAGGCAGCTAACTGCTGCTTTGCATGTGCTTTCAAAATAAAAATGCCCCTTTGCAGTTCTTAGCACACATTGGTCTCATAAATAGGCCATCAATAGTACATTGCACCCACTTTAAACGCTCTGCTTTAAGATAGAAAGTGATCAGCAGTGCTAATAAGGCCTGCAGCGCCTATTGAGTCACCGGGATGGGGGGGGGGGGTTTGTCTCTCCAGAGTCACAGTAGGAGGTTGACAGGTGACATGTTGCCTCCCAGAAGAAACTAAAGAGAGCCGAACCTCAAGGGACAGCAGCTGCTTATTCCGGCAAGCGACCCGTCGTCATGCAGGCTGCAGCGTGTGCCACCTGTGTGCTCAGAGTGGACTGCAGCAAGCTTCCCGTCATCATGCAGGCTGCAGCGTGTGCCGCCTGTGTGCTCAGAGTGGACTGAAGCAAGCTTCCCCGTCTTCATGCAGGCTGCAGCGTGTGCCGCCCGTGTTCTCAGAGTGGACTGCAGCAAGCTTCCCCGTCGTCATGTAAGCTGCAGCGTGTTCCACCTGTGTGCTAAGAGTGGACTGCAGCAAGCTTCCCCGTCGTCATGCAGGCTGCAGCGTGTGCCGCCTGTGTGCTCAGAGTGGACTGCAGCAAGCTTCCCCGTCGTCATGCAGGCTGCAGCGTGTGCCGCCTGTGTGCTCAGAGTGGACTGCAGCAAGCTTAGGGACTCTGAGCACCCGGCCTATGCTGCAGCCTGCAAGAGGGAGTCAACGGCCCCCTCGGCCCAGGGCCCTAACAGGCACGGGGCCAATTTCAGCCGCACATTCTGGCCACGTCTAGCGCCAGCCCTGGCTGTGACAGCCTGGAAATATGCTGGTATTATTTACTTTCAAATAGTTGTAGTACCTGGGCATATGGTGATAACATCTGTCCAAAGATCACAATTCCAGCTGCATGATGCCAGTGTCTGATAAATGTCATCAGTACCTTGGCATGGATTGGCAATGTATTACTGACAAACGTAACTGGGCATATCACATACGCTGGACAATTTTCTACCTTGGCCTGGACTTGCTTGTCAAATGTTGTGAGTACCTGGCCACATCTTGCTGATTTCAGAACCCTTGAACAGTTGTTTATTTATTTAATGTATTTATAGAAATTACAAGGAAAGCAATTCATTTTGTCAACATTAATTTACTGAGTGGAGGAATAATGTTCTTAACAATGGAGGAGAGGATGTGCCAGGAACAAGGACAGTAGAGGATTATATAGGAATGTGATAGTGCAGGAAGTGCTACATTTAGGATGATGGTGTGAGGTATAAGTGCCATGAGGTTGTCATAGAGAGGTAGGGAGAGAGAACAGGGAGAAGTGGTGGCGTAGAATGCTATGAAAGTGGTTATTCGGAAAGGAGGAGAGCTAAGAGGTTGAATTTAAATAGTGATAGAGTCGGAGAAGTTCCGAGAGGAAGAAGGAGATCATTCTATAGTACGGGAGGGAGAGCAGAAAGAAGAGCGAGCGCAAAGGGCACAAGAGGCCGCAAGGGGTCGATCAGAGAATGATCATAGGGAGCGAGGGGAAGAGTAGGGCGTGAGATGGCCAGATAGGTATGGGTATGGTGGGGCAAGTCTGAGTATAAGTTTGGACTTTGTCCTCTGTCTCATAGATAACCAGCCTAATAATACTCATAGATTTTTCATAATGTAGGTCAAGCATTTTAACACATTTCTCATATTCTGTAAGCCCTGATGCTTCTTGATCAGAGAGAGGCGGAAGGTTCTCAAATGATTCTTGCCCATAGTTTCCTAAGCAGTGTATGAGCAAACACGATTTCCTTTCATTTGAAAAATGTAGACTATGAGCTGCAAATACATAATGATCAAAACGTTTTTTCAATCCCTTCCATGGCACTATCGGCTCACCCTTTGTATCCAAAAAATAATTTGGTGGCGGTACACTCTGCATTTCTGATGACTGTATCTTGTTTTATGTTGGTTCAATAAAGTACTTTCGCAAGCTTGTTCAGAAATGCTTGGTGATTGCAATTAAGTTACTGTAATTGTTACAATGGTGACACTTCTAAGGGCAATTAGATTAACTGGTTTGTATTCACAAATAACCTGTAATTGCTTGATTGCTTATTATTGTTACATAGTACCTTTGTTTACTTTGTCTTCACCTTTCCCGTGTTTGTGGCTGTTGTTGTGCTTGCTGTGTTTTGCATAATTGGTGTTTACAATCCGTGCTATTTTGTTGCTTGTATATGATATATGGGCTGAATTGGCTTCTAGTTTTATGCTTTACGTGCTAAACCATTAACTCCTGGGTGTGTTACATTTAGCATGTTACAATAGAAATGACAAATTATTGTGCGTGCATCATTTAACACAATATAACATCATTGAAAACACAGATGGATTGTCTCTGTTGTTCGTGCATCGTTCAAAACAGTAAAGGTTTCATATTACTATGGCAACCAAAATGGCAGCACGTATTTTCTGACGTTAGAGGGTGCTTTCCTCTAATATATGTGATGCTACAGCTTTAAGTTCCTGGTGTAGCACAATCAAAAGATGCACTCTCGCTCCGGTGAGTAACAACGCTCAAGATTCTGCTTGCAAAGCTCACACACTGGTGCAATCAAGTCAATAAAGTCACTTAAAATCTTTAGTATCACAGCAGAGTTTAGCCTTTGGGTGGTTATAAATGCATGCATACACAATTGCCTCTCCGCTATAGTTTTGACTTTTGACTACGCAAAAGTTGCTTTACATCCAGTAGGTTTTGCTGCTGCACAGTTCACTCGGTAGAGTGACACTGCTGACTTTATAAGCGCTTGCCTTACTATCCAGCTGTATTTAAAACGCGCAACTTAGTTTTTTGTCTGGTTGCTCTTGTTTGATGCGACTCTTATGCAGTACACTTGTCTGGTGATGCAAAACCACTTCTGCTGTTCCTCCTATTGTCGTTTCTTCCTGCTTGAGAGTGAGCAGTAGTTGCATCGGATACATGGGTCACGCAATCTGGAAATATTGTAGACGAACAGCTACCCGGTGGGCTGCTGTTCTTGGTAGCCCATCCACATCGCCACTGAAGAATCTCTGGATATGGTGTATATTTATTAAATGAGATTTATTAAGAATACTGTTAAGTCCACTGGCTCAGTAAACAGCACAACAGTAATTGGTGGTTAACCATTTTAACCCTGCATCTTTCTTGCAACGTTCCACGTTCTATGCTCCATGCTCTATGTTCCACCCACTGCTGCAGTGGATAGGGGTGAGTGGCCATGAACACATATAAGGCATGTAACCCAGGATGCTACAGAAAGGAAGAGATAGTAAGAGCAGTGCATGGCGACAACAGTGCAGAGCAATTATGTTAGTACTTACAAGCAAGAAGCAGGACACAGCAAAGCAATCGCTCATAGGCAAAGAGGCTGTAGGAAAGTTTGACGAATCTCATGATGTCATCCCTGCTCCCCAAGGGGGAAACCCTTTCCAAGAGGCCAGTGATTTGAGGCCACTACCCAATACTTCCCCTGGGGGTGATACTCAGAGCAGGGATCTCATAGGTAGGGATTCCCACTCTTGGATACACAGAGGACATCAGGAGCCAATGCAATACAACACACATTCACCTACCTTTCTTTCCTCATATTCTTTGCCTTCCCCATATCCTATATATTTCTGTTATAGCAGTGTTGTTGCTACGGGGGCGATGAAGATTAGGGCAGACTTCACTGAGTCATCCCCTCAAAGTACTGTGACGAAGAAGATCTACAGAGCCCTAAACAACCTCTCTGGGTTGTGAATAATACCAGAGTGAATGGTATTATTATCCAGTCACACATAGCTTTAAGATGGAAGAGGGACTAACGCTGATGTCAGTCCCTCACTAGGAATAGCTGAGACTGCAGCTGCTGACCAGGATGAAATGGGGAGAGTCCCGGAGTCCCTACCTGAGTAACTGAAGTGCAAAGTGCTGAGAACGAGCAAGACAATAGGCCCAGGTTTAGGAGATCGCTGCACGGCGCAGGCGAGCAGGTTCATGCCACATGGCTCCATATGAGGGTGGCAGAGCTGTGTGAACCAGCAGTAGAACAGGAAATAGCTGAGAAGAGCTGCAAGAAGTCGAATGGGGACCCAAGATGGAGGCAAAGGACCGGGAGCCCTGAAAGATGGTACGGGGCTCTCCAGGTCCCTGATAAAACACTCTGAATTGGTCTGGTACCCACACATAAGAAACTGATATGCAGGGGTCTGGGGTCCACACTTAAGAAACTGATACAAAGGGATATGGGACCCACCCTTGAGAATCCAATACAAAGGGGTCTGGGACCCGTACTTAAGATGCCCGAACGAAGGGGTCTGGAATCCACAGATAAGAAGTAAATACAAGGAGGTCTGGGACCCGCATATGAGAAGCCTAAGAAGGGGTATGGGACCAACATTTGAGAAAGGCAGCTCATGGCAGGCGAGTACACCAGGGCTGTCCAGTGTACTGTCATGGGAAGCCCGAGAAAGGCCTGTGGAAGGGAGGGAACCATTCCCCCAAGCACAGTGAACTATCAAGAGAAGCCTCAGAAAGGCCTGGGGAAGGGAGACATTTCTTCAACAACAGTAAACTGTCGAGAGGAGCCCGAGAAAGGCCTTGGGAAGGGAGACATTCCCCCAACCAGAGTGAGTCATGAAGGAAAGCCTGAGAAAGGCCTGCGGAAGGGAGACATTCCCCCATACAGAGTGAACTGCCAACATTAGCATGAAAAGGGCTTGGGGAAGGGAGACATTCCCCCTACTTTGCAAACCATACTGTCCAGAATAAGGGAGTAATTCACCTGGACCCTGAAAAGACAAATCCATTTTAGTTATGTTGTAAGTGTGAGATTTAGAAGTAGGATTTTGTGTTACCACTTCAATCAACTTCACGTTGCTCTCCTGGCCTAAAGTAATGTGAGCCTGCCCAAAGCCTACTGTAATCATTTCGGGTCTGGGTCTCCTCATGAATAGCACTGCCACACTTGCACTCTAGGGTTAAAACCATTGTTAGGAGTTGTTACTCACTTCTGATTCTCCGGCTCATAATGCCACCACTGACGTTCCCACATAAACCATTGCAATCATCAAGCTAGTACTCAGCATTCTCCAGGTTCGATTACAGTTGTAAACTCTACCTGAGGCCCTACTGCGGGCTTACTAAACTGCCTACAAACAGCCGGAAATGCTGCCACTTTGTTATTCCTCAGATACTAACAATGCAAACATCAGCCCAGCTCTTTGACAACAACCATGGCTCTCAGTGAAACATAGGATGCAACTCAAAGCTCTCTGGATCGGTCGCCATGACAATCATTTAGAACATGAGGGTGGCGTCCTGCCACACACATTTTTATATTACTCTGCACTCACATTTACTGCAAAGATTGTACCATTTGACATGCCAAGTATCAATAAAGCTGTACACTTATGCTCAATAGAGTGACTATTAGCTTACTTATTTAGCTAAAATCGACTGAACATGGGTTTAATTTCCCATAGTATTTTTTAGTTTTTTGAACAACACCTGCCTATTATTCGGCAGACATATTGGAAAAACAAGAGAACAGTAAAAACAAATATAAACAAGGGTTCAAACTGCTCATAAATGAACATAGATATGCCAATACATATACATGAATGCAAGACAGTTATTCAGCAATAAATGCTTCCGGGGTCAACCTCTATACATATCACATTTAAATAATGTTTCTATAGAGCAACCCCCATATGATCACATAACACTTAAGAAGTGAATTTGTAGACAGTGAGCTGAAGCGAGTCTTCACTAGTACATCCTAGTTGTTGTTTCCGAGGTGTACTGGATATTGGGAGGTAACCAAATCTTTGGTCAGCAGTGTATCCATTACAAGCCAGTGAGAATACTCTGCTCAAGCTGTCCTTAGTTGCAGTCCCACACATCAAACAGAAATGCCACAGAGGATCTGCCTACTCATTCCTCTCACACAAGATGCCGAACGCAGCCCAGGCATCTCCTCGTCAAATGGAATATCACCTGGACTTCAGAAAATCCCTCAAAACCTGGCTATGCCCAAGGCCACAAAAAAACAGAAAATCTAGCATGGAACTCTTCAAGACTGGACCATTGAAAACATATTAACCTGACAGCGACCTTTGGACTTTGACATAGAGACACAACAAAAACAACCCAAATGAACAATAAGAACATGCAACTACGAAATGGGTGACAAACCAGACATTAACAAACCAAATCACCATTGCAAATTTGGAACCAAGACCTACCTACTCATGTGACCAGACTCAATCAGTTAAGGCTATCCATCAGTTACAAGACACTACCCCACAGTCATCAAATAATGGAACCAGAACAGTAAGAACAACATAGGGACAAAACACCAACTCTTATCTCAACAACAGTCTGGTACTCAAGTGTTTAATTTTATCCCTAGACTCATGAACCACAAACCTCTCCTTCCTCCAAGAAATCCACTTACCTCTCTATTTGTATGGACCCTTACACTATGCACAGCTGCTTTACTTCTGCTAGCACCACCCCTCCACATTAATCTTAGTGGAACAGCCTGAAGCTCATTTCACGGGCCACCTTCAGTTCCATTCTACCCGCCTCCATTCCAGCAGCACTTCCGGTGTCCTAGTGCTGTCATATAATGGATCTTGGATGCTCCCCTATGGATAAAACACACACTCAATTGTCACTTTCACAAACCACGTGGATCCACACAAGCACTCAGGACAAGGATAGTTCAGGCATGCAGAGGTGTACAATGCAAGACAACCTCATATTATATTACATGCATTAGATATGATGGCAGTCACTGGCAAATGATAGGAATTCTTGTGTCTCATATAGCAAAACCTTGTACATGGTCTGAATACATACCGCCTACCTTCACTTAAAAATGTGCTTATTGTATGTTCATTTATGTATTGTCCCCGGTGACTGTTCCACTAACTCCCCTGCACAACCTATTTAGAATTTCGCTCAAACTCACTCCATTGTAAGAAGTTTACTTCTTACCGTCAATTCTGATTTCCTATCTATTGTACATACTTTTGTGATTAAAACAGCATTTCAGTAGAGCATTTCCTGCATATAAAATAAATAAATAATAACTGATCATATTATGTCATAGCATGGCATATGGTGGAACTACATGGGTATGGATAGCATTACTTGGCATATACTGTAATGGTATACCAGAGGACCGAGGTTCGTGCTACACAGTCACCGTTAAGCAGAGTGCCAAGAGCCAACAAACCCTTCCCCGGCAATGACGGAGGACTCAGCCAAGGCCAAGTTACAACTGTCTTTTATTATCCAAACAGGGACTACCATTGGCATTTTGCCCAGTATCCTACAACCTAGGATTTGTGTTCACTGATTGGCTGGAGCGGGTCTCCTTAGGCCTGGGACCCCGCTCTCTTCTCAGCACCTCATGTTCCTTCTCAAGGTGATGAGAAAGACTGTGGGCCTCATTATGAGTCCGGCGGTAACCGTGGCGGCAATTCCGGCAGGTTACCGCCGGACTCGTATTACCATTCCGCCTCCGTGATTGCTGGAATCACCGGGGCATTACAACCCCAGTGACCCGGTAATTCCAGAGACGGAATTCTGTTAATCCCCATTCCCATGGAGTCCCAGAGCACTCCATGGGAATGGGGAAGTGGAAACATCGGCACCATGCTGTAATGGTGCCATTGTTTCCATGTCTGCCTGCAGGCGGGTGGTGTTAAACCCACCAGGTCAGATCTGGCGGGAGTGACACCTCCCGCCTGCAGGACTCTTAATCAGCTGGTCCGGAAAGAACGGTGGTGGTGGATTTACCCATTATTTACAAAGGAGACAGAGCTAGTTAATATAGATGCCACATGTACACAGAACTCATAATATTGGAGTATCTCAACAAGGACCCGTCATAATTAAAAATGATTAATATCAGATTTAATGAATCACAGATTTTTAAAAACAAATTAAATCATACGGTCCACAATATGTACATACATTTTGAAAATCTACACCACAAACAAAGGACATGGACAACAGTTACGTGACAAGCTTTCAATAGCTAGTTGCCAGTGTGTCAAGAGTAAACACACCGAACACCAAGCGGTACGTTTTATATACAGTTTTACGCACCCAAAGTTAATTAGGGTTAAATGTGTCAGCAAATTGGTCACTCTGGTAACAATCCAGAGTGTTGGCTCGACATGTTTCAGTTCCTAAACTAGGTATGGAACATTCATCAGGAGAAACATAAATGACAACGTAACCAAATAATTCTAATCAACAGACAAATATTAATATCAGAATATTTCTTGGCATCTGTGGGGTAAAAAACAAACAAACAAGGCAAGAGATGAGCTAACAAATAGCAAATGGAGTTGCCGGTTCTGACTATGAACAAAGGTATCACAAATAGAGGGGATAAATACCTCTAGTGATGCCTGTGGGTGCTCTCTACTGAGTGGTAGTAGGAAGTAGGAGTCCGGAATCCGGTCCAACCTAGGATAAACAAATATAGATATCCATAAGAGCGCCATGGGTAGCTCTCAAAAAGCCGGAGATGCGCCAAAACAAAGCGACTATCTGAGCCGAAGAACGGCAGAGGTGCCTTCCCTAGATAATTAGAGATAGAAATGGTGAAAGAGACCTAATGGTAAAAAACCTCTAAATAATCATATGGTCGCCATATGGGCAGCAAGTGCGGAGGGGAAGCCAAGTCCGCTCAAGGAAGAGGGGACAAGATGGCAAGAAGAAGTGTCACCCCAAAAAAAAGTAGTAATACTCGTCCTGTGTCACACAGTCTAAGCGCCGAAGCAACAAGGCCCCTATCGTAACGCTGTGCCTCCGTTCCGAGATACCCAAGTACGAGTGTAAATCAAAACCCAAGAGGGAGTAACAATAGAGATAACTCTGACGAGCCCGCTGTAACCGGCGGAACGTCTGTGAAGCCTGAGGCGTACCTGAGAGGTAGAGGTTCCCTTCGTGGAATAAAGGGGAAACATACAATGAATCCCTAGGAGAAATCAGCGTGTCAGCGCTAGTGCTGAAGAGACCGCGGCAAAGCTCCGTGTAAATCAGGTCTCAGGACAGGGCAGCGTATGATGCCTGGCCAATACTTAACAAATTACGGAGACACGGGCAGTCCTACGTCTATGTCAATGTGACACGACAGGCGTTAAAGGTGTAACGGCCCTGGCGGCCATATTGGAGTGGAGATAAAAAAATGGAATAGCGAACGTCCAACAGTGACAGCTGACCCCCTAAGTAGAGTTCATGAGTTAGAAAGACAAAAGAGCAAGTGACACCCGTGAGTGGAAGATAAAAAGTTATAAAGAACTATGAAGAAGTATGGGAGAAAGTACAGAATAGATAAAGCCTAAGGACACATCCGACCACTCTAGGAAGATGGAGACACACAGAGTGTGAAGAACTGTTACAAGGGTACCCCCATGTCTACGGGCAGGACAAAACAGACGGCGTACTCAACCCTTCACCCCGAAGCTAATCTATGGAGTACTGAAAATAAAAATAAAAAGAGAGAGTTCGGTATAGAGACCGACCCCCGGCATGTAGAGAAAGGGCGCTTAGATATTGTGCCATTCTATAAAGTCATTAAGACCCCTAGTGTCACTCTGCAAAGTATAAATCATTTTTTGCTCAATCTTGAGGAGTTTCTTTTCACGGGTGGCATAGTTGGTTCCTTTCAGTGATAGAAGTATTGTCCATTTGAAATCCTCATAGTGATGTTTCAGAAGGTTGAAATGTTTGACCATCGGAGCATTTTCGGTTCTATTCTTCAAACAGCTCCGGTGTTCCATGATGCGTGTTTTTGCCTTCCGGGTGGTCTTACCCACATAATGCAGTCCACAGGTACACGTAATCAGATAGACAACAAATTCAGTATTGCAATTAGTCAAATTCTTTTGAGTCCAGAGTCTTGAGAGGCCAACATCAATACTTTTAGTTACGGAGGTCAATTTACAAACTCCACACGAACCACAAGGATAATGTCCAGTGGGTTCGGGTAACCCCCAAAGGGTGGTTAAACGGGGTTCAACGGTGGGAATAGATTTAAGCTTGCTATTACTAACTCTATTCCCTATCGTGGTACTTCTTTTGTACGCAAAGATAGGCACGGGCATGGAGGGAGCAGAGGTTTTAAAGATTTTCCAATTTTTCTTTATGATGTTGGTGATCTCAAAACTCCGGTTAGAAAAGGTACTCACACAAACAATACGTTCATCTTTGGTTTTAACAGGTTTCGGTTCCAATAAAGCTTCTCGATTGTTGTTGAAAGCTCTCTTAGCTGATTTTCTTACCAATTTCTTTGGGTAACCTCTCTGTCTGAGTTTTTTGGTGAGAATGTTAGCCTCTGACTCATATATTTCTTTAGTAGAGCTATTTCTTTTGAGGCGTAAGAATTGACCAAAAGGAAGATTATCACGAAGGTGTTTGATGTGGTGACTAGAATAATCCAGAAGGGAATTTTTATCGGTGGGTTTGTGGTAAGGCTTAATTTTCAAAAGGCCATTGGAAGCAAAAATCGTAAGGTCCAGAAAATGTGTGGATTCATTACTCAATGTCATAGTAAACTGTAAATGTGGATTCAGGTTATTGAGCCAATTAAAAAAGGCGTTGGCATCTTCTATAGTCCCTTTCCACCACAGTTCTTTCTGGACCGGCTGACTCGTAATAAGGCCCTGTGTGTCCCAATTGTTGCTATTGGTATACCCACGTAGCCTGAGAGAGTGCCTGCGAATTGCAATGTTTGTTGGGCAACACATGTATCAGTTCTTGTCTGTTTCGCTGGGAACAGCTTCTCTTCCCACCACAGGTAAATAGCTACTGTTCAGCTCAGCGGTGCCCCGTGGGTGAGGACAGTAAAACTGAGCTTTTGGTCTGAAATTAGTAAGGATTTATTCTGCTATTTTGCAGGTGTCTTCTTGCCCCTGGAGTCAAGAAAGTTCCAGCCACCTTTGTCCTTGGCTACGGGTACTGGCCCCTCCCGCTTCATGGGGCAGAGTCTGCACATCTTCGTTCCTTGTTCTGAGGCCTGTGACTTTGTGCAATTTCACTACAGTTGTTCTATGGTTTCTCTATGTCTATATATGTTATTGTATTGCTTTCTCTTGAGGCTAGTAGTATTCGGTTCTTCCAGGTTCCTTATATGTCCCTGAAGTTCCATATGGTTAGTTTGCAATAAGAGGCTGCAAGCTTGGTTTGTGTGACTCTTTCTCTCTTGCGGCTGCAAGTTTGGTTTGTGTGTCTCTTTCTCTCTTGTGTTTGGCTAATGACAGAAAATAATAAAGACCTTTGACAGTATGTACATTTATCTGTCCTCTATAGATATCTGTCCTCTTTCTATAGAATTGTGTATGCATGTTCTCTGAGTGCGTATGTGTGTGTCCGTGTAACTTCGTGCAGGGATGTGAGTTTGCATCGCGGCTAACGTTACTATGTTGTGGTGCCTCCAACGACATCAGCACAGCTCTTTGTTTATCGTTAGTCAACCTGGTCCAGTGATGAGGCACCTGTGTCCGCATCAGATGGATAGGGTTTGAAGGTTGTCTAAGAGAATATCTGCTCACATATGTAGGATGTACTGACCCTCCTGGGGGCTAACCAAACAGTGACGGGCATCTCTCGTTTCTCAGTCTTCGGGCTGTCATGCGTATAGGGGTCATGAGGGCCATTCCAGGAACCGTCTCTTCAATGCTGGGAGTGTGTGAGCATATTATTGCAATACTTGGGAAGGATCTAAGGTTCATCGGCAATACCTGGCATAAAATATAGTATATGCTGGGCACACAATTCTATGTTGTTGCATTAAAGTAAATTACTTAATTTACTTCATTTAGTGGGGGATCTCCCCACATACCCCATCACCCTCTTCACCACCACTTCCCCAACCCTTATCCACGCACTTTACCCCTTACCCTCAACAGACACATACCTATTTTCTCACCACTGTAATTTCAGGAAAGTAAATTCCCACAAACTAATATCTGTCGATGAATCAATAGTATACAGGACACATAACCACAATTGTTAACAAATGGCATGAGTGCCTGAGAATATGATGCTCATGTAGCACACATAGTGCAATTTAGCACATATTAGCAATTCATGGTAACACTAGACAATTTTCATCATTCACTCATTATACACAAGTAAAAGATATTGGTCGGCAATACGTGCTTTAACAATGCTGATTGCTTTCAGCTTGGAAATATTCAGTTAGCTCCTTTTTGGCCTATTTCTAATTGCAGAAAGCTGGAGGCCATCTTGGAAACCGATTGGATGCAAAGTGGCTGAATGGAGGACAGCCCTCAAGCGGGCCACCTCAGTATTTTCATTCTTTAGCTCCCTGGCTTCCAGAATCACTTGCATTGTTGTCAATAACACATTGGGGGTCATTATAACTCTGCCGGTTTGGGGAAACAAAGCGCCAGTATTTCCATATACTAGCACTTTTTCGGACCGGCAGAGTACAATTATGACAGTGGGGGTACCTCATTTACTTCCTAAAGCAGGCCCCCACCAGCATAACCAAAAGCCGGTATGACCTTCCCCCGTATTAGCGGAGCCATTAATACTGGCAATCCCCTCCATCGAGTCCTATTGGACTCCATGGAATGGGAACGATAAGACCGTTTGTCTGTATGCCACCGGAAATACCGGCAGGATACAGTCAAATGTGTAATGACTCCCTTTGAGGCTCATTAGGAGTTTGCCGGTCTAGAAACGAGGTGACGGTAACAACATGCACTGGCACCTTTCTGGTCAGGCAAACTACAAGTCTGCCGGTAGGGGCTGTGTCCTACTGGCAGGCCTGACCTGCCGGTAGTTCAGGCCCCTAGCAGCAGACAATTGCCACAATCACTGACACCGGTATTAACAGTGCCTGTGATTGCGGCATCCCCAATCTATGAAGTCCTTCAGGACTCCATGGGAATGGGGAGTTACCGGCATCTCCGCCGGCCGTAACGTCCCGGTCACATGCGGGGAAGACGGTACAATAGTTCCCCGGGATCCTGACGGAATTACCGGCGGGATACCAGGGAACTTAGAATACGCCCATTGCTTTCATGTTCTGGCATGGGTTACCTCTGAACGTATCTTTTAGGCACAGATGCAGAAAGAAACGTATTCCTCTTTAGGGCTCCAGATATCTTTTTAATTGGGGGTATTTTGCGGCCTACTTCCTTTAAGTTGGGAGTAAAATTATATTTTAGAGAGTGAAAAAGTCATTCCCATTGTCAATTCTTCAGGTGTGAAAAACATAATTGAACTCTAAAAGAGATATCATCTTGAAATCCATGCTTCTTTGCAACCAGTGATTTATGCAAATTACAATATGCATTTGTACCTTAAAGATCCTCTTCAGGTCAGGTAGTGCAACCACTCCTGCGGCATTGTTGCGCTAGTACCATGGATGAGAATATATCCGTGGAGCAGTGAGGGTGGTAGAAAGAGGCAACCTCATATATGTCAGCTGTTTCCTGTTTTTTGTTGAAAGTATTTGTACTCCATAATAATATTTTGGGGAGCAGTGGCCTGTTTTTAAACTAAAAGTGACTGGTCCATTGCTTATCTGTAGGGCTGTGCACCTGTTTGCTTGTTTGTTTGTTTGTTTGTTTTAAACCTGTATAATTTCTGGGAAAGTTTACAATCTGCATGCAGTACCTTTTGATTGCTGGCACCATTTGCATTTTTGACAGAGTGGCACATTATGAAAAGATAAGCTTTGGTCTCAGAGATTGCTGTCAGGTGTGTTTGATAGGGGATTGGGTAAACAATAACAGGCCCAGTATTCCTGTAATTCACATCTGACCAGTGTTCGCTTGATGGAACACGTGATTGTTTAGAGACACGTGACAGTTGTGAGCCACGAACAATGACGGGTGACTTTCAATAATGAGCTTCATAGTGAGGCACAGAGAAGCAGTTTTTCGGAATAGCGCCACCCTCCAATATTTTATTAATTATTTACAAACCGCATCCTAACAACAAGCGCAAAGGTACAATGCATATTCAATAAAAACATCGGAAGCACACAATAACCCTACTATAAGGTCACTTCCACAGCAGTGCTGTAGACACACCAGTCATTGGGCCTCATCACAAGTTGGGTGGTATCCGGGCGGTATATCCGCCGGGATACCGCCCAACGAAAATAGCGTTACCGCAACTCGGTCCTACACTAATAGTGCTGGATTCCGAATTGTGGCACGGCTGTAAATCCCCTTTTTTTCACAGGACTCTATGGGGCATTTTCAGTGCATTTACCGTGGCGCAAATTGTGCTGTGGTAAATGTGCTGAAAATGTATGGAAAGTCGGCAGAACTACCTCCAGCTAAAAGCTGGAGGAGAATCTCCCGAGTTGGGCGGAGCGGTAATGCGGCAGTAATAGCGTTACTGCCGCATTTTTACTGCTCCACCACACTTGTGATGAGGCCCATTGTGTACCCCGGGAGGCCTGAGACTTCTCAGCATGCTCTGCTTTTCATCAAAGTTGGGGCTGGTTGTAATTGTTTAGGAAGCTGCGCCGTGCATAGTTGGTGCAATTGACTAGTGATCTCCAGGTCCCCACCCATTAATTGTGCTCAGGGAGAATCAACCTTCCAAGTTCATGGCAGTGCCAACCAGATGGGCCAGCCTCCGAGCAGTCCACTAGACATGCTCACTGCTACAGGGATGATATCCTGATGGTAGAGAGGGCACTCTGCCATGATTGATCTAACCTCGACCAACTGCCAGCTCTGAAACCTTTTGAGAAAGGCGATCCACAGAACCTTGAAAATGACAGAAGACCAATGTCACGTTTTCAGCAGAAAGACTTCAACCTCAACTGTCTGCCCACCTGTCAGAGCTCTGAGCAGAAGAATCAAGGCAGAGAAGATGCTGAGTCTGAGTGTGACCCAAAAGTCCATCTCCATCCAGAGAAGTCTGCTGTGGTGCCTGACCGCTGTGCAGCTGCAGTCTATGTGGATCTCCCATTGACCACAGAGCTCACTCATTCACCTTCCCCATCCAGGGAATGGATAGGCAGCCTATGAGCGCCGGCAGAGAAATAGTCGCTTGATTGTTGTGTATCGAATTCCCCACGCAGAGAAAAGTGGCACCTGTCATCTAAGAGACGAATGCACAGAGACTTCCTTGGCTCCAAAGCTCCTCCTTGTTAGGTGACCCAAGATCTTGAAGCAGACGGCATCGTGGTAAATGCAGTGTGTTAGGATTTGTAGCACCCTGTTTGAGGATTGCGCAGTGACTGGTAAAAACCTTCTGTAGGGAATTCACGCTCTCAAAAACCCACTTATCAGAAAATAATGGAGCAGACCAAGGTGCACGAAGACCCAGCTTCAGTTACTTTATTCATAAAATAACTCGGCTGGAAGCAGGTACAAGGCATTCTAAAATAACCTCACATCTGGGGTTATAAAGCAAACTCAATGCATTGTCATAATTTTCAAAAACAATATTACTGCTTGCTGATTGGGCAATTGGAAACAAACACCTATATTATTCTATGCATTATACATTCTCATCGTTCAGTCCCTGATCTCTGAATCCACTCATGGATTTTCCCTCTAGAGGAGACGTCACTTCACAAACATCATCAGGGTGATCTTGAATTGGCTGGCACCATAATGTCCTCACACTATTGCTAAACTGGTGTGCCATTGGTCAATGTGGCTTTAGATGCAACAATTGTCCATAACAACCCAATTATATTCCAACGTGCAGGGTGAGATCAAAACGTTGCAGTGGGCAGAAATAACAAACGCGCTCCCATCTCGCTTTCCCACGCCGGGCCCCAATCTCCCAGGCAGTGTTGCTAATCTTGGACAGCTCGTCATGTCCTCCCATGTGGCACAAACTGTTGCTTCCAGGTGCATGGGATGAATGAATCTAAATGGTTACTTTATCATGGTGCTGGGAATTGCGCAAGGTCTACTTCTTCCATGTGGTCATTTTTCTACTGTGTTCGTCCTGTGCACACTGAACTTCTTCCACCATGGGGTGCACTGTGTGTTCATCTTGCTATACTATCTTTGTCAATTCTACTGTGTGCACCTGCTGGTCACAGTTTTACTCTGTCCTCAACAGAAATTGATTGGGTCTTGCAATCTGAACATGGCAGTCCTCTTGATATATTCAAGATTCTCGTATGTACCGTGTAGCAGTAGCTATGCTTGCCGCCATTTATTACGTTCTCTCTCTGTGCATTCAGCAACCTAACCTTCCCTATAGTGTAACACTAGTTCCCTACAGTGTTCCACAACCTAACTCTACACTACGTCTGTAACATTTAGCTAAATAATCATGGCAGCTGCAGCAAAGCTTTCCAGCTTCCTTATTCTATATCTCCTTTCTTGTTTCAGGACTGCTGGGGGTCGTGAGTGACCTTGTGCGTCACTGGTTTTATCTGTATCATTAAAGTAGTAAAACACAATGCAGCCTTTTTACATCTCTTTTACCGTTGCTATTCGTGACATGAAAACCTTTGTAAACTCCAATTTTTATAAGTCATCTTAAAGCATCAAGATTTCTCAAACCAACTGGCGGCAGACCTTCAGACTGGTATTTAACAGCTGTGTCAAGAGATGAACCAAGGACTGTGATGCAGGTTTTGTTGTTCTCTGCAGTTGATAGACAGGATGTCCAGGCTTTCAGGCTACCTATAACAAGCTATCCATGTTTTTGATGTGACATACGCCTTGCCAAATTGCTCTTAACATTGTCTACTTCTACTTATGGAGGATACACAATGTTCTGAGGTTCATAGGAGATGCTTTAGTTATAAATATGTTGCAAGTGGAACTCTGGGATGAGCTGAACAGCAACAGGCACATGCTGTCAGAAGAAACTAGAAAATTGAAAAGAGCTGTGCTATCATTTGATGAGACCTGACATGAGTGAGTGTGCTTGTTCAAGATCATTTCTATTGTGCCAACCTAGCCCGGATTGGTAAAAATGCAATATACGTAGCAAAGGGTTCATAGACGCTAGGCCGGTTTACATAGTTGGGATTAATCATAGGTACTTGATTTCAGTGGGGTGGAAGTGGACACGAGGAAGGGCCTTGCCTATAAGATCAAGGAAGCAAGGATATATTCAGGGTCAAGATGGCATTCTGGCAAAGCATCAAGGTTTTAGACGTGTTTCAGAAATGTTGGTTTCGGTGGGGGTGACATTATATAGCAGAGGTGGAATGAAGGAGATGTTACACAAATGTGTGGGTTTTCAGATTTTCCCTGAAGTTTCGGAATGACGGTATCAGGGGTGTCATTTCACCAAAATGCCATGGATAGCGGAAGTGACATCAGATGACCCTTGACTTCTGATGACATCACAGGAAATTAATTTATTTGACCCCACCCTGAAGTGACATCATGGGAAGCGATAAAACATGACCGTTCAAACCCTTGACAAAACAGGAAGTAGCATCACATAGCATTGCTCCTGTGAAGATATTTCAGAATTGGGCCCAAAAAGCCAAACATTTTGAAATGCCCCCGATGTGCAAAATGGAATGTTGATTGTTGGCAGGTGTTGAATTAACCACAACCACTTGATTTCCTATAGGCAACCATGCAAACAGCTGTTTTTCAGGGTACCCCTTTTCTGCACAAGACCAAAAGCAACCACAGGCGTGCTTCAGCCTCATTGGGTATCGTCAGTGAGGAGTAGCATGAATCCGTAGGCAGAGTGTACTTGGGTTCCACACCCACTCATAACATTTTCAAAACTGATGATTGATGGCTGGAAGGTTTTGACTAAATCATAACATCTGGCATTGCCCTGGGAAACCCTCTAGACCATCATTGTTCAGAAGGGTAGGTTAGGCCCAGACATGGGGTCCCAGCCTGCTGCGCTAGAGACTCAAGCAGAATCTCACTAATGATACACAATGTGGCTGGAACACACCCGGAGTTGCTTGTGGTCTCATGCAGAAGGGAAGAGGCCTAGCAGTTCAGGTTGAACTACTACAATTGGGGTCGGCCAAGCCTGATTAGCAGAAGGTCTTTCCCATTCGGTAATGGACCGACAGGTGAAACAAATAATGGCTCTGAGATTTGCCCAGAGCAATGCCAGAGGTTATGATTCATTCAAAATCTTCCAGTCATCAACTTGAAGTTTAGTATTTTGCTTTTTTTTGTATTTTAATTGAATTATATAGAGCACGTTAATCCAATGCACAGTGCATAACATCAGGCAGTACATAAAATGAGACATGATAAAAACTTTAGCAACCATTTAACCAGAGTGAAGTAAGTGGGATTTAAGGGAGTCCCGGAACAAAGAAAGCAATGTGATAGAAAGAAGACAAAGAGGAAGGGCGTTCCAGTGAGGGGGAGCAAAAAACATGTCTGTGCACAAGGGGGATAAGGAGAGACAAGGCAAAATTGAGAGCAGGGACCAAGAGTGTGAGTGGGGCTATAGAATGAGATCAAAGGAGATAGGTAGTCAGCAATGAGACCATGAAGAGATTTAAAATACTAGACATAAGAAGTTGAATTTAAGACAGGATTCTAAAGGAAGTCAGCTAAGTGTGGAGAGTGATGACGAAATAGAGTCATGAGGGAACAGAAGAAAAAGTAAACAAATAGAGGCATTAAAAAAAGATTTGAAGGGAGCCAGATGAGTAAGCGGGAGACCGAAGAGGACAGAAGATCAATCGAAAAAGTCGAGAAACAATTAAAGATGATGACACAAGCTTAGTAGCATCGAAAGTTAGAAATTGATGACTTTTCCGGATATTGAAAAGATGGAAACGACAAGATAATGAAATATGGTGTTTAAAGGAAAGCTCTGAGTCAAAGTACAAACCTAGATTACGAGCTGTAAGAGAAATAGCTAGCAGAGAAGGAGGAAAGGAAACAAAGGAAGGCGGGAGAGGAGAGGAGAGAGAATTGTACTTGCTGGCAAGAAAGGTACCTCAGTTTTAGTGGCATTAAGAGCCAAGAAGTGAGCCAACATCCAGGGGTGTTGCTAGGTCGGAAAAAGATCTGGGGCTACACTAATTTTGGGACTGTCGGGACTGGGGGCTAGCTAGCCTTTTTGGTTGAAACCACTGATCTTCTATTCGGGACTACAACCAAAAGATCCAAGGATATAGACCCCTCAACCCCGCCCCCAGCAATGCCTCTTGTTAGGCAGAATCCTGTGCAGTGCCCTTAGGGACCACTACACACAATTAAGACTACATGTGGCAATACAAGTTTTACCTTTGGTACAAACCCGTTCTACTATGTCAGAGTGGTAGCAGTGGCAGAGCAGCCAGGCTTTTCTCAAGAGTATATGAGCAGTAGCAGAGATTACACAAAGGGACCACAATTACTGTGACTCAAGCAAACACTGACTCAAGGTTTCAGGTAAAAAATATAAGTACATTTATTTTTAAACCATTCGTTATAAACACAACACTTCTATTAAACTCAAATAAAAACCACACCTTAAATATACTACAACTAACCAATTCACTTTGTACAGTAAGTCTCAAGGTAAGTACCCTGTGTTTGAATGAACCAGTGTTATTAACAAACCACGTTACCGCAAATACGATTGTGCTCACTTTTTGACAGTTCATCTACTAAATAAACACGTATCCATGACATGAAATGCTACCGGGCAAAAACACACTTAGCACCTGAGATACTCAGAGGGATTTGGAGGCAAAAATCACAGGCAATATTTTGGTTAGGCAGGCAGAATCAAGAAACACTCAGGGTCGAAAGACACCAGGGCCTGTTGCCGAAGATCACACAGTCAGACAGTTCACGATTCCACATAGCCAAAAGTACTTCGATATTGTCAATGTTCGGAAGCAAAAGTTATAAGAAGGAGGGAAGACAAGGGCAAGCCTTGGAAAATGAAGAAAAGGGTTTCACCCAGTTTCCTCAAGTAGAACTGTAAGCAATATTCAATCAACACTACAGCTAAGTCAATGCCTAGCCTGGGATGCTGAGGAAAACCCTATTGATGTATTTCTATATCCAGTACAGTACTCTGGATGACAACCCTTGTATAACACCCCCCTCTTATAATCTCCCTGACCCCGCTGAGCCAAGAAGTAGGTTTGTTTTGCAAATTAAAAGTTTTATTTGAAAATTTAAACAATATATATATATATATCACACTTCTATAAATAATTTGATAATGGATATTACACTTGTGAATATGAGCAGTAGTCAGCAAGAGGTAACTTATGAATAGGAACAGAAGAATAAGGTGGGAAAGAATGCATTATATGGTTCAAGGAAACGCAAGGTGGAATAAAATACAGTACAGAAATAACTTGTTATGCTTTTAGCAAAAGGTAATATGATCACTTTTTCTTTTGACAATTCATTCCCCCCCTATGCAATACAAGAAATGGAAGGAGAGCACACAGTCTTCAAGAATCCCAACAAATCACACTTTATAATGCAATACACAGTTCCAGTTCCCCCAGCAAGCTTAGTGAAAACAGGGATGAGTTTTAAACACAGGCAAATTACTTTAATCTGGTTTGCAAGGAAGTGAAAAGGTGCTAAAATTGCTTTTAATTCCCTCTAGAGGTTCAGGGTAGGTGATGGCTACTTTATATTAGTTCAGGCTCACTTTAACAATACTCTATGAATGATTAGCAGATTGAAACAAATTTTAGCAAAGAGAAGCAAAAAGCTGCTGATTTCCACAGATGAAGAAATCGGGCCAAATCACAAATTGCGGTAAATTTTGCGAGTGCGTGTCTCGCGATTACGGAATAAGTATAGGGAGTAGGAAGTAGGTTGTAGGATCGTTGGAAAGCCTAGATGAAAGTTAAATCTCGTTCCTAGCACAAACGGTTCAGGAGATACGGATGATTTAATAAAGGTAGATTTTCGGATTTAAAGTAAAACACTAAAATGACAGGTGACAGCTTGCAGCTGCAGAATTGACAGGTGACAGTTGTGCAGCTTTAAAAATGGCAGATGACACAATTTCTAGGAGGCTGTTCTAATTAGGTTAAAATAGCTTGAATTAGATTATTTTAACTAAGAGATTGGGTTCTGTACAGTTCTGGCAGATACTCACTCCTAATTTTGAAATGAATGGGCCTCGTCACAGATCTGGTCAACTGGACTGGACTGGGCGGTTCTGCTCACAGCGTCTGGGTCAGCTCTGATCTGCTGGTCTAGCCTCTCTGGATACGGCGGCCTGTGGTTCTCTGGATCTCTGGTCTGCTTCCGGTCCGGATCAAGTGGCAACTTATTTTCGATTTTAGTGGGTTTTGCTACATTTGTTTTTCATCAAAAATTATACAAAGGTACACTTCCCTTCCACATATATCCCAGTAACTTTCCAGGTCTCTAGCTTAAACACATTGTCTACAATAATCATAATTAGCAGGGTTTTGCCCCAGAACATTGTACAAATTGGAGTTTGGACTCAAATCGTGAGAGCATTTTTCAAACTAAGACTCTCAAAGTTGTACATTTCTGTCATTTGGTTACAATAAATTATCACTGTTTCTATAAAATATATATTTGTTGCAATTCAACCCCCCAAGTGTTTGGGTCCGCCACCAGAAGTCTGGGTGGGTCAGTGATCACATGTCTCTCCTTGCTGGCAGAGGGCTGTTGACAAGAAACACTCAAAATTAACATACCCCATTCAACAGAAAAAGCCTTTTGTTTGGGCTCCAGCAGGCTGCCTGGAAGTCTCTCCTCAATCAATCAACAGGGTAATTTGATATCCTGCCTCCTAGTATGGGAATCTCTGAGGTGTTAAGGTTTCCCAGCATCTTGGCCTCTGGGAACAGCAGGTGGCTAGATTTTCAATTAACCAACAAGCTTTGAAGTCCCTGCCCCTCTTGCAACTCCTAACTACAGTTTCCCTGTCAGAGTTTAGACCGCTAGCGCCACCTTGGGGAATTTGTCGGTACTGCATCCATTTTTGAGTTGTCTTGAATTACTGCATTTCAATAGAGTGGTCTTTTGCTTGATAGTGTAGGGCCCTTGCTTAACATTGTTTTGATGGCATCCTTACAGTAGAGTGGTGATGTGGAACCCCCCACAAGAAGGTTGTATCTTTGGAGTGGTCTCGTGCCAACTGCACAGTTCTCCTATTCTGGCGTGAATGTGGGCGGCGATAGCTCATCCCCACATCCACCCAGTCTATTGATTTAGTTTGTTCTGGGATAGAATAATGGGCGGCGGCAGCTCATCCCCACATCTACCCAGTCTATTGATTCAACATGGGTCAAAACCCTTGACAGAACAGAGTACCTTATTCCAATGGTGCAGATGGTGCCCTGGCAGTTGTTCCTGTTGGTTTCCCGCAGACCCACGATTCCTGGAGCTTCGTTGTGAAGGAGGATGTCTGAAGGGGGTCTGTACCACACAGAAATGAAGCCGGCAGCAGCAACGAGGAATAAAAGGTGCGCTCCTTAAAAACAGGAGAGGCTCTTCAGGTGGCTATCCGGACCACGACAGTAGCGTGCAGCGATTTCGACCTAGGAAGAGGATCCTCTGGCTGTAGAAGATGAGCTGGTTTTCCCCACCAAGCTCAAGGGAAGAAGACTCTGGACTGGATCTTCTCTAAGTCGTTGAAGGGAAGATAGCTCAGGACTGCAGCAGGGCTTCACCGGGACGTAGTAGTTGCAGCAGCTGTCGTTCTCTCCGCTTCTCTTCGGTTCTTTGTAGTTCCAGTGGCGACTCTCTGTCTTCTAGACCAAGAGACCTGTCTTTTATGCGAAAAACCCCCATTCACACAGCCTGGCTGTCAGTCACCCAGCAGGGGGGTTGTCCAGCCCTGACAACTACCCTGGCCAATCATGACAAAGTGCGACTTGGGTTTCCTAGGATATCCTGTGCAGGGGGTGACTACACCCCTCCCTCACATTCAGCCCACCTAGACACCCAGGTGCCTTGAGGAGGGCTTCTGAGCAGAAGCCCGCCAAAAGACAGTGAAAAAGAAGGCACACCTAGTTTGCTGTGCAAAGTAAGACACAAGAAGGACTTTAACAAAAAGAAATGGTGAATAAACCCAACCGGAGCCAAAAGAAAGATGATTTGGTCAAGCGGGTTTATGTTCGAGGCTAATATAATAACCAAGAACAGTACCACGTTTATCTAATCTAATCACGGTAGAAAAGTTAGGGTAGATACCACTGCCACCAGCCAAGTCTAAATGTCAAAAGAGCGAAACAGTGCTCTAGGAGGTACAGATAAAAAGGGATACAAATTAACCCTTTCCAGTACTCCATGGAAGATGGGGTGTACTGGATGTGCGGTAGATTGACTAAGTAAAGTTAATGGTAACTTTACCCTTTTCTGGAGGATGGTAGTCGCCTCAGAAATGGAGTCGAGGGAAGTCTCGAAGACAACCCTGTGCCACGGCACTGAAGCTGCTGTGTGACACACAAAAAGAAGGGGGCTACTGAAGTGCTGTACTTCAGAGTCCACAATCACAAAAACACGAGGAGACAGATAGCAAAACAAAGGTAAGAGTAAGGAAAAAGCTCTCACTCTTACCAAGTGGAAAAAAAATAAATCCAGAAGTCCAGCAAAGCTGCTGGGGGACTCACTAGGTGAGGGAAATCAGCCATAGACGAGAATTCTCCCTAACACAGACCCCTGCTTAAAGATAATCTAAATCGCTGTAAGCTTGATGCAAGTAGAGGGAATCAGTGCAGCTATTTCAATGTGTGAGGGTGATGTTGTTGAATTCTCTGGGCATGTAGGGAGGCACGTGGGCAGCATGTGAAACACAACCTGCAATGTATCCAGGGTAAAATCTGGTAGCCGTGCTAGAATCGCTATCCGCCAAGTAACGTGGGGTGGCATTAGCATCTGATGAACTGCGTGGAAAGTGGTGTAGGGAGGTCTGGCTTGATTTTGCAGGGTAGGTTTAGGTAGAATTAAGCTGTCTCTTCTCATCTTGAAATGATAGCCTGACTATGAAAACAGACTGTCTGGGTGCAGTATGTGAGTGAAGGAGCCAACTCTAGCGTGCCCATGTCAGACAGCCATTCCTGGATGAGGGCTTGCCAGCGCTACCTTTCAAAGAATGTATTCTGTTTGGGAGGATTGATTGACATCTGTGTTCGTATCTTGTCAAAAAAGCGACTAGCCGTTGGTCAGTTTCAAAACCTTTAGGTGAAGAAGAGTTCCATCCGAATATCCATGCTTGGCAGGCATTCCTCCCATTGGTTTCATATAGAGGTTGTAATTTGTAATTGGTTATTTATAACACGCTTATATCCAGAGGTTTCTAAGCACGGACCCGGTGATCAAACCTGTGTTGCTCTGCATCGTATTGCTTCCAAGGCGAGCATGTTGCCCCTGAGCTGTCCTCCCGAGGTTGAAACTTAAAGAGGAGAGGCTGAAGCTCTGGGCCCACAGCGCTTGGAAAAGTGCTTATGGCCCTCCCTCACTTGGATTAATCATTTTCTTCAGGGATTCACGTGGCCCTGATTGAATCTGACTCCTACCAAGACTAGTGAACCCATAGTGTTGTGCAAAAGTCAACTGGAGTGTCGCTGTTTCTTCCAAACTGCTGTCCCGCAGGGTGACATGAGTAGTAGGCTGGACACTTGATAGACTACCTGGACACAGGTGTTCTACTTGAGTACAGGAAGATAGGAGCAAGGTTGAGTGTGGAAGGGCAAACCTGGTTGAAAGAAAAGTATTGGCAAAGTGGGGTAAGGAGATAAGAGCCACCTCAAGGATGGATTAGGTGAGGGTCTAGGATGTGGTGTTTTAAGGTTTGGGGAGGCTGTAAGCTAGGTAGAAATGAGGATTTTAGTAGGGTGAGCAAAGGTTAATGACGTCAAGTGTGCATAGTTGGGAGGTTTTGAGCTGGGACTGCGTGATTGTTGGTTGTGGTGTCTGTGAGTTTGATGTTGTGTTTGATGGTGCTCGTCTTACTAGTAAACAAGTTACTGCTGTCTAGATTTCTTAATTAATGTTGGGGTGCTGGGAGTGAGTCGAGGCTGTGCCATGTTTATTTGATGGCTGCTTGAGTGATGCTCTTGAGGCCGAAGCCACGGAGCCCACCCTCGCCTCGACAGAGAAACACTCAGGACTTGACGCCATTGTGCGCCTTCATTCCACTGAAAGAAAGGGTCTTCTACCTTCTTTTAAAAACAATGGTATTGCAGCTCTGCAGCGATGAGACATAGATTTACAACGTTTTGCCAACACGCGTTTTGAGCTTTCTACAATAATTATCTGAATCCCTGCCAAGCCTCTCCAACTTCTAAAGACCCTTCAGATCATGAAAGCATCGCAGGATTCTTCTCACACCCGTAAAGCGTGGTTGCCAGGACAACGCCTGGCATCGCTTGGAAGGAACGCATCCTGGTTCCAGCAGACTTAAGCCCGACTTTAGAGATCAGCATTCAAGGCAGATAAAACAACGCTGCTGCCAAAAACAACAACCATCAGCCGTCCCAATGGCATGATCCGCTCCTAACAATCATGGGATGGGACTAATGAAGGCAATCATGTGTGGAACAAATGTATAAATAGTGCACAAATAATGTCAAAGATGTGTTTGCTTTCTGCGAGTTCCACCAAGATCACAGGAACATGGCCATTGCGTGAAGATGCGAGAAGCACGTGCTGAACACTCCACCAGCTGGAGGGTCTCCTAAAGACCCCACACGCATAAGCACATTTCTTCCAATAAAGGCCTGGATACACGTATTCACCAAAATCTTGAATCTCCTTAATTCCTGGTTGAATTTCATACAAACTTAGAAAGTTCTACCATGTTTGACCTGCTCATATAAAAAGGGGCACATGTGGTTGGATCTCATTTTCAGTCTTGATTTTAAGACAAGCATGGGTTTGTTCCCTGTGGCAGGTTTAAGACATTTAGGTGAGGGCAAATAAAGAGGAGTGGAGCAGGAAAAGGTGTGGGGATAGGTAGTGAGTGGCTGGTGACTCAGAGCAAGCTTTAGCTTAAGTTTTGTTTATGCTGTGGGACTCAATCAGTGATGTTAGTGGGTAAACAATAAACGTGCCACCTGCTGAGTGAAGAAGACGATAACACCTGAGCGTGTGAGGTGAGAGGCACAGACATGACTTTCGATTTTGAGTGACAGCTCTAGAAGCATAGAGAAAATACCAGCGATTGTTGGAAGCAGGAGGATACAACAATACCTTCTCCAGTTCTAAATAACTGTAGCTAACACACGTGGCGTAAGAAGACAGAATCCACCGTGTGCTTCCACTTCGATTAGGAGGAGCAGAGAATCCCTGAGGGCAGCTTGTGTGAGAATCACCCGCGTGTGTTTTTGGAGCGAGAAAATACCTGATTTCGGGGAGGTGGGAGACAGAACAGTCAGCGTCTTTTACTTGAAGAGAGTGAAGGAGACATGGCCTATCAATGACACGTTGGAGGGGGAGCATGAGCAGCAAAACATCCCTCGGGGAAGCTTGCACTAGGCACACACTCACTTGGGCCCTGATTCATAGGCCCTGGGGATTTGCGTGCCATTCTGCCCGCAAATCCTCATTTCTCAAACAGGGATTTGCGGGCAGAATAGCGCCCAAATCCCTGTTTTACATGCAAATATTTCCATGAATCAGGGCATTGGTTTTTGTGGGAGAAAGTAGCAGACGTTCAGAGAGGCGACCTGATGCACTAATATTGTAACTCCATCTAGCCTAAAAGACGCCTCAGGGTGCTAGAGCACAGACTATAACAGTAGCAATAGACTTCTTACCTCATTCTTTTGTGGAAAACCCTGTATTCTGTCTACTTATGGGAAAAGCTAATCACTGCTGGGAAGTTATTGGCTGTTGTATTTTCCTCCACAAAATGG
This sequence comes from Ambystoma mexicanum, assembly GCF_040938575.1. NCBI lineage: Eukaryota > Metazoa > Chordata > Amphibia > Caudata > Ambystomatidae > Ambystoma > Ambystoma mexicanum. Next base: position 1,153,803,924 of record NC_090926.1, on the reverse strand, counting down.
TACTGAAGTTGTACCGGGAGGCTATGTCTACAGTGGGGTGGGCAATACAGCAGTCCGCAGGCCACTTCACTAATGACATTTGGTCAGAGCATTGACGTGATAAGGCAACGGATTGAATGTGTTTCTGCCTTCCAAATCGGCAAGACAATACATGTACATTGCTTGTCACATTTCCTCCACCTGGTTGTCACACATTTTATCAGTACTTGCCAACCTGTGAATGACATCATTCCTGTGGCCCAGAGCTTCAGCTCACATTTCTGATGGAGTTACCATGCTAAAAAGGCACTGAATGGATTTCAGGTGTCCTACAATCTGCAACTTCACAACCTGAAGACCACAGTAGCCACCTGTTGTAACACTACTTTGCACATGTTGGACAGGCTATGGGAGCAGTGCAATGCCATCACAGACTACTAGAACACTCACAACAGATATCTAGATGGCGCGTTTATGACACTATGTCAGCGGCAGTTGCTGTCTAATGTCTACTCTGTGCTTGGATCTGTCGAGGAGTCACCGATAAGGTGAGCTATCAGAGTGTATCGTTCAGTGAGGTTTTCCCATCTAGAGTATCGCTCAGTGAGATTCTCCCTCTAGTGTAGCACTCAGTGAGGTTCTCCCTCTAGTGTATCGCTCAGTGAGGTTCTCCCTCTAGTGTATCGCTCAGTGAGGTTCTCCCTCTAGTGTAGCACTCAGTGAGGTTCTCCCTCTAGTGTATCTCTCAGTGAGGTTCTCCCTCTAGTGTATCGCTCAGTGAGGTTCTCCCTCTAGTGTATCGCTCAGTGAGGTTCTCCCTCTAGTGTAGCGCTCAGTGAGGTTCTCCCTCTAGTGTAGCGCTCAGTGAGGTTCTCCCTCTAGTGTATCGCTCAGTGAGGTTCTCCCTCTAGTGTAGCGCTCAGTGAGGTTCTCCCTCTAGTGTATCGCTCAGTGAGGTTCTCCCTCTAGTGTATCGCTCAGTGAGGTTCTCCCTCTAGTGTAGCGCTCAGTGAGGTTCTCCCTCTAGTGTATCGTTCAGTGAGGTTCTCCCTCTAGTGTAGCACTCAGTGAGGTTCTCCCTCTAGTGTATCGCTCAGTGAGGTTCTCTCTCTAGTGTATCTCTCAGTGAGGTTCTCCCTCTAGTGTAGCGCTCAGTGAGGTTCTCCCTCTAGTGTAGCGCTCAGTGAGGTTCTCCCTCTAGTGTAGCGCTCAGTGAGGTTCTCCCTCTAGTGTATCGCTCAGTGAGGTTCTCCCTCTAGTGTAGCGCTCAGTGAGGTTCTCCCTCTAGTGTATCGCTCAGTGAGGTTCTCCCTCTAGTGTATCGCTCAGTGAGGTTCTCCCTCTAGTGTAGCGCTCAGTGAGGTTCTCCCTCTAGTGTATCGCTCAGTGAGGTTCTCCCTCTAGTGTAGCACTCAGTGAGGTTCTCCCTCTAGTGTATCGCTCAGTGAGGTTCTCTCTCTAGTGTATCTCTCAGTGAGGTTCTCCCTCTAGTGTAGCACTCAGTGAGGTTCTCCCTCTAGTGTATCGCTCAGTGAGATTCTCCCTCTAGTGTATCTCTCAGTGAGGTTCTCCCTCCAGTGTATCTGCTTGAACAATGGGTAGGGTTTTTTAAAGGAAACAATGAGCTTCCTGGCTTCCTTTCAGGACCCACAATTCAAGGTATTTTTCAGCATGTGCCACGGAGAAGGGCTCGGAGCAATTTACAAGATTAGTTGGTGCAGGAATGCAAACAGTAGGAAGAACATTTACCATCCCAAAATGTGCCAACCACACCAGCAATGTTGAGTTCAAGATTAATGGCATCAATAGGCTGTACACCACTGACACCTAATGAATGCTGTGTGGGCAGTGCGGGCACAGGAGATGCTGTTGGACTCCATCCACAGGGATTTCGGCATCTTGAATACAGATGCTTCATGAAGAGGAACAGACAATGGACCATCAGCAGAACCGCTGCTTGTTGCCTATCTACTTGGCATTTCACCTGTGAGAATGCCTGATGGCTCATTGCAGCATTGGCACAGCAAGTGGACAGTCTGGCCAGTGGCACTTGTACAAGTTGATATTAAATCACTAAGTTGCCCCCACCCTGCAAGTGGGTAACCTGAAAGATTTTTAGTGTGGACGGGGCTACTGTATCTTACTGCAAGAGTAGTCTTTCGGTATGTTTTTTTTCTTTTTTCAAAATGTTTTATCGGTTTATAAAGGAAGAAAGAAAAAGACCACACAGTGGCCATACCAACATAAACCTTTAACATTATTACATCATCCTAACACATTTGTACTAACACATTTCATACATTTCTTCTTCCTGAATTTCATAAGAAGGAGATACAGGAAACACATAATCATTATCATTATTCCTTTTCATCCCGTTCAATCTTTATCTTTAAAACTCGTTCAATCATTTTCAATACCGCGATCACTAGGCTGGTCTTTTTGCCCATGAGTACCCAAGCCCACCAATCATTTGAACTCAGTGTACTTCCATCCATTCCATGCTCAGCTAGATAGAATTTTCTAATTTCTTTTAGGAAGTCACAGGCGGTTACCCAGTGACACCACGTCTCCACAGTATCTTTGCCCTTACAGAAACTACATTGGGCATTTTTAATGCCTGGCATTTTCCGCGCCCACAGAACTTCTCCTGTGGCTAGACTATTTAGTCTGCACCAGAGAAGCATATTGCGATAGTGCTGGGACGGAAACTGTAAATATCTTAGGAGTGAATTTAGATTTTCTTTACAGCAGTTCTCGAGCAGCTCAGTTTTACTTGATCACATTGTTCCAGCGTACTTATCCAATCCAATTCTTGCAATTTCCACTTGACCTTGGATGGATTAGCTGCTAGATCACTTACGCTGATATCATCCTGTTCTAAGATCTTTTCCACCTTCACTTTCCACTGAGTTACATATTTATCATGACATCCTTTAGTGGGATCGAAAATCGCAAAAAGTGCTATAGCTGTTTCATACATACACCAGTCTTTCGGTATTTCATATTGAACAATTGATAGTTATCAAAATACACAGTGATTTCATCACAAAAGACTATGGCACGAAATGTAACTGTAGCAAACTCACCGGCTCAGATAATAGTTTGTTAACCAGTACATGTCAGACTCTGAAAAGTGGAGCGTGGTTAATTTGTGGTGGTTGGAAAAGAGATAACTCTAGTGATGACTGAGAGTCTGTGACCTCTTACTGACTTGCTAATGATAACATGCCTTTACCTCTCATGCTAGTACAGTTTTCAGGTCTACTGTTGGTAGAATTACAGCCTCCACTTGTAAAATGGCCTTTGGCCATCCCCTAACATTAATAGGCTCTTCCTCAGTGCACTAGCCTCCACTACAATTCTTGGACTCACCTTCTGAGTGCTGCCACTCCATATAGACCTCGGGAACTCATAGAGGGTTTGTCCACTCTTAAATCTTCTAGCTCATCCATAGAATGCTGCCAACCCTTCACGGGCTCACTCAAAGTGCGCGGCCACTCCTAAATATCATGGGCTATTCTACAGAACACTACTAATGACACGTTGGGAGTTTCCCTGAATAGATAATTACTCCCCAACGACTTCTCGCATTCACTCCCCTCTGCGCATCCAATTACAGGATGGAAGGGTGGTGTTGCAGCAAATACCTCTCCATGACTGCCTCAATTGCAATGGAGTCCACCTCACCCAGACTGTGAGGAACCAGACAATGCAAACAGTGTGTGCCAGCATGCCTCATCACTCAGTCCAATGGATACTGCAAAATACAGGCACTGCCAGTTGTGTAATGCCTCCAACCACAGTGTTTGAATTCAAATTTAGCAGATGATTGTTTATTTTGGGTAGCTAAGAGACCGGGCAGGCAAGGGGAGACCGTCCTGGTATTTGTAAGCAAGCTTTGTTGGGACAGAATTGCTTGTTGATGGCCAGAACATTTTGAGGGAGAATTCATCATGAACCATTTGGCACCAGGCGGAATCTTTACTGGGTGCTGCTTTACTCACATTTTTACCCTCAAATTCTTAAAGAATTGAGAAAATCTTCCTGTAGCTAGATTTGGCCGAGGCAATCCTGCTCTTGAAGCTGGTCGCTTTTGCTTCGACAATGGATAATTTAAATTGTTGTACTGTTTGTAGAGCAAAAGGTTATGAGAGGAAGGATGCTTCTGCCAGTCTTTATCTGCATTTTTTTCAAGCGCTGGAGTGACAGAATAGCTTCATTAAACCACTGGTTTCTACTTAATTCTGCTTTCAGTAACTTGGATTTTTCTGAGGCAATATATGTGGTCAGGTGAAGAGCAAGATCATCAGAGTTATTGAAGTATTCCGCAGGGGATATCCTAGCTGCCACTTCGGCTGACAGATTCTGTGGGGTAATATTTTTGTTGTTTCTGGTCATTTTTAACTGTCTTCGTCCTTTATAGGTGCGCTATCTAACTAACTAACTAACTAACTAACTAACTAAATAAATAAATAAATAAACAAAGGTAAATACACAATGTAAATGTAAGGGGGATCTATGGCATACCCAGGGCTCAGGATAGGCCACCTTCATTTTAAATCATAACGTAAACAAATAAAGAATATTTTCTGAAGTGCCTGATTACATCCGTTGCGATGCAGCCCCTTAGAGAGTACAAGTAACCCAATGCATTTTCTTTAGAACATTAATCTTTATTGGATAAGAACAAAGAGTAAACCTTATCTGTTTTGGGATATTCCAGTCTACCGGGACAGAGACTCTCCAGCTTACCTTGAAAATGTTTTAGAAGTATCTATGGTCCAGTTACTCAATAGATTCCTTCAAATACCCCCTGAAGGGCAGTGTGGAAGAACAAAGAGGCTCATGTTGGGGAGAAAACGAATGCTTCAATTTCCATTCAATGTATTTCATTTGTTCTTTTGTTTAACTAAAATTCATAATAAAGACATGGCTTTACCATAACATTAGTCTGTTCTGTTTAACTAGTGAACTTTATCCGATGAGAAAGAGAACTTCATTTAAATGTTACACTATTCCAAGAGCATAAATACAGTACAGAGATGTGCACTCTTAAAAGATATTCGGTAAACAAATTATAAAAGTGCTAAAATGTTATTCAGCACTTGTGAAATTTGATGTGACACTGGATTGTTACAGGTGCAAATCCCCAGTAGGAGAAAGGTTAAAGCAAATTGCCCTTCCCTGCAAATATGGAATGTTGCTTCAGGTCACATAAAGTGAGTGACGATGGTGGATATCCCCGAAAAGTAAGGGAACATGCTACCCTTTAGTTCCCGCTCACTTCAACCTCTGTTTATGGTCCACTGTCTTAAGGTGACCATCGTACATATTCCACTCATCTACTTTCAGAGACATTCTACTGGCTCCCATGGAACTGTGGAAGTTGGAACGAATGTGGAATCCAAGATATTAGAACATGAAATCAGGTGGTGTTAGCAAACCTGTTTACCAAGGGCTGGAGGGTGGGGGCGGGGGGTAATGGACCAGCAGCCCGAGTAAACGGTCCGAGCAAAGTGAGGTTGGTTAACAAGCCATTACCATTAGCCCCATTCCAGCCATTGGAATGGGATGCAAATGCCATCAGCACCACTGGTTACCAAAGCGGTGAAATGAAAATACTCATCTAAAATGGCCACCATGGTTGTTGTAGGCAGGGCTCAAAATGAAGCCTATCTTCTATACCATGGCGGCTGGAAAAGCGAGGACCTGCCGCAGCCGCAGCAGTCAGATATATGGGACTGGGGAGACGGGGGGATTGGGAAAAGTAAAACAAAAAAGGAAGGGTGGGGGAAGATGGCAGCCCCGTGGCAGGAGAGGCAGCCTGCGGGTTCCATGGAACGCAGGCTGAGATTAGCAGCCTGCATTTCATGGAACCTGATTGGCTGCTTCCCCCACCCCCATCCCGGTTGCTAATGACTTTAAAATCCGAGTTTAAATAATCTTCAGAAACAGTTCCCTCTGGGGAAATGGACATGCCCTTTGGCAAGTCTCGAATTTGATCAATTTTTCTATCACAAGAAAATGAGGCAGATTGCTGGCACCTGACCACTTTATCATCTACTGAACATAGACTTGTTGTACCCGTAATCCATACTTGTATATAATTGAATCATTACCCCTATATATTCCCAAACGCTGGGCCCGCCAGTACCAAACTTTGCACGCCTGCAGGCAGTGTGATCTCACGTAGTTCCATATCCCGTGATTACATACACATCGCGCTAGCATATAGCATCTCTGCCTTTCCATTCTCTTTGTGATGTCATCTTTGATGTCCTGGGTGTTAGTGTTAGCAGTGCACGGTGGCGCGAGTTATGGTTGCTTATGTTACCATAACTGCCGAATTTCAGGGGTTTTTCGGTTTTACTTTGAACCATAACGTCCCTTTAACAAAGTTTTTTCACTGAATTTCATAGGTTTTTAGTAGCGCAACTTAACCATAACATCCCTTTAACAAAGTTTTTTTACTGAATTTCATAGGTTTTTAGTAGCACAACTTAACCATAACATCCCTTTAACAAAGTTTTTTCACTGAATTTCATAGGTTTTTAGTAGCACAACTTAACCATAATATTCCTGACTTCATATACATGTAACATAGAACATACTAACCCCCTCGTAGTGATTTTCATGTCCGCGGACTACCGCCATGTCCGTGGACATATCGAAAATCTGAGCGTGGTGAATGTAAATTTAAATAGTGTGCCCCATTTCCCCTTTGAAGTTGGCTCTGAAAAGAGCCGTTTTTTTTTTTTTTTTTTACAGATGCTTGACAGGCACCTGTTATTTTGTATTTTTTTTCTTGTTTTTTTTTCTTACTTTACTCCTAAAATCTTCACATAACCTTCTCCAAAGCAACCCTTACATTCCAAAATAGAAAGGCATTTCCCGTAAAAGATAAAGAAATGCCATCTTCTTTAAAATTAACAGCATTACTGGCATCAATATTAACATTATTACAGAAGAACATACCAGCTCTAAGCATGAAGGCACACATGCCTCGGTTGATGACATACCTAGCAATGTTTTGCTGAGGACAAAAAACTGAACTATTGTCCCATATTGCCCTAGATAGTAATCCAGAAAAAATTACTTTCGCATTTGGAAGGATCTTCATTACAGCTTGAACCAAACGTTCCAAATCAGCCAACAAAGTAGGGGCACTGACGTTGCCCAAATGGAAAGCACCATAGTGCAAAACTACCACATGCGGACTGTTCATCGTGGCCATATCCTCACAAAATTGTACAATTCCCTGTACATTGCAATCAGGCACAGTGCTCCACACGACCTGCACTCCTTTCACATCAAAGTTCTTTGCAACATGCCTGCATTGAGCGTACTGTTGTAAACCATGCACAAACATATCTCCGAGCACCAACACCCTGACTTTCTCTACTTCTGCCATCTTCACCACACACAGTCTCTTTCAACACAAATCCACAACCTCGACATCTGATTGGCTGATCCGTACAGTCTTCTTTCCATGTTGGATTTCCTGGAAAAACCTGGATGTAGCACGCCCTGTCCACGAACAGCCGCGGACGGCGTCCACTTTACTCTCTGTGCCATTCCCTCATTGCATACAGCTAAGCAATCACACAATACGAATAACGTCCTCAGAACACCCCCATTTTGTGAATTTTCGACATTTCAGGACAATTATAATTTCATTATTCAACATATTAACATTACAAATATTATACTTTCATCTTGTACTCTGCACACAATGCTATGTTTCTCCATTAGTAGCTCAGTATACTAGATAGAATCCCATAATACAATGCTATTTATATCAATGCATCGTTCAAAGCACTAATAACGGTATGATATTTATTGCAATATCCTTGACACTTTTTTCACAACATTATAATAAAAATCCCTAGTACACAAATTCCATGAAAAGTACATACACATGTGATGTCATCAGTGATTTCATCAATGACATTTGCGATGTCATCTTTGATGTCCTGGGTGTTAGTCTTAGCATTGCACGGTGGTGGCGTGAGTTATTTTTCATAGCTTACCATAACTTGCGATTTTCAGGGGTCTTTCGGCTGTACTTAGAACCATAACGTCCCTTAAACAAACTTTTTTTAATATCACGCAAACAATATACAAACATGGCATGCAAAAACCAACTTCTCACAGATGGCTTTACACAGAATGTTGCAAAGTAAGAATTTATGCTCGTTCAGAGTGAAGGTCAGCTGCTTCCATTTTTTTCTCGGGCCCCGGAGAGGCTCACGAAGCTGACTATAAGGTTGTATTGTGTTTTGACCTTGACAGACAGAGATTGTGATGAAAGACTTCTCTTGAAGGAGTGGTGCTAAAACGTAAGAGAAGATAAGGATGAAATTTCTGAAACGAAACCACTTTTATATATTATATCACTATGCGAAAGATTGTTCGCACACGCAGAGTCGTATTTTGGGACTGCACTACTCGTAGACAATGGAAATTGCAATTGTACTGTAAGTAACCCTTTAGATTATTGTATACCAAATATAATTACAATAGCGTAGCATTAAAGACAGCTCAAGTTGAACTTGTTCGTTGAAAGTGGCATAATGTTTTCTACCGCGCACTATCACCGCCGAATTGATCCCCTGTCATTTAGAGGGCTCTGAAAAAGGCAGACGACACAGGGTGGGTTAATAGAAATAATTTAACCGGTCTATAGGCGGTCAAGCGCTCTACTCGCTGTGCCACTTCACTGTAGCTTGTCAAGTGGCACAGCGAGTACAACGCTCGCTTTGACATTCGTGCACACCTTGCTAATGCAAGTTCGAATCCCGGCAAGGCCAAACTCTGCCTTTCATCCTTCCATGATCGATAAATGAGCACCACACACCGTGGTTAATAATAAGCACCGCTTAGATACCTCACGGTTCTTAGAGCTATATGAATGGGAAAATATTATTATTTTATTATTAACATACTCCGTTGCACTATCTTCGATAGCAAATAGTTTCACGCCCTAATAAATAAAATGATGATTTTTAATGAAGATCGGCTGGTGAGACTAATTTATGTTTTTTAAAACAGGTATGTGGCCCCATTTTGCCTATGTCACGATTTACAGACTCCAGCGGATGGGGTCTTCAACTGCCAGGTGCACGTCCAAATATGCAACTTCATGACCCTCACCATTTTATGGGACATCGCCAAGGACCAATATGCCCTCACGCAGTACTAGCGGCTACAAACAACATACCAACCAATAGGGTGGTCTAATGGCTCGTTGTTGGAGCAACCTTCCGATTATCAGAGCGACCCTTTACTGCTTTTATCATAAACCAACAGCCTATCTACCGCAAAGGAACAACGCGTGGCTCAAAATAAACTTTTGCTGATCGACAGCAGAGCCAATAGCAAATAGCTGAATATTCACTGAACATTTCATGTGAAATAAATGTACTTTACCAAATGTACAATCCTGCTGTTTACTTTTAAACCACAGTTTCATATTCCGAATTGTGGCGCACTGAGTTGTAAGCTGATCTAACACCCTCTGTACTGCAAAGGAACATCGCGTGCCTCAACATGAACTTTTGCGGATCGACAACAAAGACAAATGCAAATCGCTGAATATTCTCTAAACATTTGATGTCAAATAAATGTACTTTACAAAATTTACAATCTTGCTGTTTGCTTTTAAATCACTGTTTCATATTCCGAATTGTGGCGCGCTGTGTTGTGAGATAATATGTGTTGTCTTCCGGGTTCTGTGTAAAGTCACTTAGGACTGCAGAGGACTGGGCGCGTTTGATGACGCACCCTGTAACGTCACGGAGAGAGGCGGGGAAAATGAATGCTTTGATAATATCAGGCGTAGGGGCGGGAGATATGATTTAGAGTCGCAAAAGCAAGTCTGCCAGGTCAATAGCGCCAGTCATAGGATTATCACATAATGTCGGCGCACACCAGCTGGATTTATCGTTTCTTTAGTGGACAAAAAGTTGGTTGACGCCCATAGGAAATTGTACTATTAGCAGACAAAGGGAGTGGTCTTAAAACACTTTCACCCTGACAACGAACAATACAAACAACATTCTTAGAACACCCCCATTTAGTGTAATTGCAACCATTTCGGGACACCGCGAGTGTTCTTGGAACACATTCATCTAGACAGATTACAATACGGACAGCGTCCTGAGCACACCCCCAGTTTGTGTATTTACGAACAATTAAGTGCACCGTGAGTGTTCATAGCTCATTTTTACCTTCCTTGCGAACAAAAATGACACATACTCCCTCCTCTAAACACCCCACCATTTAGTTTATTTACAAAATATCAGAACAGCCGTGTTCTCCGCGGACAAATCAAACGCAACAAAAACGTCTAGCACATAAACAAAAAAAAACATTGAACCTATCTCATACTCCCCCACCCTAACCAAACACTCTTACACACCAACACACGGCACTAAATACAATTTTTTATCCACGTTTCACCGCGCTGTACGCGGTCGACGGCGAATACAAGATGGCGGGCGCCACAGAAAATCTGACGCGCTCCACGGCCCTCGCCGTCCAATCAGCGAACACGTTGCATGTCCGTGGACATGACGCAAGGCCATGGGCCAATCGGGGTGCTGTCCGCGGAGCGAAAAGGGAAGTCCGTCCGCGAAGTGAACACAGATATCACTAATTTATTTGCCTTACGTTTTGGTCATTTTATAAAACACTACTGGACGGATTTACACCAAATTTGCAAAAGCACGCTTTCGGGTCCAAGCCCCCGCTCCTGCCGCAAATTTGGTGTAAATCCATCCAGCGGTTCGGGCTGTAGCCGTGCGCAAAGTTTTTTACCATTCAGTCTTTGGGAAAAAAAAAAGTTTTGGCACCCCCTATAACTTTTCCCCCCTCAGAGTGGGCCATATACTATTTTTGCAAAGTTTGGTGAGGATTCGTCCAGGGGGAGCGAAGTTATAAGCCACCCAAAAAGTGCTCTTCCTATGGAAACACCAACTTAACCATAACTACATGGCTACTACCGTGGCCAGGTAATATGAGGTGTGGGTGTTCGTGAATATATAAAAAAATGAAAAGGGATGGGGGTTAAAAACATAAAAATTCGATTTGTTTTTTTCTGTAAAAAATATGCGGTAAAAAAACCCACGAAAAAACGACATGGAACACTTAGAATATTGTGTAGTGGGAGGTGGGGAGGCAGGATGACATGTTTTGTGTGCTTTGCTGGCTCGGCTTAAGGTATGACTCTGCTCCGGCACAGCTCTAAACATGGATTGAGTTCCCTGTTTAAACATTCCATAAATAGCAAGACTCAGAACTGACGGCCAACCTTGGAATTCTGCATTACAAGACATTTGGAAATGCAGGTTTTGGGCTTTGCAACTGGACCCTGCTTTGTACATTGGCCCCAATGCTAACATTCCCAAATTCACAGCCATCTTTTTTGAAATGTCAGTGCTCAGCAGTTGCGATTCATCCTTGGCGTCTATGAAATTTGAAGAAAAAGAAAAAAAAAACAATAAAAAAGAACTGCTATCTTCCCCAAGAGAGCTCTGAATGGAGGTGGGCAGGAAATGGTGGACGCAGAATTTGAGAATCACTTTCTTGTTGCATCCTGCATCCAGCATTTTTGGCAGAACTGGGCCTATGCTTGGCAAAAGGGTTCTTGTGTAATGTAATGGAGCTGAAATATGGGTATTACCCCTCCCACCTCCCGTGTCGAGGGGTAGACATGGCTGGTAACAGCCAGCCAGCCCAAGACTACGCAGGCCCAAGCAAAACGGGAGACTCTGTGAGGGCTGTGGGCCATAACTAGCTATGTTCGCTCCCCAACAAGAGGGTGATAGCCATTCGCACCCTGGGATTCATCCGGGATGCAATAGTATTTTTTTTCTTTTTTTCAGGAGATTGTCTGGGAGTATTGCGCAACACCAATCTCCGGAGAACAAAAAATAATAAATGATGGCCGCCGCCATAGGAAAAGGGACTATGTTCCTTTTACATTTCTATGGCGGGTTGGCGGAGCGTCGGGACTGGAGCACAAAGCTCTGGTACAGCAGGTAAGTGTGGAGGAAGGCAGGGGGTTTGGAATGGGTATGTTCTTTTTTTGGGATACTGGTGAGGCAACAGGGAGAGACTCCCTATTGCCTCCCACAATCAACATGGCGCAACCTGGGACCTGGGGAAGTGCCTCGGATGCCTGGAAAGAGCGGGTGGTATACAGTGTATTCTCGCCCACTCTTCCAGCCACCTGATTGGCTGAGCGCCCTTTCCCAGGTACACATATTACATAAGTGAAGAAAAGCAGAGAATGATATTCTGTGTAGCACTTTTCAAGAAGTTGAGGTCTGATGTGTGCTAATATGAAACTGATCAACCTGCTGCCAATAATTATGGATTGAATGGGGGATGAAACGACCCATAAGCTATGGTGATGCCGTACCTTTCCCAAAAACATTGCAGAATCCATTAACATTGAAGGCTGGAGACCTCTTGGTTTGCCTGGCAGACCTACAGTCCCTGCTGTCGGAGTTGTTGCCCATGCTACAGTATGTCCAAGCCACAGGTTTGCAATTTAGGATCAACCACGAAGACCAAACTACCCTTCATCCTGCCTCTGCCTCTAAATATTTATCAAAGGTGCCTTGATCCTGCAGGGACTTCTGCCGCCCCTACACACCATACAAATAATCCTGTTCTTCCTTGAAATTCTCAATGTTCTGTTTAAGCTACTGAAAGGGAATATACACAAACCTTCTTGGACAACATCTTTAAAGAAATAAAGCCTCCTCATAACTTCATAACTTTTGAATCTCCCAATTGTAGACCTGAGGTGCTTTGACTAAGTGGTCCCAGCCATTAAGGCACTCAATTGTTAGTAATACGGGGTATTTTTAAAGCTACTATGTCTAGTGCATAGCGCCTACCATGGACACACGCCTACCATGGACAAACAACCTGGCCTCTCTTTAAAGGGATCCTCTGCTGTCAGCCATCAAGCTCCATGATATTGATTGCGCAAGACCTGCTGGCCACCCTTCAGCAGAGACACACATATTGTGATGTGCGAACCCTGTCTCCTCAGGGCTCCTGTCTTTGGAAACCCATCACACCTCATCTCAACCTTGTGCCCAACTGGTTTGGGATTATAAAAGCACTGAAGACAAACCTGATCAGGCCCCCCTGATGTCTCTACTGCGCACTCCTCCTTGCTAGTCTTTGCCCTACTCTGATATTAACCCCTCTCACACACACAGCTCTCAAGTACCTGTTCTATGATGCAGCATAGGCAGGTTTATGAGTATGCCATAAACCCACAAATAAAGCAACTTACATCAAATAAATCAAGCAGAGGAGAGTTTTATTGGGAAAGAGTTATTTTATAAGTAGACATTTTTCACTTGGCACATCTTAATTTGCTCAGCAGGCCGACGGTATCCCAGCCATTCCAGCGGCATTGGTTTCAACCATCTGCATCATTACCTTACTACCCTGCACGACATTACACGGGATACGCTTAATGTGGATTGGGTCGTTTCTGAGCCATACCACAGTGTAATCCCGTGGACGCACTTACGTTGATCGCGCGCCTGGTACATTTTCTTTTTTTTTTCTGGCAACCATGGAAAGGGAGAAGGGACGACACGTAGTCCCTTCTCCCTTTTCCATGGTGGGCAGTTTCCTCCCATTCATTAGTACGGAGCAAGTTGGCCCAAAATGGCGCCCTGTTTCTCCGTTCTAATGAAGCAGAATGCGTGTTCTAGTGTTCCTAGAACTAACGTGTACTGTGAAGACACCTTTTCAAACGGCAAAAGAAATGCCGCTTGAAAAGGTTTCGTCAGCATTAGTATTCCGGAGCTACAAACTTGGGAAAACTAGTATCCTGAGACTGTAGACCCTGGAATACTAATGGCAATAACCGCCTCGTCGGCAGCCATTACCGCCTTAAGGTAATGCCCCCGGGACTACCGTTAACTCCCTTGCTACGCTCGGGCCTGCTTCTTCAGGCCCTGGGGGCATTACCTTAGGCGGTAATGGCCCGCCGGCTCGGCCGTTATTGCCATATTAAAGACCAGCATTCTACACCTCCGCTCTGCCAACATCTACCATCATTGTGAATCTTTTTGGCTCAAACGGGCATTAATTCAACGCTAGTGCCATGTCATGTATGCCATTTATTATGCCATTACACAGTGCCGCAATTACGCATTTTTATTTGCATATCAATTCAGAATCAAGCACAGTGAATTGGGCTACTCTGACCTATTAACCTCTGTCACAAGTACTTTTTCAATAAGATAGTACATCTATTACTGCAGTATCCCTTTCTGAAAGAACGCAATTCTGTTCCTCCCCTATGCCCGGAATACATCAGAGGAGACGTGTATTGGAAAATGGGTTGATGTTTTCATTGTTGGTAAGAAGAGTATTACTGGACTATAAGGTAGGCGTGGCCCAAACGAACCCACCTCCAAACAATTAGTTATGAATACAGTTACGTTGGATCTATGTCATTCAAACGAGAAAAAGAATACTTTGTTGTAATTTACTTTGTGTACATTACTTCGAATTGTACTTCGATTTTCCTAATACACAAATTCCTACAAAAATTTGAAGTAATTCGAAGTAATATACACAAAGTAAATTCCAAGAAAGTAATTGTGAACTGAGGATAGCACAGGGGCAACACGCTGGTCTTGGAAGCAAGAGGACACAGAGCAACAGAGTTTTGAATTCCGCATCCGGGCTTCGAAACCAACCTCAGGTACAGTATTAGGCGCGTTATAAAAAGCGAATTAAATAAATAAATAATTTACTTTGTGAAAACAACGGGAGACCGTGACCTTAGCTTTGCATTCCTGCGTGGTATTCAAGAACACCAAATCCTGGCTTTGAAAACTGAAATGCAACACCCATCATCAAAGCCTCTCTGTGAAAGGGGTTGGGACCCCATGGACTCCCTGTTACTCCGAGGTGAGAGTTGACATTTCCCATGTGTCCCACAATGCTTGAATCTTTTTTACAAGGCATGTATTTCAATGTTGAATCCTCAGCTTTTAAAGTCAATTCCTGTTCAGCTTTCCTGATTGACCCCCCTGGTGGCCATTAAATCACCATCGGACATATTCATAGCAACATCAATGTGGATGACCATCCATTAGCATGAATATCTATGTTTAATGGCTGTACCGGGGACACAGCGATGGAGATGGGTCATTCACAAGTCACGTGTCCCCGTCCACCGTGTGATTGGTTGTGGCTGGGGAGTCCTTAATCAGGGATATTGATGCGCAGACCCCCGGGGATCTCTTTACAATTCATAGGCAGGCCTCAGAGAGAGAGTAACTGTCCTACAGCCAGAAGCGTCTGAGCACAAATAGACCCTGTAGGTGGAGAGTGCATTCTGTTCACTCTCAGCAATGAGCCAAATCAGCCTTTGCCCCACCCAACCCCCCACAAAAGCTACCCTTAGTATTTCCAAGGTGCAAATCTTCTTCATGCAGAAGATTTCATATGAAATGCAACTGAGTAAATTCAGATTTGCGACACACGCTGTACATGCAAACAAAGAGGCACACTAGTCATGATGGAAGAAAGCACTTGTGTGCCAGTTATTTGCAACCCCCACATCCAGACTCCAGGGATTGAAATTAAGATTAGATTAGCAGGAGCTAAAAGCAGATCCTGGTATCCATCTTCAACCAGTGACCAGGAGCTACCGCTGGGGAACAAGGAGATACTAGGAAGTGTTCCTCAAATCTAACCTCCACATGAGATGCAAACCTAACATTTTGTCCATCATTTATGACTCATTGGGCCTCATTACACTAGTGGTGGCAAGGCAACAACGGCGCCGGTAGTGCTACCGGTGCCGATGTTGCCATGCCGCCACATTACGAGTTCTGCCTGCGGGTCCCGCTCTGCACGCCTGGTCAGACCAGGCGTGCAGAGCCGCACCCGCAAGCAGAACTGGACGGTAGAAACGGTACCATTATAAACGGTACCGCTGCTACCACCATCCCCATTTCCATTGAGCCCTATGAGGGCTCAAATGGGAATGGGGATATACCGGCTAAGTGTCCCGGCAAGGGAAATTACCGGGCCCGCAAAGGTCAGAATGGACCGGTAATTCCACTTTCGCGGCACCTGGAGCCGGACCCAAGTTTGGGGGTAGCCATGCCCCCTCCAACCTCGTAATGAGGCCCATTATGCTGTAACTGTCATATTGATGTGTCCTAATGTTTATTTATAGAATTTCCCAAATTCACAGAGTTAAATTCAAATGGGTGTGTTTGTTCTGTCAGCTGGCCTGAGAAGCCTAAACTAGGTCCTAGTAACTGTTTGTGCCAGCCAACCAGGCTCTTCTAAGCCACAAGCAGGAGGTACATTGCTCCCAACCCCCTGAATTTCGTACCCTAAGACTATTGATTTAAAGATCCCATGACTAAAACAGCATTTTTGCAGTGACTTTACAGTGACTTTGCACTGGTGAAAAGTCATATTGTACTGCAAAAATACACTTTGCACCGCTCTGTGAATCAGGGTGTCTGTTGGCAGTGCAAAGTCACTTTGCACCAGTGAACATTCACTTTGCACCGTGCTAAATATTCCATGAATCAGGCCCTGGGCATGCATTACGGATTCCAATTTAAAAAAAAAAAGAAAAAAACATATTAATAAAACTGCAATTTGTTCAAAGTGCAATTTCAGACTATCAAAACATCACCGGAAGCATACAGTTCTCTGCTAATATACTCAGCATATTTCATGGAAAAGGTCCCCCATAAGAGAACATGCCTGCTATAGGAACTCGGAATAGACTTCACTACCGTGTAAACTGGTAGGCAATTTGCACTTGAACCTAAAGTCGAAGCAACACAAAGAACTACACATTTGAGTAAGGTGTTGTCACTTCTATGCACCTCCACAAAATGTAAACTGGGTAGCTACCGGACAGGCACCATCTGTCTACTTGATAGCTCCATGGACTTCCAATAGGCACAAGGTTAATGTGGGTATTGCTCAGCATGTGTGACTTTTAAGCAACGTGTTTATTGGAGGATAATGTCCCGCTCCCATGTTGTTGCCTGAGGTAAAGCTGAGTGCCATAACTTATAAAGGGGTTACTATCCCAAAAGACTACAATAGCACATACAGCGCTATTAGCAACTTTGTTACAACTGTGTTCAGTTTTACTGGAATATCTTGTTGAAATAAATCTTGCTGGGAAGTTGCATCGTAGTTTTTGAATGCAGGGCAAAGCTATCTGATGTATCAATGGCTGATTCTGATGTCAGAATGCCTGGCATGCAGACAATACCAATCGTTATTGACTGCATTCTGATTGGCTGACAGGAGGTCAATAATGTGCTCATAAAGAATTGTTCCTAAAACTGCACCAGAGTCTTTGAAATAACCAATGAACTTTCTATGATTGAATATACTGGTCTGAGATTGAAGAAAATTGTTCCCTGCTCTGTCATATGGCAAAGATTATAAGGTTTTGTCACTACGTCATATTCAGTTGTTCATCTCCAGTGATAACGTTTGCTACAATCAGACAAAAAAAGTGTGAGTTGCAAAATATTTTCACAGATGCAAAGGTACAATGGAAAACATCTTACATTTTTGAGAGATAACAAATTCAGTGCCCATATCATGTGTTTCGCACTCCCGGCACTTTATTAAGGCTCATCTCCTTAGGGAATTAAAGTATAATCAGCCTGGATCACCCTGCTGCTTGAAGCGATAGACACAATTCAATAGGGATTGCATGATTTGATATTTAGCCATAACACATGTAATTGCCTGAATTTACCCTCACAGGATTATGTTAATCTTCATCGGGGTGCCACCACGGTCTCTAACTGAATAAAAAGCAACAGACCGCTTGCTAATAATTGAAAATCACCCCATCAGCTATATAAATATTTTTAAATTAGCAAATAAATTACAGGAATTTGTTTGATAATTTGATGATCCGGGCCTATCACGCTCCGAGCCTCTAATCATATAAAGCGAAGGTAAAGCTCGGGATGCCTGAAACACGGGATTTGTGCACTGAATTTTCTAACTCTCTAAAATGGAAGACTTTTTACATTGGACTTGTGCTTTACATAGGTTTCATTTGTTTTTTTTTTTATGGCAGCTTCTGAGCCCTTTGACAGATTATTGAGTGTTAAAAATAACTCTATCTTCAATAATAATAGAACTCAAAGTTCCTTGCCTTTGATTGCTGGATTGCTGGGTCATTTGTGGGATCCCAAGCTATTGATAAAACTATATTCACTTGGTGAAAATACTTTTGAAAGACTATGTTAAGGGGAGGAACAGTAGACAGCTTTCAAAACTAATGTCGGCCGATCTGAAAACAAAGCACATTGTGCTTTGTATCACTCATGCATCTTTTCAGTTTTATCCGGATGAGACATTTTATGAGCTCCTGCATACTTGTATTATAATCCATGAAGGAACACCAACAACATGTTAACTAGGTACTGCAACAGCAAAACGCGTGTTGGTTAGGTAAATTAAGTATGAGACAAAAAAAAAGCGAGCTCTTGGTAGTTTGTTGAATCTTAGGTCATTTCTTTCAGCTTGAATGTCAGATGGAAGAGACCGGTAAACATTCCCAAACAGAATAAATCAGGCAGTCTCCTAGAATTTGGGGCTGTTGGTAAGTGATTAGATGAAATGTGCCATGAGTGTTTGTGCCTAAAGTTAAACATTTGTAAGATATACATGGTGGACCAAGCGCATGTGAACCACAATTAGCCACATACATTGCTTGATCTGTATATTGCCTTACACGAGAAACAGGTTTATCAATAAACATCCAACGAGGAATGATCATGTAACCCTTTCAGGAAACAATTTTGCAATGCTTGACTATGTAAGAGCTAAAGGAATCATTTCTGTTTCATCGGTCGCTGGCATATCTTATTGATGTAGGGCGATCACGTTACAGTGGAGAGCTGTCTTCAAGATAACGTAACCACTTGTGTTCAGGACAGCCAACTGTGCAATTCAGTTAAAGAGAGAGACAAAGGTTTTTTGGCCTAAAAAGGAATTTTGGCATCCAGAACTGAAATGGAAAACTAATCGTCGGATTTAAGGGTGCCTATTAACTCAAATCATCCGCAATGTAATTACTGTTGGTTGTGGTAGTCTATACTGTGCAAATAAAGAGAAAATCATATTAAAGCATTTACTTGGGTGCTCAGTCAGAATCTTCTATGTAGAACCTAATGAATTGACATATCATCTCTAAATGAAAAAAGGCACTGCTATAGGGTATCATTAGAGGATTTATGTGTTCCAGAATACATCACCAAGTGGTGGTAGACCTGCTCCTACCGATAGCTACTGGCATTATTCTATCTAAGAGTCTATCGGTCATGGTTTGGCAAAACATATTCTTAAAACATTTATATTGTTTACATGGAATAATTTTGGCCTCGGAGAGGAACTGTGAAATCCAGTAGACCACTTGTTTAAGGAAAGCATTTGGAGAATTGATTAACTTGAATGAAACTTTTCATCAACATTTAATCTGCAGCTAAGCTGTCAGACTGAGAGAACAAACAAAACATTGTGCAACTTGTGTGATTCTTCAACACTCCAGATCAATATATTTGGACAGATTAATTGCCTATGGCAAAGTGTGTTTATGAATTATTCCTCACATGATAATGTTAGGATGTTCCCATCAAAGTCTTCAAAATGTTGTGTGTGCGTCTTCATTTCCAGCACCAAAAGATGTTATGCAAAAGCTACATACATGGACAGGTTAAGGGTAATTCATATGTATGCTGACTAGAGAAAAATAAAAGTATTATGCAGATGCAAACTGCCAGCCTTTAGCTGGATGCAAGGTCAGAGATAGGGTGTGACGCGTTACTAGAATTCCCTGTGTTCCCGGGCTCGTGGGAAACAGCAATCCTGATTTTGGGATGCTGTTTGCATTACAATATAATACATTCTTTAATTGAGAGATTGAAGTTTCCATCCAATTGGCAAGTGTCCTCCACATTTCAATATCTACAGCTTCCTTTTAAGTCGGTTTCTTCAGCCAGCACCCATCCAGTAAGGAGTCATCAAGTTTCAATGCACTGAAGAAAAAGGTTTCACCAGCCCAAGCCCCCATCACCCGAAATGAAATAGTGCAGCAAACAAAATGTCGGCACACTGATTGGACGAGCTGCGCAGGCAGCACATTACTTTAAAGGAAATGCGGTCAGACCCCAGTTAATACTGATGCTGCATTGTTAAGGGCACTCAGAAATCTGAGAAAGTGTCCCCCTTTACTCACAGCCAACAGCACTAAAATCCACATCTCCTGTCTAGACACGTTTGCAAACAGTCACTCTTCTTTAATTCGTACTAATATCACACAATAAATAGCCAAATGACAACCCACATCCTGAGGCAGGATAACAAGGCTGATACATTCTGCTAATTATTGGATTCCTGGTGTCTCTCCTCCCTCTTTTCCCTGTATTTCTGTGCCTCTCCATTTTCTCTACAAAGGTATCTGTATGCCTAGCACAGCGCCCTTCCATGTTTATCTCTTGCTATCCAATACATCTTGCTACTCGTTCTGCTATTTACCACGAATCGCAATGTATTGGTATTTCACTCATGTTGGTATTTATTTTATCTTACTCTTTCCTAATTTCCATGACCTCAGTTTCTTAAACATTCTCTCTAGTTCTCTGTATTCCTCTTTCCCCCTTTCCATCTCTCCTTCTCTCTCTCTCTCTCTCTCTCTCTCTCTCTTTCTCCCTCTTCCCTTACCTTACCTCTCTCTCCCTCTCTTGCTCCCCCTTTCTCTCTCTCTCTAGCTCTCTGTCTATCCCTTCACTCTCACTCTCTACTTCCTCTCTCTTTTTCTCTCCCTCTTTTCCTCTCTCTCTCTATCTCTCTCTCTCCGTCCATCGTTGTCTGACCCAGGCTCTTTATTATCGCTATAATCTTCTGAGGGGGTCTTCTTGCAGCGCTGTGTGGGGAAGATAAAAGCCACATCCCACTTCACTTGGTAGCCGTGCTCGATTTAATGATGGGATAGATATAGCTATCATTAGCTCAGCCTCCACTCTACCTCCACCTTACCCTGCCACCTTTGCAGTTAGTAGTGTAAACCGATGCCCCCTTTATCGGTTGGCAAATGTAAATATGATATGAGTTGATAGGTTATTTATAACGCGCTTAATACACAGAGGTTTCTAAGCATGGACCCAGAGTCGGACCTGTGTTGCTCTGTGTCGTTTTTATTCCAAGGCGAGCACGTTGCCCCTGAGCTATCCTCCTGAGAAGTTGGCAAATGTAGCCAGAGGTTTAGCAATTGTACCGTACCGCTAATGCAACCTTGGGGGTTTGGGTAGCTGTCAAGTTGTTGGGGTTAAGCAGGTGTAATTCCCTAAAGATTTCTTAGGACCCAGAAAAAAAACACAGACAAAAAACAGAATGAAAAATGGGTACAAAGGGAGTGTAAAAGAGGTTATGAGATATCGCTCTCATTTACAAATGGCAAAAAGGCATGAATTGCAGTAGGCGTCGTTTTAGGAGGCTCGTCGGTGTTAAGCCAGGCTTTTTGGAACTTTATCTTCTGTCGAGCAGGTGTCGAGACCAGGGCTTAATTTGTATGAAAGTGCCAGGGCCCAAATATTTTCTAGCACACTTGTAACACTAGCCGGCGGACACATCTCCACCCACTGTGTACAACACCCGTGGCCGCTCCATACAGTGTCAACCTATTTGGGGGTCAAAGCTGCAACTCCCACCGGTTCGTTCGGGGGATGGATGCACGGACTACGGCAGTTGTGCAATTTACAGACACCATTCGATAGACGTATTAGTTGTATCTCAAAGTAAGAGAAATGTTTGTGTTTTTTTTTTTTAAAACATCATTGTAAACATTTTGCTCTGATTCTATCGGAGGCAAGTGGAACATGTTGACCATCTATCCACAGAAAAAGAGCAAACATGACAAATTGATGGACAAATGCAGGCAATATCATGACGGAACTGATGAACTTGCCTGCCAAAAACTGCATCAAGATCTTCTTGTGTCGGTTGGCACTACAACCCTTGGACATTGCAGTTTTCAATGACCTTGCCCCTATGTTGGACTGGTGACTGTCCTGCTATTTTGACCCCCACCCTACTGTGGCAGGGCTGCTGGTTATTACAGGAGAACATTTGCACCAATGTCATGCCAGCCGAGCGGAGCAGTGTGTCGGCATGGCCCGCATGAGTACCTAGCATTGTCACCGTCCCGATCATTGTTATTTATGGAAATTGATAATGTGCCCTCCCACCCTGGGTCATCAGTTATATGAATAACAATACCAATAACGGTGCTCTTCATCTAACAACCTCTTCCTCCACATCCTGTTATACTGCTACCTAGGCCACAGGACACTTAGTTTTCTCAGCCAGAATGTATAAATGTATACTAACTAACCTGCTGTACAGAAAGTATGAATGTATAATCTGTTAACCTTCTCACATGTAACTAAGTTCATCACAAGTAACAGTGCCTCAATGCCAATGGGCTGTTTGAACGCTATATAAATGTAAAAAATGAATAAATAAAATAACAAGCCAGCCCAGAATGCAGAGGCCCTGAGTTCACACTCTTGTTGCTTGTTGTCATACTTTGACTGGCTAACAGGTACATGAAATAATCTGCCAAAACTACATGACCATCAAACTGGGCTCAGAAATAAGTGCTGGGGCTTAGAAATAAGAGACAGGGCTGCGCCCTGGCAAACACCCCCACAAATGAACCACCGGCCGGGCCAGTTTGAGTGATTCCAGTGGTGGTTAGCATCCAGTCAGTTCAATGGTGCAGGCTACCACAGTGTCAAGTTCATGTACGAGATGGTGAAACTGTATCTTCCGACAGTTCAAGCTATTGGTGAATCGGTGGCGAGACGATAAATTGCTAGGTTGAAAAAGGAGGGGGGGGGGGTTCCTGGCTATCTTGCTTTTGTACTTCAAAGAAAGTATTTTTCCACGCGGTTTGCTGCGATATTATGTCGCTTTTATTTGTGAAAATGGTTAGTTCTTCTTGAATTTGTGGTACACAGTTACAGTACATCTGGGGCTCTTATATCCCCATGTTGTCAGCCGACACGTATTTCGACCCGTAGGTCTTTATCAAGGCTATTGGTTCAGATGTGGTGCCCCCTGTGGGGTCCTGGTAGAGTGGTATGGATCGCTTGTCCTGTATATACAGTGGCTCCTGTTGGGCCCTGGCGTTCCGTGACGGGCGTCCTGTTCTGTCCGTCTGCTAGGTTGGGTTGCTATTTGTGATGGCGAGTTAGATGATTTCCAGCAGTTCAATCAGGCACTCAGATCAGTTGCTTAGTCGAAGATCTAAGCTGCCGTCAGGTTGTTTGAGATGGTCCATATCAATGAGTACAATAGAGGCAGCATCCGGGCGATTGTCCTACTGGGAGTACTGAAGACAGCCAGGATAGCCTTGAGTACACATCACCCTGAGATAGCAGTGCCTGGCCCCTCAGGGTTGACACGTGATTGATATCAAATTGTTGTGGCTCTCTCATAATTATGTGCTCTTATCAGTCACAATACCACAGCCAGGCATGGCTTATATTTAGCTATTATCCAGACACCAGACAGATTAAGGCAGACAATTATAATTTAGATAATAGATACCGAAGTTAACATGCTACCTCTGCCTGTGGTGATTTAAGGTCACAGCAGCTATAAGGGAAGTAAAGGCGCCCTTTGAACCTGTCCTGCTAGAGCAGGGCCACAGATGTCAGCAGACAAGTGCAGAAAAGGTACATGAATGCACTAGGCTTTTGGCATGAAGCATTTTATAAAAGGGTCTGTTTGGCAGGTATTCATTTCAGAAACAGAATGACCTCCATCATTCCTTAATAATAAACATCAATAAAGTTAGGGTTTTCACACCTGCACCACATGGCATCATGTGACACCTATTTCATTAGCCTGCACCGTCTTTCACCACCTGGTGTTTTGCCAAGGGCCACCCTTCCTTCTCCCTCACCCCTCCTTTCGCTCTGTCCCTTTCTTCTGACGCGCCTTACCACATCTCCATCCATCCCCCTTTCCTGCTCTTGTTTCTCCCCCATCAGCTGCCTCTCCCAGTGGTGTGTTCCTCCACCACTGTCCTTCTCCCCTGGTGCTCTTCCTTGGTTCCACCCTCCCTTCTCCCTCACTCTCCCCTTCGAAGGGCAAGATCTCTGCCCTTCCTCCTCTCTGCACCCTTCTATTTCTGCACCCCCACATCTATCCCTGACGCCTCTCTCTGTTCTCCTCCCCTGTCATTTCTCAGCTGTGTTGTGTGCCGCCATCGCTGTCCTCCCACACTGCCTTTTCCATACTTTCTTCTTGCCCCCTCATTCTCGCTTTCTCACGTTCACGCCATGCTCTACGACCCTCTCCCTCACTGCCTCTTCGCGCTTATCTCCTCCTCTGAATCTCCATTCATCCTTCCTCCCCACACTCTCCCTTCCTCACCACCCCACGGCCCTCCTTCGTTTCACTCCCCTCCACACCTCCCAGTGCATCCACTTCTCGCGTATCCCCCCTCTCGCGTGCGCCTCCATCCCCGTCCTTCTCCCCCCACTGCTTGTCCTCCACCCACCCTTCTTTCTCTAACGCTCTCCCCTCCTCGCGCTGCAGCCCTTCCTATCCTAGCTCCCCCCCCCCAATGTCTATTTCATTTGCTGTTGACGTTACACTAGACGATGAACGGGAAGAAAATGATCGCTGCTCGTTCTATTTTGCGGCCCAGCGATTGAGGGAAGGAGGTCTGGGGACTGGATCAATGGCAACCAGATTATTTTTCATTTACTTCAATTTGGCGGTGGGGGGGGGGGAGGGCAGGGGAAAGCGCCTGCGAGCTCTGATCAATGCTCCGGGAGCTGCTTTCGCTCGTCTCGCCAGGCAAGCCAATTCAAACCCAATTGTACCTGCGCTGCCAGGATTTTCGCGCGCGTGCGTGCGTGCCTGTGTGTGTGGTGCGTGCGTGCGCCAGGCGCGCGCGCTCTCTCTCTATCCTGAACCTTCCTGGAATATTACTCTATAAACCAAGTCAAACAAATCTATAAAAATGAACTGTTTCAGTTTTTCACGTGGCAAACGTTTATCAGTCACTAAATCTGAAATTAACCAGAACGGGGCCGGCGCGGAGGGCCAAGAAGGGCGCATTATGCGAGCGGGCGCGCGAGGGAACATGTTTATAACGAGATTCCCTCCAAGTAGAACACGCTGCACCGTGGGGCATGTAAGCTAGCTCGCGTTGCCTTCGCAAAACCAGAGCGGCGCAAATACGCTGCTTTTGTGAACGCGCAAGGCAGTTCCTGCTCTGTTAGCGGCCCACCATGCACAAGTGCTGCGAATTGCAATGTGCACGTCGCAGCTTCGTAAGGGTTGCGAGAGGGAGTGGGCAGTGGCGTGTCTAGGGAGGCTCATACTTACAATGAGAAAAAAAAAACGAGACTACAACTCCCAGCATGCAATTGAAAACCAGGACCGGATCAAGGTGTCACACTTGTCTTGAGACCTCTTGGCAACTATGTATTCATAGCGGTACGTTTTCGAGCTCTGTTCGAGCCAACCCTGTTTTTTCTTTGTTTTTTTTTTTTTGCCACTGCTGGGACTCACCTTGCAATGTGAAAAACAAAACGGTATGCAACTGGAAGCAAAAACCAGAACTGGCTTTAGGTATCATGCATGGAACTGGGAAATTTGGAAGAAAGGTGTGTTCCGTGGTGCGGTTAGCAGTCCCCCAAACCACGCGTGCGCCACAGCATTTTTGTACACAATGCAGCTTTTTCGGCATTGCAACCCCTGTGTCATTGGGATTTTGAATGCAAGTGCAGAGCGTCATTAGCGCGAGCGGGCTCCTGTCCCTGCATGTGCAGCAGTATGTTCTGTGTTGGAACAACATACCATGCCCCATGAATGTGAATGAGGTCACCCATGTGTACCTTACTGCACATTACTGCCTTGCTCTGTGCCTGACTAACATATACCATGTGCAAGAGAAAGCAGTATGACTTGCGTGGCCCCGGGCAACAAAAGATTTGTGGGGCTGCCTAATGTGCCTATGCAGTGACATCACAGAAAATGACATCACAGTGGGTTACGGGAAGTTACATTTAAAGAAGTTGCCAGAGGTAACCCAAGTAAGAAACTTTGCGCTGTCCAGTATATGAATGGTCACTGTTATTATTACATGCCTCCTGGCAATATCAAGAGTGAAGCTTTTTTTGGGAGTAGGGATCAGTGTGAGCTGAGTCAGTTTTGTGGACTTCTAATTTTGTCAAATAAGCCTCAGTGAGATCAAACGATTTAGCCGGGAGCACAGACTTTTGTGAAGTGGCGAACTCGGGCTTTCAGACGAGTCTGCAACTCTAGCACCTGAACACGGTGTTAAGATATTAGGTGGAAGGATGCCGTATGTTAGCACACAGATCAGCTGTGGAGCCATAGAAGTAACCCAGGATGCTTTATTATGCAGAGTTACATAAGTACAGTTCTTGATACTTGCATATATCTTACAAGGTAAGTAGGACAGGTAGACATCAATGGACAGACCCACCTGTCATCCTCTCACGTCCACCCAGGCCCCCAGCTGACATTCATAGAACACTCACACACAACGCACACTCAGCATTCTCCTGAGCTGTCTATCATACATACACTGTCTATCTTCCAAGCGGATTCAACATCAATCATGACCTTCATTTCTACTGCCTTCTTTGCAGTGTTCCTACATTGTGCAATTATAATCCTGATCACAAAAAATCCAAGCAAAACCATCACTATCGGGGCTCCAAGAAACTTGAACAAGTCCGCCATCCATTGTGGAACCCGTGAGAAAACTGATCCAAACCAACTCTCATCAGCAATGTCTTCCACTTCGTCTATCATCTGGGCGTGTAACTTCGTCAGCAACGTTATAGCCTCTGTCAAGGTGGCATTCTTGTCATCATGAGAAGGTATGAATGTGCACCATGATTTTCCAATTTTGGCACAAACACCTCCATCCATAGCTGTAATCATATCCAAGACATATCTGTTCTGAAGAGTCATCAGTCGTATTGCTCTCAGCTGCTCCTTGATAGCATTGAAAACCTTTATGGTAGTGTTAATCGTTTGCAAGAATTCCCATCTGGTTATGTGTAACCACTTGGTATTTGCTTCTGTCTGGATCCTTGGCATGGAGATTATCATGAATATCGATGAGGTCTGACTGAATAATATGTGTTCATATGGAATGGAATCAAAAGCTTTTATTGACCTGGCTGAGAAATAGTTCTCTCTCTTCATTCGAGTTATCAGCTCAGTAGATCTCTTTTTCCTCGGGTGACCATCTGCCTTTGGAAAGTCCCCAATGTTCAAGTCCTTTTAGAAATCACCAACGCTGGAACATGGACGTTTTACGATAGAGCATCGTCCTCCCCAATCTCTTGGCAGATTCATATAAACTCTGGATCCACAGGGACATTAGTGATCCATTATCACTGCTGTCCCGTCCTTCATCCCTGGTACATCGAAGTCGAAGACTCAACCACAATTTTGATTATCTCCAATTTTTCTTGTGCCATTGTTTCTGAAACACAGCTTTGCACTGTCCAGGGCTATCTGTATCTATCTGTCACTATCTGTAAGGGCCTTCCTTTGTCTTCGATCCACGTGAGTAGTTTAGCAAGTTTTGGCCATTCCACATCAGTAGTTTAGCAAGTCTTGGCTATTCCTGTCTTCTCCTTCTTCGAGGATGCCGCGCACAGCAGCCTGCATCCGTTTCACCATCTGCTCTTCACTCAGCTGCTTACAGGGTAAGCCTGTGGCGGTGCTGGGCATTTTGTGCATGTGGCGGTGTGTCCTGCTTCAACATTTGAACTCTCCTTCATTTAAATTCTTTATTTAAATTAGTGTGGTTGATAACAACAATCGATGCCTCTACTCGCTGCTTTTGGAAAGATTTTGACTGTTTAGGGCGTTTTGCATAAGCACAGCAAGTGTGCCCTCAGCCTTCCAACATGGCTGCTTCAGGAACTTCTTTGGCCTTCTTCTTTTGCCTGGCCCAGCTCTGCCTTCTATTGGTTGCTCTTGGCTAGATCAGCCAATCGCAGCAACCGGGAGGCGGGAGCAGGCCCATTGTACCAAAGCCCACTACGAGGACCTTTCCATTAATTCCTGTCTCCTTCTTCTTCGAGGACACCACTCATAGCAGCCTGCACCCGTTCCATTATCTGCTGTTCACTCAGCTGCTTACAGGGTAAGGCTGTGGCTGTGCTGGGCATTTCGTGCATGCGGTGGTGTGTCCTGCTTCAACATTTGAACTTTCCCTCATTCGGATTCTTTATTTAAATGAGTGTGCTTGATTACAACAATCCGTGCCTATACTTGCTGCTTTTGGAAAGATGTTGACTGTTTGGGGCATTTTGCATCAGCACAGTAAGTGTCCCCTTGGCCTTCCAACACGGCCGCTTCAGGAACTTCTTTGGCTTTCTTCTTTTGCCTGGGCCAGCTCCCCCTCCCATTGGTTTCCCATGGCTAGAACAGCCAATTGCAGCAACAGGGAGGCGGGAGCTGGCCCATTGTACCAAGGCCCCTGTAAGCTCTGTGTCCGCTTCAGGTACGCTTCCCCCCTTGGTCGCCTGTGATGCTGTGTGTACCCCCACCGTCACTGATCACCTGTAATGCTGTGTGTACCCCCACCTCCCCCTGATCACCTGTAATGCTGTGTGTACCCCCAACCCCCCATGTCACCTGTGATGCTGTGCGTACCCCTCACCCCTAGTCACCTGTGATGCTGTGTGTACCCCACCCCCCCGTTCGCCTGTAATAGTAATGCTGTGTACACCCCCACACCCCCTGGTCACCTGTGATGCTTTGTGTACCCCACCCCCCGGTCATCTGTAATAGTAATGCTGTGTGCACCCCCACACCCTCTGGCCACCTGTGATGCTGTGTGTGCCCCCACCTCCCCCTGATCACCTGTAATGCTGTGTGTACCCCCACCCACCCATGTCACCTGTGATGCTGTGTGTATCCCCACCCCGGTCACCTGTGATGCTGTGTGTACCCCACCCCCCGGTCGCCTGTAATAGAAATGCTGTGTGCACCCCCACACCCCTTGGTCACCTGTGATGCTGTGTGTACCCCCAACCCCCCTGGTCACCTGTGATGCTGTGTGTACCCCCACCCCTGGTCACCTGTGATGCTGTGTGTACTCACTCCCCGGTCGCCTGTAATAGTAATGCTGTGTGAACCCCCACACTCCCTGGTCGCCTGTGATGCTGTGTGTACCTCCACCCCCTGGAGATTCTGTGTGTACACCCACCTCCCCCTGATCACCTGTAATGCTGTGTGTACCCTCACCCCCCTGGTCACCTGTGATGCTGTGTGTACCCCCACCCCCGGTCACCTGTGAAGCTGTGTGTACCCCACCCCCCGGGTCACCTGTAATAGTAATGATGTGTGCACCCTACCCCTCCCCCCGGTCGCCTGTGATGCTGTGTGTACCTCCATCCCCCCAATTGCCTTTGATGCTGTGTTTACGCCCACCCTCCTGGCTGCCTGTGATGCTGTGTATACCCCCACCCTCTCTGATCGCCTGTAATGCTGTGGCTACCCCCCGGCCCCCTGTGATGCTGTGTGTACCCCCACTCCCCCTGATCACCTGTAATGCTGTGTGTTACCCCCTCGGGTCACCTGTGATGCTGTGTGTACCCCCACTTCCCCGATCACCTGTAATGCTGTGTGTTACCTCCTCTGGTCGCCTGTGATGCTGTTTGTACCCACCAACCTGCTCACCTGTGATGCTGTGAGTACCCCCCTCACCCTGGTCACCTGTGATGCTGTGTGGACTCCCACCTCCCCTGATCACCTGTAATGCTGTGTGTACCCCCAACCCCCCTGGTCACCTGTGATGCTTTGTGTACCCCCAACCCGGTCACCTGTGATGCTGTGTGTACCCCAACCCCTGGTCGCCTGTAATAGTAATGCTGTGAGTACCCCCCTCACCCTGGTCACCTGTGATGCTGTGTGGACTCCCACCTCCCCTGATCACCTGTAATGCTGTGTGTACCCCCAACCCCCCTGGTCATCTGTGATGCTGTGTGTACCCCCACCCCCGGTCACCTGTGATGCTGTGTTTACCCCACCCCCCCGGTCGCCTGTAATAGTAATGCTGTGTGCACCCCCACACCCCCTGGTCGCCTGTGATGCTGTGTGTACCCCCAACCACCCTGGTCACCTGTGATGCTGTGTGTACCCCCACCCCCGGTCACCTGTGATGCTGTGTGTACCCACCCCCCGGTCGCCTGTAATAGTGATGCTGTGTGCACCCCCACACTCCCTGGTCACCGGTGATGCTGTGTGTACCTCCACCCCCCCGGTCTCCTGAGATTCTGTGTGTACCCCCATCCCCGGTCACCTGTGATGCTGTGTGTACCTCCACCCCCCAATCGCCTTTGATGCTGTGTTTACCCCCACCCTCCTGGCTGCCTGTGATGCTGTGTATACCCCCACCTCCTCTGATTGCCTGTAATGCTGTGTGTACCCCCCCCGGTCACCTGTGATGCTGTGTGTACCCCCACGCCCCCTGATCACCTGTAATGCTGTGTGTTACCTCCTCTGGTCGTCTGTGATGCTGTGTGTACCCACCAACCTGGTCACCTGTAATGCTGTGTGCACCCCCCGCCCCCCGGTCACCTGTGATGCTGTGTGTACCCCCCCGGTCAACCTGTAATAGTAATGCTGTGTGTACCCCAACCCCCCTGGCTGCCTGTAATTCTGTGTGCCCCCACCCCCCTCTGGTCACCTGTGATGCTATGTGCACCCCCACCAGACGCCTGTGATGCTGTGTGTAAAACCACCCTCCCCGGTCACCTGTGATGTTGTGTGTACCCCAGTCACCTGTGATGCTGTGTGTGGCCCACACCCCCCGGTCGCCTGTAATAGTAATGCTGTGGGCACGCCCACATCCCCTGGTTGCCTGTGATGCTGTGTGTACCCCCACCTCCCCTGATCACCTTTAATGCTGTGTGTACCCCCACCCTCCATGGTCACCTGTGATGCTGTGTGTACCCTCACCCCCCCTGGTCATCTGTGATGCTGTGTGTACCCCCACCCTCCCCGGTCACCCGTGATACTGTGTGTACCCCCCCAGTCACCTGTGATGCTGTGTGTGCCCCCACTTTGCACATTGTTAGACTTTCGCATTTATGTGCTGCTGCCACCTTCCAACATGGGGTAGGCACCATGTTTTTGCCCATTGATTGACTTTTGCATTTGTGTGCTGCTGCCCTGCAACATGGGGCAGGCACCATGTATTTGACCACTGCTGGACTTTTGCATCCGTGTGCTGCTGCTGCTGCCCTGCAACATGGGGTAGGCACCATGTATTTGCCCATTGCTGGACTTTCGCATCTGTGTGCTGCTGCCACACTGCAACATGTGGTAGGCACCATGTCTTTGCCCACTGCTGGACTTTCACATCTGTGTGCTGCTGCCACCCTGCAACATGGGTAGGCACCATGTATTTGCCCACTGCTGGACTTTCGCATTTGTGTGCTGCTGCTGCCCTGCAACATGGGGTAGGCACCATGTATTTGCCCACTGCTGGACCTTTGCATCTTTGTGTTGCTGCCACCCTACAACACGGGGCGGGCACCATGTATTTGTCTACTGATTTGACTTGGCATTTGTTTGTTGCTGCCGCCTTGCAACATGGGGTAGGCACCATGTATTTGCCCACTGATATGGCTTTGCATCTGTGTGCTACCGCCCTACGTAATGGATGTGATCACCCTGTACTTCGCTTTTGCACTTGGTGCATGATGTTTCACCTCTTACGCTTCCTTTTCTGTAACTTGAAGCACTTACTGTAACCGTATTCTTAAGTTAAAAGCGCCTAGATGCCTCTGGGTTTTGTGCGCTATACAAGTGTCAAATAAAATAAATTCACTGACATTTTATCAGCATGCATATCTGGCCAGTGAGACAGAACAAGACTAACTCACATTGCAACACACGTCTTCCCAGTTGTAGTTGATAGACATTTTGTTTGTGGTTATTCTTTTTGCAACTTTGACTGCAAAACAAACTCTGACGGTGGAATGCAGTGGAATGCTGTGTACAAATAAAATATGTTTGTTTTTGCATCATCTTAATAACTGCTTATATTTGTATAGTGTATATATCAACATGATTTTGATTCACATACTACAAATAAGGAATTATATAATGTCCCAATAATTAAGTCAAAGAAAAACGTCAAAAGTCATAGGTAATCCAGGCCTTTAAGAACTGGTTACGTTTTTATAGTAAAACACTCCTTACAGGTACAGACAACATATAGTGCATATAATGAAATATAAAAGTTCAGATGTGGGGTACATTTATCAGCCCAGCAGTACCAGCAGAATGGCTGCAATGTCTCTGTTGAGCGCTACTCCCTTACATCAAAACTGCATTTTGCAGTCACCAAAATAATGGCTGCGCTGTCTTTACCAGGAACATATGGGGTGAGATGAAACATAGAACACCCCGAGAATTGCTGCAAGGTATTTTCTTCATTTGCATAAAAAAAAGAATTCAAAAGCAGCCTAGAGCAGCTCTACTGTGCTGCCAGATTAAAACCTCCAACTAAAGAAAAGGAAACGTTCTGCGTTTAAAATGGCTTTGCACTGATGCCATTTCCATTTTCTCAACATTACACAGTTGGTTCCAGGAAAACACATTCATGTCCATTTATCTTCAAGCCATACACCACCAAAGGAGGACAGTCCTCCCTGAAAGGCATTATGTATCAAGGAAAATCTGTGAAATAGCAGAGGAATTCACTCCAGGCCGCACGCCATATGTTTTACTTTTGCAACAATCTAACGCAGTCCTAACTCTTCTGAAAACGCTCTCTCTCAAATTTTGCTTGATGTCAGTTTCAGAGAAAAGTTGCGTTGGACAGATTTCTGTGTATTAGAAATTGACTAGGGTTATAAAAATTGTTCTGAATATCGATGCGAGAAAAAGCCACATTTGTAAAGAGACATCCAAGAATTAACCCACGTGTAAAAGGGTGCTTTTGCCAAACAAGAAAAGGCCTTTTAAAAAGTGAAATGTTAAACTAAGGCCCTGGCTTCAAAGGAACCTGCCTCCCCTGGGAACAGAATCACCTTCCCCAAGTAGACCAGCCCCCTGGAAACTATGAATGGGCCAAGGTGGAGAATCTAGCAACCTCATCAGATGAAGCGGCAGTGCTCCAGCATGAGACAATGGACTGCCCTGTCGCAGAGGTGTGAAATCCTCTGACACCTCCCCTCAACTCAAACTGAAGGACCTCAAAGGCAAATCCATGGCAACACTGGGCTAAACTGACCAGAGCCTGACATTTGGCTGGGGGTTGAAAGGAATTCCATTTCAGTAATCAAAAAGACATATTAATGTGAAATGACGGCAATTTAAATGTCAAGTTTGCACCATTAAAATGAGACGTTGTAGGTTTTCCTAGCATGTTGGGGATGCAAATGCCAGGGACACGTAATTTCTGGGAAAAGCATACATGTTACAGCTTTGAAAATTAATGAAAACATGCCCTGTGATAATATGTATACATATATAAATGTATAGATTTTTAGGGGAAACAGTTTCCACCAGAAATTGCAAAGGATTATTAGAAGGACTAAACAACATCGTACAAATTTGGGAGTTTGAAGGGCAAGTCCTGTGTAAAATATGGAATCTGCCTATGTGATTTTCAAAAGCGTAACAATTGTAAAATGTGAATTCTTTTTGTCATAATTGATTGTAACTGTGGGATGGCCATGTACATCATAAAGCACACACCATGAAACTGATGTCATGTCCCTGAGTCTAACTGGCTGACAGGGAGGAGGCGACTTCCATAGGCTGACCTATCCGATTTAGAGGTATGTCTAGCTTAGTTCTGCCCACATAGTAAAGATACTCTGATGTCATCCAGCCTATGAAGGTAGAGACATTCAAGGTTCAGGAGAAACCTTCCAGAATATCAGACAGGCAGACATTCAAGACAATCCAGCATTCATAACTCAAAATCCAGAAATCCAGACCCCATTCACCCTGCAACATTCTAGATTCCAGAAGCCAGGCCAGAGCTAGCTGACCCTACCCAGGCTGAACCTCTGATCCAGAATTAAAACCCTACTAAAAGCCAATAATTCAGGGAGAAAGGGGGAAAAGCGGTGGTACCCTTTTTGGGAGTATCCTGTGAGTAGACCGTCTTTTGCCCCACTACCTGCTTGTCCAGCTGATGCACCTCGCTGTCCCCAGTGACCAGACTAGGCCCAGCTTTCCCCTTCTAGTATAGCCTGCCGCTGCGCAGTGACCAGATCTGGCCTTGCTGTCCAGAGACCAGGTTCACTGTCAAAGCTACCCCATTTAAGTGCTTGTTGTGAGTATTTCCCTTCCCCAGTAACCACAAACTGCATCCCTTGCTTTATTACCTTGTATTAGGTCCGATCCCATAACTGCCATAGGGAAATCCTTAAACTTGTCAGAATCATCTGTGTATCCTGTCTTTAAATCTACATGTGTTAGTGTTGTTCTTTCCAATCCTTTTAGTCCGTTGTGTAAGTCCCTAGTACAATTTTGAATACATGAATGAATTCCCACATAAAGAGACACACAGCATGAGGGGGTTAAAACTGCAGCTTAACCCTTTTCATGGGCAGCGTTTCTCTTTTTGATAATCTAGTCACGAAAATATAGTTTTAGTAGAACTGGTCATTTTCCTTTTGAAACCGATTTTCCCTGTGCAACTGCTGTCATTTTAAAACCAATTTGTCCTTCCCCTTTAAGAATTCCATCCTGTCATTTCATTCACAGTTACCATTACACTTTCATATCCTACCTGTGAGGTGTCTTTGTACCTTAGCATCAAAATCACATTCTGATTTGCCTGTTTAGCCCAAATTTCCAACCATTTTGCTATTTTAAACCTGTGAAATGAATCAATTGTAATTTCTCCATGTGTGATTTTGCAGCACTGTGTTTTTCCTTGCAAAGTTGATTTTCTGAACTGTATGCCCGTTGCTAGTACAGTGCCTTGTGGTTGCTAGTTTTATGACATCTTTGATAATGCTATACCCATGTTTGCCTTATTCATTCAACCACACATGTCAAGCCAATATTTAGTAAATCTGAGTGCTCTTTTCCTCAATTTCAAGGGTTTTCAATCCGATTTTGCCTCCCACTCACGGGTGGAAGGTCGGATTTTTATTCTGTTTGTTGCCTAGTTACCGACTCCTGGCTACTTCGTTCTAACAACACAAAATTCGGTTAACAGGGGTTTGAGGGAGTGTTGCAGGGGGAAACATTAACTGTGCTGCTATTGGAAAATACCACCTGAAAAGTAATCCTGCCTTTATTCAATTGTGCATTGTACAAAAAACAGACACCGCATATTTGACCTCCTCACCTCAGACAATCCAGACCTAGTCTTTATCACAGAAACCTGGTTCTCCAACGAATTTGCCCCTA
This sequence comes from Ambystoma mexicanum, assembly GCF_040938575.1. NCBI lineage: Eukaryota > Metazoa > Chordata > Amphibia > Caudata > Ambystomatidae > Ambystoma > Ambystoma mexicanum. The sequence continues at coordinate 1,153,768,428 of NC_090926.1, read as the reverse complement.
TTGCCCATGAAGCCTTCCCCCCGGATTACTCCCTCATCCCACTCAACCAAAACTCTAGAGGAGGAGGAATAGCAATCGTTTTCAAGTCACACGTCTCCACCTCAATCATCAACTGCCAGATAATCAACCCTTCCTGCGAATCGCTTCTCGTGAAACTATCCCTCACCCCGATGTTCTCTCACAGCTTCCTTATTATCTACAGACCCCCGGGATATGACAGACAATTCTCAAGCATCCTCGGTGATTCAATAGCCACCCTCCAAATTAACCACTGCGCCCTCACTCTTCTAGGGGACTTCAATATCTGGCTTGACATTCCCACCAACCCCATGACCCACTCACTGGTTGATTGCCCAGATGCGCTTAACCTTCGCCTTCACATGAATGGCCCAACTAACGCTAAAGGACGCACCCTTGATGCCATCTTTAGCTCCGACGACCAGATACATCTAAGCCCCCCTGTACCTATCATCTGGTCTGATCACTTCATTGTGCCTTTCACCATTCACTCACCCGCCCACATCCCCATACTTGAACCTGAACCCCCCAATCAACGCAAATGCTGGAAGAAAGTAAAGATCCTCCCTGACCTAGCCGAAGCCTGCTTCAAACTCCTCCCTCAACCATTCCACGTAAAAAACCCTTAACCATCGACTCCTTTGACTCTTGACTCAATATCTCACTAATCCCGCTCACCCGCCCCCACTTGCCAATCCTCTGCTCACCGTGGCCCTTATCCCAGATGGTTTACACCAGAACTGAAGTCTGCAAAACCAGTGTATAAATCCCTCGAACGCAAATGGCAGAAAGATAAAAACATCCTGTGTAGATCCACCCTGGCCCGGCACCATCTCCACTACATAGCAAAAAAGTCCACTACCATTCTCGAATTCTCAACTGTGAAAACTCCAGCAAGGAACTCCACAAAATCATTTCTGAATTCACCAAACCAACCTGTAACTCCACCCAAACCACCCCATCTCAGTCACTCGGTGTCTTGCTCTCTCTCCACTTCTACACCACTGCTCTCGACAGAACAACTTCTCTTAACAACAAACTGGCCCTCCTGTCCCCGCCACATAATCCATCCGCCCTACTGTCACCCCCCCACCTGCCACGGCAACAAAAACTCAACCCACATTTGACTCGCTCATACCAATATCGAGAGACAAATTCCTCAAGGTTGAAGTCCTCAACCTTCTCTGTGCTCGTAAACCACTTGGCTCCCCTTTTGACCTCTGCCGCCTCAATCCTCAACGAAATATTCTCATCCACCTGCGCAGGAAAGTATACAAGAACCATCCTAAATGACTCCCTCACCTCAGGAATCTTCCCCGACGCCGTCAAAATTGCACATGTCAAGCCTCTTCTAAAAAAACCTTCCCTCAACCCCCTCGACCCCAAAAACTACCACCCCATCTCAAACACGGGGTTCCTCGCTAAACTCACTAAACTCATCGATCAAACCACATTCTCCCAACTAAATGCCTTTGTCGAATCCAACAACTTCCTTGACCCTGCACAATCAGGCTTCAGACCACGACATGGAACCGAAACCACTCTGACCTCAATCTGGGATGATCTTAAGATCACTGCGTACTCTGCGGGATGCGCTGCACTAATCCTTCTAGTCTTCTCCGCTGCCTTTGACACAATCAACCACTCAATCCTCCTTGACCACCTCCACTCCATAGGAATCTGTGGAAATGCTTTCAAATGGATAGCATAGTTCCTCAACAATAGGAAAAAAATTACCCTCCTCTCCACCTTTGCTACTGCCGCCCGACCAGTCAATACCAGAGTTCCACAAGGAGCATGCCTATAAGCCCTCCTGCTTAACCTCTATGTGTCCACCCTCCCGGGAATAATCCACCCGCACAATATCCTGTGCTATAACTACACTGATGACACCCAAATAATCCTAAAACTCCTAAACTCAAACTCCAACTGTCAGCCCGACCTAGCAGCCTGCCTCCTTGACATTGATCGTTGGATGACTACAAACCACCTCCTCCTAAACCCCACTAAAACCGAAATCATGGTGTGCAGCAACACCAAGCTTCTCCACCACTCTTTACCTTGGCCCACATCCATGGGCAATCCACCCACCACCGCGATCACAGTAAAAAACCTGAGATGTACTCTCGACTCTGAGCTAACCCTCTCGCGCCAAATCAACAACATCTCCAAGTCCAGCCACTACCACATCAAAATTCTTAGACACATTTTTCCTTACCTCTCCTTTCCCAACAGACTTGCCGCTGTCCAATCTATTGTAATGTCGAGACTGGACTATGCCAAATCCATCTACCTCTGGGTCCAAGCATACCACCTCATTAAATTACAAAGAGCACAAAACGCTCCAGCCAAAATGCTTCTAGCACTTGGCCCAAGAGAAAACACCTCGCCAGCTCTTAGAACTCTCCACTGGCTCCCAGTTGGACGAAGGGCGACTTTCAAAACCCAATGCATCACCCACTGAGCAGTGTACAAAACCGGCCCATTATACCTACAGGACAAGCTTAAACCTTACCACCCACCGCGCACTCTAAGATCAAGCTCTGCCCTCCTTTTAGTAATACCAAACACCAACTCAATCAGGTTAGGAGTATCCTCGTTCTCAGCCTTGGCCCCCACTCTATGGAACTCGCTTCCACCCCACATTTGACACACCAAAGACTACCTGTTTTTCCACAAATTACTGAAAACGTGGCTCTTCCCATAAAGAATCGACGCATAGAACAAATGGAATGAATAGTCACAATGAACAGAAATCCAGGGTTGTTCGAACAAACAAAATAAATGAGCAAAGGGAGTCGATGGAACGGATAGAATGACTAAAACGGATAGAGTATGTGAAACGGATAGAGTGAGTGAAACGGGAGAATGGATGGAACAGATAGAGTAGATGGAACGGATGGAGTGGATGGAACGGAGGAGGGGATGGAATGGATAAGGGGATGGGACAAATGAGGGGATGGAACGGATGAGGTGAATGAAGTGGATGGAACGGACGGAGTGGATGAAATGGATGGAACGGATGGAGTGGATGGAACGGATGGAGTGGATGCTGCGGATGGAACGGATGGAGCGGATGGAACGGATGGGGCAGATGGAGCGGATGGAACGGATGGAATGGATGAGGTGGATGGAGAGGATGGAACAGATGGAGTGGATGGAACGGATGGAGTGGATGGAAGGGATGTAAATAGATAGAATCGATGAAATGGATGGAACGGATGGAGCGGATGGAACAGATGGAGTGGATGGAATGGATGGAGTAAATGGAACGGATGGGACACATGTAACAGACGGAGTGGGTGGACCGGATGGAATGGATGGACCAGATGCAGTGGATGGAACGGACAGAGAGGATGGAACGATGGAGTGGATGAAACCGATGGAGTGGATGGAACGGGTGGAGTGGATGGAGCGGATAGAACGTATGGAGTAAATGGAACATATGGAGTGGATGGAAATGATGGAAGGCATGGAGCAGATGGAACAGACTGAGTGGATGGAACTAATAGAGTGGATGGAACAGATAGAGTAGATAGAATGGATGAGAGCGATGGAACGGATGAGAGGGATTGGAGCGGATTAGAGGGATGGAACGGATGAGTCGATGGAATGGACAGAGTGGATGAACAGATGGAGTGAATGGAACAGACGCAGTAGATGGAACGGACGGAACGCATAGAACGGATGGATTAGATGGATCGGAATGAACGCATGGAACTGATAGAACGCATGGAACAGATGGAGTGAATGGAACGAATGGAGGGGATGGAATGAATGGAGGGGATGGACCGAATGGAGTTTATGGACCAGATGGAGTGGATGGAATGGATGAGGGTGTGGAAAGGATGAGGGGATGGAACAGATCCATGGAACGGGTGGAGCAGATGGAATGGATGGAGCAGATGGAAAGGATGGAGTGCATGGAACAGATGGAGAGCATGGAACGGATGGAATGGATGGAGTGCATGGAACGGACGGAGTGCATGGAACGGATGGAGTGCATGGAACAGATGGAGTAGACAGAACGAAGGGAGTGGATGGAACAGATGCACCAAATTGAACGGATCAAGCAAATGTCTTGGATGGAACGGATGACACAGAAGGCACGGATGTCACAGATGTTATGAATGGTGCAGATGGTGTGGATGGTGCGGATGTCACAGATCTCGCCGATGCTACGGTTGGTACAGATGTTGCAGACAGTGCAAATGCAACGGATGTTTCAGATGGTGTGGATAATAGCGGTGATGCAGATGCTATGGATGGAGCAGATGCTACGCATGGTGCAGATGCTACGGATGGTGCAGTTGCTACAAATGGTGCGGATGCTGCAGATGCTACGGATGGAACAGATGGTGCGAATGCTACGGATGGCACGGATGGTGCAGGTGCTACGGACGGTGCAGATGGTGCGGATGCTACGGATGCTGCCGATGCTACGGATGCTGTGGATGGTGCGGATGCTATGGATGGTGCGGCACCTAAGGATGCTGCGGATGTTGCGTATGGTGCAGATGTTGCGGACACTGCGGATGGTGCTGACGGTGTAGATGGTGCAGATCGTGTGGATGCTGCGGACGATGCGGATGCTGTGGCAGATGTTACATATCTGTATCTCCTATATATGCTATGTACCTGTATCCCCATGTTTATCTGTATCACATGTTTACCCCTATCCATCATGTCGCTTTATATATGTATGCTGCTATGTATGCCCCACTGTCCTGCTCTCGTGCCTGGTCTCAGGCGCTTTACTGACAACCACCATATCACACTACTATGCTTACTCTCTCCTATACACCATCACACAACTAGAACACAGCTATACCATGATAAATTCGGCCCAGCTACTCACATACTAACATGACCCCATGAACACCTCAACACCCTAATAAAACACAGCTAGCTGAGTACATTCTGGCTAGCTTAGGCGTTTCTCAGGCCTAACACAGCCAGAACTCAGTCTGGGTATCCACCCTCCAGAAGGAACAAATCCAACTGATCTCCTCAGCACCACAACTACAGCTAAGAAGCAGCTATCATGCAACAACCAGACCAGCTGCACACATATCCGGTGCACCCACGCACCATACAACACTCTCTCTCTCTGCTGACTTGAACTGAGGGCGTTCAAACTACCAGTGCTTTGAGGTCATACCAATGATATATTTGTATTTGTATTTGTATTTGTTTATTATTTATTATGCACACCAGACCCAAGGGTATCAGGACACAGCAGTTACAAGACAGTGTGAAGCTTAGTTACAGCGAATCATAACATCTGATACATTACTTACAAAGCAGGGTATACCGTTATTTACAAATATTACAAGGCATGATGTACAAAGTTATAGTTGCCTCCGCAGGGTAACATATGGTGAACCATGAGTGAAATACATTTCTTACAAAGGCAGAATATACAAATATTTACAAGTGTTATAGGCAAAGTACACCAAGTAGAGGTTGCAAACTTGGGGTAGCCGGTGGGCGTTATTAATTACAATTTGGTTGCGCAGGTAGAAGGTTATACATCATGCAAATTAATGGTTGTTGGATTTCAGCCACAGGATAATGTTGGTTCTAAAGTTAAGATAAGACTGGTCTATTCTCAGTGTCGGAGGCAAGGACTTCCATTGTTTAGCCACTTTAACAGGAAAGCTGTTACCTCCAATCGTGGATAGTTTAAATCTAGGAAGCGATCCCTGTTTGCTGATCTGGTGGGTCTTAGGGATGTCTGTTTGTGGAATCTCTCAGAGAGGTAGATAGGGGTGGATTTATTAAGAGATTTAGGGGTAAGCGACAAAGTTTTTAGGAGGATTTTATCATTGGTTCGGAGCCAGTTATTCAGTCGTCTACTCTCAGAGATGTGGTTTCCTTTGGAGATACCTAATGCCACTCTAAGGGTATTGTTTTGTAAGGATTGGATTCTTCTAATGATTGATTTGTTAGAGCCTATGTACAGGGCGATGCAATAATCCAAGCGGGACAGGATGAGGGCTCTAGCCAGGATGGTACAGCTGTTATTAGAAAGAAATGGCTTACCTGTTCTGATAAGTTTGCACGTATAGGCCATAGAGGATGCTAACGTGTTGACCTATTTGGAGAATGAGAGCGTAGAGTCGAGATAAAAACCTAATGGTTTTACCTCCTGTGCGACCTTAATGAGGTTGTCGTCGATTATAAATGAGGAGTAGTCAGGTCCCAGTTTTTTTAGGTTAGTAAGGTTACCCAGGATGATGAGTTCTGTTTTGTATTGTATTGTATTGTATTGTATTTATTTGTAATGCGCACCTAACCCGAAGGTAGCCAGGCGCAAAGGCAGCAAGAGGGTTGCAAAGCTTCAATACATACGTGTGGCGAGGTCCAGCTAGGGTTACATTGCCGGAAATATCACGCCAACTAGGAGGGTAGAACATGTACGTTAAAGGCAGTACTATAAACATATTTACAATTAATGCGTAGGGGACGAACATAACATGTGCATTAGGGCAATACTATAAAACAAATTTACATTCAGTGAGGCGCCACATGGTAGTGGCACATCTGGGTCTCTAAGAGTCATTGTGAGTCGAGAGATTTGAGCCAGTGGATGGTCCTAGCTCTGAACTGGCGGTAGGGTAGGTCCTCCCTGCACGACGGAGGGAGGGAGTTCCAGTATTGTGCTGCTTTTACTGGAAAGCTGTTTCCTCCAGATGTAGTACGTTTAAACCTGGGCACCAGAAGAAGTTTGGAATTGGCCGTTCTCGCGGGGCGGGAGAGGGTGGGTCTGGTAAATCTGGCGATGAGGTATTGGGGGGCTGCTTGGTGGAGGCATTTATGAATCAAAGACACTGATTTAAGAAATATCTTGTCCTTGGTGGATAGCCAATTAGCAGTTCTTCTGGAATCTGAGATATGGGCTTTCTTCAGGATGCTAAGGGCCGCTCTGAGGGCATTGTTCTGGAGTATTTGGATTTTGTTAGAGATATATTTGTTGCAGCCTACATATAAGGCATTGCAATAGTCCAACTTGGACAGGATCAGCGCCCTGGCCAAGGTGGTGCAGTTGGTGGGGGAGAGAAAGGGTTTGGCTGCCCTGATAAGTTTGCAAGTGTAAGAGGTGGCAGAGGCCATTGCCTTCACTTGTTTGTTGAAGGTAAGGGTGGAATCTAGATAGAATCCGAGGGTTTTAACCTCCTTAGCTACCATGATTTTGTTGTTGTCAATTATGAATGAGGAGTATTTGTGGCCCAGTTTGTTAAGGTGGTGTGTGGAGCCTAGAATGAGAAGTTCCGTCTTGTCATCATTCAGGCATAGTCCGTGTGAGGCCATCCATGCCTGGATGATGAGGTACACTTTATTAACGAAGGCCATATCCTTGTCATAATCCCCCGACAACGGGATGAGGATCTGGGTATCATCGGCGTAGTTAGTGTAGGTGATACCCAGATTGTCTAGATCATCAAAAAGGGGCTTCGTAAAAATGTTATAAAGTGTAGGGGAGACGCATGATCCTTGCGGTACACCGCACGTGATCGAGATAGGGTCGGCTGCTGCTGTTAATGAGAAGACTCTCATTGTACGGTTATTAAGGAAGGATTGGATCCAGTTAGTTGCATCTTGAGAGAAGTGGGCAGCTATTTGTAAGTGGTTGCACAAGATCTCATGGTCGACCAGATCGAAGGCCGCAGAGAGATAAAGGAGAAGCAATAGTGCTGTCTTCCCCTGGTCTCTCAACTCATCTATCTGTGCCTTGAGGTCTATGAGTGCGGTCTCTGTTCCGTGTTGTGGCCTGAAGCCTGATTGACGGACGCCTAGGAGTTGGAAGTGCTCAAGGTAGTGTTAAATCTGTTGGTATGCTATTTTGTCGATGATTTTAAGGAGGAAAGGTGCTGTGGTAATAGGGCGGTAGTTGGTGGGGGTAGATGGGTCCAGATTCGGTTTTTTAAGCAGAGGGAGGACCCAGGACTGTTTTAAATTATTAGGTATGGTGCCTGAAGTGAAGGACGCATTTATTAGTTTGGTAATAAATGGTGCGAGATCACGGGCAGCATCCTTAATCAGTTGAGCGGGGCATAAGTCTCCCTGGCAGTTTGAGGGTTTGAGGGTGAGAATAGTATTCTCTACCTCTTTGGTGGATACTTTGTGGAAGTTGAAGGATGGGTTAAGCGCTGGGGGGGGATTGAGTCGGGTGAGCCTTTTTGTGGGAGGCGGCACTCTGTTTGGTGGAGGAGAGTAAAGATTCTTTTTTAGTGCTTATTTTAGTCTTGAGGGATGAGATTTTGTTCGCTAGGGCATTTTGAATGCCTGTGCACCAGTTTTTATCTTTGATACACGAGTCAGGTACTTGAATCAGGGATTCGATCTCTTTAAGTATTGTGAAAAGCTCTCTAGTGTTAGATTTGGCTTGTGAGATCCACGTGCTGAATGACGATTGTTTAGCCAGTATAATTTCTTTTTTATATTGGGAGGCTAGGCTACTCAGGTTTTTTTTATTTTTTTCTGAGGGGGAAGCTCGCCAGATTTTCTCACAGCGTCGCTTTTCTTGTCTGAGGGCTTTGAGATGAGGCGAGAACCAGGAGTTAATGTGTTTCCGGGGGCTTGCTCTTTTTTAGCTTCAAAGGGGCTATAGCGTCGAGGGATGAGAGCATGATTTTATTATAGATATCCACCATAGTGAGTGGATCAGTGTGGTCCGGGATGGCATTCAAGGTTGGTGTGATAAGCGGGATCAGGTTTTCCAGGGTGATGTTTTTTTTGTTACGGGATTGGACGGCTGGCATAGACCGTGCATGGCCATCCATGCCTGGATGATGATGTACACTGTGTTCACCAAGGCCAAATCCTTGTCATAATCCCCTGAAAGTGAGAGGAGGATCTGGGTATCATCGGCATTGTTAGTGTAGGTGATACCAAGATGGTCCAGATCATCGAAAAGGGGATTGGTGAAGATATTGTACAGTGTGGGTGAAACGCAGGACCCCTGTGGTACGCTTTAAGAGATGGGTATGGAGTCTGCCGCTGCAGAGGGCGAGAAGACCCTCATAGTTCTGCCACTTAAGAAGGATCTAGTCCAGGTTATGGCGTCCTTAGAGAAGTGTGCTGCTGTGTCAAGATGGTTACATAAAATTTATGATCAACCAAATCAAACGCAGCTGAGAGGTCCAGGAGGAGGAGCAAGGCTGATTTGCCACTATCTCTAAGCTCATCGACTTGGGTCTTGAGATCGATGAGGGCGGTCTCCGTTCCGTGTTGTGGGCGGAAGCCTGATTGTCTAGCTGCTAGCAGGTGGTGTAATTCCAAATGTTTTTTGTATTTGCGTGTAGGCAACCTTCTCTAATATTTTTAGAAGAAAAGGGACTGCTGTGATTGGCCTATAGTTGGTTGGTGTTAAGGGATCTAAAGTCGTTTTTTTAAGAGTGGGAGTACTCATGATTGTTTGAGGTTAGTGGGGATAATGCAGGTGGCAAAGGAAGTGTTGATAACCTTGGATATGAAGGGTGATAGTTCTCGAGCCACATCCTTAATGAGCTGTGCAGGGCAGAGATCACCCTGACAATTGGATGGTTTGAGGGACTGAATAATTCTTTCCACCTCCGAGATAGATACTTTGGAGAAGTTGAATTGGGTAGGTTGGGATTCGGCTGTGTTCCCAGTTATTTTGGGTGATGGTAGGTTCTTTAAAGAATCATTTTTTTTGGGATATTTTATTTTGTAAGGTAGATACTTTATTAGCAAGTGCATGTTGGATGTCTGAGCACCATTTTGTATGCTTATTACAAGTTTCTGGTATAGCGATGGAAGTCTCTAATTCTTTGAGAATAGTAAATAATTCCTTCATATTGGAATTAGCTTGGGAGATACGAGTGTCGTAGGATGCCCGTTTAGCTAGACAGATTTCTTTTTTATAGTGGGATGAGAGTTTGGTGAGCTTTAATTTGTTGGCCTCCGAGGGTAGTATTTTCCAGGTAACATAACATGTGAGGCGCTATATAAATGCCAAGTAACATAACATAACATACCATAACATATCTCATGTAACAAGGTCAGAAAAGTGTATTCTATCAATTTACAGTGAATATATCACCTCTCTGGTGATTGCTGCCCTATATTAAATTTGTGTAATTTTCATTGGAGTTTAAATATAAATAAATATTGTATTATTACCCACTGGTCTGGTTTATGGTCCATTGTGACCCGGGGTGTTTGTAAAGGGGGGTGTGAGACGGGTTGTATGCCTTCTCAAACTGAATTCGTAATAAATAAAATAAAAGTGTTTTAGTTGTGCGCTGCATCCCTGGCCAGTAGAAAGAGTCCTTGTCTAGAGCGTACCATGCCTTTGAAATCCTTAACACAACCTTATTTTGGGGATGTGTAAATAACACTGATAATATGGTAAACAACTCTTAACTGTATCCAATTCACCTTTAAAGGTGAGACAAACATTTGTATGAATTGTTTGTATGTCATAAATTGATTACTTTAAAATTGGAAAATGTTCATGATCTGGAATGAAGGTCATCTATATCTAGGAATGATATCATAGATCAAATTAAGTGTCTCCAAAATTCTCAGGCTGTGGGGAGCCTGCAACGGCCGTAACATCCCATATTGTGAGTATCGATCTCAGTCTGGCAGTACGAAAAGATAAACAACTTATGCAGTATGCCCACTTCGTGGTATAACACCCTTATTGTCCAAATATTCAAAAAGGCATATTTCTCTTTAATTATTTATTTGCATTGTTTAAAGCGCAGAGTTAGCGTGTGAGCAGCGTAGCGCTGTATAGAGTGTGAGTAGCCAGCATTTGGGCTGCCAGCTTTTAACAGTAGCGCAGTACTGTGAGGTCTGTGTGTCAATATTTGCATCTAGTGGAATTAGTCCTTTCGAGCATATGACTCTGTAAACTGACAAACACACCAGAAGACATCTTGTAGGTGGAAAATACATCATGGTTTTATGAAACTATTCATAATGCTCTCCACTCCGATACTTCTATTCAAGTTAGAACTACGAGAAAGGAGAACTTTACAGGTAAAGTTCCAACGGGCCTGGTCTTTGCCAAGGATGTATGCCCACCCCAAATATTGTTAATGTATATCTATTGAATTTGGGCAAATGACTCAGGGGTGAAAAAACATTAACTCATAGATTGGGGATGGCAGCAATTTAGTGGAGAGTTTTTGATGATGATATTGTGCTTTTTGAGTATACCCCTATGGATCTCCGGCATAGTCTTAAAAGATCGGTCTAATACACAAAGCAGAATGACCTTAAGATAAATATTTAAAAAACAGTTATGTCTCACTTTTCCAGCTCAGTTATAAAAACATCTCTCAAATGATTCAACGCGAACAAAGCCCTGCTGATAGTAAAGGAATTGAAATACCTGGGTTTTGAAATAATGAGAGGATCAAATCAGGGGGTTATAAGTAAAAGACTAAGATCAAAGTTTGTACCATACATTGCCCAATGAAAGAAAATAAACACCCAATACTGTATATTCACAAATCCCTGTGACAAATGACTACAAACAGAAAGTTGTGGCAGTGTTAATTTATGGGATGGAGTTTAACCAACTTATTAGGGAAACCCTTCTTAGTAAATTGAAGGATATCCTGTGGAGATCTGTTTTAACTTTACCCTAATCCAATTGCAGTAATTCAGGATACATTGGGGGTTTTATTTTTATTTGCAAGAGAAACATGGATTAAACTCCAATTATACGCCAAACTACTCAATCCGCGTAAGGTTTCACTTTACAAGGATTAGCCATGCCTTGGTCAAGCCAGGGATGTCATTTAGGGGTCGGCAGAGGTGACAACTGCGACCTCTGAGGTCTACCTTGCGACCTCTGTGGTCTCCCTTGTGACCGTTAAAAAAACCTCTTTTTTTTCTTGTTTTTGTAACAACCTCCTGGGCTGTAGCCAGCACCATGTGGCTCTTTACGTCTGATGTGGCTGGCTTCCTTGTTCAGGCTCCTTAAAAAAAGAAGAAAAATAAGAACATGAGGGCCACAAGTCTAACACTTTCAACTCTGACCCTAAGTAAGAAAGAATAGGAATACCAAATAATGTGTCTTTCTGGAATTCTATACAATAATTCCTAGACTCATTAAAGGTTTATTTCAGGAACACTTCAGGGGCTGAGTCACTGATTTACTCTGTTCTTAAATGCCTCAATTCAGCCTTTCATCCTTCTGAGATCGATAAATGAGTACCAACACAGGTTGGGTGATATTGGGTGTATAATTTTTTGATATAAAGCGCTTAAGCGTAAGTGTTATATAATAACACATCATTATCATTTGGTCATGGACGTCTGCTTGCATTCACAGTAATTTGGTAATATGGGCCTATACACACTGATCTTAACAATACATATGGCGATCCACTCTTGTCTGAAATGTACATCATATTATAGTGATATCGTAACCATATTTTTCGTAGTGTATAATGCTATGTGATGCCACTTTTTGTTTTGTCAACGGATGAAAGGTCGTGTTCCATCACTTCCCGCGATATCACTAAGGGGTGGGGTCAAATGACATCATTTCCTGTGATGTCATCAGGAGGTCAAGGGTTGTGTGATGTGCGAGGGTGCGAGACATGGAATAATACGAGAATATCTGAAACCTCTTCTGTTTCAGCATAATTAGCAAACAATTTTAAGGGTTCCGCTTAAACCTTTATCCAACCCAGCGAATAACAGGTATAAGATGTAGTCCGTTAGCAGACCAACACAGTAGTTTTTGTGAACGGAATGCGGAGGTTGAAATGATAAAAGATTTGATCCAAAAATGTGCAGGTTTTCTGAATCTTAGACTAAAGCATTTCGGTAAATGTGTAAATAATATAAACTGTGTTTTTGTGGCATCCTTTTAGAATCGATGATATGTGGAAAGAATGATGTGCCGATTATTGCAACTATACAATTTTGGTGGTAATTTTTAGATACATACTAATGGGTGAAGGTGCTATGAAATTAGTGATTTTATTTATTTATTGTATGCATTTTATTGATAATGTAACATGACAGATATGAAGAGTACCAAACAAGAAATTTTAAAATGTATTTTTTTCTGTCAAAAATATCCATGGAATGCTTTTTCTTTCAAAACATAAAGTGCACTACATACCTATGCCTGCTGCTTGGACCGCCGATTCCAAGGAGCACACTGCAGGGAATGGGTCAGGGGCAGGCAGGGCAATGAGCCTCCACCGCTGAATTGCCTTATTTTGCAAATGACGTCAAGCCTATTTACCAGGTAGCTCTGGAGGCAGTAAGAGTGAGAATGTTCTCAGGACTTTAAATGCTAACAAAATAAGCACAGAGCTAGGACCAGGGAAATCACTCTCCAGTCTCCAGGAGAAGCAACTGCCTCTCCTCCCACATCCTTGGCAAATCATCATGACTCACTTGCTCACTCCTCATTCCCCCTCCTCGCTCCCATATTTGCTTTCCACAATAAAATGTTATGATGATGACTTGACAAGTACACATCATAATAAAGTACTCTTACAAATACGTACATCTTTGATAAGAAAAAAATAGTTCAATTGTAGGGTTATTTTCCAACACCTTGTAGTGAAGACTCCAAGTGCCAGAATGCATTTCAGGGAGGGCTAAAAAAAATGGCCTGTGGATTTTGTGACTGCACTTTAAAAACTTAAGACTGACAACAACAAAAATGCCTGTAAGTGTGAAACTGGTTGTTATTCAATGTCTGACAAGGACATACTTCATATATGTGTGGGATGTCTTGACCCACTTTTGCTCTGCCATGCGGCATCACTGTGTTCTAATGGTGCCAGAAACAGCAAAATGGCAGCAAAACCCTTGTGTGCGCCAAAACCTCTGAAAATCGTGCTCTGCAAAACACAAAAAGGTGGCTGCCCAATCTACCACGCATGTTGTCAGTGGTGGAACAGAGATCTACCTCCTAAAATATTTCATTGGTCTCCACAACAAGTGAAAATGGAGTACAGAGAGAAAAGCAGTGCTTTGCTAAAGGAAATCCAAAAAACTTGCTTTAAACCCCTTTTTTCTTGGTTGCTGAAACTGCAGAATGCCGGTACAAAACACACTTAAACATCCAGAATTCTTGCTGGGTGCTACAATTCACTTAGTTCAAGAAATCATGGTGATCATACAATGTTCTGAAAAGCTGGAAGTATCAAAGAAACATCCACAGTAAAAGTTGCCTGCCTGTGGAATCTGTCAAAATGTGGGCGCAGCACCCTTCGGCCACCTGAATGACAGCTGTCAGAAGCCTGCATGATGAACTTGAAAACCTGTATAAACTGAAGCCAAATGTGTGAAATGTAAATGGCCTGTTCCTGAGAGTAACCTATGTTGTAATTGTTAATCCCATGGTTTAGAATCTGAAATAAGTGTTCTAGCTGCTAGTTTGAAATCACAAGTTTGTTTTTAAGCCAAGGAAAAATGCAACAGAATTAACCTTTAGACTCAGCCTGGCTAAAAGCCACCCAAACTGGAATAACAACTCTCCTTCCAGCTCCTCTCCACCAGGAAATCACACCTAAGTGATAACTTTAAAACCATTCTGACCGCTTTCCAATCAATTCTGTTTTTCTCTTGTGTTGCTGTGGGGAAATTGAGATTGATATTTTGTTTGAATTCTGCCATTCCCGACTACCTGCTCTCTCTTCTCATCTCTTAACATTGCCTGTTGGGGGGTTGAGGGGTGTGCAGGGGGAACTAGTAACCACACTGCTTTTTGATCTGAACACACACACACACAAGTATTATTTCTGTGCTGAATTGTTTTGCTCACTATTACTACTTGTGTATTAAAGAGATTATTTAGAGTTACATCACCCCATTGGTGATCATTGTGTACCCATTAAAACATAGTGGCCCTCATTACAAGTCAGGTGTTAAGGGTTTAACCGGACCGTTGGCACCGTTAACCCTTAATGCCTGATTCACACTTTAATGCCTGCTTTTTGCAGGCGTTAAAGTACAAGGTGCTAAGCGACCTTGGCGCTAATTACGGCTCCGTAATTTACGGTGCCGTAATAAGCGCCTTCCCCATCCCCATTATGCCCTATGGGGCAAAAATGGGAATGGGGAAGGGCAAATGGTGAATGGGGAATTACCGCCCCACTCACCTTGGAATGGGGCGGTAATTCCGCCATCCACCATGGCGGAATCCGGCATGGACCATGGTGCTAATAGCACAATGGTGCACCGCCTGACTTGTAATGAGGGCCAGTGTGATTGAATTGTGAATATATAAATAAATATTTTAACTTTGCAAACCAGCCTGATTCCTGGTTCAGTGTGACCGGGGGGTTCCAGGAGAGGGGCGTGATATGAGTGGTACATCATTCAGAATAAAAGAACTTTTAGACAAAACTAAATAAGGATTTCAGTTGTGCATTGCACATTAGGCATTGACTTAGGTGTGTGCCAGATTGAAATCACTTACAGATTGGGGGCTTGTCACGAGATCCTGAATTAGACATACCACTTGGGACAGTCTGAAACAGCGTGCTAACTGATGGGGTATATACACCTTGTTGGGCTACCACACTGTGCTACACTGTAAAAACACCCTTCAATAGAAACACTCAAAGGAGTTGCAAAGGTAAAAGTAACCCTGAGATAAGTCAGAAGAAAATTAATATTTCCGGAATGGCGACCCCAGTGGAAATTAATATGGCAAAAGAACACCTACTGCAAAAATTGTTTGTCAGGGGTGAATGGGTTGAGCAGGATCAGAATGTTTGACTGCAGGAAATCAAACATCAAGCCACTGCCACAGAATTAGATACATGGCAGGACCAGGGTCCATTACACCAGGCACTTAGTGAGCTGTATGTAGCCGCAAGGGTAAAAGAAGAGCAATGTAAAATTGCCAAAATAGCAGCGTACCTGTAACTCCATATTGGAGTAATACAGAAAAAATATGCCGAAAACCTAGAGGTGGCAAAAAGGCAAGTACAATCCCTAGAGAAGACCCAAACTGATCAGGACTCTGTAGAGCAAAGGCTACAAAAGATGGCAGAATCAGAGAGTGAACCCAGACAGTACCTGACAAAAGTAAAAAAAATCTAGATATCCTGCAGATAGAGAGAGGGTAGAGCAAGACACCAAATTACTGACACTATAAAAAGAGTGCCAAGAAAGGTTGGACTCTCTACTACAGAGCCAACTAAAGCTGGGACATCAATTAAATTAGAATAGGGCCTGTGCAGGACAGATAATCGCCCTGGAAAATCAGATTGATGAGATAAAAGAAGAAAATAATAAATTAATTCTTAAAGACCTTGAATCTCAAACATAATTTGATGAAGAGTGCCAGAAAGCTGGTGTATTCAAAAAACAAAGGGACAACCTGGCTGCACAGAGAAGGGACGCATTAGGCCAGGAAGTCAGCCATTTAAAAACCATGGTGGAAGAAAATCACCTGGCCCTTTAGGGGCTGGGTGACCTCAAAATGGACTACGAAAAGCTGTTAGAGCACACCAGGAGGGTGGAAGAGGCCCTAGCAAAGAATGACCAGGCCTGTAAGGACAGAACTCAGGAGGTGTTCCTCCTGCAGCAAAATGGTGGCCCAATATTCCCAAATCAGACAGGAAGCACAGAGAGACAATGAGGCTCTCTGTGAAAAAAATGATAGGCTCCATAGACAAATAGCCATGCAGGAACAACTGATAGAGACCAGTAAGCCTTAATAGAAGAAAAAAAGGGTCAGATTCTTGCATGCCATCAGGGAGTAGGGGCTGAGAGAGATGAGGTCAGATGGGAGAGGGAAACCCCTGAGCATAACCTCAGGAACCCTGGCACCAGAGACTTTAATCTATTCCATGAACTCTGCCACCTCCATGTCCACTCAACCCAATGGGGAATATGGGGCTAATAGGTCAGCGCCTCCCAGACATGGATGGCCGTTCATCTATGTACAGGTTCCCAAGTGCTAGGGCCCTCTTCTCTGAACAGGGAGACTCCAGTGAGGGGAGAATCAGAGAAATGGATCCTCAGAAATATAACTCCTCAATAGATCAGGCAGTGAAATTTGGTGGGGGATTCCATGAGACTAGGCCCACTAACGGCATACTAAAAACCTCTTCCCAGCTATGACAATGGGGGGGTACTCAACCAATCCGGGGGCAAGGAAGAGTCAGAAGACTCTTCTCAGCCCCACAGGACCCAAGGAACTAGGCCCCCACATTCTGCCAGCCATTCCCAGGCTCGCAGAAGCCGGGAGTGTCTAGAAGACCAGACAGCCACTTCTGGTAGCAGTGCCTCTAAGTCAGAGGATGAGTGGACCAGGGTGACAAGAACTAAAAAGGCCAACAAAGTCAAGGGGGCTTTACTCAAGGATCCCCTGAAACAAATAAAGGTTATTAGGAGTGTCATCACGCCCTACCACAAAAATGCAAAATATTCGGTTTGAATTATTTGAACAGATGATGGAGACATTTCATCTGAAGGACAGCCAAAGCTGTATTCAATATGTAAAGTGGAGATTTTCTCCTGACTACTCCAGCTTCTTTGCGGGGCTGGAGGATCAGAATCATTCCAGATGGTCACCTATATGGCGGCAATCCTGAAACATTTTTCCATTCATAGGAACCCTCAAGAGGCTCGCAAGGCAGCCTACAACTTACAATCTGGGGAAGACCAGGCCCTACAAGAATTTGTTCAGGAATTAATACAAGCCTTTGCGCATACCACTAGAAGGGTGCACACTGACAGTAAGGAATTTGTGAACACCTTCTTCAATGCTCTCACTAAGTCTATTATGACCCAGCTAGTGAGGGACGTTCATGAGAAAAGATCACTAGACTGGGTCATTGAACAAGCAACACACATCTATGAAGTACAGAAGCCATTGGAAAATAGAAATAGTAGCAAAACCCCCAAAACAACCAACACCCCTGCTGCTGCTAAGGTGGCAGAGGTGAAGGTTGCCCCCATTTTAGATTTGGATATGGGGGGGGGGCCTAAGGATCTTCCCGCATAGAATCCAACCAACTCCAAACCCAGAAGGCTCTCTGGCCAATCCCAAACAGGGAGCCAGGAAGGTAATCCCACAAATGGGACCCTTAACTCCCCTGACTACATTAGCCCATGCTACAAGGGAAATAGACCAATCCTGGGCTATGTGTGGACTCCTCCAGCCCAAGGGGGCGGGATCCAACCAGACAGCAGGAAACCGAGGAAACTTCCCTCCTCACTTTCCCCAGGAGGGCAGTAATCACCCAAATGCCATACCAAACTTCTTTCCCCGGTACCCACCAAACTTCAACCCCCAAAACAACCCATCCTTCCTTCCCCACTTTCCTGAGCCCAGACAGCCCGATCCGGGAGAGGGGAGGCCAAGGGTGGAGGGGTACCCAAACTATCTGAACCAGGGGTATTTTGCGAGAAGGAATAGTTACCCTTCCCGGGATCAATCCAGGGTATCTCTGAGGACCCTGTACCAGCCAGAGCGGGTGTCCCAACTAGAGCGCCAGGTCCAGAACATGGAACAGGATCTGGGTCGCATGCTGATAGCTCAGCAGAACCCTCAGATGAGCATGGCGGTTCAGAACTCCTCCAACCCAGGGCCTGATGCTCCAGAACAATGACGGGGAAAGAACCCCGACAAACCACCGGCCCACAGGGTGGAGGCACAAGGGGAAGAGGGGTGTAAAGCCTTGGAGGAAGCTCCCTTCCCCACTTGTGAAAAGCCCCTTGAAACCCAGGAACTGGAACCAAAATCTCCTGCCCCCGAAAATCTGCAACCCAAGGAGCAGAGGGTGGGTAGGAGAAATAAAGTGCCTGAAAAGGCCCATTTTGGGGAGGAGGTGCAAATCTTCAAGTTTGAAGGTGAGGGGGCCTCAGAGGATTCTAGTAAAAGAATCTTCTCCTTCAGGGATGAGGGAAGTCCTCCCAAAGAAAAATGGGTCCCAAAGGATCGAAATCCAGACTGGATAGATGTGGGGACCGAGTTGAACCGGCCCATCATCAGTACTCAGAATGATCAGCATAAAAATCCCCTGGTTCAAACCCATGCTGGTGACTGCCTCCAAAACAGGGGGGCAGACCAGAATCAGAACCAGGGGAATCCAAATCTCCCCTCCCCCATATCTAGCTGTCACCTTTTTCTTACAGATTCCCAAGATCCCAAACAAAATCCTGCCCAAATCACCTCTCTGTCAGTATCCAAAACCAAAGACAAGAAATTAACCAACCAGTTGGCCAAAAAATGTGCATTATCTTTGCACCCTTGATGAAAAGGAGGCAAGATTTTATGCCCCGGTCAAAAACAGCGGCAATGTATAATTTTGGAACCAGTGGACACTGGATCCCAAGCTAGCCTTCTGTCAAAAAGGGCCTTTGATTAACTGAATTCGGGAGGGGAGGAGGAGTACCAAATTCCTCTCACCCCTCTTCCTGAACAACTTCAGAACTTCGACGAAATTCCCATCGAGGGGACTGTGGATTTGGACATTAAAATTGGACGACACAAGGTGAAGCACCAAGTCATAGTTGTGACTCCAGAGGGCACACCTTGTTTACTAGGGAATGACATCCTGCGTAGATTGTCTCCCCTCATAGATTGTGTAAACAAGGTCCTCTGTACCCAGACTAGCCAACAAATAAAATTGAAACAGAGTGCCAACCATATTAGTTTAAATGGCACATGCCACACGGTTGAACAAAAACCTGACCAAGTTGAATTTCACTTCCAGAATAATCAAATCCCAGACGTGACAGTAATTGCAGTAGGACAACAAACTGGTGATGGGGAGTCCTCTATATTTCTGAAAATCAACCTTCCTTCCAGTCTAAGGTGGTATTCCACACTGGAGGGAAACACTTTGAAATTCTATACATTCACAATCAGAAAATCCCATCCCCCTATAGTCTAAAAAGATAAGAAATCAGCTCAAAACTTGGCTGATATTCAGAAAATTGGAGAGCAGTTCATCCCTATTCAGTTAAATGAAGGGAAGGACTCTGTTCTCGCAAGAGTATCTGTGAACACCGGTAAGAGCTTCATCAGCAAGGCCATGTTCCACAAACTCCCAAAAAGATCCAGCCATTCCCACATTTAAACTGTTAGACGAATGGGAAATGGACCTGGAAACACCCAATTCCAAACATCTCCTGCCAAGCAGGTGTATGCTCAAAATTTCCATAGGCAACAAGAGCATAGTCCATAATTGTTGGGTCGTGCAAGATGTCCCTGCTCTCTTTTATCTAGGTAGTGACATTCTCAATCGCTTTGCCATTAGTTTGAACCTAATAAACTTCAAAGCCTGGTCCCGATTAGCAGGTAACCCCATGGACTTTGATGACCTAGAGAAAGCATTTCGGTCAGGTCAACTGCTGCCATATGCAGTTGAAATTCAGATTGGAGAGGAAGTCACCATCCAAGAATGTACCTGACAATTCTCACTGGAAGTAAGTGGAGACTCTCTGCTGACCTGAGGGAGCTTATCAAATGGGTCCATACTTCCCGATGGCCTCTTCCCTACATTGACCAAGGGCTGGCCCAGATCCAGGGGTCAAAGGTATTCACTGCAATTGACCTTACCAATGGATACTGGACTGTACCTGTCAGTAGGGAGGACCAATACAAGCTGGCCGTTACCTACGGGGGGCAGCAGTACACTTGGACCCGGACTCCCTTCAGATACATCAAATCCGGCAATTAATTTAACATTTTTCTACACAAAGCCATGCCCGACCTGGGTGAAACGGGTAACCTGGCCTATGTAGATGATGTTCTAGTCAAAAGCTCAACTGCGGAGGAACACATAGCGGAGATCCATTATGTCCAGACACAGTTGAGGGCCGCCGGAGCAAAACTCTCCTTTCAAAGGGCACAGTGGTGCAGAATCTGTGTCAATTTCTTGGGGCATGAGATAACTCCTCGGGGTCTCTGTCCCCAGGAAAAGAAAGTGGAAGCACTCCATAAAAATCAAAGACCTCCTTGGACTAACTAATTAGAGCAGAAAGTTCATTGAGGATTACGCAGAGATCACAAGACCCCTGATCCATCTTTTGAAGGGGGGGTCAAGTGGCAGTGGGGTCCAGAACAAGCCGAGGCAGTAAGACAACTCAAAAGAAGCCTCTCACAAGCGCTGTGCCTAGCTTACCCTGTCAAAAACAAGGAGTTCTTCTTGGAGACAGGGTTCTCAAATACATGCTTGACTGCAGTAGTATATCAAAAGCATAACAAGGTCAATAAAATAATCTCCTATGAGAGTAAGACTTTATCCGCTGTGGAAGAAAAATTCAACGATTGTGGGAAGGCACTCCTGTCAACGGTGTGGGCATTGAAGAATTACCTACCGTTCATCCAAGGGGAACAAATCATAGTGGAGACTCCACACCAACCTTTGCAATATCTTCAAAGTGATAGAATCCGGCTGGAAATGTGAGTAATTCCCGAATTACTTCCTGGATTCTGTCAATGCAAGGCTTTCCTGTGGAGGTCAGATATGGCCAAAATAAGAAGAGTCCCCTCGCACAAGATCTGGCTGACATGCATGATTGTGCCAGAGAAAACTGTCTCAAGGACGAAAGTCTTAAAATCAAGGACAAAATGGAGGCATACCTTAATTCCCCACACAAAGTCTATGAAGAAGACCACTGTGAGGGAATGCCCACTGTCTATGTGGATGGGTGCTCATACCATTTGACAACAACGGGGAAAAGAAACTTGTGGCCGGCGTAGGGAATTCATGGGTGAATGATGCTCAGAACCCTCCGCTGGGTACAAAATCGGTCCCCGAAGTAGTCAAGTGGCAGAGCTGATGGCTGTGCATCAAGCCATCCTCACTGCTGTCCAACACCAACTCCACGAACTAGTCATAATCAGGGATTCAGATTATGTCTGGAACGGGTTCATGGAGCACCTTGTTAATTGGAAAACCAGAGGCATGCTATGTGCTAATAATAAACCATTGAAACTTGGGAAATTAATACGAAGTATTGATGATCTGGTCACCTCGAATGGGATGACCATCTACTGGAAAAAGATCAAGGGTCATTCTAAAGTAGAGGGACCAGACAAAACTGGAAATGTCCTAGCTGATCAGCTGGCCAAAACCAGAGCCATACACGGGGATCTACTTGAGATTGAGTCCCTGTTGGGGGGAAATCCAGGTCACTGCTATCACTAGGTCCCAGACAAAAATGCTCACAATGAACTCTCAACTGCACAATGGAGCAAGGAGACCCCTGATGCTGATTTGATTATGGCTTAAAAAGGGGATCCAATAATTGGTAAGTTTTATCAACACATTGAGGACCCTGAGAACTTTCCCCTGACGGATACCGATTACATTGGGAAAGAGGACCTCAGAGAGTTGATGAAATGTCCAAAAATTTTCCAAATCCAAGACAGTGTGTTGGTGAGGAGATTTATATCTGGCCATGACCAGTAGGTGGTCCCCACCTCATTCCAAAGCCTGTTGCTAAGTCACACCCATGATGCGGCCACAGCCGGTCATAGGGGGTTTCATACAACACTAGAAATGTTGCGAGAGGTTGCAAACTGGCCACACATGGGGCAGAACCTCAACCAATACATGAAGGGATGTCTTGTGTGTGCAGAATTTCAGCCAACATCACTCACACACTGTGCTCCCCTTCAAAAGAGGGGGATGACACTGCCTTGGTCAGATTTACAAGTCGATTTTATCGGACCCGTGATTCGCTCCTCTAGGGGGAACAAGTACATGTTGACCGTGACATGCTTGTTCACTAAATGGGTGGAATGTCACCCGGCCCCAAATTGCAAGGCAGAAACAGCAGCTGCCCTGATGATCAATCACATGTTCTCGTGTTTTGGACTCCCCCAAAGGATTGAGTCAGACCGAGGTAGCCACTTCAAAAGTGAAGTGATGACAAAGACATGGGAGATGATTGGGGTCAAAAGGAAACTACACATTGCTTACCGGCCAGCCTCTAGTGGTGGAGTTGAGAGATACAACAGGCCTATTGTGAGCATATTAAAAAGGTTTGTGGCAGATTCTGGGCGAAGTTCGGACATTCGATTACCTCTTGTCCTGATGGCCATCAGATTTACCCCTTCTTCTGCAAACAAAAATGTCTCAGTTTGAGCTGATGACTGGACGAAGGATGGTGCTTCCCCAGCATCTGGTCTACAGAACCCAAGAGCAGACCTTGATAAATGCCTCCACAACTCATGAGTATGTTGAGAATCTGAGAAGACACCTTCAACATGCCTTTGCCTATGCTCAGCGGAATCTAGAAAGATCTGCAGACAGTATGAAGACCCACTATGACCTTAAAACAATTAAAAAAGAATACCAAGTAGGAGATCAGGTATACCTGTACAAATTCCAAAGGAACCAAGCCAAACAGCGCAAATTTCTCCCTAGTTGGTGGGGTCCTTTTGAAATTGTAGACAGAATCTCACCAGTCACCTACAAAATCTGCATCCCCAAGGGCAGTTTGGCAGAAGGGGAAGACAAGTGGGTCCACATCAAACAGCTGAAGTGTTGCCATCCCAGACATACTCTGCGGCAAATAAAGGAGCCATCCGGAAACCCAGAGGGGGACTTTCCGGATCCTTAGAAAATTACAACTGTGAAAAACATTCCATCTGTTAAAATCATTAGGAATTACAGGCGGGGAACATTGTAATTTATATGTCAAATGTATGCATCTGCCCCACTACATGAATAGTAGTGGGAAAAATTCCATAACCATTCTCTGTTCTGTCTCATAGCACTGAAACGAAGGATTCTAAGTACCAAGGAGGACCACTCGGGGACCAGGAGGAAAGACCCAAGGTGCCCGGAGTATTGCTCCATATTCCCATCCAGAAACGCTGAGGAGAACCTGTCGATCCAGCACTGATGGGAGAAGCAGACGACTTTCTCCATCTGGACCAAAGAAAGAAAGAACATCCCAATCTCCCGACTTCCCCTTGATGGGCGGTCAAACTCAAGTCAGCAGGGACGGCTCTGTGGGATATCGTGACCCACTTTTGCTCTGCCATGCGGCATCACTGTGTTCTAATGGTGCCAGAAACATCAAAATGGCCGCAAAATCATTGTGCGTGCCAAAACCTCTGAAAATCGTGCTCTGCAAAACACAAAAAGATAGCTGCCACACATGTTGTCAGTGGTGGAACAGAGATTTCCATCCTGAAATATGTTACTGGGCTCCACAACAAGTGAAAATGGAGTACAGAGAGAAAAGCAGTGCTTTGCTAAAGGAAAACCAAAAATCTTTCTTTAAACCCATTTTTTCTTGGTTGCTGAAACTGCAGAATGCCAGTACAAAACACCCTTAAACATCCAGAATTCTTGCTGGGTGGTACAATTCACTTAGTTCAAGAAATCATGGTGAACATGCAATGTTTGGAAAAGCTGAAAGTATCAAAGAAATATCCACAGCAAAAGTTGCCTGCCTGTGGAATCTGTCAAAATGTGGGCACAGTACCCTCGGCCGCCTGAATGACAGCAGTCAGAAGCCTGCATGATAAACTTGAAAACCTGTATAAACTGAAGCCAAATGTTTGAAATCTAAATGGCCTGTTCCTGAGAGTAACCTATGTGGTAATTGTTAATCCCATGGTTTAGAATCTGAAATAAGTGTTCTAGCTGCTACTTTGAAATCACAAGTTTGTTTTTAAGCCAAGGAAAAATGCAACAGAATTAACCTTTAAACTCAGCCTGGCTAAAAGCCACCCAAACTGGAATAACAGCTCTCCTTCCAACTCTTCTCAACCAGGAAATCACACCTAAGTGATTATTATAGTATGGGGGAAGAATTTGGGCTGCAGTGTGGAAGTAAACAATGGACATCCTCCAGCTAAAGGAAATGCTAATTGTGAAGGGTCGTAATTGTCCTCTGCCAGGAACAACAGGGAGGAGACTGCTCTTGAACTGCAGGGAGAGAGAAGGAGGTGGAGACAAACAGCCATCTGTGGCTAAACATTCACAAAGAACATATTGTTTGAATTCATATAACTTGCCACTGAAATTTGTTAAAAATACTAAAATAATATATTTGTGAATCTACATTTTGGCTGGACATTTTAAGAGGCACCAAGATTGTTTGACATATTGGGCCTCATTACGACCCTGGCGGTAAGGGGTTTACGCCAGCGTTAGCTGCGCCGACCCCTTACCGCCAATTACGAGGTCCCCTAGCGCCATGGTGCTTTTAACACCTGCTTTTAGCAGGTGTTAAAATCCATGGCGCTAAGGGACCATGGAGTTAATTACGCCACCGTAATTTACGGTGGCGTAATTAACGCCTTCCCCACTCCCATTATGCCCTATGGGGCAAAAATGGGAATGGGGAAGGGTAAATGGGGATTGGGGACTTACCGCCCCGCCAAGGTCGGAATGGGGCGGTAAGTCCGCCAACCACCATGGCGTAAACGTAGTTTACGCCATGGTGGTAAAGTCACGGCCCAGGCGGTAACTTACCGCCTGGGTCGTAATGAGGCCCATTGTGTAAGGAAATGGCAGAAAATATGATTTTACACCAGATGTATTTTTGATAGAAGTATGAAACGTTATACATTTATGCCCATGTTATACGGGTACACTTGTACAAATTTGCTGATAAACTGGACATTGTGTTCCTGATAAAAAGGGCGAAATTTGGTGGAAAGCAGACACAAGATCCTACAGCGACAGGACTTGGAGGAGTATCTGCTACACAAAATGTGTAATCTGTATATATGAGTGTTGTGAAGTGCTTGCTTGTGAATGAGAGACCCTGTGATGTCATGTGGAATGTTGATGTGTGAATGCTGTATGAGTGTTCTACCTGATGTCAGTTAAGCCTGGGTGATGAGATCCAGTGGTTATCCTTATATGTATCTTAATGTAACTATGTAATAAAGTATATGTAAGAAGCCCAAGAAGACCCCTGAAGTTACATTATTACACTGGCGATGAGGATTACTGAAACAAAGAACCTGCGCAAAGAAGAAAACTGCAGAGGTGGGAGCCGCAGAGGAAGGCAAGGATCCACTGCCCCCCAAAGATAAGAAGAAAGTCCCATCACCCAGGGGTGCAGAGCACAAGGGGCATAGAAGTAAAGAAAGCCCCAGAGCAGGCCCAGGGCTCAAATAAAGAAGAAGGGCAGCCCAGCGCAGAAGCAGAGGGGTTGAGAAGTAAAGAAAGCCCTTGCACAGGACCAGGGCAGAAGTACAGAGGAAGGCGCAGACCAGCGCAGAAGCAGAGGGGTTGAGAACTAAAGAAAGCCCCAGCGCAAGCCCAAGGCACAAGTAAAGAGGAAGGGGCATCCCAGCGCAGAAGCAAAGGGATTGAGAAGTAAAGAAAACCCCAGTGCAGGCCCAGGGCACAAGTAAAGAGGAATGGGCAGCCCAGTGCATAAGCAGATGGGTTAAGTCTTGAAGTGAAGCCCCAAATAGTAAAGCAGGCCCAAGGAGAAGTGTTGAAGCTTGAAGTAGAAGCTGCAGCAAAGTGACTGGGGAAGTAAAACCCCAATACGAAGCAGGCCCCAAATGTGTGAAGTGTGAAGCAGAGGCAGGGTGCAGTGTTATGAAGATAAGCACCTGCGCTGTGATATTTTGAAGCAGAAGCAGGCTCCAAATGACAGTGCCCATGGGGTTGTAAAGTGGAGAAAGCCCCAGCATGGGCCCCAGGGTGCAGTGTGATGAAGATAAGCACCTGTGCTGTGATATCTTGAAGCAGAAGCAGGCTTCAAAGTACAGAAGTAGAAGCAAAACGAAGGGAGAACTATAGTGAGGAAGAAGGTCCTCAAAAGGAAGATTTGGGAAAGCAGATGCAGCGTGGTAACCAAATGTGTGAAGTAGTCACTGCAATGTTGAGCCCACTGAAGTTCCCATAGTGAAGGGAGGAAGAAATAAGTGGGAAGGACTTTTGGGCAATCAGAAATGATTGTTTTGTTTTGGCAGAACACTATAGAGCGAAGTGAAACCATATGACTTTGGGGATTTGGTGCACTATAGCTTCCCCAAACTTTCTCAGGCCAGACTAAAAGAAGTGATGGGCATGAAGAAGGAGCACCATTATATGACGCGTCATCATATGCATGTATCCTTTAAAGTTATAAACTTTACGGATGATTTGTATTTCAGTAGAGTCATGTTATTAAGGCTATGTTAATGCAAGAAGATACTGTATTCTTATGAGGATGCAAATGATAGTGAGAATATGCATGTATGGTCTACAAGTATTGGAGTTTAAAAGTTACCGATTGAAGCCTAACTTTTTGAGGGTTTGCAGCTATAAATCGACTTTTATGCACTTCACAGAAAACAGTTATTGTCTTAAGTGAGAAAGTTGGAGGTGCATGATGAATGCCTGGAGTTGCAAGAAGTTGCAAGAAAGAGAGCCTGAG
Organism: Ambystoma mexicanum; assembly: GCF_040938575.1. Classification (NCBI taxonomy): domain Eukaryota; kingdom Metazoa; phylum Chordata; class Amphibia; order Caudata; family Ambystomatidae; genus Ambystoma; species Ambystoma mexicanum. The sequence goes on along the minus strand of NC_090926.1, from coordinate 1,153,741,080 downwards.
TGGAAGTTGCAATAAAGAGAGCCTGAGTGGGCTAGAAGTAACCTTTTGAGGCATTTCAGGGTTATGTTGTCTAGTGCAATATGGATTTATAGAAGTTTGGAGGCATGCACATAAAGCAAAAGTAGGCTGCATCTTTTGCAGATTTTACTGTAATAAGACATTGACATTCAAAATGTCCTATTTTAGAAGTGGGTCGCCATTGTTGATGGTTGGTATGAAGTCCAAATATACCATAAGTGTGATAGTGCAAATATATCAGAAGTGTGATAGTTGAAGTAAAGTGTAGGGATAACGTTCCCAATAGAGGAAGGTAGCGCCCTTCCCTTTTTAGTGAAGTGTGAAGTGAAGAGTAGAGATAGCGTCCCCAATGGAGGAGGATAGTGCCTCCAATCAGCAGTGAAGTATAAGGATAGCGTCCTCAATATAGGAAGGTAGCACCCCAATCTTGAGTGAAGTGTGGGGATAGTGTTCCCAATATAGGTAGGTAGCGCCTTATATGAGAAGTGTAGTGAAGTGTAGGCATAGTGTCCCTTTCAACCTGAACTGAAGTGAAGTGTAGGGATAGCAACCCTTTCAACGTGAAGTGAAGTGATGAGTAGGGATAGCGTCCCGAAGCAGAGTAGGGATAGCGTCCCACAGCAGAGTAGGGATAGTGTCCCGCAGTGGAGGGATAGCGTCCAGCAGCAGAGTAGGGATAGCGTCCCGCAGCAGAGTAGGATAAGCATCCCGCAGCAGAGCAGGGATAGTGTCCCACGTCAGAGTAGGGATAGTGTCCTGCATCAGAGTAAGGGATAGCGTCCCTCATCAGACTAGGTGTAGCACCCCAGACCGGTATAGGGATAGCGTCCCTGAGTAGAGTGGGGATAGCGTCCCTCATCAGAGTAGGGGTAGTGCCCCACAGCAATATGGGGATAGCGTCCCTGAGATATTTTCTTTAGAGTTGCATTGCTCTATAAAAAGATGCATGGTGTGGATGTCCTGTATGAGTGTCCTGTATTGTGTTGTGTTTCCCAGGGCACTGGTGGTTGTCAAAAGGTTGGTGAATGTCGTGTGGTAGTACGTCATTGGAAAGAAAAGAGATGTGTTGTGAAGTGTTTGTTTGTGAATGAGAGACCCTGTGATGTCATGTGGAATGTTGATGTGTGAATGCTGTATGAGTGTTCTGTATTGTGTTGTGTTTCCCAGGCCAGTGGTGGTTGTACAAAGGAAAGGGATGTGTTGTGATGTGTTCATTGGTATAGTGTGGGAAATGAAGGAGGTGTGTTGTGTAGTGCTTGTTGGTGAATGTCGTGTGGTTGTGCGTCATTGGAAAGGAAGGAGATGAGTTGTGAAGTGCTTGCTTGTGAATGAGAGACCCTGTGATGTCATGTGGAATATTGATGTGTGAATGCTGTATGAGTGTTCTGTATTGTGTTGTGTTTCCCAGGCCAGTGGTGGTTGTAAAAAGGAAAGGGATGTGTTGTGATGTGTTCATTGGTATAGTGTCGGAAAGGCAGGAGGTGTGTTGTGTAGTGCTTGTTGGTGAATGTCGTGTGGTTGTGCGTCATTGGAAAGGAAGGAGATGTGTTGTGAAGTGCTTGCTTGTGAATGAGAGACCCTGTGATGTCATGTGGAATGTTGATGTGTGAATGCTGTATGAGTGTTCTACCTGATGTCAGTTAAGCCTGGGTGATATGACCCAGTGGTTATCCTTATATGCAGCTTAATGTAACTATGTAATAAAGTATATGTAAGAAGCCCAAGAAGACCCCTGAAGTTACATTATTACAATGATTGTTATAGAGGTCGCACATGTGGAAATATGTACTGTACCAAAAGGATATTTTCTGTTGAAGAGGCTAGGGGTGGACTCTAGGCCTCATAAACCCACACCATTAAGGTGACACCCTGTTTCTCTCCTCCTATCAAGGCAGAGAGGAGACCTTGACTAATCCCTGTCCAAGGGGTGAGCTTAGGATAAACCAGCACACACACCCCTTAATCATAAGCATAAATAGAGACAGCTCAGCACTCAGAAACACACACAGATTCACCCACTATCTGATGCTGGCGGAGCACCCTGCGGAAGAACTATCCATCTTACTTGCTCTAGACTCCAGAAACTTGACAAAGCAGAAAGTCTGATTTTATAGCTGATCCATTCTCAGCTAGGCCTTAAATTCCAGAACCAGGATCCCACCACCTAAGGGGAAGCTTCAAAATATATACAGTGGGGTTGTGCTGTACTGCTTGCCTGCTGAAACAATTATCATCAGAACCAAAAAGGACAGATCCAGTCCATCCTGCCGTGCGGTGACCAGAGTGCCTTGCTGATTGCAGTCCCAGTCCAGTCCGGTGTGCCTAGCAGTCTGCCCTGGCCAGAATCCCTGATCAGAATCCCTTACCAGAATCCCTGACCAGAATACTGACGTCTCCGTGTAAAAACATATCTAGTGAGTATCTATAGATAGAACTGTCCCACATACTAGCATATGTACTGTCCATAGCCAATCCCTATCTTAAATCCATCCTATCTTGTCTTCAGAACCTGCATTGTTAGGAGTACTTTTGAATTGCCTGAACTCTCTATCCTATCCCTCCTATCTTCCTCCTGCACTAGTATTGTTAAAACTATCTTTGTGCTGATATTTTTCATCTGGAGTAGGCGAGCTCCACTGCAGGCAGTCACCCTGATCCAGTGGCTGTGTTCCTTTGTGGTATTTGTTTATTTATAGTCATCCTCTAGTGTAAGAAATCCTTTTTGTCATTTTAAAAGCGCATTCCCGTTTTCCCATTCTTGCACCTATGTCGAAAAAATGACCTCCACTAAAACGTCCATTACTTCCTCAATTTTTGTGCTAGAAACACAATTTCAATGTCTACTTGTAGCTAACATAAACAGCTTTAATTTGCATCTATATCCGCATCTCAAATCGATACGGTTCTTCCGTAATGCGATTACCGCACACTGAAAAGTTTGCAGCAAATTTCCGTTTTGGTAAATTCTTATAAGTGTAAAACAGCTTTTGATTGCTCCCGACCTCAATTTTCAGATTTCACATTGTTTCTTAGTATCAAATCATTGCTAGTGTTTGCGTTTAACTATCCAAAGCGGCTCCCATAAGAATGTAAACAATTTCATCAATTTAAAGCATATTTAGTGGTTTTTTCCCAATCCATTCTCAAGATAATTTTAAAACCATTCTGACCGCTTGCCAATGAATTCTGTTTTTCTCTTGTGTTGCTGGGGGGAAATTGGTATTGATATTGTGTTTGAATTCTGCCATTCCCGACTACCTGCTCTCTCTTCTCATCCCTTTACATTGCCTGTTGGGGGGTTGAGGGTTGTGCAGGGGGAACTAGTAGCCACGCTGCTATTTGATCTGTATTTCTATGCTGAATTGTTTTGCTCACTATTACTCCTTGTGTATTAAAGAGATTATTTAGTGTTACATCACCCCATTGGTGATCATTGTGTACCCATTGAAACATAGTGTCATTGAATTGTGAATACATAAATAAATATTTTAACTTTGCAAACCAGCCTGATTTCTGGTTCAATGTGACTGGGGGTAGAGGGGGGTTTCCAAGAGAGGGGCGTGATATGAGTGGTACATCGTTCAGAATAAAAGAACTTTTAGACAAAACGAAATAAGGATTTCAGTTGTGCATTACGCGCTCAGCATTGACTTACGTGTGTGCCGGATTGAAATCACTTACAGATGATGTGCGGAAAATGTGACAATCACATGAAAATAAGGGGATTGTTTAAACCTTTTTTTGTGGCATGCTAGTAGTCCTTGACTTGGTCGTATGTTTGAGGGGCTAACTGGTGCCTTGCAGCACTTTTTTTATAGGCGCCTATTAAATGCCATATCATATCATGGGCTTTCAGAATAAAAAGGCTCCTTTTGAACTTTTTATCACCAAAACATTAGTTAACTCTTTTCTAAAAGACGAGTTCATCAAAAGAACTATCACTTATGAATAGCTTCCATGTTCAGTGCTCAGCAGACAAAGAGTGACAAGCAGCCAAGTATTCATGAGGCCCCCGCTGGGGTTCTTTCTCTCCAGAGCATCCCAGCAGAAGGCAACTTCATGGCCTATGCTGAGACCTGCAGAGCCTTCCAAAAAGCAGCATGAGTTACTCTGAATACAGGTGGTAGGTAAATGGTTGCTGCGGGGCCCCGATGAGTGCAGGGTTCTGGGCTACGGCTCAGATTTACTAAGCCAGGGGCCAGCCCAGAGGATAGAGTTTGGCAGGGCGGCAGCAGAGCCCTGAACAAAACACACACAGTCACACTGCACCTTGCCCAGCTTTCAAATCTAGCCCAATGATTTTACTGAGGACCGAGCCTGTGCTGGTTCTTCTACACCGAGGGTCTCCAACCAGTAAATCCTGAGACACTGGCAGCTCGCCTAATCAGACACCAATATGAGCACAGTGCGTTTATTTTGGTCCCTGTGCCTCTTCCCCTGCCCGCTCCCTCTCCTCTTCCTGCAAAGCAAATAGTCAAAAGATGTGCTCACAGTGAGAGGATGGGCAGCACCTGGGCTTGAATGGCTTGGGGCAGTGTCCCAACATGGGGTCAACTATCAATAACAAAAAGTAAATGGGAATTGTGTGTCGTGGCCATTGTCACGAAGAGGTGCAACGGATGGCTGATTAGAAAGGGAAGGGGTGCATAGATCTGCATGCCATGTGAAACACACCTGTGGCAGAGATTGTTTCAGTCTCACTGTGCTTGTGTAGATTGATTTCGGTTAGCATTACTTTGCATGCTGGTCATTGTAGATCTTTAGTCAGAATGGAGAAAATAAAGCTACAGCTGTAATAATTTTTATATCAGTGTGTGTGCAGAAAAAAGACCATCTGTGTGAGTCCCAGATTGCAAGAAAAATGGTACATGTACGTGTTGCTGTTTATGGCAAAACTGTGATTTCTTTTATTTTATTTGAAGATACTGAGTTCTCTCTTTTAAGGCAGTAGTTCCACAAGTGTATTAATGATTAAGATGGAATTTGCAGTGATATGGAGGAGCTCATCTCTATGCGTGTCCCAATGCAGGAATTAAAGCTCAAACAGAAATGTTACATTTAAGTAAATGTGGAAAACTACTAACACTGCATTCTGATGCTCGTCCAATTACATTCATAAAACTAAACAGGAACTTAAAATAACATGTGCTATCAATGCCAGGACTTAAAGAACATGATTTGAGAGTTTTGTTCCAGCCTATGTTTTACTAAACAAGAGTATGAACAAAGAACAAAGTAATTCGGTGAAAAAGGTGAGCAGGGATTTGTCTGTATATATTTTGATTTGTCTGGTATTAAACCTAGTACTAAGTAACAGAGCATCATACACAGCAGGGTGGTGAATGCAGGGAGATACCATTGAGGAGAACCATGGGATGGGAGAATGATGAATAGGGTTGATCCCCTTTGGTTATGTACACAAACCTGTAGATCTGTGAGAAGCCTGTATGAATACGTCTAATTTCTGGCAGGCTAGTTTCAGCCTTCCAATACTGGATAGAAATCACTTATGGGCAATCTTTTGCTAAAGATTGGGCAAAACAGATGGTGGAAAAAAGAGCAACGTTGAAAGGCATTTTGCAATAATACACACAAATGATGAAAATAATGTTCCCAAAGAAAGCTGTCTGCAATCCCAAATAGGAGGTAAACTAAACGCTGCAGTGCAAATGTTGTTATAGAGGCATCCTTCAAAGTTGCTAATTATTTGAGGAAAAACAAATCTTCTTTTACAGCTGGTACAATTGTGTAGTGACTCCCGTGGCTGAGTCTGTTGTAAGAGATTTTAAAAACTGTTTTAAATTTATTTCTGCAATTGTCAGGTGTGCAGTTAGGTGCACATACTATGGCAAGGAGGGTATCTGCACTATCAGCCAATGTGATTGCCAATCTCTGCGAATCTGCCAAACTTCCTGAAATCAAAGCTTTGATCCCATGTGACAGAATCTGAGTGCTGTTGCTGTTTTAAGCTTCACACCAGATTACTGAGCACTGGTGGATGGCATGCAGGGTCAGCCTTCACATTGAATGTCCCTATTGGTTTCCTATATTCTGATATGCTTGACAATTTTTAGGAAGCAGCTACTAATAGAAAATAATGAAATAAATACGTTTTTGAAGTCATTAATATAATGCTAAATGCATATGTTATTCCTTTTTTATCTAAAGAGCAAATAAATCACACAAAGCAATCTTGGTACACATTTTCGTACTCATGGACATCATTCCCCAAGTAGCTCTTGCCAGTAGCTCCCGCCTATTGGCTATTAATTACAAGTAGCTCTTGCCAATGTAAAGGTTGGAGAGCCCTGCTCTACGCAGCTCTGCTGAAGCGATCTGCCGTTCAGAGGTGCCCTACATGGTCTTTGAACTTTCTTCATTATGGCCTACAGTAGTCCGTGCTATCAAGTGAACATATGCACACAATTACCGCCAATGGAACTCATTCCTGGCCTGTACTGACGCATCTATGCCATGCGCTGGAACACCACATTTTTACACAGTTGGTCCTCTATCCTGGCTTGCAGGTCACCTGTATATTATTGTGCTGATCCTCACAATATTTTTTTAATGCATCTCAATTTTGTATTTGTATTTGTTTTATTTGTAACGCGCATCTTCAGGCCCAGAGGCAACTAGGCGCAACTTTAGACATGGTTACATATGCATACATATATTCAACTTTTAAGACAGTGCAAGTATACATTTCCCTACAGGCCCACAGCCACCCTAAAACTGCAGTACTGACAATCAAAGTACTTTTAACTATGTGGCTCATTCGTGACCTGCGGCACCCACTGAGATTACAGTACTGGAGGATTTCCTGAGATGTGAGCAATGGTTCCCTAAGGCCCACCACAGTTTATCCATGTGTCACACTAGGTGAGATGGTTTTTCCACTTGGAAACAGGTGTACTGCAGGTGAACTAGTCTTCGCATGTGAGATAAAGTTCGCTCAACATAAGCTGCTCCTACCATGCAGGAGACAGAACACCAGGGGTCAGCTGGTGTTTTCATCTGAGCGATCATGCACTCCCGGTGAGCTAGAACTTCTTTATAGATTATGGTTCATACCAAATGAGTTGGTCTACTCATGTGAACTATGGTTCACACCAGGGGAGCTGGTACATTTGTTTTACAGTGGGTTTTCCCAAGTATGTTTATCTGTGTTTCAAAGTTTCTCTTAGAGCCATGTCGTCCACATCTGAACAGGGATTGAAATGTGAGCTTAAATTAAATGTTTTCTTGCGATCAATGTTGCCCCAGGTGAGCTAGTCTTTCCATGTGAGATTGGGTTCATGCAAGGCAAGCTAGTCTTTCCTTGTGATCAATGATGCGTCGCGTTGAGCTGGTGTTTTCATGTGAGATTTGGTTCCCTCAAGGCAAGCTAGTCTTGCATTGTGATTAATGATGCACTAGGCAAACTGATTTTTGCATGTGACATTTGGATCGCTCAAGGTGAGCTACTCTTTCCACTGCGATCAATGATTCCCCCAGGTGAGCTTGTATTTCTATGTGATCTATGATACCCTGAGTTGTGCTGGTCTTTTCATGTGAGCTCGGGTTCATTCGGGGTGAGCTAGTGAGCTAATCCATTCTTGTGATCCATGATTCCTCAGGTAATCTGGCCATTCAATGTGGGCTTTTTTTCACTGCAGTTGAGCCAGTCTTCCTATGCAAGCTATGGGTCACTTCAGGTTAATTGATCTTGAGATGTGGTTCACACCAGGTGTTTTCCAAGGTGATCTGTGTGTTCCATGTTAGCTCTGGTTCACTGAAGCTGATCTGGACTTATCGTGTACGGCACGCTATGGGTCAGCAGAGCTGATTTTAACACGTGGACTATGTTTAATCCCAGATAAGCTTGTATTTTTGCATGTCGTGAGGGTAATCCCTGGTGAGAAAGTATTACTGCATGAAATCAGGAGCACTCCAGGTGGGCTAGTGCAGGTGGGGATTCCCTCTCCTTCGGTGAGCTGGCCTTTCCGGTTTTGCTGTTGTCTAATGTTCATCCCTGGACAACTGATCATCACATGTGAGGGTACACAGTTGTTTCATCGCCAGTATATTTCTCGATGAGTTATTTGCCGAATATTTTTCAATGAAAAACTCATGGAAAAATATAGGGGGTAATGGGTAAGAGGATATATGTGCTAGGGAGGTGCGGAACAGGTCGCATATCATAGGGGGGTGAGCCGTGGGGGTGAGCCCCCCAAATATAAAAAAAATCATAATTTTCAATTAGTTTGGTCGGTAACAAAGTTTCTGCACAAAACTCATCGAAAGTAAAAAAATAAAAAAACTGGGTATTAAACAACACAGAGCCATTCTGCAATATGGTCCTCCATATGTGAGTTGTTTTTCTAGAACGGCCCCATGTGAGCGCAGTTTATTCCCAGAGTTCACCTTTTTCGAATGTCACTTGTGGCACAACACAAAACCTGAAAATGAGACGCGATGTTCAATGGGGGTCTCTCCTACATAGAGAGATATTGACAGGAAATTTTAGGGGTCTCCTAGGGGCGTCCCCAAAGAGAGGGAGAAAGGGAACCGGACAGGTTGCATTTGGGTGAAGTAGATAAAGGAGAGTAGGGAGAAAACTGCACAGTTGGGGCGGCTCAAGGGGGATGCTGTGGGGAAACTTGAGAAGGGTGGGGGAAAATTGGTCAGGTCAAGCAGGAGCAGAGGTTTGAAAGAGCAAGAAGCCAGAGGTTTCAGCGCCCAGGAGGCTATAGCAGACAGGCACTGCAGGACAGCAGGCTTTGGGAAATCTGTACAATATAAAAATAAATACAACGTATTTTGCACGTGGTCTTCTCTATTATTGAGGCGGTCTCTGGCACGCTCGTGTTTACTGTGCATGATCTGGTTTTCCGTCGTAGATACACTGCTCCACCTTTTGAGCTGATCTGCCAATGCACTATGTGGTTTGCGTGGTGTGGAGTCTGTCGTAGATACGCCACTCCACCTTTTGAGGTGATCTGCCCATGCACTATGTGGTTTACATGGTGTGGATTCCGTCGTAGATACGCTGCTGCACCTTTTGAGGTGATCTGCCCATGCACTATGTGGTTTTCATGGTGTGGATTCCGTCGTAGATACGCTGCTCCACCTTTTGAGGTGATCTGCCCATGCACTATGTGGTTTGCGTGGTGTGGATTCCATCGTAGATACGCTGCTCCACCTTTTGAGCCCAAGCACTATGTGGTTCTCCTGATGTAGATTATTCTTACTCCAGGGTTTGTTTCTGTCTCGTTTGGGGGCGCATATATGCCCAGGTTCGGTCTATTCTGAGGTCCACCACACCTCACATGGGAATACCAAAACAGCTGGCTGGGTTGAGTTGTTTTCTCAAGGCCATTCTTCTCTATCCTTGGGGGCGTCTCTTGTAAGCGAGTCTTTGCCCGAGGCAGCAGGTCTTCCTACCTTGGGTTGTCTGCCATTGATCAACGTTGCTCTTGCATGCTGCTTTTCCTTGTCCTTCCATGAGAGGGTTTATCCAGGCCTCTTATAAGCTGGTTTTCTGATCCATTGAATTGGTCTTACCATGTGGGGGTTGGTTCCCTTGAATGGGAGTAGGCCTTACACATTGAGCTGAGGTGATGGATGGGTCTCCCAGTCTGTGAGATTATTTTACAATTGGGAGCATTGGGTCAGGACCCTTGATTTCTAAACCTTTTTCCCAAAGAGGTCTTCCCCAGACCCAAACAGCTAGACAGTCGATAGCAAACATGTCTGCAGCATGTTTAGAGTTGCTTATGGTCTGGCAGAAGGCAGTATGAGTACTACCTCCTCTAGAGTAGAAACAAGCCTTATTTGCATATGGTCTTCCCAGTTCTGTAATGACATGGCAGTCTGAAAAACAATGGACTGGAGGGGTGCCAAGAGCAATATCAGTGGATATGCTTCTGCAAACCTTCCTGCCATCAAACTTCAGGTTTGATAATGTTATGCTGATTGGGACTGGTATATATTCAGACGTGCGCCTAAGTCTGCTCCACCAAGACACCTGAGCTACACCTCACTCATGACGCCCAATGAGGCCAAAACATGTCTGGGCTTGATTGTGGTCTCGTGCAGAAGGGATATTACCTAACAATGCCTGATGGACTGCCACATTTCATCTGATTTGCATGTGGTCGTTCCACTTTCAAAATGCCATGGCAGGCTGACAAGCGATGGCCTCACGGATTTGCCACTCCAATCCCAGTGGTTATGATTAATTAAAAACAATCCATCCATCAACCATGAGTTATGCTAGAAGTGAAAGATCACCAACAGAAAACATCTGCATAGCTCATCTTAGAGCATAGATTCCATGGTTGATTTTATTTTTCTTTGTAGACATGCAAAACAAAATGAAAACAAGTTCAGAACAGCAAATGAACTACATTCCAGAATTCGTAAATCACCACTTCAGGTATTAAGTAAGGCTCTATAATACTCTTCATCATCTGTTTTGACTAGGTACTTTAAGTTTGTCTAAAAAAAAAAACAACAGACACTAATAATTTGTTTACATTATTTTTATATGATTTTGTTTCAATAGTAATCTGAGAATATAGGACCTTGTGCGAAATATGTCATGCAATATTCACTTAAGAGACAAGTAAATAGAATTTTTTGGAGACAAGAATTACTATCAATCATAATAAGTAAACATAAAGATAATAAAAACACAGGTAGGCACTCATTCAAAATAGCAACAGAGTTTTAAGTAATGCAAGATTCTTTCATAGTAATTTATTTTCTCTATCTTTCCAATATCTCAGCCCAAGAATCAATTATTAGCAAGACATAAGGACAAAACCATTTAGACCCTGAAGAAGCACTTACCTTGGGCTTATATCACAAGCACATCTAGTGAGAAAAACGTGTCCGTTGGTCTCCATAGTAAGTTGATGTTACTTATTGTGGGTGACATGTTGTTATAATGTGTTATGTTTGCTTAGTTATCTTTTCAATGCGATATTTTGTGACATATTGCATTTGGCAAACAGTTAGGCGTCACACTCCAGACAAAGACTCTTTATACTGGCCAGGGATGCAGCACACAATCAAAACGCTTTTAAATTCATGAATTTGCATTCAGCTATGAGAAGGCAGCCGATACATCTCACCTCCCCCCCCCCCTAAACGTACACCCTTTGTCGCAATGGACCATGAACCAGGCCGGTGTGTAATGATAACAATAATGTAATATTTATTTATTTTTAATTATGAATAAAATCAAACATTTCAATATACACTTAGTTTAACCTTCTAGCACAGAAGACACAATGCACCATTGAAATAAAGCAAAATTACTTTTGGGTAGTGCTTTAAATGGCACCACAGTTAAGTATTCCTCCTGAAACACCCCCTCAAACCCCTGTTACCAAAATGTGTGGGTGGAGAGGAGTAGCAAGGAATCAGGTATACTATGCAAGAATCGGATTTAAAATCGGACCTACCTCTCTTGAATGGGAGGCGAAAATCAGATTGTGCTCCATTGAAAAATGAGCAAAATGGCACTCGGAATTACTAAACGTTGATTTTACATTTGCGGTTGAATGAATAAGGCAAGAATGTGTGTGGCTGTATCAAAGAAGCTCGGTAACTGACAAGGTACAAGGCCATGTACTACACACGGGCATACAGTTTAAAAAAATCGACTTTGGGAAGGAAAAACAGTGCAGCAAAATCACACGTGGCAGGATTGCAATTTCTTGACTTTTACAGGTTTACAATAGCAAAACAGTTTGGAAAATGAGCTAAACAGACAAAATCGGAATGCAGTTTTAATACTAAAAGACAAAGGCACATCACAGGTATGATATGAAAGTAAAAGGGTGCTTCTGGATGGATGACAGTATGGCATTTATAAAGGGAAAGGAAACTCAGTTTTTAAACAGAAACAATTTCCCGTGACAACTCGGTTTTGTTAGTAAAGTGATTTCTTTTACTGAAATTATATTTTAGTGACTAGATTGTTAAAGAAAGACACAGTATTTGGGGAGGTTACTTGAAATGTCACCCTATCCACGCTGTGTTCAGCTCTGTATGGGAATTAATTAAATCATTCAAAATAGTACTAGGGACTTATACAACAGACTGAAATGATTAGGAAAGAATGGCGCTAAGACATGGAGATCAACAAAGATTTTCCTATGGACAGGATACACAGAGGATGCTGACAATTTAAGAATTTACTAGGGTATTTATGGGATTTCTTATAGAGGTTCTTATGGGGTTTCGTATGGGGTTTGATAAATGGCAAGGTAACAGAGCAAGGGAAGCAGCTTTTTGGTTACTGGGGAAGGGAAATACTTACAAAGAGCCTTTAATGGGGTATTTTGGACAGCGAACCGGGTTTCTGGACAACGAGGAAAGATCTGGTCCTGCGCAGCGGTGGGCTTGCCTGGAGGGGACACTGTCCTAGCCTGGTCACTGTAGACAGCTAGGGGCATCAGCTGGGCAAAACAGGTAGCGGGGCAAAAGCCGGTCTTGTCACTGGATAATCCCAAAAAGGGTTCCACCCCATTTCCCTCTTTCTCCCTGAATTATAGGGATTTTTGTAGGATTTAATTCTGGATTAGAGGTTCAGCCTGTGTCAAATGAGAAATTATATCATGCCTCCTATCGCAATAAATATATGTATATTGGCCTACGCCAAGCTGCTTATAAGTCGCTTGCGAAGAAATTCGTGTTGCAAGGTCCTGACCTTAAAATCAATGTAAGCCGCCATTTTAGGTCAATCCACCATTTTAGGTTTGCTTTGTAAAGTCACCCTGTGAGTTAAAATGGTGGACGATGTCATTTCGAAATACAACATGGCTGTCTTGACCTCTGTATGTAGCTAATATGTAACTTGCCTGCAGGCCACTTGTTGAGGTCGTGAACTGAGACCTTGTCCTTCGTTGACCTGTGTGTAAAGGATTACTCGTGCAATGAAACTAATCCATGAGCATATGTTAAGAACAATGTATTCAAATACTGAACGTAGAACACTTGTTTAACTACATTGTATTAATGTTTGAGAAGACCTGCATGGAAAATCCCAGAATACACAGTTGCCGTATAGGCTTGTTGATATATGTATTAAAAGCAAACCAGTTACATATGGATTTGCGAAACTCGGCATGAACCCTGGATCGGTGATGTATTAGCGGAATATTAACCCGAAGTGGGGCTGGAGATCGTGCTCACGAAGAGTATAAAAGACCAATGCATTCTAATGTGCAGCGTCTCTCACTGAACACACTGAACCACGCTGGAGTTCGTTGTGTTGCACTGAGGGCCGATAGCGATCTGATTTTGCTCTGTTCTTCGTAACTGGATTCAGTAGAAAATAAAGTACTTTGTATGTTCCTTTGTAACCTGTGTTCGGTGTATTTCCTTTCGGGGTACTCAGCCTCGATATTTCGATTTTGTTTTTACAGTTGGCGCCCGAATAAGGACCCTCAAAATTGATGCCGGATTGTCGAAGGTTGACGCAGGTTATCGGACCGGGATCGGATGGTGTGACAAAAGGGGGCCCCACTGAACGAGATGCGACACCTCAGCAGTGCTGCATGACCCAATCCCTGGACGATTAGCTTGTGGTCTGGGACAGCATCTTGATGAGGGTCCACTTATCGAGGGGGGCAGATTTGCCGAAATCACCATACACGAGGTAAGATTAGTTAGGTAATATTCTTTGAAAGCCGATCGGACCTCCTTAGGTTTGTTCAGGTGAGTTGTGACCCGACTCTTAATTCAACCCTGATAATTTGATTTTGGCGTATTGTATCTGCAGACACAATTATTGACCAGGTAACACCAATAATTTGATATGCCTGGGAAATTGTCTACCTGCTTCAGGACGTTGTTCCGCAGCGATAGACAATCTTTGGAATTTAGCCGTCCCGCACCACAGGAGGGGTCGCCGGCATGTACTATGTACTGTAAGCATGGCATTGGAAGTATAGTATTTAATGACATTTGGCACAGACAAACCAGACATGCCTCCGAACTTCAGTGGCCAATCAATGGTAGTTTTGAAATCCCTCGTATTGAGTATTTAGAGTCAATTCTATTAAAGAAGAAGGCTAGACCTGCAGCATTTGATGTTTTGCAGAATTGGAAAAAATAATGATTGCAGCAACTTAAAATTAGAGAAAAACATATGCGCCGTCATAAGACGAATGCCGAAAAAGCATTATTGTATGACCAAGATAAACATTCTGAATCGACTAGGAATATGTATAGGGCTTTCTCACTTGGAATGCAGAAAATCTATCCTTCCAAAGACCTCCATGCTTCCGATGAATTCATAGACAAATTGTTAAATGAACGAAGGCCTGGTGCCTCTGTGCCACCTCAGTATGTTCCTCTTCCTGTTACTTTGCCTCTTCCTTCCTGCTATTCCTGCTGTACCTGCTGTTGTTCCCGTTGTTCCTGCTCCTCCTAATGTTCCCCTTCCTCCAGCTCCTCCACCTCTTCTTATCGCACCAGTTACAGTGCCTCCATTGAATATGCCTGCTCCCTCTCTTCCAAGTGGTCCTGAGCCGCTTGTAGTCGATCGAGGTGCAGGGTCAAAGACTGTCACTCGCAATACTGTACCATCAGAGAAGAAACGTGATTTGATTGCATGGGCTAAGCATTGTATGGAGAGGGATGATCAAGCTAATGTTTTTGCCACACTTTGTAATATGGATAATTTTCCTGAGAAAAATGTTTTTATTGAAGGTTCAGGGATTCATTTATGTGTAATGTGGGGAACATTAAATAATACAGATCTCCCGCAATGGTTAAGGGATCTAAATACTTTAGCGTTTTCTAGAGACACTGTGGAGAAAGTAAATGAGCATGTCGAGAGGTTATTTGGGTATAGAAAGGAGTTAGAAAAGTTGCAGAATGATGATGACTAGGGGGAAAGTATGTATGTACAGAAACGTTCCTTCCTTGTCGTAAATCGATATCTGAGGAAGCACGAATTTATACAAAGGACGCGCTTAGATGGATTTCAAATATTTGATAACTCCAGTTGAAGTATATGACACATATAGTCAGTATACGCCAGAAATGCAGAAGAAAGTGATACAGGTAATGATAGAGTCCCCACAGGATGATTGTGTAAAAAGAAAGATTAGTTATTGAGTATTTATAAGAGAGCTTTTTCACTTGACACTTCTTTGATTGCTTTAGCGATTGCTTTAGCTGTTGCTTAGTAAGCGTTCAGAGTCACCTTCTTCTCAGTTGCCTATGAGAGAGGTTCCTCCGATATTTGTCCCGAAGGTTGAGATTGCGGCCGATGCTACACTAGGTATAGTCGCTGTGGACATTCCTGCACATTATGTATCACAGTTTGTCCACGTCCCGTTCTCAAGACAGGAAGTGAATACTATTAGACAATCTATTCCTGATATTAGGAAAAATCTGACAGGATTCTATAAAGAAATAGAGTCCGTCTTTCAGTCCTCAGTGTTCACCTTAGGCGATATCGATTTGTTATTTCCTGTACTCCTGCCCGTAGATTTGTGGAAACAAGTTGGAACTATAGATGACGTGCCAGGGTTGGGAGATACATGGACAAATATAATTAGACTCGATGGAAAAAGGCCAGCTGGTGAAAGACCACCCCCGGTGATACTTACCTTACCTGATAGAATCATTGCAAAATTAAAAACTATAATTCCAGAGAAAAGAATTATTTGGGACAAACTTCCGGCCTATGTCCAAGGGAAGTCTGAGGGTGCTACTGAGTTCTTTAATCGGTTCAAACAGGTATTCTCTGATTTCAGTGGACAAGACATAGGCACAGAGTCTGGGAAAAGGTTATTTGTGGACAAATTTGTGAGTGGATTGCTGCCTGACATCCAGTCACAAATTATCTCTTCTGAGAGCGCTTGGCAGGCGAAGTCCCAATCATAAGTACTGCACATGGCTCAGTACTACGAGAATCGTGTCAATAATGAAAAAGATAGAGTTGAAAAACAAAAAGGTGATTTGAAGACTAAAGTGCTATTAAAGCAAATTTTTAGAGGCCCCAGAGGGGGTAGTTCTCAGATTAGAGCTAAGTATGTCCCGCAAGGGAATGTGCCCTTGGGTCCTGTGAACATTAACCAGTGTGCCTATTGTCGTCAAGGGGGTCGTTGGCATGCACAATGCCCCGTCCTTCGACAAAGGTCGAATAACACATTTGGGAATATGGGTAGACGATCCAGAGGTCGCCCGGGTGTAGGCAGCCCTGGTAGAGGTCAGTTTACACAGGATCCTCAGCAACCTTTTTCACAGGGTAATCAGACTTTGAGTGTGGACACCAGGAACATATTTGATCATCCTTCTGCTGCATATTTATCTGAAGAGCTTCTTTTTGATGACATTCTGTTTCGTTAGGATTGCCCGTAGCAGGGTTTGGAACCTACACCTATTCCCGCCAATCAGAAAGGTCCCTATGTTGAAATGGTGATGGGAAATAGGAAACATCCGTTTTTGATAGACACTGGAGCACAGAAGTATTCCATTGATCATTCCCGGGTTGCAAACATTCCACTGTCCGGGCAAACCAATGTTTCTGTAGGGTTTTCTGGCACACCAGTTATTTGTCCGGTTTCTTCGCCGGTATCCATTTCTTTGGGTTCCTTTACGGACCACTGTCCATTTCTGTTGACTTCGAATTGTGGAGAGAACTTGATGGAGTGCGTTTGACGATTTCACCACAGCAATTTTCTGTCTCGCAATTCTTGACTAGACCTTTGCCGCCAGAATTCATTGAAGTACCAGAGAGTTTATGGGCTGTTGATGACAATGATGTCAGTGTTTTAATGATTGAACCTGTTAAGATAGTTTTGAAACATGGAATTGAGCTGCCACCCATTCCCCAGTGTAAGATTTCAGGTGAGGGCGAGCAAGCTTTGAAATGCATTTTTTCGGATTTTGTGCAGCGCGGGGTGATTGAAGAAATTTCAGGAAGTTTGTGTAATAGTCCGATTTTACCCGTGTACAAGAAAGGCGATAATGCAATTCCATTCCGTTTCATAATTGATTTACGTGCCAATAATAAAGTCGTCGCTCCACAATTTCCAATTGTGCCTGATGTGATGACAATCTTAACCATGATTCCAGCTACAGCTACTTACTTTATTGTTGTGGATCTAAAGAATGCTTTCTTTAGTATTCCTATACACAAGGATAGAAGATACTTGTTCGCGTTCAACTTAGGGGGATGCTCGTTCACATTTACTCGTGCACCTCAAGGGTACACAGAGGGTCCTAGCATCTATAGTAGGGCTTTGAAAGAACAGCTTGATACCCTTGAATTGCCCTCTACTGTACATTGCTTCAGTATGTTGAAGACTTGCTTTTAGCTGCTGACTCTGAGAGCGCCTGTAAGGAGGGCACTGTTATTGTTTATCCATTTAGCTAATCATGGTCACAAAGCTTCGCTTAAAAAGTTTCAATATTGTTGCGAGGAGGTCGCCTATTTAGGCTATCTCCTGTCAAAGGAGGGAAGAAGATTGACACCTGAAAGAATAAAACACATTCCTGGCATGTCTGTCCCAAATGCACAGAAGGAAGTTAGAGCCTTGATAGGTATGGCTTCTTACTGTAGGTTGTGGATCCCACATTTTTCACTAGTGATCAAACCAATGTTGACTTTGACAAAGAAGGGCATTTCTTCGCCATTGCCGTGGAACGCGGAACACCAGCAATCGTTTGACTTGCTTAAGACTGCATTATGCTCTGCACCAGTTTTGGGCACACCAAACTATAAAAAGGCCTTTGTGTTGTTTGTGCATGAATGTGATGGATGTGCTTTGGCTGTATTAACGCAGGAACATGGAGAGAAGAATAGGCCGTCTAGTTACTTTTTTCCACCCTTGTTCTTGTAGATGTTTGCGAGCTGTCGCTGCTGCTGCTGTGTCTGTAAAACAGAGTGAGGGAATGGACCTAGGCCATGATCTAACCCTGATGTTGCCTCACTCTGTAGATGTTCTACTGAACCGAACCCAAACACAACACCTCACTTCTGCACGGTTGACAAGATATGAAATGATCTTGTTTGCTCCTCACATTCAAATTAAGAGGTGTTGTGTTCTTAATCCGGCCGAACTCCTACCTTTCCCGCAAGATACTACATGCGGCAATGAAGTTTCACATGACTGTCTGTATACTACCGAACAAGAAACAAAGGATATAATTGATTTGAAAGACACTCCTTTGGATAATCCGCAAGGAGAGCTGTTTTGTGATGGCTCCTGCTTCAAACTTCCGGATGGTACATCCACAGCTGCTTATGCAATCACCGCATTAAGCATGGTCGTGGAAACCAAGAGAATCACGCATAACTCTGCGCAGGCCGCAGAGATTATAGCATTGACCCGAGCTTGTGAACTTTCCTAAGGACTTGCAGTAAACATATATACTGATAGTCAGTATGCCTTTGGGGTGGTTCACAACTTTGGGAGACTTTGGTCAGAGAGAGGGTTCTTAACTTCACATGGTACTAAAATCCAACATGGCTCCCTAATAGTACAACTACTCTCAGTGCTTGCGCTCCCTACTCAATTAGCAGTTATGAAATGTGAAGCACATCAAAAGATTACAGATGACATAGGAAAAGGGAATGCTTTCGCTGATCAGATAGCTAGACAAACTGCTACTGATCCCTGTATGGAGATGTATGTTTCAAGGGAGACTGTAAATGCTTATGCAATGGATGAGGGTGTTGGATCTGTACGGGATATCCAAGCTGATGCCACGTTAGAAGAATCCAAGAGGTGGGCTGAAGGCTTGGGGAAACTTGATGATGACGGGTGTTGGGTGGACATAGTTGAAGGAAAATTGCTACTCCCTGACGCGTACATAATGATGATGGTCATCATGGCCCATGGTCCTACACATGTATGTGCCCAGAAAATGACAAAGATGTTAGAAAAAGTTTGGGCAAATGACAAAATTTTAAAAAATTGCCCAGCGCTATGTCCAGGATTGTATGATTTGCCTACAACACAATGTGGGAAAGGGGACAGTAACTCCAAGGGGAAATTTAGGGCCACCCTCTGTCCCCTTTGAAGTGATCCACTTTGATTTTATTGAAATGGAGTGGTGCAACAATATGAAGTACGTGCTGGTGGTCATCTGTGCTTTTAGCAAATGGGTTGAGGCTTTCCCCGTTAAAGATGCTACAGCCATGACTACTGCGAAAACCATGTTAAAGGAGTACTTCCCGCGGTTCGGGCTACCAAGAGTCATCTGGTCGGACAATGGTCCACATTTTGTCACTGCTGTAATTCTGCAGATATGTGCGGCATTACAGATCGACAAACGGTTCCATTCAGCCAGACACGCCCAGAGCGCCGGACTAGTAGAAAGACACAACAGTATCATCAAGAACAAGCTCTCTAAGATGTGTGCCGGCACTAAGTTAAAATGGTCGGACGCCTTACTGATCGTATTATTATCCATGCGTACAACTCCTCAAACTAAGACTGGGCTCTCTCCATTTGAGGTGGTAATGGGGAGACCTGCCAATATCTGGAACCTTCCTAAATCTAATTTGTTCAGAAATGTTGAAAATGTATTACTTTCAGATTATTGCAGCCAGTTGACTAAAAACCTGTATTTGATTTATCACCAGGTATTAGAGGCTTTACCTGTGCGATATGAGGGCCAGGGCCACAGTATACGGCCTGGAAGTTGGGTGCTCATCAAGGCATTTGAGCGGTCTTCCTGCCTTGCACCTCGCTGGCGTGGGCTGTTCCAGGTAATGTTGGTCACCCAAACAGCGATGCGGGTTTCTGGAAGAAAGAACTGGATCCACGCGTCCCATGTCAAGAAACTTCCTCACCCAGTGCGACACGTTACAGAAGAAACAGAACCCCTCGCTAATGCTGCAACCAACGATCCCAAAGTAGTAAAAATAGCACCGAGAATTTGTCGGAGAATCTTTCTGAGTCTGTGAGGCTTGGGGAAACAGCCATTTCGTCTCCACATTCTCCAAAAGTTTTGCATCCGGAAACTGCTGTCCCAAATTCGCCATCTTCACTTGTCTCTGATACGTTGCTTCCAACGGGAAGTGACAACACATTGTTTCCGGATCAATCAGTACCGGGAAAATCAAGGTACAATCTGCGTCCAAGAAGATAGACTTATGGCACGGTTTTGCTGTGCATCTGATAGACTTACGGCACAGTTTTGCTGTGCATCTGATAGACTTACGGCACGGTTCGGCTGTGCATTGGAAGAAGAAAAGGATCATCGAGGGCTTGTTTTTGCCCAAATGTGAGAAAGGGGATTCTGTTGGCTAGGGTTGTGGAAGGACTAAGAAGTCGCGCCGCCGGGAAGTCGCCAGCAATGAACATTGGGGGTTTCCGTTTGAAGACTACAATGCCTGCCACCGCTACCGCTCGTATGGGACTTGTAAATGAGGGGGTGACCAACCAGGACAATGGACAATATGGCTGGATCCCGAAAACATATTGCTGTGTTTTTATAATGATATTTGGTTTTTTAATAGTCACTGTCTTAGGATTTTGGTACCTTGAGGAAATGCATCCTTTAGAATCCTTGTTGCCCACTGAAAATGTACCTGCTGTTCCTACTCCCTTTGTACATTTGCATACTCTGTCCCCTAGGGACTCTCAGTATAGACAAAGGTACCACAATAACACTCTACTACTTATCATGAATGCTACGCATGCCATTTTTAATAAGTCTAACTGTTGGGTCTGCTCACATTTACCGCAACACAGGGATAAGGGGCTAGGTTTGTATATTCATCCTTTACCTTTGACAACTGCTTGTTATGCTTCTCTTAGAGCACTGTTCTTTGGCCGTTGGAATGATAGCATCTCAGGGAACTTTGAAGGCACTAATTTGAATAGTTTTGAGAAACATGTTTTCACTCCCCTGGGATGCTCGCTTTTCGCAAACAGGAGTAAACCTAACATTGCTTCTATTATGCCTTCTGATAGACTGTCTCGTCCTTTTCAATCTTTGATTTCCTTTAAGATGGCTCCGATAGGCAATAAGGATGCCATACCTCCTTCTAACACTGTTAACCATAGCCCCGATTCAGTTTCTTTTTGCATACAGAGGAATGGAACTCAGTCAATGGGCGATTTTCTAGGTAGTGCCAACATTGCAAATTTGACTGGGGAAAATAGACCTTTGTATGTAGGCAAACCTGTCTACTTTGTCTGCGGTAATGTACCATTCCCATGGTTGCCCAGGGATTGGCAGGGAACCTGTTATTTAGGGATCCTGTTACCTGGGGTGTTTATAGCTAGTACAAAAGAAGTTTCAAAGGCTCGTCCACGGCGGGACGAGAATGGTGACACTCCAGCACAAATCTTGGGAGATATAGCAAAATCAGTTGTGCCATTTTGGGGGCAGATGGCGAATTCCGAAGATATCAGAAGACTAGCGAGAGTACTGGAGAGAACCATTAACTGGACCACGGACATACCATATAATATGACATTAGAACAGAAGGCGATAAGACTAGTAGCACTTCAGAACCAGATGGCATTAGATGTCATTCTGGCAGAGCGTGGTGGAGTGTGTAAATTAGTGGGGTCCGCTTGCTGTGTTTTTGTGCCAGATTCTTCCCCAACCATCTTCAAGGCAATACAGAATCTGCACGTCCTTAGTTCAGAAGTGCATGTTCCCGAGGGAAATTGGGATCTTAGCGCTTGGTTCTGGGACTTCTTGCGATCTTGGGGTTGGAAGGTACTTTCGGTCTTGCTGATTATTTTGGGAATCCTGTTGTTTCTTTGTTGCTGTATTCAGTGTCTACCTAGTATATGTTCGATGCTAGGGGGATGTTGCACACAAGTGATAGGTATGATAGGACATAATGTTTATGCCCCAGATAAAACTTCCAAAGAATATGTGTTGAAAGAAATTTTATCGAATGACCTAATGGCATTAGATATTTCCGACAGCGATTCAGGGTGTATGGATGATGAGTCATGGAGTTATTTACAAGGAGATCCAAAGTAGTTGTAGCACTTAGCATAGGCCAAAAGGAGGGTTTGTCAAATGAGAAATTATAATGTGCCTCCTATCGCAATAAATATATGTATATTGGCCTACGCCAAGCTGCTTTTAAGTCGCTTGAGAAGAAATCCGTGTTGCAAGGTCCTGACCTTAAAATCAATGCAAGCCGCCATTTTAGGTCAATCTGCCATTTTAGGTTCGCTTTGTAAAGTCACACTGTGAGTTAAAATGGTGGACAATGTCATTTTGAAATACAACATGGCTGCCTGGACCTATGTATGCAGCTAATATGTAACTTGCCTGCAAGCCACTTGTTGAGGTTGTGAACTGAGACCTTGTCCTTCATTGACCTGTGTGTAAAGGATTACTCGTGCAATGAAACTAATCCATGAGCATATGTTAAGAACAATGTATTCAAATACTGAACGTAGAACACTTGTTTAACTACATTGTATTAATGTTTGAGAAGACCTGCATGGAAAATGTCAGAATACACAGTTGCTGTATAGGCTTGTTGATATATGTATTAAAAGCAAACCAGTTACATATGGATGTGCGAAACTCGGCATGAACCCTAGATCGGTGATGTATTAGCGGAATATTAACCCGAAGTGGGGCTGGACATCGTGCTCACGAAGAGTATAAAAGAGTATAAAAGAGCAATGCGTTCTCACTGAACACACTGAACCACGCTGGAGTTCGTTGTGTTGTACTGAGGGTCGATAGCTATCTGATTTTGCTCTGTTCTTCGTAACTGGATTCAGTATAAAATAAAGTACTTTGTATGTTCCTTTGTAACCCGTGTTCGGTGTATTTCCTTTTGGGGTACTCAGCCTCGATATTTCGATTTTGTTTTCACACCTGGGTAAGAGGTTCTGCCTGGATCTGCTCTCAGCTACCCCTGGCCTAGCACTGGAATCTTGCAGGTGAATGTGGAATGTCTGGATCTCAGGATGTTGATTTATGAATGCTGGATTTTCTTGAATCTTGTATTTTTGAATGTCCTGACTCCCCCTAAACTCCCTCCTTATAAAGGCCGGATGACATCAGAGGATTTTTACAATATGGGCAGAACTAAGCTAGACCTACCTCTAATAATCGGATAGGTCAGTCTGTGATGTCGCTGCCTCCCTGTCAGCAGATTGGACTGAAGACAGTGACTCATTTTAGTGTGTGTTTTTTATAATGCACTTTGTTCTACCAAAGTTACTTTTGCCAAAATTAGTTATAGAACAAAACACTCATATTTACAAATGTCATCATATTGAAAATTATACCAGCAGATTCCATATTTTACAAGAAACATGCTGATTCAAATCCCAAGACACATTTGCATTTATGTTAAAAAAACTGTACCATGTATGATTTTCCCAGAAAGTACATTTTACTGGCTTTTGCGTATCCAACATGTCAGAGAAACCTACAACGTCTTATTTTAATGGTGCTAAAATTACTTTAAAATGATCCTAATTTCCCATTACTGCGCCTTTCGGTTACTGAAATAAATACTTTGATGTGAACAGTCTCTGAAATCAAACTTGCTGGCTTTATTCCAAATATGGGCAGTCTTTCCAACCAAATGTCAGGCTCTGGTCAGCTTAGCCCAGTGTTGCCATGGATTTGCCTGCGATCTTAGGCAGTTGAAGCTGAGGAAAGGTGTTAGAGGATTTCACACCTCTGTGCCAGGGCAGTCCATTGTCTCATGCTGCTGCCATGCCACTCCATCTGACGAGGTCGCTAGATTCTACACCTTGGCCCCTTTCATGTGTCCAGGGGGGCTGGTCCACATGGGTAAGGTAATTCTGTTCACAGGGGAGGCAGGGCCCTTTGAGGTCAGAGCCTACTAAACCTGTTCTGCTGGCCTTAAAGTAATTTTATTTATTTATTTATGTATTTATTTATTTAAATTTCCTTAAACAGAAAGCAAGTCTTTTGGGAATAAATATCACGTATATATTTAGAGCAAACTCCCATCTTCCATCACATCTCTGTGCAAGCACAGGACATCATTTTAACATTTCACATTCAAAAAGGCCTTTTCTTGCTTGGCAAAAACACAATTTTACACGTGGGTTACTTTTTCTGCGCTGTCACTTTACAAATGCGGTTTTTACTTGTATCTTTATTCTGAACCTTTCCATGGCCCTAGTCAATTTCTAATGCACAGGAATCTGTTCAACACAAGGGTTCTGTGAAACTGACATAAGCAAAGAGAGAGAAAGGGCTTCTTGTGAGGAGGTTGACTGTGTTGTTTTGTTGCAAAAGTAAAACGCTTTCGGCACAACCTGGAGTGATGTTCTCTTCTCTTTCGCAGATTTTGCCTGTCACAACATGCCATTCAGTGAGGAATGTCCCCATTTGCTAGTGTACAACCTGAATATGGAGGAACATGGACGTGTCTTGCTCGGACCAAACTGTGTAATGTTGAAAAGATGGAAAGGGCATAAGTGCACAGTCATTTTTAAACGCAGAACATTTTTTTTTTTTCAGTGGGGAATTTTCAGCTGAAAGCATAGCAGCACTGCCTTTGAATTATTTTCTTTGGTGCACATGAAGAAAACACGGGCAGCCATTCTCGGGGTGCTCCGGTTTCCGTCTCGCCCCATATGTGCTCGGCAAAGACAGTGCAGCCATTATTATTGTAACTGCTGAAAATACAGTTTGGTGATGCAGGGGAGTTCTACTGGGCTGGTAAATGTACCCTACAGTCCTAAACATGTGTACAAGTATAAGTTGAGATAACTCTTTTATCAGGGTATTAGACCCCCGGTAGTGACATGGCTGTCACATGCTTTTTGTGGTGTGAAATTGTATATGGGTAGCCATAGTTTTGAGACATTTCTGTGGAGTTTTCAGGCTGTCTGATGCATAGTAAAACACACATGTAGCAAAGCATTTCCTTTCATTCTTTTCACCACACCTATATTATTAGATAAGATTATGTATCTTGGATTTATTTTAGATATGTAGATTAAACTTTATTAAGTATGGTCATTAGTCATTGCAATGAGCAAGAGGTCTACCATGTTAGAATAGGCCATTGTTAAAGGCTTCAGATTTTGCCATTTTAGTGTACTAGGCCGCATTTTTGCACTACGGTCATTTAATTGAATTTTATTTCTGATGTTGGCCAGAAAATTCAAAGCAGCCATGATCAGGATGGAAACAGATAAAGAACAATGTTCAGCTAATTGCTGTGAGGGAGGTAGTTCTCAGGGGCTTTAAATGATATTCAAGACTGGAAGTGCCTTCTCAGACGATATGCGAATGAATACACAATGGTTGTGAAGGACACAGTGAAATACATGAGACGGCCCTGGGCAGCATTATTGCCAAAATGTAGAACTCGGATGTGAGCACAGCGCCCACACTGAAAAGTGGTAAAGTGCCTTGGTAAAATTAATAAATAGGAGAAATCAATTTCCAGGAGCAGAGCCTTAAACATGTTTTTTTCATGCAGACTGCCCCTGGGTGGTAGCAATGTGCGGTATAAGTCTACATAAAATAACATACCATAAAAGAAGATAGCTAGGAGTTTGCTTCCAGAGTTGGTAACGTGTATCGAAATGGAACTTGCAGAGTGAGCAGGTGCAAGGGGCGGGAAGCCAAGAGGGACAATGATGGGGAAGGGATTGTGGTGTTCCATAGATTGCAACAACGTTTTGAGCTCATTGATTTCTACTCACTATATGATTGGTTCGTCTCGGTGAGATGCCCCAGCTGTCTCAGATGTCACTGTCCAATTAAGGTAGAGATTTTGTATCAATTGCATAACGAAGAGTGCCAACCAATTAAAATGATTCATTTTGTGCTAACTATGAAACTATGTCATGTTGTTGGGGTGTTATTTTTATGGTCACAAGAAAGGAAACAACCAATTATATTGTTTAATGTATAGTGTTCGCTAAGGGCTCAATAACGAATAGCCAATGGTAATGTTAGAATTAGAATGAATGTTGTATTTGTAGAATTAGTTCTTCATTTTGTGGTTTGTTGCTTTAAATATTGTAGCCCGGGGTGGGCATGTTTAGGTGGTCCTCCGTTCAGTTCCACACAGCTGTCTAATTTGCAGATAAAACGCTATTTTATTTTTTCTTTCAATTTGTGCACTCTATTTTTAGTTATTATTGCATTAACTTTGGATTAGTTTGGGGTACTTTACCTTTAGATTTGGAGATCTCCAGTAGCCCCGAATGCTGGGGGCTACCAGCCGCACACATTGGGGGCCTCGCACTGGCCTGGAGAGGCCAGTTCTTGTGTACATGAACCGAGGAGGTGAGCAGATGCCTTGTTAACCGAAGGTCTGCCTGGTCCCTTAGGCATCCCACTGATCGGAGCGGTGCAGGCAGTTGAGAGGGTAGACTCAGTATCGAGGAGACTTGCGGTTCCCATATCCCGTGAGTGTACTCGTGCATGAAAGCACAGTATTGTGGATGCTTTTTTGTTTTTATTGTTGTTGGTTTCATTTGTTATTAATTTGGATAGTACATTAAGTTGAAGGGGAACTCCTCCATTGTGGGAAAAGACGGTGCTCTGTAGTATTGCATGAGGCTTTAATGAGATGTTGAAGGTAATTCTTCCACTGTCGCGAAAGATGACATAATAAGTACAGTTGTAAAATGTTGTAGGAACTCCCTTTACAAAGGGAAAGACAACGTTGTGTAGAGATGAGTGAATTTTTTTGCCTCAAGTGAAGGAGGATGAAGATGTATTGAAAGAAGCAGATGCAGAGCTTGTAAGAGCAGCAGGGGAGTAGGAGGAACGGTGGTTTGAAGCAGTAGCAACAGATGATTGAACGATGGGACAGACTATGTTTAAACTTGACAGTAAACATGTAACAGAGCTTTCTACCCTAGAACAAATAGATAGTGACTCAGCATGTGGCGATGAACACGCAGAATATGATGCTAGCATGTGGGTAACAGAAGAGACAAGAGGCAGGGTCTCACGGGAGGACAGAGGTAGGAAGCCATGGTCCGAGCGGCTTAGGAGACATCCTACCAGAATAGCTGTAGCAAATAGCAAGAAGGGAGAGGAGACAGCACTGCCTCAGAAGCAAGGGACACAGTTCCCCCTATTACAGAAAGGTCAAGGGGGTCTCAGTACTCACTGTGGCCAAATATGAAAAGGCAAACTTAACTAGCTGCTTGCCATCCTTCACTGCAGGTACAGGCAAGTGGATTTATGGCCTTGAGAAACAAACGGCAGCCATTACCCTGGCTGTAGGTGATATGAAGAGCTTGTTCGCCTCTTTATTGGGTGAACAAGCGGACAGACTTCGGAGACATGCAGGATATGATAGAAAACCATCACAGGACAAGGGTGCAATGCTGAGCAATGCAGGTGCGCAGGAGACGCTGCTTGATTATATGTAGCAAGCTTCACTTCATCCACGCTTCTCTGCCTAAAAGAACCGAAGCTCGGACCCTCTGCGGCAAAGTTCTCACAGAACCAGTCTGCGTTATTGAGCAACAAAGGTGTTTGGAAGGGATGGGGTAGAGCTGCAGATTGTGAGCACACATGCCCTCACTCTCCTGTCCATGGCCACAAGGTAAAAAGGTACTGGGAGAGTTAATTTGCTACAGTCCATGCAACTCCGCTGACATTGTGCCTCCTCTTCCTCTTGCTTATGCTCTGTTCCCAATGGAATGGTCCCTCGCACCCCCCACACGCTCACATCTCTCCTCTAATGTGCGCTCCCTTGAAAATTAGGCCATGTGCACTCCCTTGCATCCTAGTCCACATGCCCCCCCCATGCATTGTAGGTCCCTGCACCCGGTTCACATGCATGCAATCCGTTGCTTCTCCAGCCACGTGTGCGCCCTCGCATCATAGGTCTACTCATCCTGTCGCTTGCGTGTGCTCCCTCGCTACTTTGATCATGTGCACTCCTTTGCTTCTGTAGCCATGTGCGCTCCCTCTCACCATAGGTCCCTGCATCCTTTCAGCGCCCCCTGCGGTGCCTGCTTTCCTCTCCCATATTAGCTCTTCCCTTACACAATCTATTGTGGACTGGTTTTGGCACTGTGTTGTGTTCCACAGTCTCTTTCTTCTAGGTTTCTGTTGTGTTCTGTGCCTTGTTGAAGTATTGACTATTGTATTGTTCACCATGGTTTGTGGCAGGCACTGCATTACATTGCCTGTATTCTTCACTTCTAGCTTTCCTGTTGTGCTCTGGGCTTTCTTTTTGGCTCTGCATTGCATCTGCAGTCTTTCCTCTAGGTCCACTGTGTGCTCTGTTCATTGCTTTTGGTTCTGTATTACAAACTGCATTCTTTACTTGCAGGTTCCCTGTTGTGCTATGTGCTTTGCTGTTGGTTCTATATTGCAGCTGATGTATAGGTGTGTTGTTCTTGTTCTTTGTTTGGCTCCCCTCCCTTTAGTTTTCCCCCTCTTGTGCCTACCTCCTGTCTGACCCCCGCCCCTCTTGCGCATTCCGCTCCCCTGCATGGACATCCCTCTACCTCCCCACCTTTTTCCTCCCAGCACCCCCAATGGTGCTATCTGTCTCATCTATCTTCTCCAACTGATTTTCTACTGACTATCCTATCCCCCTCACTACGTCTGACAGGAAGAAGCTCAAAAGGCACATCCTTGCTGCTACCACCTGCCTCCCTATCACTGATACCTACACCATTGCTTCCTCCAGACAGATCCTTAATGACATACTCTTTGTTGTTCCCTCTCAAGGTCTATGGACCCCCATAAGGTCTTTGTTCTCTCTCCTTTTTCCTCTTCCCCCATTAATGGTGGCACATGGTAGGAGGCCCTCCTCCCTCCCTTCCACTCCTCTAAGACCATCATTAATGTCTACTTAAATGGCACCGTCTTGGTCCAGGGCCCACAGGCCAATCCCCTCCTTATCAACTTCCTTTCCTCTCCTGCTATCCCTTCTTACTCCTCTCTAGCTCCTCTACTGCACCCTTCCTCTGCCACCTCTTACCTGCTGCCTCTCTGGCCACCCTGTTGCCTCCCCCCTCTGCCACCCCTCTGACACTCTCTCCTTCCTCTCTGACTACCCTGCCTTCTCTTCCTTAATCCTCTACCCATCCTCGGGCACCTTCCATACTGCAGTGGAAGTCCTTCAAATGTGGCAACCTGCTCCACATCACAACTCTCGCTCTGCTGTCAGACATTCCTCTGACATCTGCCGTCTCCTGGAAGAGCTTGATTTGGATGTACTCAGTCTCACCGAGACTTGGTTCATGGCTAGGTCTGTCACAGGTTTTGACACTCTCCTTCCCGATGGCTACAAGATCCACTCCAAGCCCAGAATCAAGCCTCCCGGTGGGGGTGTAGCCTTTATTTTCCAGAGTGGGTCGCTGCTGCTATCATTCCATTGCAGGTCTACTCCTTGTTTGAATGCCTGGTCTGCAGGCTCTCTATCTCTCCTGGCCTCTCTCTCTCACTGCGGGTGCTATCTACAGGTCACCTTGCCAGGTCGCCCTCTTCCTCTCTGAGTGGGCTGACCTCTGCTCCTCACTATTTGCCTCTACCTCTCAACTTCTCCTGCTCAGAGACCTGAACATCCGCTTGGATCCTACCAGCCCTTCTTCAGGACTCTTTCGCAACCTTGTTGATTATCTCTCTTTCTCTGTTCTTCCCTCTGGCCTGACTCACTCTGCAGGGAAACCCCTGGATGTTCTGATCTCCTCGGACATGTCCTTCTCTAACCCTCTCACCACTCCTCTCTCTTGGAGTGACCCCTCTCTCCTTTCTTCCCACCTCTCTCTAACCCTCAGGCCAAGCCGACTCCAGCACTGCCACCTATCTTCTCGGTCATCTGATCCATAAGCATGTGTCAGTTGAGGCTTTTGCTGCTGCTTTCTCTCCTCCCCCTGCACCTTTGGGTGACCCACACCATGACGCAGCCCTCTCGAACCATCATCTCTCTATCTCAAACACTCTAGATGTTCTTGCCCCTGTCATGATGATCCGCTTGACTCCCATAGCCATGTGCAATTCTTGGTACAATTCCGACCTCGCCACCCTTAAACGCAAGTGTAGGGTGGCGGAGAGGACATGGAGGGCATCAGGCGCACCCCCTGACAAGCTGGCCTGTCACCTGCTCCAAAGGCAGTAAACACTCTCTGTCCTCTCTAAGGAGAGAGCATATATCCAAGCCTACATCTCTGTGGCAACTAACAACTCAACCAAACTTTTCAAAATCTGCAAGGGGCTGGCCAATCCTGCTGCAGTCTCTACCTCTCCCATTTCCTCCCAACCCCTCTGCACAGCACTGCCTTCTCACTTCACCACAGAAACCCAGGACATCCTGTCCACCCTGTCTCCTTCAGCATCCTCTTCTTCCTTCTCTACCATTCCTGGCCTGTCTGAGGCCGTCTCTTCTCCTCCTTTCTATTCCTTTCCCCTGTTCACCCCTGACAATGTTTCTAGACAAGTCTGATCTGGAAAGACTCACTATGCAGGTTCTACCCTGTTCATCCTGAACCATCAAGGACCACATCAACACCCTTGCTCCAGCCTTGGTCACTTTCTGTAATCACTCATTTGCCACTGGAGCTTTCCCCCTCCGCCTCAAGCACTCCTTTGTGCACCCCATTATAAAGAAACCATCTGCCAATATGATATCAGCCCACTCTGGGCCTTCTTCCTTTGAGACGAAGAACCTTGGTTTTAATCTTCAACTCCACCCTCTCCTTCTCTCCTCACATCTCACATCTCTGACGTCTCTAAGAAGTCAAACTATCAGCTGCACCTCCTCAGAGGCATTCTTCCTTTTCTCACTTTACCCCAGAAGCTCACTGTCTCCAGAGCTCTGGTCCTCTCTAGGCTGGACTGCTGCAACAGCCTCTTTGTAAATCTACCCTCCTCTACTTTGTGACCTTTACCGCTTATGCAGAACATGACTGCAAGACTTGTCCTTGTACTCAAGCCCAGGGATCGTATCTCTCCAGCCCTGAAATTTAGTCACTGGCTCCCTGTGGCTGCAAGGATCAAGTTTAAGACTCTCTGCTTTGTCCACAAGGGTTTCTGGGGCATGGGACCTCTCTACCTCCAACTTTCTCTTCCTATACCTCTTCCTTCTCAAGCTCTCCGTTCATTCACCTCTAAGTCCCTGAGGGTCAAACGTTTCTCCAAGCAGAGAAATGGGGGGCAGACCTATCTCTCCTAGGCTGTGTCTGCCCTGTGGAACAGCCTCCCTGCCTCTCTCAAACTTGAGCAGACCCACCTCCGGTTCCAGAAGCAACTCAAGACCTTCCTTTTCGCTTCCGCTTTCTTTTTTCCTCCACCCTGCTGACGTACCTGATTGCTCTGCACACTGGTTACTTGGATACCCTCTGAATTTGGACACAGGCTCATGCATGTCCAGCTGCCCTTGCACTGCCTCCAGGCTCCCCCAGCACTTAAGGGTCTGTACCTGCAAACCTACGGCCCCTTCTCTTGCACCTATGAGCCATTCGCTGGCTGTACTTATTGAGTTACCTGCACTTCTCCCTTCCCCTCCTCCTGGTACTTCTCCATTTCGCTCTTCCTCGCATTTCCATGATCTGAATGACACAAGGCTTAGTAAGATCGTTGTTTTGTCCTCACTTTGTCTCCCCGTCCTTGTCTTGTCGCACCTAAAAACACTTGTGTACAGGCGTGTTATAAATGTGATATCATATCATATTATGTGACAGGGTGACGCTGATCAGCAATGCCCATGATGGCACGACATTCAATAATTGCAAAGCACACGGATGGAAAGTACTAAGGGAAATGTACCCAGAAACATCAGACATGCAGTGTATTCTAGCTCGTACTATGGGACCAGATGAGGACCCCACACTGTACATTCAACAGATACAGGAAATGTGGTGGTTAGAGATGAGCAAACATGTGATAGGAACATCCCCATTTTTTATCAAGTATTGTGGAGGGGTCTCCCTGCAGACGTTTAAACAGAACTGGGGAAGGTGGCAGGCATTGAGAAGAAAGTATCACCCAAGATACAAGCACACATAGTATACCATTGCAGTTGCAGAATGAAACAGAATGAAGGCAGATGTACAGTAGACCAAGCTCAGAAGGCGGAAGCAAAGTTGATAAAGAAAGAATTAGCTAAGTTCAGTATGGAAGGAGCAGTCATTACAAACACCAGAGAAGGACAGCACATGAACAATACCTTGCAGGGAGGGGTTGGAGGGATGGGATATTCTCCACAAGGAGGGAACTTTTCAGAAGGAGGATATTTTCCACAAGCAGGGTATTTTTCACAAGGAAGAGAGAACTTCCAGAGAGACAGGGGGCTGAATTTGGATATGGAAGAGTAAGACCCAGATATGGCGAACCATGTTGGGCTTGCGAGAAAGTGGGACACTTTGCACGAGAGTGCAGGAGCAAAAATCAAGTACAGTATGGCCCTGGTGGTATCCCAGCATATCAGACTATCAGCTATCCACCACAGATGCAAACCCCCAAAAGTGCAACCCCCACAGATGCAATTCCCCTAACTTTACAAAGCGCCCAACAGCAACTCCCCCCAGTTGCCCAAAGTTCACAGAGTACTGTCCAACAGCAGCAGTTGCCCCAATAGCCACAACCAAATCCCCCAGGCACAGGCACAGCCCCCCACTCAGCGATGAGGCAAACATCTGTTACCCCAGGGCACAGTATCACACTACACAGGAATGACAGAGTTGGGAAGTAACTCTTTTACTTTCCCAGGCATAGACACACATTCCCAATAGGATAGCCCATAGAGGGCTCTGACATTCCCAGTTATTTCGGTAAATGGAAGAGGAAGAGGAACTACAGGTTGCAGTGAAGATAGGTGACAGGACATTTTTCATTTTTGGTAGACACAGGAACTACCAAGTCTTGTATTAAGGAAGGAAGATTTGGCTGACAAAATAATTGACATGCAGGGATTGTATGGGATGTTATAATGGATCCTTTCACTGAAGATTTACCCCTTAGCATAGGCACACAAGACATTTTAGCACCTTGTTGTACTCAAGAAAAACACCAATTAACATATTGGGCTGAGACAGTATAAGGAAACTAAACATGACAATTTCGTTTTTCCAAAAAGGGCATTGTGTGCTCCACCCCAGGCATGTATTACACATGGGCCTCTGAAATAATACATGCATTTTGCACACACAGTGCTCTGCGAGGTGCTCCACTTTGCCCAGAGTTATTCCTTTATGGGGTGCAAATACTGTTAGGATGTGCCCAGCATAAAGGAACACACATTCTGATTATCCACAGAATTCCTATTCAGACCATCAGTGCACAAGGAAGTAACACCAGGCACCACTATAATAATAGAAGCAGCAATAAAAAAACAAAGACAAAGGGCCTCATTACACGGTAGGCGGTAACCATGGCGCTATTAGCGCCATGGTTGCTGCCGGTATTTTACTGTGTCCGCCTTGGTGTATGGCGGAATTACCGCCCTACTCCAAGGTGAGCGGGGGCGGTAATTCCCTTTTCACCAAGGTCCTTCCCCATTCCCATTTTTGCCCCCGTAGGGCATAATCGGAATGGGGATTTGGGTACCGTAATTAGCACCAAGGTCCCTTTGAGGGTTGGTTTTTTAACACCTACTAAAAGCAGGCGTTAAAGTACCAACCCGCAAAGGGACCTCGTAATAAGGCGGTAAGGGTTAACGGTCACCGGTACCCTTACCGGTGACCGTTAACCCTTACCGCCTACCGTGTAATGAGGCCCAAAGTGTTTCTGCACGGTGCAGACAATGAGGGCATTGAATGGTGTACTGTCTTATGCATTGACACAACACAGCTTTCACTTGACTGATGAACAGCTTTTTACTGGTGATGATGACGTAGTGTAGATAGTGTTTCAGATAAGCATACCATGTCATTTGGTTGTAGAAGATAGAGAGATTCCCCAAAAAATACTTCTCACAATATCACACTTTCAAGAGGATTTGGACAGGGTGTCTAAAGAAATATGGACCAGCTGCCCGCATGATATGGGTGTCTTGAAAGGAATAGTGCCTGTCCGCATCAAGCTGAAACCAGGGGCAATGTTGCCCCGGGTCAAACAGTACTCCATGTCAAGGGAAGTGAATGAGGGAATCTATGACTCTATATACCCAGTGGAGGATGGTGCAGGACCTCCAGCCCTTAAAGAACATATCAGAAGTGGAATTCCCCATAGTGACAAAGCCACCATTTTGGGTAATATACCCAAAGGAGCAACTTACTTTACAGTAGTTGAACTAAAGTATGCATTCTTTTCCATTCGGTTACACCCAGAGGCACAGCACCTTACCACATATACCTACCATGGGCAAAGGGTCCAGCACACTCATTTACCACAAGGATTTTGTAATTCCCCAAGGATTTTTAACAGTGTGTACAAATGGACCTAGGAAGCGTGCAAAACCAGAGTACAGTGTACAGTGATACAGTATGTAGATGACCTCCTGGTGTGTAGCACCACGGAAGAGCAAAGCAGAAATTATTCAGTGACACTCGACACTATTGGCAGAAAAGGGCTACAAGGTTGAGAAAGAGAAGCTGCAATATTGCCAGTAAAAGGTAGTGTATTTAATGTTAATGTTAAAGGATATTTATACCACGCACTATCACCACCATAGTGGTCACCTGGTGCTCTAGGGCAGATAATATCAGCAGGGAGAAGTGTTACCCCAGAAAGAGCAGCAGTGGTGCAAGGCACTCCACAGCCAAATACTGTGAAGCATATACAACCGTTCTTGGGCCTATGCAATTTTGATTATTCTACTTACACAACACCTCTCTTATAGGGGTTGAAGGAGGCACATATTTTTGTTGGGGATATTATGTAGTGATACCAGAAGGTGAAGGGCTCCTGAATTTGGACACCCTAAATAATTGAATCATTCAAGGAATTAAAGACTGCACTCAATAATTAACCAATTTCAGTGACCCCATATTATAATAAAACTTTTTTTATTTGTTCACATTCTAATTAGTCTGGTGATGATGGCTGTCTTTATCCAGATGACTTCACACGGACATATTAGAGTCGTTTCTAGACCCAGTGATGCATGGACATTTTCCATGTGAGCAAGCATTTGCAGAACTAGCATTTGCCATAAAGAAAATTGTCCACCATTACTATGGGCTGCCCAGCGACACTCTATGTGGAGCATGCAGTGTTTGCTATCCTAGAAAAATTGTAATGTATATATCATGATCTGATCATCTTTCTGAGGCAAGCTGGTAATAGTAGAATAGAATGGTATGGAATCTCTGACATCATGGGGATCGTCTGATGGCCACAGAAGTGTTTCATGAGGAACAGCTGAGAGAGGCCTACTGGAGTAAGAATGGGTGACCGTTGATCTGCTATTGATCCTGCTATTGAACTTAATAACTAAACTTGCTTGCTCCATGCTGTGATAAGATGTTTGCTGCACTTGAATAAACAGACCTACACAAAGAAGTGGCTACTGTCATCATTGCGTGCTTCTTCGGGACTTTACACTGGCAATGAGGTAATAAAGAGGTCTGTGTGGGCACCCTGGATTACAGACACCTCTTCCAGAAGAGCCAAAGACACCTAACCAACCTGGATTGGAAAGGAAGTTTCCATTTGCTAACATGGGGAGCAGCAGGTGCATGAAAGAAGAAAGAATGCTGAGTATGAAAGAAATAAAACAATCCATATATAACTCGATGGAAATGCTGCATTCTAAAAGGGGAACTTGAATAAAGATATTTGAATTGAGTACACAGGTACACACGTGTTGTATGCAGGACCACAGGATGCACAGCCAATAAGTAGGAACCAAGCAGGGACAAGATAAGTACAAAATAGAAATGTACTTTATTCGTTTCAGTTCAAAGGCAGAGGATATACAGGAGAGCAAGCTCTAACATCTTTCTATGTGCAGCTCTCATCCTGAAAGCCCCACCAACAATCAAACCCAGAACTTCCAGCCCTCCTACATGCTGTATTACATCACACAATCCATGAGCAGCTCACGACAAAATGGATTGCAAGAAACAGAGAAAGAGGCACAATGCAAAGCATTGGTGTAAATGGTCAGTGAAAATAATGCTAGCTGCTTCAGTCACGGATCTTTATAAAAGTACAAAGTGTGAAATGACACGGAGAAAGCAATTTGGTGAGCATAAAGACAATGGGCCTCATTACGACTCAGGCGGTAAGGGGTTTACGTCAGCGTAAACAGCGCCGACCCTTACCGCCTGATTCCGAGGTCCCTTAGCGCCATGGCGGATTTAACACCTGCTTTTAGCAGGTGTTAAAATCCATGGCGCTAAGGGACCTTGATGTTAATTACGCCACCGTATTTTACGGTGGCGTAATTAACGCCTTCCCCACTCCCATTATGCCCTATGGGGCAAAAATGGGAATGGGGAAGGGTAAATGGGGATTGGGGACTTACCGCCCCGCCAACCTCGGAATGGGGCGGTAAGTCCGCCAACCACCATGGCGTAAACGTAGCCAGCGAAATTGCATGTAAAACTCCCTGTGCACCACTCGGAATACGCATAACAGACTCGCGCCAGGTAAATTGCATGGAAAAAGTCCCCCCTGTGGTGTGGGCTGCCTGTGGGGCATGGGGAGGATGGATGGGCTGCTTGCGGGGCATGGGGAGGGTGGATGGGCTGTCTGCGGGTGTGGGGAGGGTTAATGGGCTGCCTGCGGGTCATGGGGAGGGTTGATGGGCTGCCTTCGGGGCATGGGGAGGGTGGATGGGCTGCCTGTGGGTCATGGGAAGGGTTGATGGGCTGTCTGCGGGGCATGTCCAGGGGTAATGGGCTGCCTGTGGGGCATGGGGAGGATGGATGGGCTTCCTGCAGGGCATGGGGTGGGTGGATGGTCTGCCTGCGGGGCATGTCCAGGGTTGTAGGTGGCTCCCCTTTGGTGTGGGCTGCCTGCAGGGGGTGCATGTGGCTCCTCACCAAACGGGTGCACGAATATGGGGGTATGCGAGTGCGCTTTACATGCAATTGGCCTGTAGCGAGCGGGGTACTTGTATTCCGAGAGCTGCACAGGAGGTTTTACACGCAATTGGCCTTGCGCGAGCGGGATACGTGGATTCCGGGGTATGCAAGTGTGCTGTACATGCCAATTGGCAGTGCGGGCCCTCCCGGGTGTGCCCTCACCCCCTCCCCATGCCCCACAGGCAGCCCACACCACAGCAGACAACCCTACGCCCCTGGGCATGCCCCTCAGCCAGGCCATCACTCATGGGCATGCCCCGCAGGCAGCCCACATGGCACCATGCACATGTGAGCCCCAACACATGTCCCCACCCCCAGTGACGGGCACCTGACAGCAGGCCCCGACTCATGCCACCCACCCCATCCCCAGTGATGGCAACGTGCCAGCAGGCCCGGACTCATGTCCCCCACCCCACCCCCAGTGACGGCAACCTGCCAGCAGGCCCCGACTCATGTCTCCCACCCCACCCCCAGTGACGGGCACCAGCCAGCAGGCCCTGACTCATGTCCCCCACCCGAACCCACCCCCAGTGACGGCAATCTGCCAGCAGGTCCCGACTCATGTCCCCCCACCCAACACGTCATCAATATCCAGACCCATGGCCCCTATGACCACCCGAATCCCACCCCACGCCGCAACAGTCCAAACACCCATCCAAGCATTCCATCCACTCCCCATTGAATACCCCATGTCATGATAGATACCAAATAACCAGCATTCCCACGAATACATGTCCGTCAGACCCACACAGTGGCGACACATGACTGAGAAAACCCACATTGTGACATGCACAAAACCAATGAGAGAAGACCACGCAAATAAAGTAGAAAATAAAAATGTATTAAATACCAAACTAAATGAATAAAACAAAAGCACACAAGAAAACAAAAAATAAATCCAAGTCCGGATGTCCAAAATTAAGCAACAAAAATGAAGGCTGAAAACAATAAAATCCAAAGTAAAATGGCTCCAAAGCGTCAGTCCATAAAAAAAAATCCAAAGTTCCAAGAAAAGTAAAACATTCCTCCATGGGTCAAAAAATAAAGTAAATCCAGGTCCATAACTATATACAAATGAATATTCAAGGGTCCATGAGCCCAATAATCCAAAGGAAACCTAACCAAAATCCTACATAATAAATAACTATTTACAAAAAGGGGAGGCATAGTCCATGCGCCCTAAAGAAAAAGAAAAAAGAAAGGAAACCTACACCTACATAACTATTTACAAAGGTGGCGGGCCCGTCCCACGGCTCATTTAGCGATGTTCCGGGCCAGGGCATCATCGAACTCCACGTCGATCTTCCGGAGGCGGGCCTGTTCCCTGGCCTCCAGGTCTCGCAAGGATGCAGCCATGGAATCCCTCAACTCCCTGT
This sequence comes from Ambystoma mexicanum, assembly GCF_040938575.1. Lineage (NCBI taxonomy): Eukaryota > Metazoa > Chordata > Amphibia > Caudata > Ambystomatidae > Ambystoma > Ambystoma mexicanum. The sequence continues at coordinate 1,153,702,787 of NC_090926.1, read as the reverse complement.
GAGTTTCCTTGAGGCCCTCTGCCCGCCTCACAGCCTGGTGCATGGAGTTCTCTGCCCTGACCATCCTGGGCCGTGCTCTCTCCGCCCGCCGCCTCTCCGCATCTATTTGCTGGCCCAACTGCTGCCACACGGAAGACACTCCCAGTCCGTGGTCCTCCTGCCCCTCGCACGATGCCTGCCCCTGCGGTGTCGATGGCCCTGAGCCATGATGCTTCCCACGCTGAGCCTGCTGTTGCCTCCAACGCAACTGCCTCTGCCACCACGATGGCCTCCGGGCCGATGGAATCCCCCGGCACCATCGTGCACATGCCCTGCCTGATGATGCCAGCACATCCTCCATCTGCTGGGCTCCAGTAGGTGGGGTGGCTACCCATGCTGGACCTCCGACTCCCGACTGTGGCAGGAATGGGATCTCCACCAGGCTGGCTGCGTTGGTTGGGGTAGGTCCAGAGGGGGCCCTGGTGGCATCTGGGCCGGAAGACGGCACGGAGAACGACTGGTGTATAGTGTGCACAGAGGAGGAGAGGGCTGCAAGACAGAGCGACACATGGAGGAAACCCCCGACCACGAGCCCTCTCAACTTGGCCACATTGGCACACAACTCTTCGTGATGACATGCGTGGTCCCCCCAGGAAGCACGCATGTCATCACGAATTACACGTGTGCGCAATGCGACACCAATGAGGACAGACTCGATCCTGTAACGGGTCCGCACGTCTGCAGGTAGAGGAGTGCCAGATAAAGTGGACCTCCCCCCTACCTGCGGACGGGCCTGTGGCGGGACATCCCTGCTGGTGCTTGGTGATGCAGTCACAGTGTCAGGGACAGTGACACACACAGGCCCCTCCACGGTGACCTCTGCTACCTCCTGCCCCTGCCCATGGACTGCACCACTTGCACCAGTGGTACCACCCCCATCAGGCCCCATGTGCAGCTTGGATGCGGCCTCCTCCTCCTCCGTACACACCAACAACCTGGATGTCTCCGCACCATCTTCCGCCGTTGCCAACCCCTGTGGTGGCTCACCCACCTCTTCCGCGGCAGCCGTAGTCGCAGACGCGGCACCAGTCCCCTCGTTCCCAGATGATGGAATGTCCTGGGAGGGTGACTGGGCCTTGCGTCGCTGGCCGGTCGAGGCATCCCTGCCAGTTTCCTCACAGCGTGATCTCCGCCCTCTTCTTCACTCACCACTGTGTAAAGGGAGACATAGAACACAAGCATCGGGCTACTGTACAATAGTCCCCTAGACACAAAGCAATAGCACATGATTGGCACTGTCAATCATCACTTCCATCATGTCCCTCCACAACACATGGGTCAGTGTAGGAAACACAAATGCAGGAACAGGCATGGCATATGCAACAAACATTTGCATCCATGTCCAAGGCACCGTAGAAACATCCATTGGTGGGCTGAAACTCACATGCATCATGGGACATGCTGACCACATGCACACACATCACCGGAGGGTCATGCATCTGGCCCGTATACACCCAGACACAGTGGATACAAGGATGACTAGGCTGTATCAGTGAATCAACACATCATCACGGACATGTGTCATGCATCCATGGCGTTGACCAGTCACTCACAAAATACTCAGGCACACGGACATGTACACCATGCATGTCCATGATAGCAGCACCCATCTCTCACACCCCAAACATATCCAAGTACAGACACAGGCATGCATACATGTGTGCATTCCGCATCCTGCTCCGCATGATGCATTGTAACACATACACCATCCATGTGGGTCACGCCTGACTGGACTCAGATGCTGCACCATCATGTCCCTGCACACACACATCCATACATGACCCATGTCACACATACAGCCAAGTAGCTAACTACCAGCACACTGCAACATGCACTGTTTAAAACGGGAATGCATGGGCACTTACCGCTCGACTCCAGATGAGCCTGCATCCTGAGGATCTGATGATGAAGCACTGGGCGAATGCGCTCCAGGACCCTCATCTGCTGGGTGGTAAGTGGACTCGGTGCCCCACTGCATCCGCTGCGTCCAAGAGGCGCCGGGCCTTCTTGAGGGTCCTGGACTTGTGATCCTCCCAGCACTTCTGGACGTGTTTGATGTTGCAGGGTTCCACCCCCTCCGCGTTGATGGTACCCACTATGTCCTTCCAGATCCTCTTCCATCCTTCCTTGTTGGCGCACAATGGTGTGAAGAGAGCATCATAATGCCCCAGGACTTGCTCCACCAGGATGCCAACTTCATTAGCACTGAAGCTGGCAGCCCTCTGCCTCCCTGCTGGGGGGTTGCCACTGGTGCCGGATGGTGTTGGGTCGGACATGGCAACCCCCTGAGCTGTGGAATGATGGGATACTAGTCGGGAGTCTTCTGTTCCAGCAGGGGTGGTCACAGCAACTGGACCCCTGCAGATGGCTGATGTGCAGGCACCAAATGGCAGGGCACTTTTGGCAGCAGGCAGGCAGGCAGGCAGCAGCAGCAGATGGCTTGTAGGAGGCTCCCTGGGGTTCTGGGTGGGCAGGAAAATGGCCTTCTGGGCAGGACGTGGTCTGCCGTGTGTTGTTGCGTGGCCAGATTGATGCAGAGTGAATTGGCATGTGAAAAAACAGCACGTCAGTGTGTAATTCGAGGAAAGGGCCTAAGCGCGTAAGTGTCATAACGCGCGCAGGTGTTTCCTTCTGCGCGTGTTAATGGTCCGCGCAGGTTTGCAGCGCCCTGTACGTGCTTTCAGTGGAGAACGACGCATGTGTTTTTCCTACTTTGGGGTTCACACGTGATTACTTCACAGCGGTTACAGTGCCTACGCGTATTTCTTTTCCACGCAGACGGTGAGTCGTGCACAGTATTGCAAGCTATTTTTCCCACTGCTGGTGCCCCTGATTGTCGCGTACCCCATTTATTGAGGTCATAGTAGCCCGCGTGTTAATTGTGTACGCTTTTTTGGGTTGCTGGGTGTCACAGCATACTGCGTGAGGTTTTTAACACGCACGTGGGCTACAGGGGTTGCGTATACGTTTTTCTCTTATTTTTGGGGTGCCTGATTGTTGGTAAACGACATTTATCCCCAGTTGTGATTATGAGGCCACCAAAGGTTATGTGGGACTCAGCTGGATGTCCGGCCAGTGTTGGAAGTGGTCGGGGACGTAGCCAGTGTGACCAGGGAGTAAGTGGAGTCCAGGGTGGCCATAGAGCGGGAAGAGGCAGGGGTGCACCACAAGGGCAGGATGTCCAGCCACATGCTGGTGATGCCATGCCACCACCCCCTGCGGCTCCAGGTGATGCTGCTGTTGCATCCGACCCTGGCACCCTTGCAACCCGACAGTAAGTAACATGTGCTGACACGGGCCCACCGGCAGTGATCGCTGCAGGTGCAGCTGTGGCAACCACCACACAGCTTGCCACCCGCCAGGCTTACTCTTAATATGGCAGTATGGTATGGACGGTGCCAGTGAGTGCATCAGGTCCCATGTCAGGTGTGAATGTCTCATGCCTGTTTACATTTCTCACGTTGCACTTAACACCAATTGTGTCATATGTTGTGCATTTGGTTGGCTGTTCAGCTGTTGCATGCCATGGAGGACAGGGGCCATGGGTGTTGGGAGGGTTTGGGTGACATACCAGTGATTTACATGGCCTGTTTTGCAGGGGGGTTGTGGGATATGCACCTTGCATGTGTTCCTTTTGGTTATGTTTAAGTAGCTAGGGATGCACACAATGTAGCACTTCCATGAAAACATTCTCAGGGTGTTAAGGTTGTGACAGTTGACTGTCTCTTTGTCATCATCGATTGTCACCTGATATGTGCCAGGCCTGTGTGCATTCCGCAGGGGTGGGAGTTTAGGTGTAAAATGTGGCCACAAGCCGGTTCCGGGCTGCCTCACCACGTACCCTTTCCCCTCCCATGAGCAGCACCTGTGCATGTGGTTGGGGATGTGGGGGGCACCTCCATGTCCACTGGTACGCCCTTCTGTGTTGCGACGTTGTGCAGGGCACATGCTGCCACAATGATCCTGCACACTACTGGGGGTGCATATAGTAGCTGGCCGCCAGAGCGGTCAAGAGAGCTCAGGTGTGACCTGAGCACTCTGAATGTGCGCTCCACTATGGCCCTGGTTGCAATATGGGCTGCGTTGTATCTTACCTGGGGGGGGGGTGTGGTGGGGTTCCATATTAGCGTCATCATGAGGGTGCTCAGAGGCTAGGCACTGTCCCCTGGGGAGGTGATGATGGTCGTCATTAGTTGGGTTTGTGCATTTGTCTGTGTGTGACATGCATGCATGTGCACAGGCATTTTTACTAACCTATGAGCCATGTGTCGCCATGCTTCCCAGCTTCCAGGGCCCCTATCAGGGCGGACCTTCTGTATATGAAACTGTCATGGGTAGACCCTGGATAGTTTGCATGGACAGAGGTGATGATTCCCTTGGCATCTCCTAAAACCTGCACGTTCATGGAATGCCAGTGCTTGCGGTTGCGGTAGATGTTTTCAGTGGACCTAGGTGGACGTAGGGCCACATGTGTGCAATCTATGGCACCAAGCACTTTGGGGAAGTGTGCCACCCGGTAGAAGTCAAGGACCACAGCCTGCCTTTCTGCGGGTGTTCTGGGCATGTATATGTGCCTGCGGACTGAGGGGCGCACAGTGATGATTGCCAACACCAGGTGTAGACAACGTGACTGCATGGGCTGTGAGACGCCCGCCACTATGGCAGTTGTCCGCTGTAATGACCCAGCAGCCAAAAAATACAGTACTTTGAGCACTTTCTCCAAGGGGCTCAATGCTTGGGAGCACAGTGTGGGTGATGTAAGTTCATTCTCCCACTCAGTGACCAGGTCTAGGTTGATATGAGGTGGATTCCTATACCTGCCATAGACCTGGTCATCAGGCATCCCACAAAGGCTAGTCCTGGTCAAAGAAATAGGGGCCTGGCTATTCTCCTCCTCCTGCGGTGTCCCACGATCACTGCTGCAAGGAATGTACATTCATCGTAGCTGTATATGCTTGTTTTTTGTTTGTGCGCACTTTTATGCTGTGCGGAGACACTTTCGCCTGCTTTCGTGTGGCAGACATATTTGTGCATGTGCGTGTGTTTTGACTTGCGCGGATTTTCCCTACTTGATTCCATGAATACGTGTTTTATTCATAAATACTTGTGCAATAATACATACACTAGTGAGCACATAAGGTCTCACCTTGTAAAAGGTGTGCATACAGCTCCACCTGTTGAATACGTGTTGTTCACTAGCGTGTGCGCGTTGCGTGTATTTCCCAGCAGTACTTCCCCAGTTACGCCCTCATTTTCATGCGTTGTTCCCCATTCCACGTGTTCCGCCCCCGTTTTGGTGTGTGCGCTACACGTTGTGCGCTTTTGCTGTGCGTGTCACGCACAGCGTTCGGGATGTCGCAGTGACGTGTGCACCCAGGTGCGCCACGCGTGATTTTGGCGCACATCTCGGGAAAAACAAGCGCAGGGCCTTCCATGAATCGCACGCGTGCACTAGCTTTTTTACGCTTACGCCTGCTTGCGCCACAAATTTCACCGCACATTTATTCCATGAATTACCCCCCTTATGTGTTCACCAGTGCATTCATATTGCACAGAAATAGGTGGAGCTGTATGCACATCTTTTACAAGGTGACATTGTGTGTGTTCACTAGTGCATGTTTTATTGCACAGAGGGAGGTGAAGCTGTGTGCATGTCCTTTACAGGGTGACACTATATGGGTTCACTGGTGCATGTATATTGCAGAGAGGGAAGTGGAGCTGTATGCACACCTTTTAGAAGGTGAGACCTTATGTGCTCACTAGTGCATGTATTATTGCACAAGTATTTATGAATAAAATCAACATGGAGGTAAACCGTTGAGGAAAGAGACAGGGTTTGTCATGGTGGATGTTGGTGCTACATGGATATTTGCAGAATTCATGTGGTGGTACGTTTCATTATGATCAGCCCTAGCGATATATTGATGTGGATTTTCTCACTCTCTACATCATCATCAGCTGTATTGTGAGTGAGGAATTGTAACATACAGAGACTAATAGTAAATATGATGTCAGTTATAGCCTCCTGATAAAAACAGTGTAAAGGGAGAGGATGTGTATGTTCTGATAATCTCTCTGAGGCAAGCAGGTCATTGTAAAATGGAATGTTATGGCATCTCTGACATCGTGGAGCTCTGCTGATAGCCACAAGAGTGTTCTGTGATAACCTGTTGTTGGAGGCCTGCTGGAGTAAGGATGGGTGACCAGTGTTCTGATAATGATCCTGCTATTGAACGTAATAACTGAACCTGCTTGCTGCATGGTGTGACAAGAGGTTTTCTGTACTTGAATGCACAGCCCTAAATAAGTGGCTACTGTCATCATTGCGTGTGACTTGAGGATATAAAACTACCCTTACCACCCAACAAGTTTTCTGGGCATGTAGTAAATCTATTACTCAGTTAAGATAGTGAGGTGCCACACTGTAAATCCAGAAACATTTCTTGCAGATCCAGTGCATCTAGGTGACTATATGCATGACCGTAGTACATATTTATCAACCCTACCCATGTTAAGGAAGACCCCTTAGAGGAAGGAGAGATACTATTTGTTGACGGTTCCTCAATAACCAATCAGAACACGGGCCACAGTGGTATGATATAAGGGTGGGGAGTTGGAGTCATAATAAAAATTAGACTTCCACTACAGTATTCGGCTCAAGCAGCAGAATCTGTGGCATTAATGACAGCAATAGAAATGTCAAAAGGATGCTGTGCCAACATTCATTCAGATTCTGCACATGTCACATCAGCAGTGCACCTAGGGTGATCAAGATAGAAGAGGAGAGGATTTAAAAAATCAGATGGCACACCCATGCAACATGCAGATTTAGTTTTGAGATCAATAGAAGCACCACCCCTTCCTTCAGCATTAGAAGTAGTGAAGTGTACAGCCCATACAAAAGGTATAGACTTTATCTCAGGGCAATGATGTTGCTGAAACAGCAGCAAAAGAGGCAGCATATTTACCACACTTTACAGATACATTTTGCATGTTTACAAACATTACACAACAGCATGTGCAAATCACTGAACCATATAACTCCTGCCCCTGACTCAGATAATAGAGTTAAAGGGACATGCCTCTCAGCAAGAGCAGGAGTGATGGACAAATAGAGACTGCTCTTTATCCCCCACAGATGCAATATGTAGACAAAACATTACAGGGAACCCTGTTATGCCCCAGGAGTTATTTAAGATTGCTCTTGAACAATTGCATTAACCAGCACACTGGTCTAGAGATTACATTCCGGCTGACTTGCAAAAAGAAAGGTTTGTTCCAAATTTGCAAGAGCATGCAACTGCTTTTATTACCAATTGTGTAACATGACAATGTTATACGGCTGGGCACACATTGAAAATGATTAAGGCAACAGTGGTCTCCTGGGCCTTTTTGACATCTCCATGTAGATTTCGTAGATAGTCTTAATAGATGCAATCATTTACACTATTTAATTGTCGTTGTGTGCCCATTCACTTGTTGGCTTAAAATAGGTCTGTGTGCCCACCCCGATGCCAAATCTGCAGCTATATTCCTTGTACGAGAGTTGTTCCCACAATGGGGTACTTGCGAGATGTTGAGGGCCAATATTGGAGCACATTTTTTCTATTACCTTTACAAAGAAATCACTTCCTTATTGGCCATAAAACATATATTGTTTTCAGCTTACCACCCAAAATTGTGTGGAGCGCCCCAACAGCTTATTACAAGAATGCCTTGCAAAGATATGCGAAACACTTCACAAGAGCTTGCTACATTGCTTGCCTTTAGCTTTATTTGCTTTGCAGAACCAGCCTGGTTGCAATCATCACTTCACCTGTCATAAGATCATCACGGGCAGGAGGCTGCAAGCACCACTTACTCCCATCCACACAGCTTCTGATTCTCACATCTCAGCAGAGATTTTGGGAGATGAGTTTCATGGATATCAGAGAGCACTTACCCATTCTCTCAAATTCATATTGCAACAGGTAGGGCCTCATCGAAGTTGGCTAACCGCACCAAAAGCAGACAAAACAACTGCAGAAGACAAAGCATCAAGGATAAAGGATAACTCAGGGGCAACGCGTTTGTCTTGGAAGCAAGACAACATAGCGCAAAACAGGTTAGAATCCCACTCCTGCGCTTAGAAACCACTCGTTGGTATTAAGCACGTTATGATTGAACAATTATAATTATACTTATAATCACTGCTACAGCAACCACAGCTTTACCCGGGCAATAAGATTTTGTCAAGAACTTTATGTGAAAGTGGAACCAACCTGAGTTCCTTGGCCCCTTTGAAGTGACTGACACCACACCAACTGGTCTGAAGGTTGCTGGTCGCCCCTTTCAGGTGAATAAAAGGGGAAGAAGCAAGGGGAGTATCTACTGACTAACTGTAACTTTTTTTAACTCAGTTTGTCTTTTTTGGTGCTGAGACTCTATTTTTTCAGCTCCACAGCAGAGGAGACCAAGAGGAATAAGGAACCATATGTTATGTTTGATTGTTGCTCTCTTTCTTTTCTCTCTTCCTTTCCTTTTGGTTAAACAAGAATGGGTTTTGGTTACACATAGCACTAATGACACAGATGTATCAAAGAATATTAATGTGCCCATGACCGGAAGCAAAAGGGATCTTATGAAATCAGAAATGGTCTTGAGCAGCACCAGCAGCATCACACCGACACGGATAATATGTGGTATAACCACAAGAGAGCAGTTGGAAGAGAGAGGGCAATTGATACCCCCTATGTCTGCTCATTAATTCCACAAGTGACTGGAGCTCCCAAACTCTTTATCTCACAGGAAGTAACAGCACAGACGTCACACTGTTTGGTTCACCTGGCTTTATGCATGGTTAGGGGATTGTACCATGGACACTGGGTCCAGGTACAGTGGGTGGAGGGCAATGGTCTTTACTTAGATAATTACATCAATCTAAAGAGGAGGGCAGAGATGGAGGAAATGAAGGATGTTGTATTGCATTTTGAAATAAAGGGGCCAAGAAGAAGGGAGCGATCATTTATAACACAACACATGCTTTCTTGCGAAAAGGAAACACGACATGTGTTGCCTTGGTGTAGGACGAGACCACGATTACATAAAGAGGACGAGGGGGTGGAGGGGCTCATGGGATGTAGGGGAGAAGGATTGGTGCACTTTCAGAAGATTTCCTTTCATTCTTTTCACCACACCTATGTTACTATATAAGGTTATGTAGCTTGGATTTATTTTGGATGTGTTGATTAAGCTTTATTAAATATAGTTGTTAGTTGTTGTAATGAAAAGAGAATCGAGACAGCAGGTGCCTTCCCACGTGATAAACCGATTAATGCACTATGGTTGTGAAGGCCACAGTGAGATATGCAACCCTACAGTCCCTTCTCTCTGCTTTATGAGGCACTCGCTGGCAGCACTTGTGAGTTAACTGCACTCCCCCCATCCCTGGCACTTCTCCCCTTCTCTCTTCCCCACACTTGTGCGAGCTGAATGACACAAGGCCTAGTAAGATCGTTATTTTGTCCTCCCTTGTTTCCCCCTCCTTGTCTTGTCGAGCCAAGAAACGCTAACGTACAGGCGTGTAATAAATGCCACTTATATCATATCATGTCGAATCTATGTGATCACTGCGCCGCCCATAATGTCGACAATTAAATTGCTGACTCCCATTATGGTTCAGCGCGGTGGTCACATAGATCACTGTGCCCTGCATCCCCATAACCACCCCTGCACCTTTTCGGCGGCACACCGTGAAGTGTGCCACCATCTCTCTAACTCTGCAGTGTCGGTTCTCGCCCACTAACGTGGATCTGAACTAGCGTCGCTGGGTCCCCACGACCCCTGACCCCCACTACACCGACACTACACACCCGCTCCCATTAGTCAGTGTAGTGGGGGCTGGCATGTTATTACCTCGCAAAGGCATGGTAATCAACATGTTGTACTTTTCAGGGCGACATTTTTGTATTATTCCTATCATACCATATAAGGTGTTAGATTGTCCAGGGAAACCATTTAACTCATGGGGAAAAGAGTTACGACCTGAGCCCACGTAACCATGTATATCGATGCCCCTCAGTCTTAAGTCAACTGAATGTGAAAACAGGTGGTTTTGGACCAGAGTAGATGGTATGTCATTTACTGCCATATCCAAGTTGTATTAGAAAAATAGCTTGACTAATATCCTTTGAAGCAATAATTTGTAGTGCTTGAATCTCATGCAAGAGGGACATGATTGTCTTCCGGTTCATAATTTGATCTTTCTCATCATGAAACATATATTCATTAATGAACCCGTTTTTAATATCCAAATTGTACGGTTGACTTGGTTAGGACCAGGGGCTTTTCTTCCCACAGCAATGCCAGAGCCGAGCCAGAATACAAGCTTATCTATAAGCATGAGCTGAGCATTTGGAAAGCATGTGTGTACATCAGATGCCGTAAAGTTTTGTAAAAAAACAGAAGTAACATAATAAACATGTTGTATTCATCATAGCCATACTATTCTATAAAAAAGGCTGTTTTCGTTTTTCAAGCATCATTAACTCACATCATTGCATTAACCTTTAGCAATGAAAAAAGCATTCATGCCTATCAGAACACTGCCTTCATGACTTCTTGAATTCTGACTCCCTCCTTGTATTACATGGTGTGGCACGTGAACGTTCAGTCGTGTCTTCCAGTACATGTATACTGCATGAATTACAATGACCTAGCTCATCTATGCAGCAGGCTTGGGGCTGGATGGATTCCCAGGGATGCAGTAGATCAAATCCAATTTTGCAAGATCAGATGTCATTTATGAAAGGTTGTAAATATTTTGCTAAAAATGCAACTGAAAATGCCTGAATCTCTGCCTTTGGTCCATCTTTGCAGCTTTGTTGTCCTCTTCAAGACTATTTTCGGAAACAGCATCTATTGTAATACGCTAAGGCCTGAAAACGTTCCATGATTCAGGCCCTTATATCTTGGGCAGGAGGAGAGATGATTATCACCTTTCCTCAATAACCCCAGATTTTTCCTTGAAGTTCAAGGGTTCAGCTATGCAATACATAATTGACATAAAAAGTACAGACAATTGGGCTAATGAAAATGATACATGATGTGCAGAAAGTAAAATAAAAAGAAATTATGCAACCACATTCCCCCAAATAAACCTGTTGTTAAAAAAACAAAATAAATAAATAAATACATAATCCCAGATTGCGCCCATTCGTGGCTATGAATTCACTTTCTGACACATTTCATAGCTTGGCAACTCGAAATGTTCCCAGGCGCAGACAAAGGGCTGAAGGAATATTTTGAAGGGTTACAGCAAGGAAAGGTTATTGAAGGGTCATTTAGCTAGAAAAGGAATCAAGAATACTCATCAAACCTTCCAAACCAGATCCAGAAGAGGGCACTTTGCAGCCTGTGTTCAGAGGATCATCATTTTAACTTGTCCAGGTTGAGATGTATGTAGAAACCGCAGAGAGCTGAGCCACTGGGGAAAAGGCTGGCAAGTTGGGAAGCCTGTTAGCAAATAACAGAAGTGATATGATACAAGTCATTTATAACGCGCCTGTACACAAGAGTTTCTAGGTGCGGCAATATATATAATAAAAGATGTACTCACCTTCATCATTATATCGTACAATGAAAAGGCTACTTTTTAATTATCCAGAGAGTATAGAGGACGATTCATTTTCCCAGCACCCAGCAGCTGTCAGACAGCCTGGACGTGGTGTCAGTGATAAAGTAACGTCAGATATTCATATAGCACTTCCTGTCAGAATCATCTCACTTCAACACCCTCTAATAATCAGTGCTAATACTCCACAAGGTTATGGTACTTATTTTAACAACCTCAGACGGATAAAAGGCTGAATGACCTGTGGCTACCGGTTGCAGGTATTTGAGAAGCCCGCTCCACCCGTTGGACTATGCAAGCATCTTTACGCCTGCAGAAGTGCAGTGCGGCAAGTTTGCACCTCTTTGACCGGCGCGGCAGATTGTGCTTTATGATCCCCGCGTCCTTCACTGGGGGGTGGTGGATGGTGGATAGGTAGCTCCTTTTTCATCATCAATCCTGCCTGCGATTCACATTCCTAGATGCCCTCTGCTCAGGCTACCTTGCCTATTCCATGCAGTGCGGAAGCCGGAGGTCAGAGCGCAGGATAGCGCCATGAGGCCTTCAGGCACTGCATAAAAGGTTAGGTTATGCTGATATTAGTTATGCATATTCAATATGATATATTCCAACCTTGCACAGGCAAAGATTATTTAACAGGCTGATTCATGGAATTATTTGCGCCGAAAAAACGGCGATTTCTTGCGCCATTCTGCCCGCAAATTCCCTGTTTAACAAATGGAGATTTTGCGGGCAGAATGGCGCACAAATCCCCATTTTCGGCGCAAATAATTCCATGAATCAGCCCCTTGATCTTTTCTCACAGTAGGATTAGGTGTTCTATTCTATTCTGAGATGACAGTGCGTTGCCCTCTAGTCTGCGTTTGGTGAACTGATCTTACAAAAGGAGGACGTTACCCACATATGCTTTTCTAGTCCAGTTAGGGTCCTCCACAAACAGTGCATGTGCCGTTTCCATCTTCTGTGTGTTTGCCTACCTGGGTGATCACATCGAGGAGCGCCATTTTCTTCACAGTCTTTGCTCACGTCACATCTTTCTCGGCACTCCCTTCCCCCTGCATCCTTCCTTTCTATTCTCAGTCCTCACCGCATCTATCTTGTATTGCCTCCTCCTACTTCCTACCTCTGTCCAGGAAAGCACTCTTAGGGCCTGATTCATGGAATACATTGCACGATGAAAAGTGACTTTGCGCTTCCGAAAAGTGACTTTGCACTTCCGACACAAACCCTGATTCATGGAACTGTGCAAAGTTTATTTTTGCATTGCAAAGTCAGTGCAAAGTCACGTTGTACTGCAAAAATGACTTTGCACTGCAAAAATACACTTTGTACAGTTCCATGAACCAGGATTTGTGTCGGCAGTGCAAAGTCAGTTTTCAGCAGTGCAAATCGACTTTGCACTGCGCAAACAATTCCATGAATCGGGCCCTTCATGTGTAGTTCGAATCTTGTTTGATTCCTGATTTCTACGGGGCCTAGAGCAGAGCAAAAGCTAAACATTTGGCGTGAGCCCGGCTCAAGCCCTCATTGGCTTGCCCACATCTAAGCTGCCCTAAGGGTTCTATGTTCCTTCTTCCAAATGTCACGTGTTTTATGAATTCCCATGAACTAGTGTATGTCTCGCCCTCCTGAATCTCTGGCACTTTATCCTTCATAAATTACATGAGCGTAAGTCTTGCTACAAGCTGCCATCGGTGATTCCCGGCTGCTCCTGCATCTCCTCCCACATTACATGAGCGTAAGTCTCGCTACGAGCTGCCATTGGTGATTCCCGGCTGCTCCTGCATCCCCTCCCACATTACATGAGCGTAAGTCTCGCTACGAGCTGCCATCGGTGATTCCCGGCTGCTCCTGCATCTCCTCCCACATTACATGAGCGTAAGTCTCGCTGCGAGCTGCCATCGGTGATTCCCGGCTGCTCCTGCATCCCCTCCCACATTACATGAGCGTAAGTGTCGCTACGAGCTGCCATCAGTGATTCTGCATGCTCAGTGATGCTCCTGTGTCGCTACGGGCTGCCATCAGTGATTCCCGGCTGCTCCTGCATCCCCTCCCACATTACATGACCGTAAGTGTCGCTACGAGCTGCCATCGGTGATTCCCGGCTGCTCCTGCATCCCCTCCCACAATACATGAGCGTAAGTGTCGCTACGAGCTGCCATCGGTGATTCCCGGCTGCTCCTGCATCCCCTCCCACATTACATGAGCGTAAGTGTCGCTACGAGCTGCCATCGGTGATTCCCGGCTGCTCCTGCATCTCCTCCCACATTACATGAGCGTAAGTCTCGCTGCGAGCTGCCATCGGTGATTCCCGGCTGCTCCTGCATCCCCTCCCACATTACATGAGCGTAAGTGTCGCTACGAGCTGCCATCGGTGATTCCCGGCTGCTCCTGCATCTCCTCCCACATTAGATGAGCGTAAGTCTCACTACGAGCTGCCATCAGTGATTCTCGGCTCCTCCTGCGTCTCCTCCAATGTGTCACTTAATGGAACATGTCTCACTCACTAGCTTCTAAAGATGGACACCACCAACAGGTGTATCACTCAACTCCCTGCATCTCACACACTTCTCCGTCAAAAAACACGCTGCATGAACAACACCAGGCTACCGGTTAGAAAGACTGTCCAAACCAGCCAGGACCAGGTAAACTCGGTCAACCTATGCCAACTGCCTCTGCATTCCGACATTCAAACTTAACAGAGGCTCCAGCTTCCCATCTGTGCTGCCAATCTGTCCTCATCAGCAGCACCCTTCCTGCTCTCTGCAACTAACTAAGATGCTACAAACGCCTAGACGCCCACTGGTGAAGTGTGCTATAGAAATGTTAAAATAAATAAATGAACACATAAATAAATAGATATTTACTGGGGCTGCTTACCATTACTATCAAGCCTTCATCTCTGGGCACTGATAGACGGTTGATGCCAAATCTGAAACTACATCTGCACGTCTGCGTGCTTTAGCTCCTTGAAGCATTTGTTGTGCTAGATGGAATTACCAAGAAAATATTTCAGACCTGATAACCTGACAGACTCAAAGGAGATGGTAAAATACTGTTTTAAACTCAAGAAATAAAGCAGGGCGAATAAACACTCACAATTTGACTCCTGCAGCATCACACTGTTTTTTCAGGTATGCGTAGTTTATATGATTCTAGATGCGTCATCTATGACCTCATTCTACGGGGCAAACTTAAAAAACCTATTGAGGGGTGGGATTGCATTAGGGGATTGTGTCTACATATAGAAAATGTGCATGTTAGGCCCTCATTGGTGGTCTCTTTTCTGTGGGGCACACACCATGAGATACTTCTAATCGCATGGTATAAGGCAATCGCACAGCAGAAAATGTGGCAGCAGACTAATGTTTTGCAACATTGTATGAAAAATTGCATGGCAGGCTATTCTAATTGGTTGGCAACCCAAATCCAACCTTGGACATTCGGCTTGTTAGCAGCACATACATAGAAACCAAACCCAGATGATTGGAGATACGTCAGCTCTTCTTTTGTTTTATAATTAGGCCACCCTCTCTCATTGGCCTCATGCCAGTGTCTTCTGTTTGAAGTTTGACCTTGCCAGTCTGTGCAGTCTCGGGACATTCGAGGGAGTGTAAGTACACCACTATCTTAGTTCCAGGCCTAATGAAAAGCCCTTATTTGTGAGCTCTTCGTCACATGTTGTAAGACCATGAATCTGTCCATATTGAGTGTGCATTTAACCATATTTGATTCAGCTTTGGCTGGGTGCAGTTCTCCTTTTGTCCTTTAGAGACTTGCTCACTCTATCCCATATCGACCTCATGCCTTTTAATCATCCGATATTTGGCATCAGTAAATGTTTGTGTTCCTCCAAATCTTTAGAAAATAGGTCCTTGTGCATGGTCTGCTTGTGGACTCCCTTTGTGCATTTCCTTCATCTCTGGAAATAGCATCCTTGGTTCAAAGCCAATGTACTCCCATATTTCATAATGAAAACAGCTTCCGCATCATCTTTCTATGTTTAAGATTCTGGGCTTGTGTTTTTGAGGTAACTAGGTTGATTGTCTTGAGCCGTCGACCATCTTGTTCTGATGGTCGTCCTAAGCATTGAATATATACCTCTCATAAGCAAGCTTCTCTGTATTCTTTCTACCTTGCGTTTCAACGTATTTACATTTATTGACGAGGGGGTCACTTAATTCTTTGTATTCGCAAATACTGCATCATGGAATATATGTTTCTCTTACTGCTCCAGTTACATCATTATTCTTAAGTATTTTCATATCGTTTCAGCATAGGGTTACATATCTTCTTTCAGATATTCTATTGTTGTTATTAGACTTCATTTTAACGTACATCCATGCCGCACACCATTTTATTCATGGCTGCTTTTCGGAAACTCAGCAAAGGACATCCTTCTTGGTAGGTTCCCTCCACTGTTTCAATGTGAGGTTATCTTCTGAATGACTGCCTGAGTGCATATTGTTTTTCATACCGTCAATGTGGTATAGACATATCGCATAAACTTGTACATGGGTTCCCAATTGTTGCTCCTCGCCTGTTACTCCATTAGGGTGGGAGCAAGAGGGCGTTGACTAGGGAGAATGCGTCCATTTGCTCCTGTTCATCTGAATAAGACATCTGGGAATGCCATGTCCTTCTAAACTGCCCCCACCATGAATTGTGATTCTCTTCCAGCATGGGCAGAGGATGCAGTGCCTTGACGCCTTTTACGGCCTTGGCACGCGCTATACAAGTTTTAAAATAAATAAATAAATGCAAAAATATCCAACAGCATATGGCCTGTAGTTTCAGGATGGAGAATCAGGGCACTCTGAACCTTTAACCCTGAGACCTCTGACAGTCCCAGAACCCAGGTCCACTCAGGACCTCTGACCACGAGATTCTGCATTGAAGATTCTACATCATTGAACCGGAGCAGGGAACAGGATAAATGTTCCTCGGACCCTCTGGAGGCCACTGCAATATCAAAGCCCGGAGTGTAAGATTCAGCATACATAGGTACATAAAAGGATTTTTTTGTGCTGAATAATGGACATTGGAAATCAGTACCCCGCTGGATAGCATTGGCACTGATTTTCCTTTTTGTCATTGTAGATACAATCCTTTTGTTGGCCTGTTCAGGGTCAGAATTGTGGACCTTTTAGAATGGGAGACTTTGTGTATATAATACTGTAAGTTGTCTAATAAGTGACCTTTGTCGTTTTCAAGTAAATAACTCTGAATTGACATTGCCATTTATTGCATGCGATACGATTTTCCTGATACTGCATTTGATACTGTATCTGGTCAACACAGAATATCCCTTCTTGCAGAGCTTGAGCCGCGAATGCTCAACCACACAACCACAGGTGAGTAGTGAACAGATTCCTGTCTGTTCTCTGTCTCTGTAATGCCCTTTCTCCTGGATGGTGTTTGTGAAGAAGGCAGTCCATTCCATTAAGGGCTAGGGTGGATTTGGGGAAACAGGAAATCCTGCTTACTAAGGGCATCAGGCCAGTGCTGCAAGCACCCCTAGAAGTGGTAAAGGGGGCGGGGCACCAGAGTCCTCATCCACCCAGTCCGGATGGGACCACACTAATTAAGGCTGTCCCTTGCCCCGCCTTCTCTATGCTTCCTTTCATAGATGCAATGAAGTCAGGGCGTGAACTTGCAAGAAAAGTGGAAAACATGCACCACATCAATGGGGGCAAAAGGCTGGTGAGAGGAGAGAGCCAAGCACTATCACGTGCCACTGCCTAAAGGGATATTTGCTTGTGCTCTGCAGACATATTCATAGGGACACCCTGAACTGCTCTAATCACGGGAAGACTCACAGCACTGTTCCAGGCTTGGTTCACCACCCTGATCCTGGTTGTGGAGATGAGACATCCCAGCCAGCCATGTCTCAGAGTTCTGCACGATCTCAAAATGGGCAGTAGGCCTTTGCAAGGCCTGGAAAGCGGTACAGACAATACAGGTTGGACTGATAGATTCATAAGTGATACGAAGTACTCGCAGGGACTAAGACAATTCTCCATCAAATGGGTGCAACTCGAAGCATGGTTAGAAAGTCATGAGCGTTCAGCAACACAGTGAAGTGATCAGACCTAGTGTGGTATTTGCCAGGAACTAGATGAGAGAATGCACAGATGAGTCAGGAAGCAGGAGAGATCCCTGGGAGCTGAGACTGCTGGGAACTCTGAGAGGCCTAGCAAGCAAAGAGTGAAAAAGGCTGAGACTGCTGAAGGACCTGAGAACACTTAGCACTCAAAGAGACCTGAAAGAGCCAAGAGAGTTGAGGGACTGGAATACTGTGACAGGGCTATGAGTGCTGATAATGTTTTGAGGCTTGAGGGGCGAGACAGTTGAGGGAGCTGAATACACTCAAAGAACTGTGAGCACTGGACAATCTGGGAAAACTGAGAGATCTGAAAGCCTGAGGACATCTGTGGTCTGAGGCAAGGTAGGAGGGACCAGTGAGACCTTTGAGCTCATATTTAGACCAGGATGGTGTTTAAATCTATTATTAGATTGAATGTAATGCCTTTTATAAAATGATAGGAGGTCAGCATGACAGTGTATATTGAAATTGCAAAAAATATGTATTAACCAGACAAATCAAAGTGAAAACTAGATTCATCAGTCAATAATCTCTAGGAAAAACACTGTCTGTAAAGTGACCACAACTAATGAGCAAGGCATGCTGTAATACAATTCTTCCAATATTCAACTTCGATACATGGAAGTAAAGTAAAGACCGGCCTCCCTGTTTAGTCTGTATATGTATGAAGTGACGCCTGAAACCAGCCAGTTGAATCTCTTTGGCTGTAGAGGGAATTGTAAAACACACAGCTCCACTTGAAATTGGAATGCTCTTTGTCGAAGGGCATCACATACACCTTTAGAAACAGCTTGAGCTAAAGTCCCATTCTTACAACTACAGTAATTCAATTAAAATAATGTGTTTTTATTTACATTGCACTTGCTTGGAAAGATAACTTTTAATTTAATGGGGAGTTTGTCTGGAAAACCTGGCAAAATGTAATATCTTGGTTTAAGTTGACTCCTACATTAGGCATCAAAGTTAAAAAGCATTACACAGTGTGATTATCTTTTCGAAGCAAGCCCCAATGGAAGAGATATCCCTTTCTCCTTGGTCACATGGGAGGTACAAATTAGAGAATGGGTTGAGAAAGATATTAAGCTGACGTTTAGCTTTTTGTGGTGACAATAAGGATTAAAATGAATTTAAATGTATTTAAAATGTGGAACCACTTAAAGTGCTATATCTCAGCCTCTCAATATCGTATTACAAAAACAAGCATATGTGCATTATGGTAACCTTATGCTGCACTGACACATAGATTGTTGGTATTAAGTGAAATTTTGCAACTCAAATGGTAAAATCATAACTTTGCGACTGTATTTTACTGTATACAGTGGGACCTTCAAAATGTGATTGTATAAGCTGTGAGATACACAAAACATATAGCTATGAAATTGTAGAATTTTATTTTGTCTAAAATCTGCACTTCGTTCATGTCAGATGCTGTGAGTGGACATATGAGGGAATGAAACTAAAATGTAGGGCGCTACTCATGTATCCAGATGTCCTACGTAAAAGAGCTAAGAGCAAAGGAGTGGGTATGACAGCTGTAATTTTTTCCATAGAGCTGGAGACCAATCAAAATGTCTGACTTAATTGAATCAGATCTACCCACCTTGCCTCGTCGATGGAGTTTGTTGGGTATTTAAGCTAAAAAAATAGGAAGAACAGCGATATCTGGGAAAGCAGAGAAGCAAGAGAGTCTGTCTGACAGGAGTGAAAACAGATTGGATTACAACTGGACATAGCTGATGGGGAAATATCTTTAAAAGGGCTTTATCCAACTCATCTGAAAACTGAAGCCTTTCCCACAGAGGGAGCAGATAACTCGAGAGGGAGTTTGGAGCGAGTGCTCAGACTTAAGGGTTAGCTTATCTGACAGAGCTGCCTTAGTTCAGTCAGTGCCCTCACATGTCCTGGGTCTTTGAAAGTCAGACGAAAGGTGATTGTTTACATCCCAGGATTATTTCAACACATTACATGTGTATTCATTCGAAGCCAAACAGGATTTTAAAGTATTTCTGGAGCCCTATTTAAAAGTTATAGCACTGAAAAAGGGAATACAGTGCAACATGTATGTGCTTTGTGGTTTATAATTAAAACTGAAACCTTGGGTAGCATCATCGCATTAGGACTTTCTCCCGCAGTTTGGGATATCTGAAGCTTTATCATCTCTAAATGAATGTGGAATAACACGTCCTATGATTAGTGCCACCATAATCAGTGATGCAATTGAACTCTATTCCATAATGAATACATTAAATGGAAGTATTTTGATGATGAACCTGATTCCCTAAGAAATAGTTAGTGAATTAGGCACCACTATCCCTGCATTCCCGAAGCAACAGGAATCCAGACAACCTCAAGCCTTTACAGTTATTTTCAACAAATTCAACATCTTAGAAGGTGCAGTCAAGTCGTGTCAACGCTCATGCTAGTAACCAATAGAAGTGATTAAAGTTTCCAAGGGACATCTGGACGCTGGACTAATCTCTGAGGTTGTAGGATGATGATAGGGTTGAAAAATATAAAACTCACCATCATTGCAGGTCT
Source organism: Ambystoma mexicanum (assembly GCF_040938575.1). Classification (NCBI taxonomy): domain Eukaryota; kingdom Metazoa; phylum Chordata; class Amphibia; order Caudata; family Ambystomatidae; genus Ambystoma; species Ambystoma mexicanum. The sequence goes on along the minus strand of NC_090926.1, from coordinate 1,153,682,493 downwards.
GGTTCATTCATTAAAGCCAATTATTACATGAAGGAAATGAGTCTGAGGAAAACTGTTCATCACACTTGTATCCAAAGGGCTGTCAGCAACCTTCTCTGAAAATGAGAGCATGGGCAGTGAAATCAACCCTGTTTGACACCATTAGAATAGCAGTGGTAGAATCGCTCCTTATGCCGGAAAGAAGGTGTACTGTCTCCTGATGCATAGCACCTTAATTAACCCAGGATGCTCTGCTTAATGACCACTTTATTTACATGATGGGAAGCCTCCGAAGATAAGGGAGGACCTTTTCCTGACTCCGTCTTGCTCACTCAAGACACATTGAAGAGCGAAGAAGTCATTTGCAAGAGGTGTCCACAAACGGTGAACATTACAATGACATACAAATACGGCTTCGCTGATCTAGAGGACAGAAAATGTTTGAGGAACGGTGGAGGAATCCAAAGGCGAAGACCTGGCATCACATGTACCAGTGGAAGAGATGTGATGCATCTACATCCCATTAATGGCCATTTATACAGGAAACACAGATAAATTACAGGAGGCGGGTGTGTGCAATGATCCGCCAGTATTTGAATTGTTGGCATTGATCTTAATGTGCAAATAATTAAATTCCTCTATCTACTGCCTGACCTCGGGTTCAATGTCATATCCTATGCCAGTGCCCCCGGGAATCCAGATGAGAGCTGCAGATCTGAACTTAACATTACCCTGGCAATCCCTATTTCAAAGCTGATCCAGAGACCAAGAAGGCACCTTTCAGCCCAATATGCCCTGCTTGTCGTGGTGCAAAGTAATATAAATGGTAGACTGGTGGTGACAAACCAGAACCAACACCACCTTAGCAAAGGTCATGCTGATGTTTGCAAGTAAAAGAAAGAAGGTCTTCTGATTGGCTTGCACCTTTTGAATGAGTCACATATCTAGCAGAAGCCCCAACCATGTGTGATTACCAAGGGGTATCGGAGCAGTACATCATGAACCATCCCCTATAAAGGGGGTGAGGGCTGCTGAAACAATCTCTTTGTGGCCCCTGACCTTCCCTCTGAAGTTTGAGTGTTATGCAAATATAACTTCCCTTTTCCCAGTAGAGCCAATGTGGAGGAGGGGCATGATGAGGACAGCAGGAATTCAGTGAAACCTCCTGTTTTTCCCAGGGCATATTTCTTCATGGTGGCTACCTCTGCACCCCCACCTGAACCCTGCATAGCCGCAAATGATAAGCTTCAATTGCAAGCCATAGGGCAGGTACACAGTACTTTAAAGGCAGGATAGTGATCTATTGCATCCCTGCTCCTGAATCAATTCTACACCCTCTGAGTACCGGGAAGAGACCTGCTAGTCATTCTCTGGCTGTCTGGCAGGTTTCATCACTAGCAGTTCCAAAGTCTTGTCCATCAACAGCAGACTTGTCATCTTTTCTTCACAGTCTCATCCAGTCCTTTCAATCCTTGTACTCTCATTTCCTCGAGCTGGAATGAGTGATTGACAGGGCTAGCTCATGACTGAGCGGTGCTGCCACATTCCAGGGCTGATCCCTCATATTATGGGTGGGGGGGAGCATTATTATAATTATAATTGTTCTTTTATAACACACTTAATACCAGAGATTGGTTTCTAAGCATGGGATCGGGAGTCAAACCTGTGTTTTGCTGCGTTGTCTTGTTTCCAAGGCAGATGTGTTGCCCCTGAGCTATCCCCCTCACCAATAAAATCCATAAATTGTCATATAGGATTGTGTAGCTTGTAAAATCGTTGTAAAAGAGCTCAGTACGTTGAGTGCCCGGCGAGTGAATTACAAGTCACAGAATGGAATTCCCCAGAGCCAGCCCCACCTTACATCCTTTCAAGATCGAAAAACTGTGTAGGAATGACCTGGGTAATTATTCCAGTGCCAAGCCAAATTCCATAAAATGGTTATAGAAAGGTTCCTTTTTTAATTACCACCAGGACATTTACCTGGTATAATGCCATGGAAGCTCTCTCAAGGAAATGTCCATAGATTCCGCTCCCCTGCCTTACCCGCTCCTTGCCGGACAGTGGCAGCCAGGGTTGCAAAAGTATGGTTGCTCTGGAAGGTGTAGTGCCAATGAAGTTTGCTTCCGCTGACTGAGCTACTAGGTCATTTTAAAGGTTCTTTTTTGGATCCATGTGAATGTAGTTTAATGTAGCCATTGTTCCCGGTGACTCACTGCTCCATCTGTTCTCTGTATCGGTCACTTCACCGCCCACAGTGCTCAGGGGAAAGTTGTCTTCACCACATGTCTCATGCTGAGCATCCAATGCCCAATGCCATCGTCAGGTATCATCAAGTCCACCCCCTCCAGGCTAGAGCGTGATGCTTCTTTCTGAGTCCACCTATGTGGGGTGATATCATGGAGCTTGCCCTGGAGTCACGCCTGCAGCAGAATGATTCAAGGCATCCAGAGAGGATGTCAGCTGGTGTGCAGTAATTTGGATTTCACTGTTTAAGACAGCCTAAAGTAGCACATATCTGTGGTTTCTGCGGCAGAGGCATTCCTCAGTGAAGGCACCCGCCCCTCATCCACTGAGAAAACTATGCAGACTTTTCGAATATAGACATTTTTATCTTGCTTCATAAACACCCAAGAATTTCCCATGCAGTTTAAATTGTGATTAAAAAGCAATTTCTTACCGCTGACCTCTTTTTATAAAATATCCCACCTCTGCCACCAATCTTTATTTAATGACCTTTAAAGACATATCAGTCAAACCTAATATGCTTAAAGTAGGAAACCACAGGTTCACTTACTGCATAAAGAGATACTTCTTACATTGCCATACAATTAAAAGGGAAAATATAAAGGAAAACACATCTAAACAGATTTAAAACATATTTTTTCCTTAATAGTAGTTATAAGAATTTGCAGCCATATAGAAGAATAAATGAATTAGGATCTTGCAGAAAGAACGGTGTCAGGGCAGGCTGCTTAATGTGTGTTAATATTCTGCCACACATGGCTTCACAAATTGACTGAAAACCAGTAAATATTATGCAGTACCGTTAGGCCAGCCCCTGTCAGTCATTCACAAAAAAACAACCGGGTGCCTTTGAAAAATAGAGCACTTGCATTTTTTGCCCTTGGGTTGCAATACCCACTTAGGAGTAAGCATTACAAAGTTGTGATCTGGGCATTGGAAGCGCACTAAGTGTGCTGGATTCAACAGGCAGGAGCCACTATTTTATAGATGCTTCTACTGACCAGAGGGATTGCACCTGCGAGTACATTCCAAGGAGCATTTTAAGCATCTGAGAAAATCTGGAGACAATAAATGTGACTTCATCCCACACAAAAAGCCCTAGCCAAGGACACAAACAACCAAGCAAAGTCACCAACAAGGAGAGGGTGCTGCAAGAAACTGCCCCGTTTCGGGGAGAAGATACTTGAGGGGGCAATCCTGGAAGCCAGAATGGCACCTTTTGTTAGAGTGGGCGAAGTGCAAGGTATTTTTCATAAAAAGCGGGGAGGTGCAATCAATGCACGATACAAATATCCAATTGTATATGCTAATTACCACACAAAGAGTAGCGGGACATTCTTCCATAAAACAGGAACCCATGTGAAGACGCATGCACTGGTCCAATGAAGCCATTGGGATTATAGTGAACCGGCAATGTTAATCACAGAAAGAAATGTCAAAACAGGAAAATAAGACCAAGTCTCTGGCATGGATCAGAGGTCTCACCGGATGACAAGTAAAGTCATTTCATACAAACATAATAGGCTTCATTTAGGAAACCAGAGGCATACTCTGGCCCCAGTTCTCTGGTATGGGACCGGTGTCCCAACAGAGTGACAGGTCCACAGGCTGGGCTCACTCTGGGCTTCCGAAAGTGAGGCAGCCCTGCTGCTGTTCCTGCCAGTAGTTCTTTCCATGATGAGAAGACTCACACCATCCCCAACCCATCAGCGTCCAGTGAATATTCATTGGGCAGGTGCAGTGCCCTTTGTTGGTACCCTTCCGCTGTTTGGGGAGATTTCTCGCAGTCAGCTCCTGGACCTTGTTGGTGTAGTACCCTGCACATGTTAACAGCTCTTTCACTACCCCTTCTAGGCACTGGGTTGGAAGCAGTATTGCAGGTGCCGCCGGCTGGTGATTAATTCCTTTTAGCTCAAGGTCTGAGTTCCCACAGCACTGCAAGCCGGGTCCTAGACAATCCATTTTCAGCCCGCTGTGGGAGGGGAAGGTTTTGTAGGAGTCAGCCGTTCCCCCATGGGGTAAGCAGCTCCAAGCAAGCAAGCAGACAGCCCTTCCCCCCTGCTTGCAGAATCAGGGCCAGGGTCAAGAATCTCACCTGGCGTGATGTCACTGACCCTCCTAATAGCAGAATCAGGTTCAGAAATCTCACCTGGTGTGATGTCGCTGACCCTCCTACTTGCAGACTCAGGTTCAGAAATCTCACCTGGTGTGATGTCGCTGACCCTCCTACTTGCAGAATCAGGTTCAGAAATCTCACCTGGTGTGATGTCGCTGACCCTCCTACTTGCAGAATCAGGTTCAGGAATCTCACCTGGTGTGATGACACTGACACTCCTACTAGCAGAATCAAGTTCAGGTTCAGGAATCTCACCTGGTGTGATGCCACTGACTCTCCTACTTGCAGAATCAGGTTCAGGAATCTCACCTGGTGTGATGCCACTGACTCTCCTACTTGCAGAATCAGGTTCCGGAATCTCACCTGAAGTGATGTCTCTGACTCTCCTACTTGCAGAACCATGTTCAGGTTCAGGAATCTCACCTGGCGTGATGTTGCTGACTCTCCTACTTGCAGAATCAAGTACAGGTATCTCCCCTGGTGTGATGACACTGACCCTCCTACTTGCAGAATCAGGTTCAGGAATCTCACCTGGTGTGATGTCTCTGACTCTCCTACTAGCAGAATTAGGTTCAGGTATCTCACCTGGTGTGATGTCACTGACTCTCCTAATTGCAGAATCAGGTTCAGGTTCAGGAATCTCACCTGTCGTGATGTCACTGACTCTCCTACTTGCAGAATCAGGTTCAGGTTCAGAAATCTCACCTGGTGTGATGTCGCTGACCCTCCTACTTGCAGAATCAGGTCCAGAAATCTCACCTGGCGTGATGTCGCTGACTCTCCTACTTGCAGAACCAGGTTCAGGAATCTCACCTGGCGTGATGTCGCTGACTCTCCTACTTGCAGAATCAGGTTCATGTTCAAGAATGTCACCTGGCGTGATGTTTCTGACTCTCCTACTTGCAGAATCAGGCTTGGGTTCAAGAATCTCACCTGGCGTGACGTTGCTGACTCTCCTACTTGCAGAACCAGGTTCAGGAATCTCACCTGGCGTGATGACACTGACCCTCCTACTAGCAGAATCAAGTTCAGGTTCAGGAATCTCAACTGGCGTGATGTCACTGACTCGCCTACTTGCAGAACCAGGTTCAGGAATCTCACCTGGCGTGATGACACTGACCCTCCTACTAGCAGAATCAAGTTCAGGTTCAGGAATCTCAACTGGCGTGATGTCACTGACTCTCCTACTTGCAGAACCAGGTTCAGAAATCTCACCTGGTGTGATGTCGCTGACTCTCCTACTTGCAGAATCAGGTTCAAGAATCTCACCTGGCGTGATGTCACTGACTCTCCTACTTGCAGAACCAGGTTCAGGTTCAAGAATCTCACCTGGCGTGATGTTTCTGACTCTCCTACTTGCAGAATCGGGCTTCAGTTCAAGAATCTCACCTGGCGTGATGTTGCTGACTCTCCTACTTGCAGAATCAGGTTCAGGTATCTCACCTGGTGTGATGACACTGACCCTCCTACTAGCAGAATCAAGTTCTGGTTCAGGAATCTCACCTGGTGTGATATCACTGACTCTCCTACTTGCAGAATCAGGTTCAGGAATCTCACCTGGTGTGATGTCTCTGACTCTCCTACTTGCAGAACCAGGTTCAGGTTCAGGAATCTCACCTGGCGTGATGTCACTGACTCTCCTACTTGCAGAATCAGGTACAGGTATCTCACCTGGTGTGATGACACTGACACTCCTACTAGCAGAATCAAGTTCAGGTTCAGGAATCTCACCTGGTGTGATGCCACTGACTCTCCTACTTGCAGAATCAGGTTCAGGAATCTCACCTGGCGTGATGTCGCTGACTCTCCTACTTGCAGAATCAAGTACAGGTATCTCCCCTGGTGTGATGACACTGACCCTCCTACTTGCAGAATCAGGTTCAGGAATCTCACCTGGTGTGATGTCTCTGACTCTCCTACTAGCAGAATTAGGTTCAGGTATCTCACCTGGTGTGATGTCACTGACTCTCCTAATTGCAGAATCAGGTTCAGGTTCAGGAATCTCACCTGTCGTGATGTCACTGACTCTCCTACTTGCAGAATCAGGTTCAGGTTCAGAAATCTCACCTGGTGTGATGTCGCTGACCCTCCTACTTGCAGAATCAGGTCCAGAAATCTCACCTGGCGTGATGTCGCTGACTCTCCTACTTGCAGAACCAGGTTCAGGAATCTCACCTGGCGTGATGTCGCTGACTCTCCTACTTGCAGAATCAGGTTCATGTTCAAGAATGTCACCTGGCGTGATGTTTCTGACTCTCCTACTTGCAGAATCAGGCTTGGGTTCAAGAATCTCACCTGGCGGGACGTTGCTGACTCTCCTACTTGCAGAACCAGGTTCAGGAATCTCACCTGGCGTGATGACACTGACCCTCCTACTAGCAGAATCAAGTTCAGGTTCAGGAATCTCAACTGGCGTGATGTCACTGACTCGCCTACTTGCAGAACCAGGTTCAGGAATCTCACCTGGCGTGATGACACTGACCCTCCTACTAGCAGAATCAAGTTCAGGTTCAGGAATCTCCTACTTGCAGAACCAGGTTCAGGAATCTCACCTGGCGTGATGACACTGACCCTCCTACTAGCAGAATCAAGTTCAGGTTCAGGAATCTCAACTGGCGTGATGTCACTGACTCTCCTACTTGCAGAACCAGGTTCAGAAATCTCACCTGGTGTGATGTCGCTGACTCTCCTACTTGCAGAATCAGGTTCAAGAATCTCACCTGGCGTGATGTCACTGACTCTCCTACTTGCAGAACCAGGTTCAGGTTCAAGAATCTCACCTGGCGTGATGTTTCTGACTCTCCTACTTGCAGAATCAGGTACAGGTATCTCACCTGGCGTGATGTTTCTGACTCTCCTACTTGCAGAATTGGGCTTGAGTTCAAGAATCTCACCTGGCGTGATGTTGCTGACTCTCCTAGCAGAATCAGGTTCAGGAATCTCACCTGGCGTTATGTCACTGATTCGCCTACTTCCCAAATCAGGTTCAGGTTCAGGAATCTCACCTGGCGTGATGTCACTGATTCGCCTACTTCCCAAATCAGGTTCAGGTTCAGGAATCTCACCTGGCGTGATGTCACTGACTCTCCTACTTGTAATCCTCTCGGGCAGGGACAGTAATCAGTTCTAGCCCATCCCTAGATCTGTGTCCACCCACGGTCATGTACTGTTGGGGACGTCAACGGGATGGTAGGACTCTCCCTTTGTCGGTACCTGGGGATCGAAGCCCCGATCACGACTCACAGCTCCATCTCATGGGGAGATAATTCTTGTTATCTTGGGCATAGCACAGAATGTCCAATGAGCAAGAAGCATGCTGTCAACTCCCGGCTATAGCTCTCTCTGGCGTCCATTGAAAAGCTGTGTCAGGCATGGCCCATTAAGACTATTTCATATTCCCACCACCCAAGTCCATGCTACTATTTACACACTATAAGAAAGAATATAAGGCCTCATTACGAGGATGTCTGTGTGGTCAAAATTGGCGGTAAAATCATTGGGTTTTCATTACCGCCACTTTACTGCCTCAGGTGGCCGGCCTCCGTAGCTAAATCGTGGGCCCCTGCCTGCCGTCCAAAGTGGCTGCAGACTGCGCCGCGCCTCTGGGGCCCCGGAGGAAGGCAGCTCTGCGCAGACCGCCTAATTATTTTCTAGCGCCCTCTCATTATACTTTCTTATCACTTAATTATGTCATGTTCAATCTCCGGAAGCCACGTGCCAGGATTAAGGCCGTCCTGAGCGGCGAGGGAGCGAGCAGGTTGCCGCGGCAGCTTTCCCGTCCCCTCGTTGGCTCAGCCTCTTCAACACCCCTGACCCCCACATCTCTCCCTCCGCTTCATGCCTGGAATGCAGACGCGCATCTCCCTCTGAGATCCCCTCCTCTCATCTCACTCTGCTTCTTCAGGACGGTAGCATGGGGGGGGGGGGTGAGCAAATGTGGAAGCCGCAGGTTGTACCGCGGCTGCCACACCTAAAGCAAAAATACTGACCCTGGACCTCAGTACGGGTAAGGCGGTATCCCTGTCGGTGCGACCTGCGAGTTGCTGCCGGATCCCTAAAAATGACTACCGCTTGATTTCCCAGTGCCACCAGGCTTTTCCAAGTCCAGCGGCCGGAAAGTCAGGTTTTGGTAATTTCGGTAATCTCCATTCCCATAAAGTCTATGCGAGTGAGGACACAGAAGCACCATCGCCGTTGGTAACCGTGCCGGTGCTTCCATGACGGCTTTGCCTGCCGTGAATGCTGTGCCCGGCAGGGTCAGACCTGTCTGGCACAGCGGCTCCTGTAGGCAAACACGTAGTTTGTCGGTCCGGAATTAAGGGTGCCAGTGAGTTTACCGGCACCCTTATCTCCGGACCGAAAAACTTGTAATGAAACCGCCTGTCATAATTTGTGCCTACCTCTGCGCTTGCTCCTAGCAGGCGCAGAGGGGATGACCGCTATGGACCAAATTCTCAAAACTTGTTTTGGTGCGAGTGACTCATCACTTGAGCCAAAAAAAGCAGCAGCTCAATTCCCAAAAGGCGTCCGAATGAACGCGTCTCAGGTGCACTCATTCAGATGCACTTCCCCTGTTTGCACATTTGCGCTCATCAGGGGAGATTTTGCACATTTAAGAGTGCAGTCCAATTTCACAAACAAGATGCGCTTCTAAATGCGCAGAAAAGGGAGTCACCTCCTGGCCTGTTGTGGACCCTGTCATGATTTTTTTTTAAGTGTGACAGCCGCGGTTTAATTTGCGGCCCTTACACCTGCATTTCTATCCCCCAAACAGAGTTAGAAAGGCTTCCATTTTTTTCGAGCGTTGGGGTCCTCTCTGTGGACAGTGTTCCCAGTAATCACGTGGTTGCTGGGAGCCTGTTATACATTACCAATGCATTGAAGGGGGCGGGCCATGGCATCTCCGTGCTACTGTCCAGCCCCTACTGAAATGTACAGGCAGAGTATAAGGTAATCTGGGCATTTCTAAAAGTAGCGCAAATGAAACCAGCGCATTCTCCGCGCTCTTTTCATTTGGGCTCGTTTTTGTGAATCTTGCCCCCTTTCTGCAAATTTGGGATGTGATTTTAAATGTACCAAATGCCTCCTGAGATGCACACGTGTGCAAAGGGGGGAAAAGTGGCATTGGAATGAGTGCATCAACGATGCCCTGTGAGAATGGGCCTGTTCGTTTTTGGGGCGAAATCTATGACGCGTTGGCGCAGCTGATCACTTGGGCCCCAAATAGTTTTGAGAATCTGGGCCTCCGCGCCTAATTCTAAAAGGGATTTTCATAAACGAAGGTATCGCTTGTGAAAAATACTGCAAACTGCACGCACGCGGATTGCGTGCGATTCGCAGAACGATAGAGGCGGCGCAGTGTGCATGCTGAGGGTCGGCATAGATTTGCGGCGTCCTGTTGACATGCAGATATGCAACTTAATGGGCAAGATGGCGGGTACCCGAAATAACATCAACTCTGCATATGCCAAATGGGTGTGTCTGGAGGAAAGGCAATGGCAGTGCAAAGGGGACGCCCCCTTACTATATTTGGAGAGGGGAGTATTGCCCGCTCAGGCTAATGGAGGGTGGGGTGGGGGGGTGCAGTGCCAATTTAAAGGTGAGCCTGCTGAGCCAACCACCCCAAAATGGTTACCTGCGCAGGTGCAATTACTTAGCATCCCTCATCATTCGTTTGGACGCTCATTTGCTATCTGCACATCTTCTTTTCAAAGCCAACCCCCCCACTTCCTACAATTAGGGTGCTAAATATTTACCTGCATTCAGGGAAACCACAACTCAATTTCCATGACGACTGCGTATTTGACACGTAAAACGCAGATGTGTTCGGTTGAACTGTAGATTTAACCTCATCATGCATAGCAGTACAATGCATTAATCACCGGAAGCAAGGGCTTTAAAGCCGGAATTTGTGCTAAGTAGCTTTTCGCCTGTATGAGTAGAACGATCATTTACAGTGGTCTTAACATGTACAGTAATCTGTTCACGCAGTCCTGGCTTTTGTGCTATCACTTAGCATTCTGGTACTTGTAGTATAACATTTACAAAGGGAAAGGGCACTCCCCATACATGACAGGCATTCAAAATGACACGAAGTAAAAGTCAGGAAATGCAGAATTGCTCCTTCGGGTTATGTGTATTTGTTTTACTTGGATGTGCCATAAGTGTAAACATACTGTACCACTTATCAAGTCAATTAACAGGCCACCACCATTTACTGAAAAGAGCGGGCGCTGCGTTTCTTACTTCACATCCTCTGACATCACTTCCTGTGGCGTTAGAGAGTCTGTACGCTAGGTACTTTCTCCACACATCTTTTAGGCCTTAGGATCTGGGGCCATCACAATCAAAGCAGGTGAAACGCCCAGATTCACAAACACATACCTGGGCAATATCTCCTGTAGCAATTTGTCCTTTGGGTTTACAGCACAAAAAACACCCAGACTCGCTTGTAGTGGAAAAGGTCACTTTAATGTGACAAGCCACAGCTCACAAATAAATGCTAATCTGGCTCCCTGTCCTTACAGACTAACATATCTGTTTTTAACAAATTGCCAAACAAATGTAATAATTAAACACTTTCCATTCCCCCAACAATTAAATAATTAAAGCAATTCCAATTCATCCCTTCCAATCCTTTGCTGCCTACGTCTCCTTAACATCTTCTCAAACCTTCCTTCCCGCTTTCTCCCATCTTCTCCCCTGGGCCATGCTCCTCCATCTCCAATACCTGTTCCCCCTCTTTATATACCCGAGGTAGCCCGTTCATGCAAACGGCCCCGCCCCCCTCCTTTCCTGTGCTAGTACCTCATTGTGCTTCACCCTTCCTCCAAAGGGCCATTCCTCCGGCAACAAACTACTTCATACCCCTGAGTCTCCCCTTTACACCAAACACCTCCTTCCTATGACCTGCAGCCAGGCTGACCCGTCACGTCAGCAGCAAAGAACTTTACATCATAATTCCCCAACCAATGCCCCGGCCTGTCACACGAAAACTACAAGCCCCCCCTGCCTTTTAACCTCACACAACAAAGACCCTGCCCTCTGATGTAGGAAGAAAACAGACATTTCTTATAAAATCTCCTCACCCAAATATTTATGCCCTCAGAAAAACCTGTAAAAAAGAGTTGGGCGGGCGGTCACAAATGTTCGTCCTCAACCGTTGCCTGCTCCCAAGTCTTCCCTGCCCCCTTTTATAGCCGTAGCGGCGCACTATGCGCAGGCCAGCTCGCTGGCCTGTGCAGTGCCCAAAACCACCCCAGGGGGAATCGCTTTGCGTTCCTCCCCGGGGTCCCCCTTTGGGCTTACTGCACAAAAACACCCAGACTCGATTGTAATGGAAAAGGTTGCTTTAATGTGACAGGCCACAGCTCCCACAAAAACGCTAACCTGGCTCCCTGGCCTTACAGACTAACATATCTGTTCTTAACAAATTACCAAATAAATGTAATAATTAAACACTTTCCATTGCCCCAACAATTGAATAATGAAAGCAGTTTCAATTCCTCCCTTCCTATCCCTTGCTCCCTATCATCTCCTTAACATCTTCACAAAGCTTCCTTCCCGCTTTCTCCCATCTTCTGCCCGGTGCCATGTCCCTCCATATCCAATACCTGTTCCCCCTCTTTGTACCCCCGGGGTAGCCCGTTCATGCAAACAGCACCACCCCCTCCTTACCTGCGCTAGTTCCCCATTGTGCCTCCCCCCTCCTCCAAAGGGCCATGCCCGCGGCACCAGAAAAACCCTCCCCTGAGGTGTTTTTTCTGCCCCAACGCCCCGACGTTTCCTTCTACGACCAACTTTTTATCATTTCCTGCACCTGCAATGTTATATCCAGCAGGGAGTAACTATTCCCAAATTACGACAGGTGAACTCCATCCTCCCGGAAAACCGAAATATCCTCATACACTATCTCTCTGTGCTCCAGTACCTGCACCACCGCCACATTACAAAATGTTCCCATCTCCCTATTCATTTTCTTCCTGGTTCTCTCTACTGCCCCCTCATTCACCGCTCCCCTCCAAACTCTTCTCGGCAACAACTTTGTCCAGACCAAACTTACCTTGGGCCATATCTGCCGTATCCATGCCAAATCCCCTTTCCTTTTCCTCAACAAAGCCACACCTGTGTCTCGTATCAAATCATTCTCCCGCGCAGGTATTATTATCCCTTCCGGTATCTCATAACTCTCCTTCAAACCCGCCAACATGGGCAGCAGTTGGTCCCACCGAAGCCTTCCTAAACCCGACCATCTCACTAATGCCACATTGTAACTGCAACCCAATTGAGTACCTGTGATGCTGGAAATGCGTTGGAGGGACAGTGCCTACCTGTCCTTGTCCTGTAGTCCTTTTTCATTTGTGTTCTGTATTTTTTTCTGCCCAGGAGTCCATGTGGGACACAGCTCTTCCTGTGTTTGGTTTGGTGTACAGACCCATGGGATGCCCTTATGGCACCCATGGGTGGGGGTACCACCTTGTGCCCCTAGTGTATGTTTATGGGCACCTGTGCGTGGCCCACAGAGCAGGGTATGGGCTGCTGGCAGATCCATGCTGAATTTGACAGGTGCTCTGAGTATCCTCCATTTTGGGATACCCAGGCCCTGCCATTGGAATCAGTTGATTCCTGATAAGAAACAAGGTGGCCCCTGTGGCCTCTTGCTTTCTATTGCCTGTTTCCTTGTTTTCCCAAAGTCCCGGGATGCCCTGACTCTGTCCCTTTCCCCTGACTGGCTGTTAGGAGGAAATTCCATATATGGTGTTGTTGTGAAGTCCAACTGTTAATGTTATGTTAATGTTAAAGGATATTTGTTCTACACACTATCACCACCGGAGTGGTCCCCTGGCGCTCTGGCGGCTCTGAAAACGGAGAAGGGGGGGTTAGTTAGTGGGAATAAGCTGGAAAAGTGCAAGAGAGCAGTGATGTGCTGTTGGCAGCCTCAGCCCGGTGGATCATTGGCTGGGCTTGGGGTGTTTTATGGTCTGGAGTCATCGTGTGCTGTTGTGCAAGTCTATGTGTGGTTTGTTTTGTTGTTGCAATGTAGTGAAGTTTGTGCGGATTGCTGTATTTAGGCTTGTGGTTGTGTTTGTTAGAGTTTGAGAGGTGCATGCGGAGGGCTGAAGTTGTTAGTGCATTATTTAGTTGGCATTGTTGTCCTTGCAATTGCCAAGGTGTGATGCCCGCTATCATTCGCTATTCCATCCAGGTGTGGAATATGTCATCCCTCACAGTTTCATTCAAGTGTAGCATATGCTAACATTCACAACCCCGTCTAGAAGTGACGGAAGCTAGAATTAAGGATGACATCTAAGTGTGGCACATGCTAACATTCACAATCCTGTCTAGATGCGACAGAGGCTAAGGTTAAGGATGACATCTAAGTGTGGCACATGCTAACATTCACATTTCTATCTAGAAGTGACGGAAACTAAAGTTAGGATGACATCTAAGTGTGGCACATGCTAACATTCATATTTCTATCTAGAAGTGATGAGGGTTAAAGTTAAGGATGACATCTAAGTGTGGCACATGCTAACATTCACATTTCTATCAAAATGCGATGAGGACTAAAGTTAAGGATGACATCTAAGTTCGGCACATGCTAACATTCATAATCAAACTTGATGCAATGAGGGCTAAAGTTAAGGATGACATCTAAGTGTGGCACATGCTAACATTCACATTTCTATCTAGAAGTGACGGAAACTAAAGTTAGGATGACATCTAAGCGTGGCACATGCTAACATTCATATTTCTATCTAGATGTGATGAGGGTTAAAGTTAAGGATGACATCTAAGTGTGGCACATGCTAATATTCACATTTCTATCTAGAAGTGACAGAAGCTAAAGTTTTGATGACATCTAAGTGTGGCACATGCTAACATTCATATTCTATCTAGATGCTATGAGGGCTGAAGATAAGGATGACATCTAAGTGTGGCACATGCTAACATTCACATTTCTATCTAGAAGTGACGGAAACTAAAGTTAGGATGACATCTAAGTGTGGCACATGCTAACATTCACATTTCTATCTAGAAGTGACGGAAACTAAAGTTAGGATGACATCTAAGTGTGGCACATGCTAATATTCACATTTCTATCTAGAAGTGACAGAAGCTAAAGTTTTGATGACATCTAAGTGTGGCACATGCTAACATTCATATTTCTATCTAGATGTGATGAGGGCTAAGGTTAAGGATGACATCTAAGTGTGGCACATGCTAACATTCATATTTCTATCAAAATGCGATGAGGACTAAAGTTAAGGATGACATCTAAGTTCAGCACATGCTAACATTCATAATCAAACTTGATGCAATGAGGGCTAAAGTTAAGGATGACATCTAAGTGTGGCACATGCTAACATTCACATTTCTATCTAGAAGTGACAGAAGCTAAAGTTAGGATGACATCTAAGTGTGGCACATGCTAACATTCATATTCTATCTAGATGCTATGAGGGCTGAAGATAAGGATGACATCTAAGTTCGGCACATGCTAACATTCATAATCAAACTTGATGCAATGAGGGCTAAAGTTAAGGATGACATCTAAGTGTGGCACATGCTAATATTCACATTTCTATCTAGAAGTGACAGAAGCTAAAGTTTTGATGACATCTAAGTGTGGCACATGCTAACATTCATATTTCTATCAAAATGCGATGAGGACTAAAGTTAAGGATGACATCTAAGTTCAGCACATGCTAATATTCACATTTCTATCTAGAAGTGACAGAAGCTAAAGTTAAGGATGACATCTAAGTGTGGCACATGCTAACATTCACATTTCTATCTAGAAGTGACAGAAGCTAAAGTTAGGATGACATCTAAGTGTGGCACATGCTAACATTCATATTCTATCTAGATGCTATGAGGGCTGAAGATAAGGATGACATCTAAGTTCGGCACATGCTAACATTCATAATCAAACTTGATGCAATGAGGGCTAAAGTTAAGGATGACATCTAAGTGTGGCACATGCTAACATTCATATTTCTATCTAGATGTGATGAGGGCTAAGGTTAAGGATGACATCTAAGTGTGGCACATGCTAACATTCATATTTCTATCAAAATGCGATGAGGACTAAAGTTAAGGATGACATCTAAGTTCAGCACATGCTAACATTCATAATCAAACTTGATGCAATGAGGGCTAAAGTTAAGGATGACATCTAAGTGTGGCACATGCTAACATTCACATTTCTATCTAGAAGTGACAGAAGCTAAAGTTAGGATGACATCTAAGTGTGGCACATGCTAACATTCATATTCTATCTAGATGCTATGAGGGCTGAAGATAAGGATGACATCTAAGTTCGGCACATGCTAACATTCATAATCAAACTTGATGCAATGAGGGCTAAAGTTAAGGATGACATCTAAGTGTGGCACATGCTAATATTCACATTTCTATCTAGAAGTGACAGAAGCTAAAGTTTTGATGACATCTAAGTGTGGCACATGCTAACATTCATATTTCTATCAAAATGCGATGAGGACTAAAGTTAAGGATGACATCTAAGTTCAGCACATGCTAATATTCACATTTCTATCTAGAAGTGACAGAAGCTAAAGTTAAGGATGACATCTAAGTGTGGCACATGCTAACATTCACATTTCTATCTAGAAGTGACAGAAGCTAAAGTTAGGATGACATCTAAGTGTGGCACATGCTAACATTCATATTCTATCTAGATGCTATGAGGGCTGAAGATAAGGATGACATCTAAGTTCGGCACATGCTAACATTCATAATCAAACTTGATGCAATGAGGGCTAAAGTTAAGGATGACATCTAAGTGTGGCACATGCTAACATTCACATTTCTATCTAGAAGGGACGGAAGCTAAAGTTAGGACGACATCTAAGGGTGGTACATGCTAACATTCATATTCCATCTAGATGCCACGCAGGCTAAAGTTAGAGATGACATCTAAGCATGGCACAAGCTAACATTCATATTTCTATTTAGATGTGACGCATGTTTAAGTTAAGGACGACATCTAAGTTTGGCACATGCTAACATTGTTACAGTAGTCTAAAAGTGATGCAGGCTAATCTTGATCATTCTCCATAGGTGTGGCTAGTATGTTAGTGTGTTATGGAATGCAACCTTTACAGTTCACCCAAGAGTGGATTTGGATTGGTGGTCACAAATCTCTCCAAGTATGCATTGTGTAAGTCTATGGCAGTCTACATTATGGAAGGTAAGGTAGAGTGGTGAGGGCTTTCTGGTGTAGAGTAATGGCTCTATACCCCACCCATGCCACACTTACAGTTTTGTTGGCGTCTGTTGGCTTCCTTTGCGAACACCCGGAGTCACATCTCGGAGCTGCCAGTGCAGGAGCTGCCCATTTCCTTGGGGCCCTTAGCCGCAAGGCAGCCTGGCAGAAGACTGGAAGGCAGGGAACTCAGGGAGCGAGGGAGTCTTGGGCCACAAGGGGGCACGAGCCTGGCCACAAGGTGGCAAGCATGGGGCATAGGGGCCCTGCAGCTCACCTGGGGTCGCTGTGCTGGTAATGGCGTTCTCCCAGGTGCAGCTGCAGGCCCTCGCTCAGTACAAGGCCCAAGAGGCCAATCACAGGGGGAGGGAGGTCTGGGAGGTGGGCGGGGGGAGAGGAAGAGGGAAGCTGGGGAACACAGGGTCCAAGGGGGTCTGGGGCCGTAAGGGGGCACGAGCCTGACCACAAGGTGGCAAGCATGGGGCAAAGGTGACTGCAGCTCACCTGGGGTCGCCGTGCTGGTAATGGCATTCTCCTAGGTGCAGCTGCAGGCCCTCGCTCAGTACAAGGCCCGAGAGGCCAATCACAGGGGGAGGGAGGTCCGGGAGGCGGGCGGAGGAAGGGGAAGAGGGAAGCCGGGGAACACAGGGAGCGAGGGGGTCTGGGGCCGCAAGGGGGCACAAGCCTGTCCACAAGGTGGCAAGCGTGGGGCAGTGGGGCCCTGCAGCTCACCTGGGGTCGCTGTTCTGGTAATGGTGTTCTCCCAGGTGCAGCTGCAGGCCCTCGCTCAGTACAAGGCCAGAGAGGCCAATCACAGGGGGAGGGAGGTTCGCGAGGTGAGCGGAGGGAGGGGAAGAGGGAATCCGGGGAACACAGGGAGCGAGGGGGTCTGGGGCCGCAAGGGGGCACGAGCCTGGCCACAAGGTGGCAAGCGTGGGGCAGAGGGGCCCTGCAGCTCACCTGGGGTCGCCGTGCTGGGCCTTCCCAGTGACTGCATGTTGTGGGTACACCCTGTGGGTGGGACCTGGGTGAATGGAGTGTGTGACCAATATGCACCTCTTGTTGTGGATGTCTAGTTTCTGGTATTTGACACAATGACTGAGACAGCCCTGCCCGAAACTGGTATGAATGCAGTGGGTAGTGTTGAATGGCTGGGTACTTGTCCCAATACACATTCCTTGTTGTGGGTGTCTGCGAGGGAGGAGAATGTCCTGAATGCACTATATGCCTGATTGTCTGACTGCTGAATGCCCTTCTGAGTGATTGGTTGCCTGAGTCTGACCCAGCAGAATGAATGGGAGATCAACTAGTATATCTGGGGGCCTCTCACTGCTAGAATTCGTTCAGAAGCTGAAGTTGAACTGACATTTAATCTCGAAGCCGAGCCTGAAGAAGAATGTTGACTGCTGTCTCCCGTCACCATAATCTGAAACCCGAAAGCTGTCGACACTGATCCAAGAGAGGACTTGGTTAGGCGCCCTCTTCTCGTGCTCCAAGGGACCATCGAGCACTGCTAACCTTTGCCGAAGCTCCTTTGAAGTCAGACCCTCGATAGGCTGCCGACCAGAGACGGGGACCACCAAGGAGAACGAAGATAAGCACCTGACATTCTGTCTATCGCTGTCGACCAGGCTTCGCAGGTTCGCATAAACACTGGAGGCCCGTCGAAGCCGTGTTGCCCAGAAGAGGGAACCGCTTGACGCTGTGCCATCGATGACCGGAGCTGCACGCTCCTTTGCCTAAGACTTTTGATTCACGGA
The DNA here is from genome assembly GCF_040938575.1 of Ambystoma mexicanum. Lineage (NCBI taxonomy): Eukaryota > Metazoa > Chordata > Amphibia > Caudata > Ambystomatidae > Ambystoma > Ambystoma mexicanum. Next base: position 1,153,664,165 of record NC_090926.1, on the reverse strand, counting down.
CGCGCTCGTCCGCACCGCCGCTCACCTTATCCCGCCGGAGAAGCCCATGCTGTTGACACGCCGAGGAGACTCCGCCCGTGGGTTTCTAGCCACCCAAAGACCGTAGAGACGCCAGAAAACTCAACGCCCTTGCTGGGCCACAGTTCTTCACAATCTCTTTGTGGTCCTGAACTATCGACATCGAGGTGCCCCGCACGCATCTTCCTTGCAGGACGTCTTTCTTCGAGGGATCTCGATGATCCATGGCTCCTGCTTAAAAGAGAGCCGCTCAAGAAGGATCCGTTGACGACTCGTCATTGAACTCTGCTATTTCAGGTACTTTGGAAATAGTAGAAACATTATAGAAGGAAACAAGACTTATAGAACAATATATGGACTGGGCTTGTGATATATCTTTACAGGTTGCCCAGGTGGGGGGATCTCCACACAGAACTGTGTCTAGGTAACAAGGCCAGTATTCTGCCAATTGTTCTAACCAACTGCTTTCCTCCTATGTCTATTGTTGGTTACCTTTATTAAGTGATTTGTGTGACATTTAACCAGAGTACAGTTGATGCACTTTAATGAAATCTCATAATAATTGTGGTACCAATTACAACTGTATATATTTGCCCTTGTAGATTTACTGAGCACAAAGTGAGTTATTGTGATTGTGTACATAACCTTGAACTAAATTATATAAAGACTGTGTTTTAACTAATACAGTGTGTGGGCATTCCTCTGTGGGGGCATGGGGTCTACACTGTACTTAAGAACCAGCCTGCATCACATCCTGAGAAGCTAGGCCTTGATTGCTCGTCCATTGTTACCGTAATAGAGAATCTTGACTGGGGTCCTCTGTGCCTCTCCTCTACCATATACAGAGCAGAGGTACAGACCCCCCCTCCAGTCTTTATAGTACCAAAAATCCTTTTCCCAGCCTCCTTCCCCGCCCATTCCACTATTGAATGTCCGACAATCCAAATCTGCGACAACTCACCCCTTCTCTGAGCTGCATCTGCAAAAGAAATTATATTATTAACTTTCTCTCCTCAACCTCCCCAAATCCCCTCCAGCCCCCCCGCCCCTCCCTTGTGCTAGTCCACGCCCTCATGCCGTCCCTTTCCCAAAATCCCTGATATATCCCTTGTACTTCCCTGACCTCCACCGACCCAGGCCTATAACCTTATATTCCGATAACCCAACCTGTTACCTCCGGATGCCGCCCCCATCCTGAATGAATGAGTCCCAAAATCCTCTGCTTTCTCTCCCACGGCCACCAACGCCTTCTTCATAACTCCCAGCACTTGTGCTGTCGACACTGCCGCTTCATCCTCATACTGGAAAACCAAACCTGCTCTTCCCCCACATGTCTCTTTCCAAACCAAACCTACCCTTACCGGGCACAACTCCCTACTACCCCACCCCAGCATCACCCGACAACCCCTTCCTTTTTGGTCCGTCTTTGACCTTCTAATCTTTATATCCAAACCCTGCTCTGAGAAATAGATATCCTCCCACTGTAGTCCTCCTTCCCCCCCCACTATTTCAGACACCCTAAATGCCCCAAAAAATAACCAAGTGAAGCATGCTGAAAACATAACCCCCTCCCAAGCCGACCAGCAGACCACACCTAAAGCCTGACATAACCTGACCAACAAAGTCCCTGACACCGGCCTCCTGCTGTCGCTCTCCCTCCTATTCGCCCTCGACTAGCCCTCGAACATTCTGCTTGCCATCTCCCCGCTGCTCGGTTGAAAGCCCCAGAACCATTTCCCATAGAAAGCAATGCCCACCAGCTTCCCAGATATTGTTGCTTTCAATCATCCTTTTTCCATACAGTCCAACAGGAAATTGATCACATCATCCCTTCTCCTCTCCTCCGCATCCTCCCTACCCTTCCAGCTATGTGCTCCCCCTTTACAAAATCTACCCATGCCCTCCTGTATGCCGCACAAGACGCCAGAGCCAGCGAACCCTCCACTAAAGACAGCGCTCTCTATTTCCTATCCTCCACAGCTTCTCCGGGATCCACTGCCCTCTCTGATCTGCTCCTGGTGCCAGTCCATTGAATCTCTGCCACTGAAAACGAGATAATGCATCAGCGATACCATCATCCTTGCCCGGCACGTGCGTCACTCTAAACATCACATTCCATTCCATTCCATACAGTGTAGCACAAACTCCCTCATTAATCTCGCTACCCTCTGGTCCCTTGTCGACTGTCTTTCCACGTTACCCACGGATTCATTGTCAATGTTGAAATTTACCTTCCTGTTTCTGAATTCCCTTCCCCACAACTCCATTGCAACCAACAACGGAAAAAAACTCCAGAAAAGCTATACTTCTGCCCTCTTTTTGCCATTGCTGCGGCCACCTTTCTACGCACCATCTGTCCCCCCAGAAAACTCCAAACCCCCCCTGCCGCATCCGAAAATATTTGCACTTCCCATGACCCTGTATCACCCTGGAGCCACATGGACACCCCGTTAAATCCCTCCAGAAAACACAGCCAAATCCGACAATCTTCCCTAACTACCCCAACACCCTTACCTGATGATGTGGGCATTTTGCTCTTGCCATAGACCATGCCATGTTCCTAAAAAGTGTGCATCCAGGGGCCAATACCCTACATGCAAAGTTCAAATGCCCCACTAGCCTCTGCATCCCCAATAACGTCATCTTCCATGCTCCTACTGCCTTTTCCAGCAAACCTACCAGCCTGCTCACCTTGTCGTGCCGCAAGCGTGAGGTCATGGCCAGAGAATCCAATTTGATCCCTAAAAAGGTCAGCATAACTGCCAGTCCCTCAGTCTTGTCCTCCGCCAATGGCACCCCCAACTCCTGCATCAGAGCCTGAAAAATCCCTAGCATCCTCCCGCATTCCTGTTCTTCGGCAGCCACACTAATGAACAAATAAATCATCCAGCTAACGCAATACACTCTATGATCCCGAACTATATGTAAAGACCCACTGTAGAAAGGAACTGAAATGCTAAAACAAGGCACAAGAAATTGATCATCCCATAGGCAAAGCCTTGTCTATATAAATGTGTTCCTCAAACTGCATTCCAAGTATCCAAAAATCCTCTGGGTACACCAGTAGCAACCGAAACGCCACCTTGATGTCGCACTTTGCCATGAACGCCCCGCACCCGCCTCCCACCGTCATATCCACGCTCGTATACGATACCCCACGATCCTCCGGGGCAATAAAATCGTTCACTGACATGCCCTCTGGCCAGGATAAATGGTGAATTAACCTGAATTCCCCCGGCACCTTCTTGGGCATGACACCCAATGGGGACACTACCAAGTCACCTGTCAAGTCTGAAAATGGCCATATCACTCTTCCCGCTGCTACTTCTTTGTGCAATTTTCCCCTTACCACTTCAGCCTTTTCTCTAGCCAACTTCAAATTCTCCGCCCAGCGACACAAGATTGGACCCTGATAACCCAGCCTAAAACCCTCATGAAAACCCTCACCCAAAATGTTCACCCCACTCCCTGTTCGGGTAAAAGCTAAGCCACTGCTCCAGAACCTCCACCTTAACTGGAGTAAAGCATTTCCCCAAAACTCCCGGCCTCGCCCTCTCCCCCTATCCGACTGTTGAAAAAACATTGCGTGAGCGGGTGTCGCCCTGCACACCTGCTGCACTTGTGTCTAAACCTACACACTGTCCTTGTGCAGCCTTCCTTATTGGAGGCCCAATATTCCACTGAGTGCTGACCTCTCCTTCCTCCCCCTGCCCCTTCTGGGGTGGGGTGACCAAGAAAGGGCCGGTAAGGCACGGGCAAACTGCTCACAGTGTGTAAAGCTGGAGCTGGCCTTATCAGCGCCATCCATTGAAGCCAGAGATCCATGTCGATCTCACCCACACCTCCTGGCTGTCCTCTGCCATCCTCCCCCAGAACTCCTCATCATATCGTACCCACGCAAAGCCCCCAAAACTCGTGAATGCCTTCCTTATCACATCCATATATTTCAACAGTGCTACCCACCTCTCTGGGAACTTCTCGCAATAAACGCTCGCGTAAATTATAAAAGCTGGCGTCTAATTCTCAATCATTACCGGGACCTTTGGACGCGAGGCCAACTCCTCCTCTTCCATGGACCCCTCCTTCGCTCTTACTTCCCTAAGTAGTATCTTAAAAATGTCCACAAATTCTGCTGCCCATATTTTATCCTTTGTTGCCCCCATCAAATGTGTGCCCAGTGGCTTGGTAATGGCCAAATATGGCAACCTTTAATCCTTCTTGTTACCTTCCGCACCCCCCTCCTTTGCGCCTGTATTACCTCTAGTGCCTCGACTGAGGATACCCTCCTCTCCATCTCTACGGCCCTTGTGGCCCGTATGCCCTTTCCTACCCCTGACCCCTGTACCCCAACCCCTTCCCTTCCTGCCCCCCACCTCATGTCCCCCCTGCGCCAGGCCGCTGTCCACTCCCCTTCCGGCTCACCTCTTTCTGCCCTGCCATCGCCCAGCTGCAGCCTGGCCTCCACTCCAACACTCCTTATCTCCTTCCTCACCGGGCTCCTGTGGTGGGGACAAAACATATCCGTAGTCTCACCTAATCAGTTTCCCCACCACCCTCCTGCACCGCAGCCCCCCGCTATTGGCTTTCCCCTTCCCACCTTAAACCCCCTCTCACCCTTTCCCTCCTCCTTACACCACTATACCCCTCATCCTCCCACTGTCCCACATACTCTTCTCCCCCTTCATCATCTCTGATGTAATATCATGGCTGTTGCGAGCACATGCTCAGTCTGGACAGCTCCTCCTCGGGTGAGCCCGGGGCGTCCGCCCTGCTGCTCCGTCAGCATCTTCTCGGCAGGGCTGTAGAAACGCCTGCCTGGTCCTCCCTTCTCGGGCGAGGGGTCCTCTCCTTCACCCTTTTGTCCTCCATGCTAGGGGTCGTGCTGTGCCCTCTAGTCTGTCCTCGTAAACCCTACAGTTCTTAAAACCTCTTCTGTCTCCGCCCCCGGAACCGCAGAGCCGTACTATGCCCAAAGCCCTCCTAGCCGGGGAGGCTGTTCCGCACCTCTCCCTCTCTTCACTACTCTCCGCTGACTGCTCACTCCTTCCACATGGACTCCTCTGCAGGTATTTACCTCCCTTACCCATCCGCACCACCAGCCCTCTCTGGTCCCTGGCACCCCCAGCCTACATTGCACCCCTTTGCCGTCCCCTTCCACCAGGGACCACCACCGGCTCTTTCTCTCCCCCCAAACTCCCTGACCCCTCACCTACCTCTCCTCCTTCCCTGGATGCTCTCCTGTCCCTCTCCTTATTTCCTGTCCTGGCCCCTTTATCCCAAACCTCCCCTCTACCAGCCGCAGGGCTACATGCCACCACTGCAGTGAGAGCTGCGCCTTCCGCTGTGGCCTCCCCTCACCAGCCACCTGCTCCCCTGTAACTTCCCCCACCGCCACCTCGAGCTGGGCTTTTGTTGCCCTGCTAATAATATCCGGGGCTTCCCTCAGTGCCTGGGCATCCACCAAACCCTTCTTCTTTGACCCTTCTCCCACCATCCTGACGCACCAGCAATGCTTCAACTGGGTGCAAATGCCCCTTGCTGCTCTCCCCAAAGTAAGCTAGCCCCCGAGCCAAGTTCCTACCCGTGGGGAGCTGCCTTGCTGTAAGATAGAGGAGTACCGGTCCTCCTGACTGACACCTAATTGCTTCCCCCCCGCGCTATACTTAATGCGCCCTGCAAAATTATTCACTATATTTTGTCTATTCCTGTTGTTTTTACTATTATTTAATTAGTGCCGCCGATCTGCTAGGCGGAATGTGCTGTAATGGGGCCCTTGCACTGCCGCCTGGTGGTACCGGAACGGAACCGCACTTTTTTGCTTCCGGCGGCATCCTTCGGGATTACCGCGAGGTTGCAATCTGAAGCCCCTAAATGCGCTGGCCCTTTATAGCAGGAGCTTCGCCCCCTGGATTTGCAGGGCAGGCACTGCACTCTCTGCACGGGCAAGGACACCCCCAACATCTACTCCAGGCATGCTAGATAACGCGCAGAGCGAGTCCTATAAAAATGCCTTAAGCACTCTCCCCAAACCCCCATCGCCACCACCAGATCACCTACGGCACCAGCCCGCCACAACTCCGGTCCCACAATGTTGACCGTGCAGCCGGACCCACCTACAACGCCCAACCCGATGGCGACATGGGTACGCTACAGAGTCCGCTGACTCCGCAATAAAACCCCACCCTGCCGGGTGCCAACACACACCACAAGTGCAGGGGTACCTGAGAAGGAAAGGTGGAGGGGTACTTTATTTACAGTACCCCCTCATATATCCCTGAAATAAATGCACTGAGCATAAAAACACGCCCAACCCCCACTACAAAACCCCACTCTAACACTCAATAGCTCCTACCTCAACCTTCACTAACTGACCAGGCCCTACGCAGGAAAGGCTCGGGAGCAGCAACCCGGACAAACGCTCGTCCTCAACCGTCGCCTGCTCCTGATCCTTCCCTGCCCCCTTTTATACCTGTAGCAGCGCACTATGCGCAGCTGTGCAGCGCCCAAAATCACCCCGGGGGAAACGCTTCAGTGTATCCCCTGGTGCCCCCTTTTCAACTTAGCATAAATTGTGATGTTGGCAAATCTGCAGGAGCAAGTGAAACGTCGTTGACCTTCTCTACAGTTTCACAACACTTCTTGCACATCATAGTACTGTTTGTAATTGCATCCATTTCTTGCCACACCTATTCCAAATGCAGATATGAGATAATCTTACCCGTGTGGAGTTCCATTGATTGCTTGCCACGCCTATGCCAAATCGAGTGAACAACAAATCTTACTCCTGCGTATAAATCCATCCATTGTGTGACACCTATCCCAAATGTAGACATGAATCAGTCTTACGGATACACAGAACTCCACCTACCACTTGACACAATTATGCCAAATGGAGACAGAAACCAATCTTACCCCAACATGGAACTCCACTGATTGCTTGCCACACCTATTCCAACAGGAGAGAGAAACCAATGTTACTCCTATAGGCAATTTCATCCATTATTTCGCACAACTATACCAAATGAGACTAACAACAATCTTACCCACATGTGTAACTTCATAGATAGCTTGACTCCTCTTTCCCCTCCTCTTTCCCAAGTAGAGACATATGCCAATCTTGCTATGTGTATGCCACACGTATCTCCAATAGAGAGAAAACCAATCGTACTCCAGTCCTATGTGTAACTCTATTGGTTGCTTGCCTCTGCTACTACAGCTCGGGATGGACATCCCTGCATACCCTAGTGGACCTCTCTGCTGTTGCTTGTCTCACTCCTTGCAGTGTAGGACATACTTCACTTGGTCTTAGATGTGTTCTTTTAGTCTATCCTGTGCTCTGCGTGAGATTTGGAAAGATATTGCACTTTCATTTGTATCCAATTCCTTGGTCCCAATCCTTGTTCCTCTTATCCAGTGCTGCTTGGCGAAACCATAGCTCTGCCTCTGATAGCATCTGAATGTTCAACCCACATTGTGCAGACCCTACCCTTGCCTGAGGCATCACTTGTTCTCCAATGCCTGTCACTATACCCAAAATGTCAGTTTCAAAGCTATTTTGTGGGTTATGTAGCGGAGCAGGTGGACACGTTATCCCTAGCTGTCAAGATTTGATGGTCACGTGGATTATGGTAACCTCCGTTCCTAAGTACCAAACAGGGAGAACCAATAACTCACTGTTCACTCTTTAGGGCCACAGGTGGCAGGCACAGGAACACAGGAACCCCCGAACGGCTGCAAGGAAACAAGCAATTAAACATATGATACACGTGAAGTAATGGCCTCAGATAAGTACAAAGCGGGTATGTCTATGAAAGAGGCCTACCTTTTTGTGAGAGGGGGAGGGTTCAAATAGGAAACCAAGAAGGATGGTGCCTGGTGATGGTTACCTGAACTGTTTACCCTGTACCCTCAGTGCGTGCAGGAGCAGCATCAGCAAGAGGAATCCATAGGTGACTGCTCCTGGTAGGTTGGAAACACACACTGGACGCCCTTAAGGTGGAATGCAGGAAGGGCAAGACTGACAAGCTAGTGCAACGCCTGACAGTGTGAGAAGTCCAAGAACTAGTTGCAGAGTGGAGTATCCAGGAAAAATGCCAAAACAGAATCGAATAGCAAAATCAGTCCGTTGTGCACAGTCTGAGGTTGGGTTTTCCAAGAAGACCGTAAGATAAAAAAACAAGGTATCCAGAGGGTCGAGTCTAGATCAAATCCAATAGATGTTTTCCGAGGTCAAGGCAATCCAGAAACAAGATGAGTAGCAAACGCCAAACCCTGAGACGATACCACAGCTGTGAAGCGCAGCGTAGCGGGAAATGCAGCTATATGAAGGTTGCCAAGGAAACGTCAAGTGACGAGCAGCAGTCCGTGGATTCCTGGCAATGTATTGCTTCATCGGGCATGTTGGAAAACACCAGGTGAACTACCAGTGGAGGAATGGGTGTAGTCTTCTGAGTGGATGTGAACCACACCAGTTTGTGCGGAAATGCGAACCCAATCGTGGTGGAACCAAACAGACTTCCCCCTGCTGCTGCACTGCACTGGGACGAGAGGAACAGGTGGGTGTGCTTGAGTTTGTCGGAAGCACTGCAGAGGTATTCTGGGATACAGAGTTCATGACAGAGTCCCCCCTCAAAGACCCATGACCCCATGGGCTGGATGGGTTGTTCCTATGAAATCGAGAAACAAGCAGAGGGGCGTGAACCTCACTACCTGGGACCCAGGATCTGTCCTTGGGACCATACTGTCAAACTGGAAATTATATCAGGCCTTCTATTGCTATGAATATATGTATATTGGCCGACGCCAAGCTGCTAACAAGCTACTTGTGAAGAAATTCATGTTGCAAGGTCCTGACCCTAGAATCAATGAAAACCGCCATTTTACATTCTCTCTCCCTGTAAAGTCACCCTGTGAGTTAAAATGATGGACAATGTCATTCAGAATAGAACACGGCCGTCATGACCCCTGTGTACAGCTAATATGTAACTTGCCTGCAGGCCACTTGTTAGGGTCATGAACTGAGACCTTGTCCTTTGCTGACCTGTGTGTAATGGATTACCTGTGTCAACGAAACTGATCTATGAACATATATTAACTGCAATGTCATTTGAATAACTGAATGGGAACGCCTGTTTAACTACATTGTATAAACTATGTCCTAAGGCTTAATGTTAAACCTAGAGAATACACTGCTGCCATTTTGACTTGTTGATGTGTAAACCAAAGATGAACTAGATACATATAGATGAACAAATTAGAAGCGGACCTGGCACGAACCCTAGATCAGGAATGTATTTATGGAATAGTTAACCCGCAGTAGGGCTGGACAGCAGGCTGAAAATTGTATAAAAGCCTGACTGTTTCAATGAATATTCCCACTCACTGAGCACACCGAACCACGCTGGAATTCGCTGTGTTGTACTGAGGGCCGTTAGCTATCTGATTTGTCTTTGACTTTTTTTAACTGCTTAGCATAAAATAAGGACCATTGTATGTTCCTTTGTAACCTGTGTTTGGTGTATTTCCTTTTTGGGCTACCCAGCCTCATATTATTTCTTTGTTTTCACAGTTGGCGCCCTGAATAGGGACTCTCAAGATTGATGCCGGATTGTTGAAGGTTGATGCACGCTATCGGACCGGATCCGACGGTGTGACATAAGGGGCCCCACTGAACGAGACGCGACACCTCAGCAGCGCTGCACGACCCGATCCTCGGACGATAAGCGTGTGGTCCGAGACGGCATCTTGACGAGGGTCCATTTCTTGAGGCGGGCAGATTTGCCGAAATCACCAAACACAAGGTAAAATTCGTTAGGTAAGTTCTTTGAAATCCGATCGGACCTCCTTAGGTTTGGTCAGGTGAGTCGTGACCTGATTCTTAATTTAATCCTGACAATTTGAATTTGGCGCATTGTATCTGCAGACACAATCATTGATCAGGTAACACCAATAATTTGAGATATGCCTGGGAAATTGTCTACCTGCTTTAGGACATTATTCCGCAGAGATAGACTATCTTTGGAATTTAGCCGTCCCGCACCACAGGAGGGGTCGCCGGCATGTACTATGTACTGTAAGCATGGCATTGGAAGTATAGTATTTAATGATATTTGGCACAGACAAACCAGACATGCCTCCGAACTTCAGTGGCCAATCAATGGTAGTTTTGAGATCCCTCGTATTGAATATTTGGAGTCAGTCTTGTTAAATAAAAAGGCTACACCTGCAGCATTTGATATTTTGCAGAATTGGAAAAGAGAAGCGTTGCAACAGCTTAAAAGTAGGGAAAAACATTCGCACTGTCATAAAACGAACGCTGAAAAAGTGTTGTTATATGATCTGGACAAACAGTCTGAGGCGACTAAAAATATGGATAGGGCTTTCTCACTCGGTATTCAGAAAACCTATCCTTTTAAAGATCTTCATGTTTCTGATGAGTTTATTGACAAATTGCTAAATGAACGAAGGCCTGGTGCCTCTGCACCACCTCTGTATGTTCCTCTTCCCGCTGCTGTACCTCTTCCTGCTGTTATTCCTGCTCAACCTGTTGTTCCTATTCCTCCGGTTGTTGTTCCTCCACCTGCTCCTCCGCCTCTTCCCATTGCACCGGTAATAGTACCTCCATTGAATTTGCCTGCACCCCCACTCCCAAGTAGTCCTGTACCGCTTGTAGTTGATCACAGTGCTGGGTCGAGGGCTGTTAATCGTAATACTGTTCCTACAGAAAAGAAACAGGATTTGTTTGCATGGGCTAAGCATTGTATAGAGAGGGATGATCAATCTAATGTTTTTGCCACACTTTCTAATATGGATAATTTTCCTGAGAAAAATGTTTTCATTGAAGGTTTATGATTCATTTGTGTGAAATGTGGGGAAGATTAAATAATGTAGATCTCCCACAAGGGTTAAGAGATTTAAACACTTTAGCATTTTCAAGAGACACTGGGGAGAAAGTAAATGAGCATGTTGAGAGGGTATTTGAGTATAGAAAGGAGTTGGAAAGGTTACAGAATGAGGATGACGAAGGGGAAAGTATGTATGTACAGAAACGGTTTCTTCTGTGTGGTAAATCGATATCTGAGGAAACGTGAATTTGTAAGAAAGATGCAATTAGATGGATTTCAGACATATCGATAACTCCAGTTGAGGTATATGACACATACAGTCAATATACACTAAAAATGCAGAGGAAAGTGATACAGGTAATGGTAGAGTACCTGCAGGATGAGTGTGTAAAAAGGAAGATTAGTTGTCCCACAGAGTTATTGAGCATTTATAAGAGAGCTTTTTCACTTGACACTTCTTCTACTGCTTTAGTGCTCGACTTGGCTTTGTTGCTTAGTAAGCGTTCGGATTTGCCTACATCTCAGTTGCCTATGAGAGAGTTTCCTCCGAAATTTGTCCCGAAGTTTGAGATTGCGGCTGATCCTGCACATAATATAGTCGCTGTGAACATCCCTGCACATTATGTATCACAGTTTGTTCACGTCCCGTTTTCACGGCAGGAAGTGAACACCATTAGACAGTTTATTCCTGACATTAGGAAAAATCCGACAGGGTTCTATAAAGAGATAGAGTATGTTTTGCAGTCCTCAGTGTTCACCCTAGGCGACATTGATTTGTTGTTTCCTGTACTCCTGCCCGTAGATTTGTGGAAACAGGTTAGAACTATAGACGACGTACCTGGGTTGGGAGATAAGTGGGCTAACATAGCTAGGCTCGATGGAGAAAAGCCAGCTGGAGAGAGACCGCCTCAGGTGATACTAACTTTGCCTGACAGAATCATTGCTAAATTAAAAACCATAATTCCGAAAAGAGAATTATTTGGGACAAGCTTACGGCCTGTGTCCAAGGAAAGTCTGAGGGTGCTACCGAGTTCTTTAATCGGTACGAACAAGTATTCTCGGATTTCAGTGGACAAGACTTAGGCACAGAGTCTGGGAAAAGATTATTTGCGGACAAATTTGTACGTGGATTGCTGCCTGACATCCAGTCACAAATTGTGTCTTTCGAGAGCGCTTGGCAGGCAAAACCCCAATCAGAAGTACTGCACATGGCTCAGTACTACAAGAACCGTGTCAATAATGGAAAAGATAGAGTTGAGAAGAGAAAAGGTGATTTAAAGACTAAAGTATTGTTACAACAAATTGTTAGAGTCCCTAAGGGGGTAGTTCGCAGATTAGAGGTTAGTATGTTCCACAAGGGAATGTGCCCTTGGGTCCCATGAACATTAATCAGTGTGCCTATTGTCGCCAGGTGGGTCATTGGCGTGCACAATGCCCCGTCCTTCGACAGAGGTTGACTAGCACATTTGGAAATATGGGTAGACGATCCAGAGGTCCCCCAGGTGTAAGGGGCCCTGGTAGAGGTCAGTTTTCACAGGATCCCCAGCAACCTTTTTCACAGGACAATCAGACTTCGAGTGTGGATACTAGAAACATATTTGATCATCTTTCTGCTGCATATCTATCTGAGGAGCTTCCTTTCGATGATATTTTGTTTCGTTAGGATTGCCCAAAACAGGGTTTGGAACCTGCACCTATTCCCGTTAATCAGAAAGGTCAATACGTTGAAATGGTAGTGGGAAATAGGAAACATCAGTTTTTGATAGACACTGGAGCACAGAAGTGTTCCATTGATCATTCCCGGGTTCCAAACATTCCACTGTCAGGGCAAACCAACGTTTCTATAGGGTTTTCTGGCACACCAGTTGTCTGTCCAGCTTCTTCGCCGGTACCTATCTCTTTCGGTCCCTTTACGGACCACTGTCCATTTCTTTTGACTTCGAATTGTGGAGAGAATTTGTTGGGGTTAAATCTGTTGAAGGAATTAAATGCGGTAATTCATTGTTCCTCTGATGGAGTGCATTTGACGATTTCACCACAGCAACTTTCTATCTCTCATTTCATGACTAGACCTTTGCCGCCTGAATTCATTACCAGAGTGTTTGTGGGAAGTTGACGACAATGATGTCGGTGTTTTGCAGATTGAGCTTGGTAAAATAGTTTTGAAACATGGAATTAAGGTTCCGCGCATTCCACAGTATAAGATTTCAGTTGAGGGTGAGCAAGCCTTAAAATGCATTGTTTCCGATTTTGTGCATCGTGGGGTGATTGAGGAAATTGCAGGTAGTTTGTTCAATAGTCTGATTTTACCCGTGTACAAGAAAAGCGATAATGCAATTCCATTCCGTTTCATAATTGATTCGCGTGCCATTAATAAAGTCGTTGCTCCGCAATTTCCAATTGTGCCCGATGTGACGACAATATTAACTATGATTCCAGCTACAGCTACTTATTTTAGTGTTGTGGATCTGAAGAATGCTTTCTTTAGTATTCCTATACACAAGGACAGTATATACTTATTCGTGTTCACCTTAGGGGGACGCTCATTCACATTTACTTGTGCACCTCAAGGTTACACTGAGAGTCCTAGTATTTATAGTAGGGCTTTGAAAGAACAGCTTGATACCCTTGAATTTCCCCCTACTTGTACATTGATTCAGTATGTTGATGATTTGATTTTAGCTGCAGACTCTGAGAGCGCTTGTAAGGAGGGCACTGTGTTGTTGCTTATTCATCTAGCTAAACATGGTCACAAAGCTTCACTTAAAAAGTTTCAATATTGTTGCCAGGAGGTCGCCTATTTAGGCTATCTCCTGTCAAAGGAGGGAAGAAGATTGACACCTGAAAGGATAAAGTTAATTTCTGGCATGTCTGTCCCAAATACACAGAAGGAAGTTAGAGCCTTGATAGGTATGGCTTCTTACTGTAGGTTATGGATCCCAAACTTCTCACTAGTGATAAAACCGATGTTGGCCTTGACAAAGAAGGGCATTTCTTCGCCATTGCCATGGAACACGGAACACCAGCAATCATTTGAGTTGCTCAAGACTGCATTATGCTTGGCACCAGTTTTGGGCACACCAAATTATGAAAAGGTCTTTGTGTTGTTTGTGCATGAATGTGATGAATGTGCTTTGGCTGTATTAACGCAGGAACATGGAGGGAAGAATAGGCCATGCGGTTACTTTTCTTCCACCCTTGATCCTGTAGCATGCGCTTTGCCAAGATGTTTGCGAGCTGTCACTGCTGCTGCTGTGTCTGTAAAGCAGAGTGAGGGAATGGTCCTAGGCCATGATCTAACCCTGATGGTGCCTCACTCTGTAGATGTTCTACTGAACAGAACCCAAACGCAACACCTCATTTCCGCACGGTTGACGAGATATGAATTGATCTTGTTTGCTCCTCACATTCAAATTAAGAGGTGTTGTGTTCTTAATCCGGCTGAACTCCTACCTTTCCCGCAAGGTACTGCTTGCAGTGACGAAGAGTCACACGATTGTCTGTATGCTACCGAACAAGAAACAAAGGGTAGAATTGATCTAAAGGACACTCCTTTATGTAATGCACAAGGGGAGCTGTTTTGTGATGGCTCCTGCTTCAAACTTCCGGATGGTACATCCGCAGCTGCTTATGCAATCACCACATTGAGCACGGTTGTGGAGACCAAGAGAATCACGCATAACTCTGTGTAGGCCGCAGAGATTATAGCATTGACCCAAGCTTGTGAACTTTCCAAAGGGCTTACAGTAAATATATATACCGATAGTCAGCATGCCTTTGGGGTGGTTCACAACTTTGGGAGACTTTGGTCCGAGAGAGGGTTTTTAACTTCGCATGGCACCAAGATTCAACAAGGCTCCCTGATAGTACAACTGCTCTCAGTGCTTGCGCTCCCTACTCAGTTAACGGTCGTGAAATGTGCAGCACATCGAAAGATTGTAGATGATATTGGAAAAGGGAATGCTTTCGCTTATCAGATAGCTAGACAAACTGCCACTGATCTCTTCACGGAGATGTATGTTTCAAGGGAGACTGTAGATGCCTATGCAATGGATGAGGGTGTTGGGTCTGTACGGGATATCCAAGCTGATGCCACAATGGAAGAGTCTAAGAGGTGGGCTGAAGGCTTGGGGAAACTTGATGATGATGGGTGTTGGGTGGATACGGTCGAAGGGAAATAGCTGCTACCTGACGCCTATGTCATTATGATGGTTGTCATGGCACACGGCCCTACACATGTTTGTGCCCAGCAGGTTACGAAAATGTAAGAGAAAGTTTGGGAAAATGACAAGATTTCGAAAATTGCCCAGCGCTATGTCCCGAACTGCATGATTTACCTACAACACAATGTGGGAAAGGGGACATCAACTCCAAGGGGAAGTTTTGGGCCACCCTCTGTCCCATTTGAAGTCATCCACTTTGATTTTATTGAAATGAAACGGTGTAGCAATTTAAAATACGTCCTTGTGGTCGTTTGTGCCTTTAGTAAATGGGTCAAGGCTTTCCCTGTCAAAGATGCTACAGCCATGACCACTGCGAAAAACATGTTAATAGAGTACTTCCCGCGGTTCGGTTTGCCAAGATTTATCTGGTCGGACAATGGTCCACATTTTATTGCTGCTGTAATTGTACAGATATGTGCGGCATTACAAATTGACAAACGATTCCATTCGGCCAGACATGCTCAGAGCGCCGGACTAGTGGAAAGACACAATGGTATCATCAAGAACAAGCTCGCTAAAACGTGTACCGGCACCAAACTAAAATGGCCGGACGCCTTACGATCGTGTTATTATCCATGCGTACCACACCTCAAACTAAGACTGGGCTCTCTCCATTTGACATGGTAATGGAGACCTGCGAATATCTGGAATCTTCCTAAATGCAAAGCTTTGAAGAATGTCGAAAATGTATTACTTTCGGATTATTGTAGCCAGTTGACTAAAAACCTGTATTTGATTCATCGCCATGTACGAGAAGCTTTACCTGTGCGATAAGAGGGCATGGGCCACAGCATACGGCCTGTGGATTGGGAGCTTGTAAAGGCTTTGAGCAATCCACTTGCCTTGCACCCCCCTGGAAGGGCCCGTTCCAAGTTCTGCTGGTCACCCAGCCTGCAGCGCAGGTAGCAGGCCGACGTCACTGGATACACGCGTCGCATCTGAAGAAACTTCCTCACCCAGTGCCATATGTTACAGAAGAAACAGAGCCCCTCGCTAACGCTGCAACCAACGATCCCAAAGCAGTAAAAAGCGCAAGAGTGTGTCGGAGAATCTCTCTGAGCCCGTGAGGCTTGGGGAAGCCGCCGTTTTGTCTCCACACTCTCCAAAAGTTTTGCTTCCAGAAATCGTTGCTTCAGGCTCTGCATCTGTATTTGCTCCTGATACGTTGCTTCCAACGGGAAGTGACGACACATTGTTTCTGGATCAATCAGTACCAGGAACAGCAAAGTACAATCTGCGTCCTAGAAAATAGACATACGGCACGGTTTTGCTGTGCATCTGATAGACTTACGGCACGGTTCGGCTGTGCATTCGGAGAAGGAAAAGAGTCATCGAGGGCTTGCTTTTGCCCAAATTTGAGAAAGCGGATTCTGTTGGCTAGGGTTGTGGAAGGACTAAGAAGTCACGCGACCGGGTGGTCGCCAGCAACACACATTGGGGTTTCCATCCGAAGACTACAATGCCTGCTACCGCCACCGCTCGTAATGGACTTGTAAATGATCGGGTGACCAGCCGGGACAATGGACAGAATGCCTGGGCCCCGAAAACGTATTGCTCTGTTTTTATGATAATATTTGGTTTTTTAATAGTCACTGTCTTAGGCCTTTGGTACTTTGAAGAAACTCATCCTTTCGAGTCTTTGCTGCCGACTGAAAATGTACCCACTGTTCCTACACCTTTTGTACATTTGCATACTTTGTCTCCTAGAGATTTCCAGCATAGACAAAAATATCATAATAATACTTTGCTACTTATCATGAACGCTACACATGCCATCATTAATAGGTCCAACTGTTGGGTCTGCTCACATTTACCGCAACATGGGAAAAGGGGCTAGTTGGAATATTCACCCTTTACCTTTGACAACTGCTTGTTATGCTTCTCTCAGAGCACTGTTCTTTGGCCGTTGGAGCGATAGCATCTCGAGGAACTTTAATGGCACTAATTTGAATAGTTTTGAGAAACGTGTTTTGACTCCCCTGGGATGCTCGCTTTTCGCAAATAGGAGTAAGCGCAACATTGCTTCTATTAGGCCTTCTGATAGACTGTCTCGTCTTTTCCAATCTTTGATTTCCTGGCTCCGATAGGCAATAAGGACACCATGGCTCCTTCCTAAACTGTTAACCATAGCCCCAATTCAGTTTCTTTCTGCATACAGAGGAATGTCACTCGGTCAATGGGGGATTTTAAAGGTTGTGCCAACGTTGCAAATTTGACTGGGGACGACAGACCTTTGTATGTAGGGGAACCTGTCTATTTTGTTTGCGGTAATGTAGCATTTCCATGGTTACCCAGGGATTCGCGGGAAACTTGTTACCTAGGAATGCTATTACCTGGGGTGTTCATAGCAAGTACTGTAGAAGTTTCAAAGGCTCGTCCACGGTGGGATGAGGATGGTGACACTCCGGCACAGGTTTTGGGAGATGAAGCAAAATCATTCCTTCCATTCTTTGGGCAGATAGTGAATTCCGAAGACATCAGGAGACTAGCGAGAGTACTGGAGAGAACCATCAATCGGACCACAGATATACTCTATAACATGACATTAGAGCAGAAAGCGATCATATTAGTAACACTTCAGAACCGAATGGCATTAGATGGCGTTCTGGCTGAACGTGGTGGATTATGTAAATTAGTGGGGTCCGCTTGCTGTGTTTTTGTACCAGATTCCTCCCCAACTATCTTCAAGGCAATACAGAATCTGCACGTCCTTAGTTCAGAAGTGCATGTTCCCGAGGGAAACTGGGATCTTAGCGCTTGGTTCTGGGACTTCTTGCGATCTTGGGGTTGGAAGGTGTTTTCAGTCTTGCTGATCGTTTTGGGAGTTCTGTTGTTCCTTTGTTGTTGTATCCAATGTCTACCTAGTATATGTTCGATGCTAGGGGGATGTTGTGCTTAGGCGATAGGTACAATAGGACATAAAGTGTATGCCCCGGATAAAACCTCCAAAGAATATGTACTGAAAGAGATTTTAGTAAATGATCTGATGGCAATGGATATTTCCGACAGCGATTCAGGGTGTATGGACGATGATGCATGGAGTTATTTGCAAGGAGATCAGAAGTAGTTTAGCACTTGGCATAGGCCAAAAGGAGAGTTTGTCCTTGGGACCATACTGTCAAACTGGAAATTATATCAGGCCTTCTATTGCTATGAATATATGTATATTGGCCTACGCCAAGCTGCTAGCAAGCTACTTGTGAAGAAATTTGTGTTGCAAGGTCCTGACCCTAGAACCAATGTAAACCGCCATTTTAGGTTCTGTCTCCCTGTCAAGTCACCCTGTGAGTTAAAATGGTGGACGATGTCATTCAGAATAGAACACGGCCGTCATGACCCCTGTGTACAGCTAATATGTAACTTGCCTGCAGGCCACTTGTTAGGGTCATGAACTGAGACCTTGTCCTTTGCTGACCTGTGTGTAATGGATTACCTGTGTCAACGAAACTGATCTATGAACATATATTAACTGCAATGTCGTTTGAATAACTGAATGGGAACGCCTGTTTAACTACGTTGTATAAACTATGTCCTAAGGCTTAATGTTAAACCTAGAGAATACACTGTTACCATTTTGACTTGTTGATGTTTAAACCAAAGATGAACTAGATACATATAGACGAACAAATTAGAAGCGAACCTGGCATGAACCCTAGATCAGTAATGTATTTATGGAATAGTTAACCTGCAGTAGGGCTGGACAGCAGGCTGAAAATTGTGTAAAAGCCTGACTGTTTCAATGAATATTCCCACTCACTGAGCACATCGAACCACGCTGGAGTTCGCTGTGTTGTACTGAGGGCCGATAGCTATCTGATTTGTCTTTGACTTTTTTTAACTGTTTAGCATAAAATAAAGACCATTGTATGTTCCTTTGTAACCTGTGTTTGGTGTATTTCCTTTTTGGGCTACCCAGCCTCATATTATTTCTTTGTTTTCACAATACCCCAACCAATCCACCAAGTAACAAAGGTGACCCGGGTAATGCAGGAACCCAAGATGGCACTGATCTCGTATTCATTTGGGGCATCCCGAGAGACAGGGGCAGGAGGTAGAACCAGGCGGGTAGTAACAGGACATGGCTTGAGTAAGGAAACATGGAAGACAAGTTGTATGCGCCACGCAGAAGGAACATAGAGGTGAAAAGCCAACGGATTCATGATCCTGGTGATCCTGTAAGGCCCCACTAACCGGGGAAGCAGCTTACAACACCCTGCCAAACGGAGATGGCGGGTAGATTGCCATATCTTGTCCTAGATAGCATAGGGAGGAGCAGGTGCACGTTTATTATCCACAGTGTGCTTCATAGCTACCTGGGCTTTGTTAAGGTTAGTGTCTGGGCATGTACCTGAGATAGATCCCTAACACATGCAGTAGCAGCGGGAGTACAGGACAAGGAGAAGTCCGGAAAAGGCAGGGTGCGAGGGTGTTGACCATAGAGGGAATAGAAGGGAGAGAACCCAGTGGAAGAATGCGGGGTGTTGTTATAGGCAAATTCTGCAAGGTGCAATAGACAAACCCATGTCTGTTGTTTTTGTAATGATAAACAGTGCACATACTGTTCCATTGATTGGTTAACACGCTCGGTCTGACCGTCGGTCTCAGGGTGATATGCGGACACAAACCGGGCATCTATACCAAGCAACTTGGTGAGGGCACGCCAGAATCTAGATGTGAACCTTGACCCCCTGTCGGAGATGAGGTTTGAGGGTAACCCAAAAAGACAGAAAACAGACCTGAAAAACAACCCTGCCAAAGTGGGGGCTGAGAGGATACCCGAACAAGGGATAAAGTGTGCCATTTTAGTAAAGGAGTCTGCAACCACCCATTCAGTATTGATACCCTGAACCCGGGGTAAATAAGGGACAAAATCCATCGTGATCATGTGCCAGGGCATGGTTGTAATGGGCATGGGTTGACGTCTTTTCTCATCTTGGGCCACCAACACCAACATGTCAGTAATGCCAGAGTGCTCTTTGGTCTGGGTGTCGTTAATGGGGGCATCATGGGACCATTCTAGAGCCAAGCTGCGCGTGTCTGGTGTGGGCAGTAACAATTTGTTTTGTATAAAGGGCAAACCTTTGTGATAAACGGGATCCCAGTCTGACAGCTGATCCGGGTGATGGGCCACCCATTCATGGACTAAGGACAGTAAGGGCAATGGCGTTGTGCAGAAACACATCACATGTTTTTTGTTGAGCAATGTTTCAGGAAAGACCGGAAGGGACACTCCCCCAGGGGATCTGAACAAAGCATCAGCTTTACCATGAGCAGTCACTGGTCTGTGTTTGACTACAAAGTCATAGGCAGCAAAGAACAAATGCCAACGCACCTGGCGACTGTTGGCACACTTAAGAGAAGCCAAATCCTGCAGGTTATGATGGTCCGTATAGACAACGGTCTGGTGTTTGGCCCCCAAAAGGTGATGTCTCCAGATCTGGAAGGCGTCTTTTACCACCAATAATTCTTTTCCGTAACAGTGTAATGTGTTTCCGCGGCTGTGAACTTACAAGAATGAAAATCAAAGGGATATAAACGACCAGAAGACACACATGTTTGTGACAAAAATGCTCCCAAACCAAAGCAAAAGAAGAAGCGTCCACTTCAACCACAAAAGGGAGATCGGGATTGGGATGCTGAAGAACCAGGGCTGTGGTGAAAGCAGACTTAAGTGTGTCAAAGGCCTGTTGCTGTTCGGATGACCAATAGAGGGGATTACGGGGCTGGTTAGCGCTGTGAGTGGTGCTACTATAGATGAAAAACCAGAAATGAAACACCTGTAATAATTGGTGAACCCGAGGAATGAAGGGCTTTAATGGTCATTGGAACTGGCCAATCTAGGACAAACCTCCTGGTGAAATGTGGAACCCCAGGAACTTGACCTCAGTGACGTGAAATAGACATTTCTGTGGTTTTGCAAAGAGGGCATGCTCTCTGAGGCACAATAACACTTCCCTGACATGTACCACATGTTCCTGCAAAGATGGAGAGAAAACTAGAAATTCATCCAAATAGACTATAATGTAAGTATCCAGCATGTCGCCAAAAATGTTGTTCATGAACCGCTGGAACGTGGATGGCGCGTTACAAAACCCAAATGGCATGATTTTGTACTCATAAAGGCTGTGTCAGGTACAGAAGGGGGTTTTCCATTCATCACCATTATGGACTCTAACTAGGTTATATGCTCCTTTGAGGTCTAATTTGGTGAAAATGCAAGCATGAGTTAGCCGGTCAAGAAGAGGGGTGATGAGGGGACTGGGGTAATTGTTCTTAATCTTGATAGAGTTTAATTGCCTGTAGTCAACACAAGGACGTAGATCACCTTCCATCTTTGGGACAAAAAATATTGGGCTGGCAGCCGGACACTTTGAGGGTTGAATGTGACCTAGACTGAGAGACTTTTGTATGTACTCCTTTAGAGCCTGATCCTCTGACGGGGACAGAAAATATATCCACCCTGTTGGTATCACTGAACCGGGAACAAGGTCAATGGGGCAGTCATAGGCCCTATGAGGAGGAAGACTATCTGCACAACCCTTGTCGAAAACCTCCAAGAAATTGTTGTAAGCCTCAGGTATACCAACTGTAATAGCACCAACCACATGCAAAGATGGCTCTGGATCCATGGCCTCAGGATCGTTTAATGTAAGGTTGGCAATGGCACCAAGTGCCTGAGAGGGAGTTTCATTACCATCGGGTAAAATGAGGCACTCGCTTTGGCAGAAGGCGGATTCGAGGTAACGCAACCTGATGCCCAGTCTATGACGGGATTATGCATCCTTAACCATGGGATCCCTAAAATGAGACCAAACTGCGATGTAGATATCAAGTCAAAGGTGATTGTTTCTCTGTGGACATCCTGAATAAGCAGTGCGAGGGGTGTGGTTTGTTGTCTGATGGGACCAGAGACCAAGGACATGCCGTCCACAGCCTGTACATGTTCTGGTCGTGTTTTGTTTTGCAAGTGTAGGTTAAGTGAGGCAGCCAAGGATATATCAATATAATTACCTGTTTCTCCTGAATTGATAACAATATGGACTGGATGCATGACTTTGGGTATTGGAATCAGAACTGCCTGGACCAAGACTGGCCTCATACTCCCAAAGGGGGAACCCATCTCAAAGGGGGTTGCAGGTGTGCTCATCCTTTCCCCCTTGTCTAGGGACGAGCCTTCTGAAAACCCAGGTTTTTGGGCTTGTGGCAACGTGGACATTCTTTGACATAGTGACCGTTTAGGCCACAGTGAAAGCATGCGTTAGCCGTTCTCCGCCGTTCCCTTTATGCGGTGATAATGGGATTATGGACCCCCTCAATCTGCATCGGTTCCCCAGACTCGAGGGCGTGGAGAAGGAATGAGGGGATGAAAGACCTGTTTCCGATTTCCGCTCTGCCCTTCGCGCATCAACCTGCAGGGCAAGATCTACCAATTCGGGATACTGTGAGGGTAAAGACGGAACATGGCCAGAGCGTCCTTCATGTTATCATTCAAACCCCTATAGAAAACTACTGTCTCCTTATTTTAAGGCCAGGAAGTCTCGACTGCCAATTGGTTTAAGCGGGTGATGTATTCAATTAGTAGGTTTTTTCCTTCGACTAGATCAAATAATTCTAAATCTTGTGATTTGGCTTTGTGACAAGTGTCAAATACCCATGTCATTTCTGTCACTAACATATCAAAGTTATACAGGACCGGACTGTTGCCCTCTAATAGTGGGTTGGCCCAGGTAGCGGCTATGCCGCTCATGTGTGACAGGGTAAAGGCGGCTTTCGTGGTGGAGTCAGGGAATGCCTGTGATGTGCAAAGAAAGTGCAACTTGCACTGATTCAGAAAAGGGCAACATTTTCTAGGATCCCCCTTGAATTTCTCGGGAGCCGCCAAAGGAAACGGAGTAGGAACAAAAACCTGGGTTGAGGAGTGAAACGTTGGGCTCATTGGGTGGTGGAGTAGGGTCACCGAATTCTGGCCAAAGCATGGCGCTCTCTTTGTATGGTGTCAAGGCGCTGATGGATAGTAGTGGTGGCAGCTACCATGTCGGCCCGTAATACTGTAATTGCTTGAACCAGTGCAGCCACCGGGTCCCCGGTGGAGGCTTCCATACTCCAGGTGACAGTGGCTTCACAGTCTGTCAAGACTTGATGGTCGCGTGGCTTATGGTAACCTCCCCCCCTAAGTACCAAACAGGGAGAACCAATAACTCACTGTTCAGTTTTTAGGGCCCTGGTGGCAGGCACAGGAACACAGGAACCCCTGAACGGCTGCAAGGAAACAAGCAATTAAACATATGATACACGTGAAGTAATGGCCCCAGGTAAGTACAAAGCGGGTATGTCTATGAAAGAGGCCTACCTGTTTGTGAGAGGGGGAGGGTTCAAATAGGAAACCAAGAGGGATGGTGTCTGGTGATGGTTCCTGAACTGTGTACCCTGTACCCTCAATGAGTGCAGGAGCAGCAGCAAGAGGAATCCATAGGTGACTGCTCCTGGTAGGCTGGAAACACACACTGGACGCCCCTGAGGTGGAATACAGGAAGGGCAAGACTGACAAGCTAGTGCAACGCCTAACAGTGTGAGAAGTCCAAGAACTAGTTGCAGAGTGGAGTATCCAGGAAAAACGCCAAAACAGAATCGAATAGCAAAATCAGTCTGTTGTGCACAGTCTGAGGCCAGGTTTTCCAAGAAGACCGTAAAACGAAAAACAAGGTATCCAGAGGGTCGAGTATATATCAAATCCAATAGACGTTATCCGAGGTCAAGGCAATCCAGAAACTAGATGAGTAGCAAACGCCAAATTCCGAGACGATAACACAGCTGTGAAGCGCAGCGTAGCAGGAAATGCAGCTATTTGAAGGTTACCAAGGAAACATCACGTGACTGCAAGTTTTGCATCATGTGACGAGCAGCAGTCCATGGTTTCCTGGCAACGTATTGCTTCGTCGGGCGTGTTGGAAAACGCCAAGGCAACTGCCAGTGGAGGAATGGGCGTAGTCTTCTAAGTGGATGTGAACCACGCTGGTTTGTCCTGAAATGCGAACCCGCTCTTGGTGGAACCAAACCGATTTCCCCCCGCTGCTGCACTGCACTGGGAGGAGAGGTACAGGTGGGTGTGCTTGAGTGTGTCGGGAGCACTGCAGAGGTATTCTGGGACACAGAGTTCATGACACTAGCTCCGGCACCCTCACCTCCATCATACTGGAATAGCAGGAGAGCCCTGTGTGGGACATCAGGCATTGTCCCACTACCGCATTCAGTGTATGAGAGACGATATGCACTCAGACAACGATATCACATCTATCCTTGCACTGAAAGGTTGGAAGAATGTCTGCACACACCATTGGATATCGAAAAGCTATACGTGAAATCGGACAAGAGAAGTGTGACATCATGAAGGAACGAATTGAAGACGCACTGAACCGATATGCAAGTACTTAAAGGATTAAGATGCAACTGGAAGAATCAAGAGAACCATATATTTTAACACAAAGAAATCATGTGCACCAGAGAATTAGTGAGTAGAGACAAAGTGAAAGTACTTACGCATAAAGACAAGGTAGATGAGACATAAGAAGCTTGCTGCAGAAGAAAACAATGTGGCTAGGGCGGCCATGATGAAAAGATGGACGTCAAACTCGTGTTCAAACCAATCAAGCTACCTCAGAGACAATTCAGGGATGCAGAGGCAGGAGACGCTGGAAAACAGCTTTGTGTGAGGAATAAAGAGGAGTCTATTGGTCTGGGATCAAGGATGCCACATCAAGGAATAATTGCAAGGCACAAAGGGAACAAGATGATAGGCCATGTATGCAAAATATATTTCTCTTAGATTGAGCAGAGAAGAAAACATCTGCAAGAGCCAAGTATTGGACAGTCAAGAATGTGAATAAAATATGCAAGGTGGAGTGAGCAAGTCTCCAAAGGCCAAGAGAGAGTAATAACGCTCATCTTAATTGAATCAAATAGCAGTAAAAAAGAGGTTGAAATGGACAAATTCGTGGTCTCCTCACACGTGATTCAGAAGTTGAAACAAGGGCTATTCATTAAGCTCTAGACACAGATAATGGTGTACCAACACTCCCCTGAACCATATATTTGAATACAAAGAAATCATGTGCACCAGAGAATTAATGAGTAGAGACAAAATGAATGTACTTACAAGAACAGGCTGCAAGGTCGACTATAATTTATTTTATTTATTTATTTTATTGTTTATTTATATAGTTCCTAAACACAAAGAGTGTTTGAAAGCATTCAAAGAGGGGAGTGGAACATTGGGAAAAAAACAAGAAAATAAAACACAGTCATTCAGGGCTTTTGAATTACTGAATGATATAAGCCTGCACATAGCAGGTAAGTGCATGGATAAATGTGTATAATATATATGCCAGTGACGATAACTCTTTCATGTCTGACAACAGTGTTTAGTTTTTCCAAGTGAATTACACAAATAGGGTAAAGATAGGTGAGGGGGAATAGGGTACAATGCTAACAATTTTATAGTGGCGTAATATAGAACAGTGAAGGGGCGGGCGAGTGAGCGGGAGGGTGAGTGTAGGAAAGGTGGGCTACTGGGCCTTATTATGCTTCCAAGTAGTTAAGTAGTTTAAGGTAAAGGGAATAGGGGTTGGGATGGAGGGGGGATGAGGGTGGATGGGTTGAAACTGGAGACGGACAGTACACCAACAATGCAAAAAGGAAAGAGGAGAGGAGAGTGAAAAACAGAAGGGTAAGGTGAAATAGGGAGGGGAGGAGGGGAAACAAGGGCAGGGATGAGGGTGCAGATGGAACAGCCAGATTCAAAATTGGTAGGGCAATGTAAAACAGCATGCAGCAGCTGGGCACAGCCAGATTCAAAACTGGTATGGCAAGATAGTACAACATGCAGCATCTGGGCACAGCCAGTGTCAAAACTGGTAGGGCAAGATAGTACAACATGCAGCATCTGGGCAGAGCCAGATTCAAAACTGGTAGGGCAAGGTAAAACAACAAGCGGGAGCTGGGCACAGCCAGATTCAAAACTCGCAGGGCAATATAGTACGACATTCGGCAGCTGGGCCCAGCCAGATCCAAATGTGGTAGGGCAAGATAGTACAACATGCAGCATCTGGGTACAGCCGGATTAGTGAAAGTCCAGATGAGATGGAGTGTAAATTGAGACAGTCCCAGGTGTGAGGGAAACTGATCGATAAAAAAAGTTTGTTGTGGGTAACTGACTGCTGAGTGTAATTTGCTCTGTTGGATAAGTGTGACGGGAGCATGTAGGGTCACATCAGCATGGGGGGTATCCGGAATGGCCCTCAGACCCGGCCAGGCAACGGGCAGGGAAACAGACAGGGCCTTAATTTGTGGGCCTTGGAAGTGGGCCAGCATTTGCCTGCCGGCTCGCCCAATTGGTTGTTATAGATGAATGAGGGACCAATTGCAGGTAAGCAGGCACGGGCCAGGCAACAGCAGCACTGCGGTAGAAGGCGTTGGCCGTGGCGAAAGAGGCCAGATAAGAGAATAAAAATGGTGCTCGGGCACCAAGCCTGCAGTCAAGCAATGCGCAGCATCAAATAAAGCTCTGGATTAAATAAACTTTAGTTTCCAGTTACATGAAATAATACTCAGCGTGAAACTTAGATTTTCGATGGCGTACTGATCGCAACTTGATCATCCCCAAATTTGCCCACAAGGCCTACCTTCCAGCACTGGTGGGGGGAAGTTGATTCCACAGGCCTGCAGGACACTAGGTGGAAGCTTTGGAAGCAGCAAAGAAGAAGCATTGGCTTGGGGCCTGACCGATGCGAGATGAGAGATGATGGACTAATTGGGCAAGTAGGTAGTAGTCTGACTTTGCCGAAAGTCTAAGGTTTGTTTGTTTGTTTCTTTGTTTATTTGGTAATGCGCACCAAACCCTTAAGTAGCTGGGCGCAAACATTACAAGTATACTTAAAGCTTAGTTACAACAAGTGCAATGGGTACAGACATACATACAGAGATGTATACCTTGCTACCACTTACATACAGGTTATAGTGAGGGTGTGGTGCTAAAGGTCACATATTACATAATACAGTCAAACAGTGCAGTGGGTAACAGGTACAGTAATTGTGGTAATGTTGGGAAAGAATGCCAAGCAATCAGAGGGTCTATGTAGCCACTTGCTATACAATGTTGCAAAGGCCAACCCGCTGCTATTATTCTGCTATAATCTGTATTATACGTATTTGGAGGTAGTTCAAGTGAAGCGCACCCGATAAGGGACATCCAGTAATATTACTAATACCTATATAATATATAGATACACATTTTCCATTAACCAATCCCTCCTTTCAATAGGCTTTACAGTTTGCCACGTAGGATTAAGTCATAGCTGACATACATTGAGGTATTACACCTTTGTATAATCGAAACCAAAGTGTGAGTGCGTGGACTACAGTTTGGTGCTTGCCAGATTTCCCTAATTTATTCAAGCTGACAATAAAGCAGTACTTTGCCATATTCTTTAAGTCTGTCCGGTTATTTGGGTCTGAGATCATGAATGTTAACTCCCTCTAGCACATGACGCTTCAAGGTGCTAGAGCACATTTATATTCTATGGCAATGCCCCATTGGCAGAGGCAAATAGGACTTTATGCAAATGGAAATATATACTCCACAGCTTGCAAACTAAAGGTTTGAGACAGACATCTCCTATGCTCCTACACACATCTCCATCTTTTGATAGCTGCACCTCACGCATATTTGGACTGATGCCTCCCAGTGTCCTACATATATCCTATCCCGTTCCTTGCTCGACCGGCAGACACAGATTTGCTCCATCATCCACATTTATCTACCATCACACAATCACCCCACCAGGTGAGAACAGACATTTCTCCATCTTCCTGCATATCTGTACCATACTCCATGAAACCGGCAGGTTAGGTGAGACATTTTTGCATATCCTGCATATCTGTACCATACGCCTTGCACCATGGAAGGTTAGGAGAACATTGCTCCAACTTCTGCATATCTGTACCATACTCAATGCACCCTGGCAGGTAAGGCGAGACATTGCTCCATATCCTGCATATATCTATGATACTCCCTGCACCCTAGCAGGTTAGGAGAACATTGCTCCATCTCCTGCATCTTCTTTGCTCTAAATGCTGCATTTCTCTACCATATGCCATGCATCCCTGCAAGTTAGGAGAGACATTGCTCCATTTGCTGCATATCTCTACCATACTCCATGCACTGCAGCAGGTTACGCAAGACATTGTTCTATGTCCTGCACATATCTACCATACTCCATGCACCCCAGCTGGTTAGGAGAACATTGCTCCATCTCCTGCATATCTGTACCATACTCCATGCACCCCGGCAGGTTAGGTGAGACATTTTTTCATATCGTGCATATCTATACGATACTCCATGCACCCCAGCAGGTTAGGAGAACATTTGCTCTATATGCTGCATTTCTCTACCATACTCCATGCATTCCTGCACGTTAGGAGAGACATTGCTCCATTTGCTACATATCTCTACCATACCCCATGCACCCCGGCAGGTTAGGCAAAACATTGATCCATATCCTGCATATGTCTACCATACTCCATACACCCCACCAGGTTAGGAGAACCTTGCTCCGTCTCTTGCATATCTGTACCATACTCCATGGACCCCAGCAGGTTAGGTGAGACATTGCTCCATGCCCTGCATATATCCACCATACTCCATGCACCTCAGCAGGTTAGGAGAACATTGCTCCATCTCCTGCATATCTGCACCATACACCATGCAACCCAGCAGGTTAGGTGATACATTGTTCCATATCCTGCATATCTGTACCACACTCCATGCACCTGGGAAGGTTAGGAGAACATTGTTCTCTATGCTGCATTTCTCGACCATACTCCATGCATCCCTGAAGGATATGAGAGACATTGCTCCATTTGCTGCATATCTCTACCATACTCCATGCACAGCGGCATGTTACACGAGACATTGCTCTATATCCTGCACATATCTACCATACTCCATGCAACCCAGCTGGTTAGGAGAACATTGCTCCATCTCCTGCATAACTGTACCATACTCCATGCACCCCGGCAGTTAGGTGAGGCATTCTTCCATATCCTGCATATCTGTACCATACTCCATGCACCTCAGCAGGTTAGGAGAAACTTTGCTCTATATGCTGCATTTCTCTACCATACGCCATGCATCCCTGCAAGTTAGGAGAGACATTGCTCCATTTGCTGCATATCTCTACCATACTCCATGCACCGCAGCAGGTTAGGAGAACCTTGCTCCATCTCCTGCATATCTGTACCATACTCCATGGACACCAGCAGGTTAGGTGAGACATTGTTCCATTTCCTGCATATCTGTACCACACTCCATGCACCTAGGCAGGTTAGGAGAACCTTGTTCTATATGCTGCATATCTCAACCATACTCCATGCATCCGAGGAGGTTAGGAGAGATGTTTCTGTATCCCCAGTCCTCACCCTTATTAGTACCCCTGCTGTCTGAGACAGCCATCTGCTCTGGAACCTATGTCATGTGTATGACTGCCTCTAATAGTGGCAGTCCTTTCGTTGGCTGGGTGAGAAAGCTCTCAATTTCCATTCATTAGCGCCCCCACCAACTGTGCGAGACATGTGACCCCTTATTTGGTATGATTAAGTAGCATTAACAGCACCGACAGCACCTGAGGGACTTTTAGACACTCACCTGGTGGTGACCAGGAGAGGGGCACACAATGTGCCACTTGAGTACTTAATGAAAAATATACAGCGACCTACTAGATACACAAGGGGCTGGTAGGGAGCCCTAGGGTGCACAAGTTTAACCGATCTATACTCTTACACTGCAGACATATTAGTTTGTCAGTTGATGCAAGTAGCTAAAGGCCAGGCGACCTGTGCTCCATCCACCCCTAATCACTGCAAGATTGTTTGAGTTATTTTTTTGCTTTCCCCCGCCCATAACTTTCCCTTCTTAATTCATAAATCCCATGGCGTTTCTTGCCAGGGCGTCCTACGTGTGGTGTCGTGTGTACAGCGGGAGACCGAGGTCACGTGATGTGAACAGGGAGAGACATAAAGGAATCAATGAACGTACGTCAGTCCGGGTTTATGCACCCAACAAATGAGTCGTGTGTCTTTTCCTCCCCCTATTGCGAGCAGCGTAATTGAGGCCCGTGCGAAACCCCGAAATCCAGCAGTTCCGAAGACCAGGGTTATCCTGAGACAGAACACTGGCGATGAGGAAAGTCAGACCGCATGTGTGCCTCGTAGGGAAAGGAACACACACGCCGCTGTGAGACAAATCGAATGCTGCATCAGGTGAAGGACCGGAAACACTCTGCGTGACCGCTCCGACACACCGGTAAACCTATTCGAATCCACTGCCCATCAAACGCTGTGATCCACACACAGCGGAACTGCATGCTCAGTCATCATTTAACGGCACAAACTTTGCTACAGTACAGCTTGCAAAGCAGATTACCGGCACAGGCCCACACAAACTAGGGAGGGAGTGAGCAGCAAGCTGCGCATTCCAAAGCCTGCAGCCAACCTATTACGTAACACAGCAGCAATTTGGAAGACTGGCACACTGCTGCCCAAGAACTGTTCACCTTGGGCATTTTATTTGTCAAGAGCAAAGGCATAGCGCAGAAAAGTGTTTGACAGTGGGGAAGAGTGAGGAACTTTTCAAAATGCCAGCCTAGCAAAGAGCCATCCGCGTAAACGCACGCATGTGCACACACGTGCCACCACATGCAGAAAACATGAGCAAAAAACACACCAAGTTGATTGCGAGCTCGAAACAAACCTACAAACAGGTTGAGCCCAAATGCCAGCACCTCCCGACCAGGGAGCAGCCCTGCTGATAGGAGGAGCACTGTTTTCAGCCCTGATTAACAAGAATCCTCACAGACTACAATAATGGAACCTTTCGACACCTACATCACAAATGCTGTACTTCGTTGGGGCATATGGATGCAACAGTTCGATCTAAATCTTGAAGCAAGGGATGTCACCGACGGAAGGAAACAGCGCACACTTCTACTGAACATTGGTGCGGCGGCACTGCATCTATTTAATACGCTCCCGAACAACGGAGCCGCTGATGACTATAATGCGGCAAAACTGGCATTGACTAGCAAATTCAAACCAGACCTCAACCCAGACTATGAAAGGTTCCATTTCTGCATGGCCTGCGAACGAGAAAAAGAGACAATAGATGATTTTCATGCCAGATTGAGAGAACTAGCCGTAGGATGCGAGTTCCCCAATGAAGAATTTGCGATCCACCTTCAAGTCATAAACGGGCTATCGTCGAAGAAACTGCGGAGGGCCATTTTATACGAGAAGAACAGCCCACTAGCCCACATACTGGAAATGGGACAGCTCTGTGAACGTACAGACGACTAACTGGCAGTGATAGAGGCCACAATCCAATGCCTACCGATAGACAGCCCCCAAAAAGGTGAGTAAATCGCAACCATTAGGAGGCAGCAAGTTAATCGACCACAGGAGGAAAAACACCCCAACTACTCAAAATCCAATCGCACATAAGGGCGAAACGACATGTGCAAATGGTGCACCGGCCCATGGCACCACGTAAACTGTTTCCCGGCACGGGGTGTGACATGACGCAAATGCAAAAGCCTGAATCATTTTGCGGTTTGTGCCTAAACCCCCCTGGCCCAAGGGAAGAAAACCAACAACAACAAGAACACCGTAGGGACCCTACGCAACACGAATCATCCCACCAACCAAGAGGAAGAGGGAGAGCAAGAGCATTCGACAGCACACAGAGATCGCCTAGCAGCAGTTAAAGTGATGTGTAAGTGGAAGCAGTCACTGCAGTCTCCAGCTTTTTCGTTTGGAATCTGTGCAACAACTTGGTTGGAATCCTACCTCTCTGTTTACCACTACTGGCTGTGCAGGAGTTAAAAACTCCCAGGACCGCGAAGCGGAGCGAAGTGGTGTGTAAGTGGAAGCAGTCACTGCAGTCTCCAGCTTTTTCGTTTGGAATCTGTGCAACAACTTGGTTGGAGTCCTACCTCTCTGTTTACCACTACTGGCTGTGCAGGAGTTAAAAACTCCCAGGACCGCGAAGCGGAGCGAAGTGGTGTGTAAGTGGAAGCAGTCACTGCAGTCTCCAGCTTTTTCGTTTGGAATCTGTGCAACAACTTGGTTGGAGTCCTACCTCTCTGTTTACCACTACTGGCTGTGCAGGAGTTAAAAACTCCCAGGACCGCGAAGCGGAGCGAAGTGGTGTGTAAGTGGAAGCAGTCACTGCAGTCTCCAGCTTTTTCGTTTGGAATCTGTGCAACAACTTGGTTGGAGTCCTACCTCTCTGTTTACCACTACTGGCTGTGCAGGAGTTAAAAACTCCCAGGACCGCGAAGCGGAGCGAAGTGGTGTGTAAGTGGAAGCAGTCACTGCAGTCTCCAGCTTTTTCGTTTGGAATCTGTGCAACAACTTGGTTGGAGTCCTACCTCTCTGTTTACCACTACTGGCTGTGCAGGAGTTAAAAACTCCCAGGACCGCGAAGCGGAGCGAAGTGGTGTGTAAGTGGAAGCAGTCACTGCAGTCTCCAGCTTTTTCGTTTGGAATCTGTGCAACAACTTGGTTGGAGTCCTACCTCTCTGTTTACCACTACTGGCTGTGCAGGAGTTAAAAACTCCCAGGACCGCGAAGCGGAGCGAAGTGGTGTGTAAGTGGAAGCAGTCACTGCAGTCTCCAGCTTTTTCGTTTGGAATCTGTGCAACAACTTGGTTGGAGTCCTACCTCTCTGTTTACCACTACTGGCTGTGCAGGAGTTAAAAACTCCCAGGACCGCGAAGCGGAGCGAAGTGGTGTGTAAGTGGAAGCAGTCACTGCAGTCTCCAGCTTTTTCGTTTGGAATCTGTGCAACAACTTGGATGGAGTCCTACCTCTCTGTTTACCACTACTGGCTGTGCAGGAGTTAAAAACTCCCAGGACCGCGAAGCGGAGCGAAGTGGTGTGTAAGTGGAAGCAGTCACTGCAGTCTGTGCAGTCGGCTGAGGCAAGGCGGGGAACTCCGTTGGATTATCCATCCATCCAAACTACCAGGTAAAATCTGCATTGACTTGAATTGCGATATCTACAAAGTAGTTCAGTGGAACTGGTGGATTTCGGTAGTGTCCGTCTTTTTAACTCAGCGAGTGCCCACTGTATTTGCTTGAACAATTGAGTAATTGAAACGTGTCGGTGTCCCCTCTACACGTTCAAAATATCTGAAAGACATCTGAAAGAGCCGGCGTGTGTGAGGAGTTAGAGGAACTTTGTAGAACGATTACGGGATACATTTCCGTTCGAACACAACCTCCATTTCATCTCAGCGTGGGACGCAGGAGAGGGGCTGAGCGGCGACTGCGGGCTTTGAAGCCTTTGAGCCGCCAGCTGTAGTTTCGTGTTTTCTCTCAGGCAGTGGGAGGAGCGCCATTCGGCGACTGCTGGGTCCTCTAACATCTGAGCCGATCGGCTCCACTGCGGCCTGTTCTTTACCTGATAAAGCGGGGGTGGAGCAGAGCGGCGCCTCTAAACATTGCTGCCTTTGAAGTGTGCTTGGAAGTGTGCTTGACAATTTTTACTGTGCTCCGCGCTCGCGCGTGGGCTTTTTTTTAACACACGCAAAAGACACAGCTGCTCTGCGCACTACACTTCCCCCTGCTGGTGGACTGTTGGAAATCTCTGACATCTTACTTTATTGCTGCTTACTATCTGTAAAACCGCTTCATGAAATTAAGGAGCACTCCATCTCAGGATGAGATGGGACCCCTAGAATGGGAGGATCCGGAATTGACGAAATCTGAATTGGAAAGTGGAGCTAAATGCCCCATTGATGAAAACAGTATGGGCCAAATGACGGAGGTTGTGGAATCGCAAACACAAATCCAAGCGCTTGTGCATGTAAATCCATGCCTTTCCCTTGCCTCCACGCCTGCCAGATGTAAGGGGATTCAATTCAGCACTACAGCTAAGTTAACGCCTAGTCTAGAATACTGAATGAAAACCCTTATTGATATATCTTTATGTCCAGTTCATGCGTTCTGGATGACTACCCCTATATAACACCCCTCTCTTGGAATCCCCCTGACCCCACTGAGCCAAGAAGTAGTTCTGTTTTGCAAGTTTAAAAGGTTTATTTGATAATTCAAACAATAGATATATATCACCCTTTATAGTAAATTAATAATTGAATATCACACTTAATCTGATATGATAAATATTAACAACGGAGAATCTGGCACTAACACGCTTCTCTATAATCAATAAGGAGTTGACATGAAATGGATAAGGTAGCACACTGGTAAATAGGTACAGAAGTATAATGTGGTAGAGAATGCTTTATAAGGTTCAAGGAAATGCAAGGTTGAATGAATGAAATGCAGTATAGAAAACAACTTGATATGATTTCAGCAAAACAATGTAATCACTTTTCTCTGGCAATCCCCTCCCCCCTTTTATGCAATGCAAGGAAATGGAAGGAAAACACACAGTTCTCAGAAATGCAATCAAATGTGATTCAGTTCACCCCAGCAAGCTTAGACTACAGAAGTTTGAAAACACAGGCCCAAATTGCTTTGATATGTGCTGGCAATGAATTGAAAAGTATGCTAAAATACTTTTAATTCCCTTTCAGAGGTTCAGGGTGATTGGTATCTAGTTAATATTAGTCCAGGCTCACACTAGCAATGATGCAGGGATAGTTAGCAGGTTAAACGAATTTCTGGCAATGGAAGGCAAGCAGCAGCAGCTTTTTACACGTGAAGACATTTGCAAATCGCGGCAAAATTCGCGGATGCGCCGAGCGCTATTACAGAGGAACCACAAGGACTATCTCTATCGTTTTGGGGTCCTAGGAAAGCCTAGGATCTCGGCTTCCAAATAAAAGTTACTGCAAGTCTCTAGCACAAACGGTTGCGGAGATATGAGCGATTGAATAAAGGTCGTTTTTCAGATTTGAAATTTTAAACGTACACTTTTTCAGCTTTAAAAATGATGGCAGGATAACACAATTGCTAAGCTGCAGTTCTACTTAGATAAAAAAATGGATTGAATTATATTATTTTAACTAGGAGATTGGTTCTGCACAGTTTTCTAGGTACTCACACTATATTCTTGAGTGAAATGGGCCTCATCATGGATCTGGTCAGGGTTTTAAATTCGCCTCTGGTCTCTGCACTTCACAGTGATCTGGGTCAGCTCTCTCTGGTTCTCTGGTCTGGGTCTCTAGTTCTGGATAGATTGAAGTCTCTAGTTTGGCTCTCTGGAGGTTTGATGGAGGTAAAGTATGGATTTTTCCGGCAGAGCGTCCCGCTGCAGATGGAATTGAAAAGACCCTATCTGTCCTGTCTGTCTGCTTTTATGTGTTTAGAATGTGGGTGTGTTCTAGCATCACTGACCCTACCTCTCTCTCAGCTTCTAATTGGTCAAACTTCCATTTATCATTTGATTGGGGAATGAACTGTGAGTCAGAGTGATGTCATTTTACAGCCTGCAGAAAGTCCACTCCTCCTGTCAACTTACACACAAATCTAGATTTGAAACAAATACATATTTGCAGAGGTACATATTGTTTTAAAATCATATGCACCCATCATGCATTACAGGAGGTATCCCCTGTTCAAACTCTGCTCTTCCTGGGAGCTTGCATTCAGAAATGGCACATATTTCACTTTTTAACTGATTTTGCAATTTCTGACATTGACCCAACTTTACATACATGTGCGCAGGGAGTACGGACATTAACTGATGAAGTTTCAGATTTTTAACATGCATACATTTAGAGTTATCCCCACTTTTCCGCTGACACCCCCCTGAACATACCACCGGTTCTAAAAACCTCTTAAACTGTGGGCAGAAAAATCACAAGAATTATGGTATCATTTATAAAAT
This sequence comes from Ambystoma mexicanum, assembly GCF_040938575.1. Taxonomy (NCBI): domain Eukaryota; kingdom Metazoa; phylum Chordata; class Amphibia; order Caudata; family Ambystomatidae; genus Ambystoma; species Ambystoma mexicanum. The sequence continues at coordinate 1,153,628,176 of NC_090926.1, read as the reverse complement.
TTTCACATGTCCGCTCTATGAGTTATTCATCTTTTTAAAGTTATGTTCTGGCTCCAAAGGGGTGTGGTTTACCCTCAGCACAAGGTTGAATTTCTGGTTTTTCCAGTTCTGCCAAGCCAGCTTGCTCTCACAGGCAGTGCCCCTCCCCTTTCCTCAGGAGGAAGCCACTTTTTACGACCATTTACGACTCCTGCCAATAAAACCTTTGCCTGAGCCAGGACAGGGCTTTGTTCACTTTCCTGCAGAGCACAGGTAATTCAATTATCAGATAGATGGCATATCCTTAGTGTGAGCAGCAAAAGGGCAGCTAGGCCTGGGAACACAGCTGTGACTCAAGTTTCACTCCTGATGGGGGTAGTTGCCAGGCAGAATTCAGTTCCTTAAGCCAGGTTTCAGATAAAATGTCACATTTTGTTCCCCAGTTTCTGCCTTCAAATAAAACTAAACATTTTCACATATGCAGCTAGAAGGCTGATTCTAAGTGCAAAACTATGGCATTTCAACAGTTACAAAGGCATGTGACACCAAACATAGGTCACTCATTTGATCTAAACATTTTCGATTTTAGTGTCTTTAATTCCAGTGCAACTTAAACTGCTGACTCCATAGCTCAGCCAGTTTTGTTATAAGCATTGTTCTGGGCTCTTCATTTCCCAGATTTTGTAGGCACACAAAACTCCATTCTACCAAATGTCTGCTGGTGTTCAGTGAATATTTTGCACATATTGCAATGTTTGAAATAGGCACTTTGGCTTGCCTTCAGAGAAACACAGGGTGGTTTTAAACTGCCGGCTTTTGGATAGTGGTGAGTACTGGTACTGCACCCATTTTTTGGGATTTAAGAAAATGAATTCCCCACAATTCTAGGTTGCATTTGGCAATCAGCATTGCCATTCCCAATGGTTTCAGACTACTGTGTGGGTAGTCCAATGGTGGTTTTAGGCAGTTTCCTTCTGTGCCCATAACATCGGCAAAAATGAGTGGCAGCCTATTCTTCATGCATTTCCCTGTGCCTTTTCTGGGAAGCTCTGGCCATCATGATGTTTTCCATGTCAGTACTGCACAGTTTTGAGGTATGGCTCGGATGCATGGGTAAATACATCCCACAAGCCCCCCTCTTGCGATGGCCATTCTATTTCACGAATGGGACTCGCAAGACCTGGGATGTTTCCTCATCTTCTTCCAATAGATGGCACAGTTCAGCATCTTCTTCTCCATCCGGTACTGATCGATCGGTTCTCCTCGCCGGTCCTGATGGGAAGATTGGGCGGTACCCCGGGCCCATTGGATCTTCGTTCCTGGTCTCCGGATCGCCCTCCTTGGCCCGTCTTCAGGTTTTCTTTCTCCTAGGACGACAAAGGAAGAGCGGCAATACCTACTCATAGACGTTTTTCCACCACTGTTGAGATAGTGGGGCAGCATATGCATTTCATCATAACGAAACATTACATTCTTATTTTGAAAAAAAAACAGTATAACTAAGAGACAGTTTCATGCAAATCACAATATTTTAGAGACTAGATGTGGTATGTTTTATGGTTGGAACTGAATTAGTCTGATACAGTACCCGCTAGGATTCCAGAGGATTCCTCCAGTTGTTGCAGAGTGTGCCTGGGATGGCAACATTTCAACTGGTTTATGTGGACCCACTTGTCTTCCCCCTCTGCCGAACCGCCTTTGGGGATGCGGATCTTGTAGGCCACAGGGGAGATTTTGTCTATGATCTCGAATGGTCCCTTCCATGTAGGCAAAAATTTGCGCTGCTTGGCCTGGTTCCTTTGGAAGTTGTATAGATAGACCCGGTCCCCCACCTGATATTCCTTCCTGGAAGTTTTCAGGTCATAGTGGGTCTTCATGCTATCAGCTGATCTTTCTAGATTCCGCTGCGCATAAGCAAAAGCATGTTGGAGGTGTTTCCTTAAATTCTCTACATACTCATGAGTAGTGGAGGCATTTATCAGTGTCTGCTCTTGGGTCCTATAGAGCAAATGCTGAGGAAGCACCATCTTGCGCCCAGTCATCAACTCAAATGGTGACATTTTGGTTGCAGATGAAGGGGTAGATCTGATAGCCATTAGGACCAGAGGTAATCGGATATCCCAACTTGGCCCAGAATCTGCCACAAACTTCTTTAATATGCTCACAATGGTTCGGTTATATCTCTCTACTGCCCCAGAAGAAGCTGGTCTATAAGCAATATGCAGCTTTCTCTTGACCCCCAGTATCTCCCACATCTTTGTCATTACTTCACTGGTGAAGTGGCTACCTCTGTCTGACTCAATCCTTTGAGGTAGACCAAAACGGGAAAAGATGTGGTTAATCATCAAGGCAGCTGCCGTTTCTGCCTTGCAGTTTGGGGCTGGGAGACATTCCACCCACTTGGTAAACAAGCATGTCACAGTCAACATGTACTTATTCCCCCTAGCCGAGCGAATCACAGGGCCTACAAAGTCGATTTGTAAATCTGACCATGGGAGTGTCATTCCCCTCTTTTGTAAAGGTGCCCGGTGCGTGAGGGATGATGGCTGAAATTGTGCACACACAAGACACCCCTTCAAGTATTGGTCGAGGTCCTGCCCCATGTGTGGCCAGTATGCAACCTCTCTTAAGATTTCCAATGTTGTGTGAAACCCCCTATGACCGGCGGTGGCCGCATCATGGGCGTGACTTAACATCAGACTTCGGAATGAGGTAGGAACCACCCACTGGTCGTGGCCAGCTTTGGATTTCCTTACCAACAAACCGTCTTGGATCCGGAACATTTTTGGACATTTCATCAACACTCTTAGGTCCTCTTTCCCACTATAATCGGTATCCGTCAGGGGAAAGTTCTCAGGGTCCTCCAGGTGCTGGTAAAATTTACCAATTATTGGATCCCCCTTCTGAGCAGTAATCAAATCAGCATCAGGGGTCTCCTTACTCCATTGTGCAATTGAAAGGTCGTTGTGAGCATTTGTCTGGGACCTAGTGATGGCAGTGACCTGGATTTCCCCCAACAGGGACTCAATCTCAATTAGATCCCCTTGGATGGCTCCGGTTTTGGCCAGCTGATCAGCTAAGTCATTTCCAGTTTTGTCTGGTCCCTCTACTTTGGAATGACCCTTGATCTTTTTCCAATAGATGGTCATCTCATTCGAGGTGACCAAATCATCAATGTTTTGGATCAACTTCCCATGTTTCAAGGGTTTGTGGTTAGCACATAACATGCCTCTGGTTTTCCAATTAACCAGGTGCTCCACGAACCCGTTCCGTACATAATCCGAATCTGTGATTATGACCAGTTCGTGGAGTTGATGCTGGACAGCAGTGAGGATGGCCTGATGCACAGCCATCAATTCTGCCACCTGACTACTTCGGGGACCAATTTTGTATCCAGCGGAGGGTTCTGGGGACTCATTCACCCATGCATTCCCTACGCCAGCCACCAGTTCTTTCTCCCCGTTGTTGTCAACATGGTAAGAGCATCCATCCACATAGACAGTGGGCATTCCCTCACACTTGTCCTCTTCAAAGACTTTGTGTGGGGAATTAAGGTATGCCTCCGTGTTGTCTTTGATTTTTAGACTTTCGTCCTCGAGACAGTTTTCTCTGGCACAATCATGCAAGTCAGCCAGACCTTGCGCGAGTGGACTCTTCTTGTTTTGGCCATATCTGACCTCCACAGGAAAGCCTTGCATTGACAGAATCCAGGAAGTAATTCGGGAATTACTCACATTTCCGGCCCGGATTCTGTCACTTTGGAGATATTGCAGAGGCTGGTGTGGAGTCTCCACTATGATGTGTTCCCCCTGGATAAACGGGCGGTAATTCTTCAATGCCCACACCGTTGCCAGGAGTGCCTTCTCACAATCGTTGAATTTTTCCTCCACAGAGGATAAAGTTTTGCTCGCATAGGAGATTACTTTATTGACCTTGTCATGCTTTTGATATAATACTGCCGTCAAGCACGTATTAGAGAACCCTGTCTCCAGGAAGAACTCCTTGTTTCTGACCGGGTAAGCTAGGCAAGGCGCTTGTGAGAGGCTTCTTTTGAGTTGTTTTACTGCCTCGGCTTGTTCTGGACCCCATTCCCACTTGACCCCCCCCTTCAGGAGATGAATCAGGGGTCTAGTGATCTCTGCGTAGCCCTCAATGAACTTTCTGCTGTAATTAGTCAGTCCAAGGAGGCTCCTTAGTTCCCGCAGAGTTGTGGGGTCTTTCAGTTTCTGAAGTGCTTCCACTTTCTTTTCCTGGGGACAGAGACCCTGAGGAGTAATCTCATGCCCCAAGAAATTAACACGGGTTCTACACCACTGTGCTTTCTGAAAGGAAAGTTTTGCTCCGGCGGCCCTCAACTGTGTCAGAACATAACGGATCTCCGCTATGTGTTCCTCCACAGATGAACTTTTGATGAGGACATCATCTACATAAGCCAGGTTACCCCTCGCACCCAGGTCGGGCATGGCCTTATGTAGGAAAATGTTGAATTCATTGCCGGAGTTGAGGTTTCCGAAGGGAGTCCGGGTCCATGTGTACTGCTGGCCCCCAAAGGTAAAAGCCAGCTTGTATTGGTCCTCCCTACTGACAGGCACGGTCCAGTATCCATTGGTCAGGTCTATTGCAGTGAATACCTGTGACCCCTGAATCTGGGCCAGACCTTGGTCAATGTAGGGCAGAGGCCATCGGGAAGTATGGACCCGTTTGTTGAGCTCCCTAAGGTCGGCGCAGAGTCTCCACTGGCCGTTTGGCTTCAATATTCCCAGCACCGGATTGTTGAAGGTGCTGTGGACTGGACGGATTATTCCCCGGGACTCAAGGTTCTTAATTATTTCAGTAAGGGACTCCATTGATGCGAGAGGCAAGCGATATTGCTTCACAAACACAGGAGTCATGCCAGGGTCCGTGGGGATTGTTGTTGTGTGGATGTCAGTGCGACCACAGTCATATGAGTCTACCGCAAAGAGATCTTGGAAATCCAAGAAAACTTGTTTCAACTTTTGCTTTTGTTCCAGAGTCACACAGGCATCAGCTAGGTTGACTCTCTCTTCCACCATCTGCCTGAAGCCTGGAAAGACTTCTGGTTTGGCTATCTCCGCGGCCTCCTCCAGCTGGGTGGAGAAGTCCCTGGTCAGAGTGCTGATTTGGACCGGAGGCTTCAGGTGGGCAAGGCAGCCTTCATGAACCTGGAAAATCACCTCATCCCTCCTGAAGTCACAAGTCACATCTTCCTCACCATAGGGGCAGGAAGTGTACACCAGGAAGTTCCCCCCATGCCGGGTAAAGATCCTGTCTGGTGTTGTATTGTCATCACTGTCACTGTCAAAACAGTCCTTGGGGATTGGTCCTAACAGTTCATTTACTAAGTCGATGGAAAAATGTCGGTCATCAACCGCCATTCCAATAATGGTGCCTGCGGCTAGAGTAATACTCCTTAAGTCGCTGTTATCCACCTCTATTGGAATGGTGTCATGTTCTATGTTGACTAATGGTGTTGGGTTTACCCCCAACCCTTGCTGTTGGAGAGAAGCATTTAGATGTATGTAAGCATCAGGGTTTTTCAAATGTTGTCCTCTTTTAACTTTCACTTCCAGGGAGAATTGTCGGGTCCTTTCTGGGATGGTGACTTCCTCTTTAATCTGAATTTCAACTGCATAAGGTAGCAATTGAGCTGACCTAAATGCTTTTTCTGGATCATCAAAGCCCATGGGATTATCCGCTAATCGGGACCAAGCTTTGAAGTTTATTAGGTCCAAACTAATGGCAAAGCGATTGAGAATGTCACTGCCTAAGTAAAAGGCGGCAGGGACGTCTCGCACGACCCAACAATTGTGGACTATGCTCTTGTTGCCAATGGAGATTTTGAGCATACACCTGCTTGGCAGGAGATGTTTGGAACTAGGTGCTTCCAGGTCCATTTCCCATTTGTCTATCAGTTTGAAGGTGGGAATGGCTGGATCTTTTGGGAGTTGGCGAAACATGGCTTCGCTGATGAAGCTCTTACCGTTGTTCACACACACTCGAGCGAGAACAGAGTCCTTCCCATCATTTAACTGAACAGGGATGAACAACTGCTCTCCAATTTGCTGAATATCAGCCAGGCTCTGAGCTGATTTCATCTTTCTGGACTATTGGAGTGGGAGTTTCTGATTGTGGATTAGTATAGAATTTGAGAGTGTTTCCTTCCAGCGTGGAATACCACCTTAAACCGGAAGGAAGGTTGATTTTCAGAAACAGAGAGGACCCCCCATCACCAGTCTGTTGTCCTACTGCTATTACTGTCACGTCTGGAATTTGGCTATTCTGGAAGTGAAATTCTACTTGGTCAGGTTTTTGTTCAACCATGTGGCATGTGCCGTTTAAACTAACATGGTTGACACTCTGTTTTAATTTTATTGGTCGGCTAGTCTGGGTCCAGAGGACCTTGTTTACACAATCTATTAGGGGTGACAACCTTCTCAGGAGGTCATTCCCTAGTAAACAAGGGGTGCCCTCCGGGGTCACAACTATGACCGGGTGTTTCAACTTATGTCGCCCGATCTTAATGTCCAAGTCTGCAGTCCCCTCAACGGGAATTTCCTTCCCGTCAAAGTTCTGCAGTTGTCCAGGAAGAGAGGTGAGAGGAATTTGGTAATTCTCTCCCCTTCCTGCATTCAGTTCATCAAAGGCCCTTCTGGACAGAAGGGTAGCTTGAGATCCAGTGTCCACCAGTGCCGAGATTGTACCCTGCCCCTGTACTTGTACCGGGGCATAATATCTTCCCTCCTTCTCCTCAAGGGGGCACAGATAATGTACATTTTTGGACAACTGGTGGGCTAATTTTCTGGTTTTGGACATCGCTAGCGAAGAGATTTGGGCAGAATTCTGTGGAGAGTCTTGGGAATCTGAAAGAAACAGTTGGCAACTGGAGATCAGAGCCATTGTGGGTTCCCCTGGTTCCGGTTCTGGGCCGCCCCCCCCTTTTTGGAGGCAGTCCCCAGGATGGGTTTGAACCAGGGGATTTTCTTGCTGTTGGTTCTGGGATGAGATGGTGGGCGGCGGTAGCTCAGTCTCCACATCTCCCCAGTCTGGATTTGCATCCCTAGGGACCCATTTTTCTTTGGGGGGAGTTCCCCCCTCTCTGAAGGAGAAGATCCTTTTCCCAGGATCCTCTGAGGATCCCTCTCCCTCAAATTGGAAGATCTGTACCTCCTCCTCAAACTGAGTCTGTTTGGGTCTTTTGTTTCTCCTATCCCCCCTCTGCTCCTTAGGAGGCAGACTTTCAGGGGCCAGAGATTTTGTTTCCGGTTCCTGGGTTTCCAGGGGCTGTTTACAAGTGAGGAAGGAAGCTTCCTCCAAGGCTTTACACCCCCCTTCCCTTTGTGCCTCCTCCCTGGGAACCGGTGAGTTATCGGGGTGCTGCCCCCGTCATTGTTCTGGAGCACCAGGTCCAGAGTTGGGTGCGTTCTGCGCCGGCATGCTGATCTGAGGGTTCTGCTGCGCCCTCAGTATGTGACCCATATCCCGCGCCATGTTTTGAACCTGGCGCTCTAACTGGGAAACCCGCTCAGGCTGATACGGGACCCTGTTTTCTCCCCTGGGCTGATCCCGGGAAGGGTAGCTGTCCCTTCTTTGGTAGTACCCCTGGTTGGGAAGATTTGGGTACCCCTCCACCCTTGGCCTCCCCTCTCCCGGATTCAGTGGTCTGGGCTCAGGGAATTGGGGAAAGAAGGATGGATGATTTTGGGGTTGGAAGTCGGGTGGATATCTGGGGAAAAAGTTCTGCCCAGGGTTTGGTAAATTTCTGCCCTCCTGTGGGAAGTTTGGAGGGAAGTTCCCTGGGTTAGGTGCTTGGCTGGATCCCCCCCCTTGGGCTGGAGGAGTCCACACATAACCCAGGATGGGTCTGTTACCCTTGTAACAGGGACTTACATAATCAGGAGAGCGAGGGACCCCATTTGTGGGGCTGCCTCCTTGGCTCCCTGTCTGTGACTGGCCCGAGGACCTTCTGGGCCTAGCATTATTAGGTGCAGGTAGGTTTTTAGGCCCCCCCATCTCCAAATCTAAAACGGGGGTGACCTTTACCTCTGCCACCTTGGCAGCAGCAGGGGTGGTGTTGGCTTTGGGGTTTTTCTGGGCATTACTTTTGCTATCTACCGGTTTCTGCACCTCATAGATCCGGGTAGCCTGTTCAATGACCCAATCTAAGGATCTTTTCTCGTGAAAATCCCTCACGAGCTGGGTCATGATGTATTTGGGCAAGGCATGGAAAAACGTATTTATGAACTCTCTACTATCTGTGCGCACCCTTCTTGTGGTCTGTGCAAAAGCACGCTTTAACTCCTGCACAAATTCTTGTGGGGCCTGATCCTCCCCACATTGCAAATTGTAGGCTGCCTTGCGAGCCTCTTGAGGATTTCTGTGAACAGAAAAATGTTTCAGGATGGCCGCCTTATATGTGGACCATCTTAAATGATTTTGGTCCTCCAGCCCCGCAAAGAAACTGGAGTATTCCGGGGAGAATGTCCACTTTACATATTGAATACAGCTTTGGCTGTCCTTCAAATGGAAAGTCTCCATCATTTGTTCAAACAACTCTAAGTGCTCCCAAACAGAATACTTAGCGTTCTTATGGTAAGGCGTGATGACGCTCCTGATCGCCTTAATCTGCTTTAAGGGGTCCTTAAGCAAGGCCCTTTTTGCCTTATTGGCCTTTTTGGTTCGGGTAACCCTTGTCCATTCATCCTCGGACTCAGAGGCACTGCTCCCAGAGGTTCCCGTCTGATCTTCCAGGTTTTCCCGGATTCTGCGAGCCTGGGAATGGCTGGCAGAATGTGGGGACCTGGTCTCCTGTGTCCTGCGCAGTTCAGAGGAGTCTTCAGATTCCTCCTTGCTGCCAGGATTTGATGGGTACCCCCTCCACTGACCTAACTGGGCAGAGGTTTTCAGGATGCCCTTAATGGGCCTACTCTCCTGGGGTTCCCCACTGAACTGTACTGTACTTGGGTGCCCATACCCGGATGCCCACCCCTCCATTCCTGAGTGGTACTGGCCTATGAGCCCCATACTTTTAGCTGGATAGTAATCTGCCATCCCTGTGGCCCTGTGCTCATGTGCACCAGGGGACATGGGGGTGGCAGAGTCCAGGGACTGAGAGGTATGAGGGCCTCTGGTACTAGGGCTCCTGAGGTTATGCTCCGGAGTTTCCATTTCCCAGCGAACCTCATCTCTATCCGCCCCTGCTCCCTGTTGCAATGCAAGAGCCTGCATTTGTGCCTTCAGTTCCTCTGTTAAGGCCTTACTCGCCTCTATCAGTTTCTCCTGCATCGCTACCTGTTGCTGGAGCCTATCATTGTGTTGACAGAGGGCCTCATTCTCCCTCTGTGCTTCCCGGTTGGTCCTGGAGAACTGGGCCAGTCTTTGCTGCAGGAGGTTTACCTCCTGGGCAATGTCCCTATTGGCCTGCTCCTTTCTTGCTAGAGCATCTTCCACCCTTCTGGTGTGCTCTACCAAGTTCTGGTTTTCTTTTTGGAGATCACCCAGCCCCTGGAGGGCCAGGTGATTTTCTTCAATTTCCTTTTTTAAGTGGCAGACTTCCTGGCCTATGGCGTCTCTTTCCTGACTAAGAGCCTGCATTTGTGCCGCCAGGTCGTCCCTTTGCCGTTGAAGGGCACCAGCTTTTTGGCGCTCCTCATCAAACTCTGCCTGGGTATCCAGGTCTTTCAGAATCAGTTTATTGCTCTCCTCTTTCTCTCTGTCTAGTTGGATTTGCAGGGTGGCTACCTGCTCTGTGCATGCCCTGTTGAAATTGATCTGTTGCTCCAGCTTTTTCTGGTTCTGCAGTAAGGAGTCCAAACTGTCTTGGTGCTCCTTCTGCAGGGCCAGAAATCGGGTATCCTGGTCTGTCTTTTCCTGTTGTAGGATGCCCATATCCTCTTTTATTTTAATGATATATTGCCTACTATCATTTTCTGCCTCCTGGCTCCTCTGCAGCCTCTGCTCAGAAGAGTCCAGATCAGATTGGGCCTTCTGTAATGCCATCTGTTGCCTATTTGCCAGATTTTGGCTTTCAGCACATCTATCCTGCATGTCTCCCATATATAGGTACAGGTATGCTGCTATCCTGGCAATCTTATTGTGTTCCTCTTTGGCTTTAGGAGCCATATATAGTTCACTCAGGGCCACATGTAAGGGACCCTGATCTCTATATATATCTGACCCTGTTTCAGTGACCTGTTGTGTGATGTCCTGCAACCACACATCCTGGCCCTGTTCGGTCCATTCACCTCTCACAAATAGCTTATGCAAGAGGTGCTCTCTGGCTATTTTCATGTCTACTAAGGTCGTCATTCTAGAGATTGGTCTCTGTCCTGACTTACAGAAGTTTGTATTTTATTTTTGCAGAACAGAACTTTTCTTGGAGTGTCCCTTTTGATGAATGCTTCACAGCGTAATGCAGCGTGGTGATCCGACTGGATGTATGTATCCCGTCAGTTAGCACACTATATTAAGCTGCACAAGTGGTATTCTAACCCAAACGTCCGGCCCGAGCCCCCAATTTGTAAGGGGATTCAATTCAGCACTACAGCTAAGTTAACGCCTAGTCTAGAATACTGAATGAAAACCCTTATTGATATATCTTTATGTCCAGTTCATGCGTTCTGGATGACTACCCCTATATAACACCCCTCTCTTGGAATCCCCCTGACCCCACTGAGCCAAGAAGTAGTTCTGTTTTGCAAGTTTAAAAGGTTTATTTGATAATTCAAACAATAGATATATATCACCCTTTATAGTAAATTAATAATTGAATATCACACTTAATCTGATATGATAAATATTAACAACGGAGAATCTGGCACTAACACGCTTCTCTATAATCAATAAGGAGTTGACATGAAATGGATAAGGTAGCACACTGGTAAATAGGTACAGAAGTATAATGTGGTAGAGAATGCTTTATAAGGTTCAAGGAAATGCAAGGTTGAATGAATGAAATGCAGTATAGAAAACAACTTGATATGATTTCAGCAAAACAATGTAATCACTTTTCTCTGGCAATCCCCTCCCCCCTTTTATGCAATGCAAGGAAATGGAAGGAAAACACACAGTTCTCAGAAATGCAATCAAATGTGATTCAGTTCACCCCAGCAAGCTTAGACTACAGAAGTTTGAAAACACAGGCCCAAATTGCTTTGATATGTGCTGGCAATGAATTGAAAAGTATGCTAAAATACTTTTAATTCCCTTTCAGAGGTTCAGGGTGATTGGTATCTAGTTAATATTAGTCCAGGCTCACACTAGCAATGATGCAGGGATAGTTAGCAGGTTAAACGAATTTCTGGCAATGGAAGGCAAGCAGCAGCAGCTTTTTACACGTGAAGAAATTTGCAAATCGCGGCAAAATTCGCGGATGCGCCGAGCGCTATTACAGAGGAACCACAAGGACCATCTCTATCGTTTTGGGGTCCTAGGAAAGCCTAGGATCTCGGCTTCCAAATAAAAGTTACTGCAAGTCTCTAGCACAAACGGTTGCGGAGATATGAGCGATTGAATAAAGGTCGTTTTTCAGATTTGAAATTTTAAACGTACACTTTTTCAGCTTTAAAAATGATGGCAGGATAACACAATTGCTAAGCTGCAGTTCTACTTAGATAAAAAAATGGATTGAATTATATTATTTTAACTAGGAGATTGGTTCTGCACAGTTTTCTAGGTACTCACACCATATTCTTGAGTGAAATGGGCCTCATCACGGATCTGGTCAGGGTTTTAAATTCGCCTCTGGTCTCTGCACTTCACAGTGATCTGGGTCAGCTCTCTCTGGTTCTCTGGTCTGGGTCTCTAGTTCTGGATAGATTGAAGTCTCTAGTTTGGCTCTCTGGAGGTTTGATGGAGGTAAAGTATGGATTTTTCCGGCAGAGCGTCCCGCTGCAGATGGAATTGAAAAGACCCTATCTGTCCTGTCTGTCTGCTTTTATGTGTTTAGAATGTGGGTGTGTTCTAGCATCACTGACCCTACCTCTCTCTCAGCTTCTAATTGGTCAAACTTCCATTTATCATTTGATTGGGGAATGAACTGTGAGTCAGAGTGATGTCATTTTACAGCCTGCAGAAAGTCCACTCCTCCTGTCAACTTACACACAAATCTAGATTTGAAACAAATACATATTTGCAGAGGTACATATTGTTTTAAAATCATATGCACCCATCATGCATTACAGGAGGTATCCCCTGTTCAAACTCTGCTCTTCCTGGGAGCTTGCATTCAGAAATGGCACATATTTCACTTTTTAACTGATTTTGCAATTTCTGACATTGACCCAACTTTACATACATGTGCGCAGGGAGTACGGACATTAACTGATGAAGTTTCAGATTTTTAACATGCATACATTTAGAGTTATCCCCACTTTTCCGCTGACACCCCCCTGAACATACCACCGGTTCTAAAAACCTCTTAAACTGTGGGCAGAAAAATCACAAGAATTATGGTATCATTTATAAAATTTTCACATGTCCGCTCTATGAGTTATTCATCTTTTTAAAGTTATGTTCTGGCTCCAAAGGGGTGTGGTTTACCCTCAGCACAAGGTTGAATTTCTGGTTTTTCCAGTTCTGCCAAGCCAGCTTGCTCTCACAGGCAGTGCCCCTCCCCTTTCCTCAGGAGGAAGCCACTTTTTACGACCATTTACGACTCCTGCCAATAAAACCTTTGCCTGAGCCAGGACAGGGCTTTGTTCACTTTCCTGCAGAGCACAGGTAATTCAATTATCAGATAGATGGCATATCCTTAGTGTGAGCAGCAAAAGGGCAGCTAGGCCTGGGAACACAGCTGTGACTCAAGTTTCACTCCTGATGGGGGTAGTTGCCAGGCAGAATTCAGTTCCTTAAGCCAGGTTTCAGATAAAATGTCACATTTTGTTCCCCAGTTTCTGCCTTCAAATAAAACTAAACATTTTCACATATGCAGCTAGAAGGCTGATTCTAAGTGCAAAACTATGGCATTTCAACAGTTACAAAGGCATGTGACACCAAACATAGGTCACTCATTTGATCTAAACATTTTCGATTTTAGTGTCTTTAAATCCAGTGCAACTTAAACTGCTGACTCCATAGCTCAGCCAGTTTTGTTATAAGCATTGTTCTGGGCTCTTCATTTCCCAGATTTTGTAGGCACACAAAACTCCATTCTACCAAATGTCTGCTGGTGTTCAGTGAATATTTTGCACATATTGCAATGTTTGAAATAGGCACTTTGGCTTGCCTTCAGAGAAACACAGGGTGGTTTTAAACTGCCGGCTTTTGGATAGTGGTGAGTACTGGTACTGCACCCATTTTTTGGGATTTAAGAAAATGAATTCCCCACAATTCTAGGTTACATTTGGCAATCAGCATTGCCATTCCCAATGGTTTCAGACTACTGTGTGGGTAGTCCAATGGTGGTTTTAGGCAGTTTCCTTCTGTGCCCATAACATCGGCAAAAATGAGTGGCAGCCTATTCTTCATGCATTTCCCTGTGCCTTTTCTGGGAAGCTCTGGCCATCATGATGTTTTCCATGTCAGTACTGCACAGTTTTGAGGTATGGCTCGGATGCATGGGTAAATACATCCCACACAGATGTGGGGAGTCCTTGGATTCTGAACCCTCCCTAACTGATAAATGGATAAAAGGGCTTGAATACACGATAACAACGAACAAAATTCACAAAAAAATAAAAGATCATTTTGGGGCTACAAAAATAATGCCTGAGAAAGTTACTCATGAACTAAATGATATATTATCAAGCCCCTCAGAGGGCGAATGCCAGCAGGATGTTTATGACAATTGCCACTCTGCTCTGGACATGAATGCTCCAAGACTGAGCACTCTAAATCTCTCAAGCACTGAAGACATCCAAATACCTGAAAGCCCAACGCAGATTTTCCAACTGGCTGAAACACCTGCTGCACTTAGCCCAAATGCAACACAGGAAGAAACTGCAGCTGAGAAGACGGAGTCGAATATCAACACATTAACTGCTCTCAGCTACGTGTTGAATTCTTTGGTCTCCGTTTTTGAGCTCCTGAAATCTGAAGTTCAAATCCAATCTGGATCGATGATGGAATTAACGAAAGAGGTAGCCACTTTGGATGGCTCCATAGCAGGTTGCTGTAATGCCGTTAATTCATGTGTTTTGCCGAAGTTACAACTGATACAACTGGAATTCACCAAACAAGGTCTGGATATCTCTGCAATATATAGGTCCATTGCAGATATTCATAAATCCAAAGAGGCCGATAGGTCCTTAACACAGGAATTACTGAACCAACTCCAGATGTATAATCGAAACTCACAGGGACACGTGAGAACAGAGTCTATGGAGGCAGACCCCACAAATGATGGCGAGTCATCTCTCTCAGCGTCCACATTGGAAGAGTTTATGAGACTGGCAAATATGAATGAGGATCTTTTCCAAGTAGTCTCGATGGAAAAACCCTTAACAACAAACATCGCCAGTCAGCTGAACTCCCAAGAGGTTATAACAGAAGAAGTTGCACCTGTGAGTCCACATCAAGATAAAAAGAAAATGAGGAAGAGGGCAGCTAGAAGGACCAAAAGAATTAAAGAAAAATCCGTTCAACGGAAAAGAGACAACTCACAGAAAAAGACAAAGAACCAGAGCAAGGCAAAACAAAATAAATCAGTTACTAACCTATTTATTAAGAGTATTGGAAATAATCATTTGGCACCTACAGAGGAAGAGAAGAAGACTGGTGATCCAACATTCTCCATCTGTCCATTGAAGGGAGGGGATTCACAGAATAAATATAACCACATAAATCCTCCTCAATCTGCTCATGATAATAAAGAAACATCGAGCACTATTAAAGTTATGGCTGGACGTAATGTGCTTACGAAGGGATCTCAAACAGAAAATCCGTTGGATAAACCAGTTATAGTTCATGTACCATCTAAACCAAAGAAGTCAATTCCTTTGGCCCCCATATTTTTGAAAGGCAAATAAAAGTTGAGAGCAAATGTGTCACTGAATGTGGGTGAAAATGTGGTGGTAAGAAATTCAAGCGTGAAGATTGCGCCAATCTTCTTGAAGAAAAATAATACCCGGCAGATTCCAACTGTACCGAGTGACTGTGAGCCAAATAATAGTACAGATGCAAGCTCGCGAGCTAGAGCCCAACCTTACTCACCATTGGACGCTTTGATAAAAGTAATCTCACATAGGGAGTCACAGAGCTTACAGTGTCTGGAGGCAGAGCCGACAGTGAGAACGAGAAGTACAAATGACATCGTGGATGCAAGATGGAATAGTGGGGAAGATGCAAAGACCCATAGATCTGAAATTAGGAAAGCAGTAGATGCTTACATGCAAGGTCTCTCCATCCCTCCACTCACAAACCCAACTTTATTAATTAACCTCCATAAATCACATAATGATGCTGATAAATCCGTGGAATTTGGGAACCAAGCACAGAAGGGAATTGAAATTGGAGGGACTGTCCCAATGATTCAAGGAGCAGCAATATCAGTGACCAGCGCTACAAACTTAAATGCAAACACTTTAAGGACTCCCATCCCCACGCCCGATTCTGACTTAAATTCCCTCCCACCATTGGGTTTACCTACAGACTTTTCAAAAGATGTCTTAATGCTGATTAAAAATGCACTAGGGGATTTGGATGCGAACACAAAGGAGAAAACGATCAATGTGATACCTACAAAAATTGTCAAAACACAAGATATGTTGGGAATGGGAAAAGTCACTCCTCGAGTGGCACTGTGTTCTATGATTGTGAAATGTAGACCAGCACCATGCACGCAATATGACCTGAACAGAAGAGCGATACTAGCAATCTTCTCAGACATACCGCTGCTCGAAGACATAAGCTCAGCGGATTTAACCTTGGTGGAATTTATCTCAAATCAGAACCTAAATGCAGTTCGAGTGTGGTTTCAATCCAGAGCAATTCCTAATCTGGTATGGCAGGCGAAGAACTCACTTTTCGACCTAGGTTTTCAGCTGGATACAGAAATGGTTGACACATTAGAACCTAATACGTCAAGTATTGTAGAACTTATGCCAAGGGTAAAAACTGGCGTTGCAAATGGCCAAGATTTAAATCAACTGTCAAATGACAGGAATATGTGTGTATGCAATTGTAATAGTAACTCAAATTAGCTATTTAATCTGACAAAGTCATCCCCCCTTACTTTGGTGAGCTGGAACTCGCGGGGATTTAAACATTTGCTGAATAATAATGAGAGTGGCCTAGGCAAATTCGACATAATCTTGCTGCAAGAAACCTGGTTACTAAGTCCAATACTCTGGTCAGGATATCAAACACACTTGAACCCAGCTAGGAAGCCCATTATAGGCAGACCTACGGCTGGCCTGCTGGTGGCGGTAAAGGATGAACCGAGAACATCGTCACAGATGTGGGCCATGCCGAATTCTCATATGCTTCTTATAAGAGCGGTGATCAACGGTGACACCTACGCTATTCTGAACATATATTGGAATCCAGCAGCTATTACTACGGAGTGCTTCTTTAGGGACCTGAATTTGATATTTGACATTGTATCCGCGGATGATAAGATCCTGTACTTTATCTTAGCAGGGGATTTGAATATGAACTGCTTGGCAGCAGATGGGACACATAAGAGTGAGAAACTGTTACAATGGAACACAATGGTTACTCACAGAAACCTGCAAATGCTGAATGGTGCATTTAATACTGACATGCCCCCTGCACCAACTTGGAAGAGAGGAAACTCTACATCTACAATTGATTATATATATGTAAATTGTGCCCTATGGTCAACAATGTGCTCTTTTAGTGTGTCCGCATCTGTGTTAAGTGACCATAATATGTTGTGTGCTAGTTGGCAGACCATGGCCAAAACTAAGGTTATTGAACCAGAGCAAATAGGTGGCGGTTGTATGGTGGTAAATGGTGGTAAGAATCGACTCTGATGGTCAGAGAACGCCTTATGGCACTTTAATCAAATTCTACATGATTCAACTAACTCTATTAATTGGCAATCCTCAGACATAGGATTGACATATAGCAACACAATGCAGCTATTCAGCCAACAGAAGGCGGGTTATTCCAAAAGAGAGAGCCATATTCATGTTTTCGACAGTTCTATACTCACTAGGAAAAGGGCTTATCGTGCCGAGGTAAGAAGTCTAGCAAGGCTTCCACTCGACATTAAACTAGATCTAACTAAAAAAGCACGTTTGAGTTACAATAACTGGGTCAAAGGACATCGAGCAAATCTTTATCAAAAAGATGGAGCCATTATGTTGTCGACTCTGGCTGATAAAAACATCTAAAAAATGTGGGCAATATTAAATCAAACTATTAATACCGGACAGTTAGATCTCCAGTCCACAGCGGTTGAGGCACATCAGTGGGTAGATCATTTCCAATCCCTATATGCCCTACCTATAAACACGATCTTGACACTAAATGAACAAGAAGCGATGGGGTTTTGGTTGAATATTGATCAGAAGGAAATTAAACATCTAATTATGACCTCTAGCAACTCGCGTGCAGTAGGCCCCGATGGGATTTCAAACACCCTAATGAAAAAACATCCTGAAGTTTGGAGCTCAATTCTCTACAAGATATTCGCCACAATAAATAATCATCAGAAATTACCTAAAACATGGACGGAAGCCGTTACAGTTCCGATCTACAAAAAAGGCGACCGCCAATCACCAACGAGCTATCGCCCAATCTCTTTATTGGACGCTCCGGCGAAAATATTCTGTAGAATAATACTAAAAGAGCTCAATGAGTGGGTAGATCAAAACAGTCTAAGAGACTTATTTCAGTCAGGCTTCGTTAAAGGCATGGGCACAACACCGAACATTTTAGCACTCTCAATGATTCAATCGGAGCAAGCAAATGGTGGACTCCCCTTATATCTGGGGTTCATTGACTTTAAATCTGCCTTCGATTATATTGACAGAAATAGGTTAATAACCAAACTTAGACAGCATCGGTGCCCAACTTCTCTCACAAATCTAGTGGCATTACTACACACTTCTACATCTATGCGAGTCAAATTAAACATGGGTGGTAGACTATCACCTGCCATCCAGATCCACAGAGGAGTGAAGCAGGGTTGTGCTCTTGCCTCTTTTCTATTTAACTTCTACATTCTGGATATAGGCCCCGTACTAAGGGATTGTGTAACAGATGCACCTCGTATAGGCTCTCAAAGGGTTCCCTATCTACTTTACGCAGATGATCTGGTGCTGTTATCCTGTACACCTATAGGCCTACAAAACATGCTAACTCAACTAGGCACTTATGCCACATCAAACAATCTCGTGATCAACACAGTTAAATCCCAAATATTAGTGTGTAAGAACAACTTTACAAAAAAATATCACTTTGAGTGGTCCCTTCAAAACTGTGTATTAACCAGAGTCGCCAAATATAAATATCTTGGAGTTTATATTGAACATAAAAAAACCCTAAGTACCATGACAGCTGAAACTAGGGTGAAGTTAAACTCCTTGATTTCACAAGCAAAAATCATTCTTAGAAGATATGGGAAATTCACAGTGAAACATGTTGTGCACTTCTACAAGGTCAAAGTAATTCCAATTCTGCTTTATGGTGTTGAGGCCCTGGCTCCACAAAATCGTAAATTTTGGGATAGCATAGAAGCTAGATTTTGGAAAAAAGTTCTAACACTTTCGCCAGGAACACCATTGGCCATATTGCGATATGAATTGGGTCTGATATCCCTATATACCCATGTAATATGGAAGCAATGTGCTTTTCTCCGAAAAATGTTGGGTAGTATGGGGAAATGTAGCCTTCTACATGTATTGGCCCAAAATCTATTAACCACCAAAATTGGTATGCCTTTGAAGTGGAAAAATCATACGTTAAATGCGATAGCTGATGCTTCAGTAACGATCGAGCTCCTATTGACAAATCCTGATCGTGCAAAAAACAAAATTCACCAAGCAGACTGGATTTTCAACATGGCAATCTGCTCAAAACTTAAAGATTTTAACTCCGAAGCATTTGGTGTTAAAAGGCATGGGGTAACATCAGAGTACCTACTAAAATATCCATCACCTGCATGTCGTCAGAGATATCTAAGATTCAGACTAAATCAATATGAAACTAATGAGATTTTATATAGAAGAAGAGCAATATCAAAGGATCAGAATTTCTGTCGGCATTGTAATGACAAAGGACAATGTGAAACATTGCAACATCTCATAATTGAATGCCCTGCCCTACATAACATTAGAGCAAAATGCTTTGGAAATAAATTGTTGGTCCATAGTGGTACTAGTTACAGACAGCTATGGAATCTTTTATTTTCTAACCCAAGATTAACAATACAGCTTGCAATTGTGCAATTTCTTAATCAAATATTTCCTGATACGAAGTCTGCTTGTATCTATGTAAAGTGAATGGCAATCTGGTAGTCATAACATTATACATTTCGCTGTTTCATGCTGTTTTGTAATGATTTGCAATGAGATACAAAGAATAATTCACTTTTTTTTATTGTTGTAAGTATAGACATGTAACTACAAATATGATAATGAGTGTAAATATTTGAAAAGTTGGTTTACCAGCTAAAACAAATAATAATAAAAAAAAAAAAAAGTGAAGAGAGTCATCAGGCGAAAGCGCATTCCCGGTGAAAAACGGAAAAGAAAGACGGAAAAGATCAAGCAAGAAAGAACACTGGGTGTACATGATATCCGCCTTAAAACCACGCGGAACGAAACACAGGAAGGCGAAGAAACAGAGAAAGCGACCATCCTGCACCATCGTATCAGATGGAAATCCCACGAAGGTAGTTATCGACAGGGAGCAACTGTCAATGTTATGTCCATGCACATGTTCAATAAACTCAACCCGACAGCAACACTTCAAGACAAACGAGTACAACTGTTCACATATGGCAGCAGGAAATCACTAGTAGTACAAGGGTCATTCCAAACGTCATATGACAGCATCTCATGCCGCAGCCCACCAAAGCAGCCCAACGCTGGAAAAATCTGCATAGACATGAGACTACCCGATGTGGCCATCGGGAGAGAACTGCACGCCACACCGACCATAGACGAGCTAATCGTCGATCTAACAGGAGCCAAAGTTTTCAGTAAACTAGACCTCAGATCAGGTTATAACCAGCTACGTCTGGCCAAGGAATTGAGATACATAATGACATTTGCTTCCCATCTAAGCCTATGAAGGTACAAAAGATTACATTTCGGCATATCCTCATCAGCAGAGGTATTCCAGAACGAGTTTAGAAGAGTCCTGAACAGCGTTGAAGGAACCACTAACATAAGTGACAACATCATTGTCTATGTTGCTACCACCAACGAACACCATGAGTGACTCGCAGCAGTCCTACAATGGCTGGAAAAAGCTGGACTTACTTTAAACTCCGAAAAGTGCGAGTTCTGCAAGAAAGAACTCAATTTCTTTGGGTATGTTTTTAACTCTGACAGATTATCACCTGACCCGGTCAAAGTAAGGGACATAAAAAGCACCAAAGTCCCGACTTAAGCCACCGAGGTGAGGAGCTAAATGGGCATGGTGACCTACTGCACACGATTCATTCCTGACCTCACTATCCCTGCAAGCCCCTTGCGAGAGCTAACAAAAAATGACAAAAAGTGGGAATGGACGACGCAACATCAACAACCGTTCCAACAAATAAAGGACTTGCTGTCCAGCACCACCACAATGACGTTCTTTAACGTAGAATGAGAAATTGAACTCTTGGTAGATGCCAGCCCAGTGGGGTTGGGAGCTGTTCTCACACAAGTACAAGGACGGCAGCATCCACCCGATAGCATTTGCCAGCCGAGCACTAACAAAGACAGAGCAGAACTATGCACACATCGAGAAAGAGGCACTGGCAATTCTCTGGGGCTGCCGCCATTTCAGGGTGTAATTACTAGGACTAAGGTATTCACAGACCATAAGCCAATAATCCCAATTTTCAAAGGGTCTGTTCCACATCCCCCGGTGAGGCTGGAAAGGTGGATGTTACAACTACAACGTTTCAACATTGAGGTAGAATACAGGGCCGGAGTGGACAATCCAGCAGATTACCTGACCTGCCATCCGCGCCCTGCCACGAAGATCGAGGCACAGCATGTGGCAGAAACAGAGGAACACGTGTGCCATGTTGTCGCATGCGCTCAGCCGAGATCACTCACGCTGCAAGAGATAGCGCACGAAACAAGAACAGACACATGCCTGCTACGAACCATCAAAGCAGTCCATGGTGCAGCGCATGCCACCAGCCTGCGAAAAACCAAAGACATTAGATCCGCCACGAGATCACACTATGAAATTAAGGCGTTCTGTTAAAAAGACACAGAATTATCATAGCAAGCACGCTGGAGGAGAGAGCATTGAGGCTAGCGCATGGAGGCCACAAAGGCATAGTAAAAACAGAGCTGTATCTAAAATCTAGAATGTTGATGCCGCGAATGCACCAACGCGTGATCAGTCAGGTCGAATCATGTGTAGCATGTCAATCGTCAAGGAGGCTAGCAGCACCAGAACCAATAATCAGCGCACCATGAAGCAACACAAGATGGGAATCAGTAAGCATGGACTTCTGCACGGTGTCCAATCATATTTTCGAATACAATATTTTCGAAAGTCAAAATGTCGAAAATATTTATTCGAAAATAAAAATGTCGAATTACAAAAATGTCGAATTTTTTTCGATTTTTTTTCGAATTAATGCTTAAATAAATAATTAATTAATAATAGTTTATTAAACATAATTTTTTTAAATAATTAAAGCTGTTTCTATGGTGGGTGGGGGGGATGGGGAGGAGGGGGGGGTTGGGGTAGGGGTTTGGGATGTTTTTTTTAATAATTAATTATTTAATTAATGTTTTATTAAATATTTTTTTAAAAAAAATAAAGGTATATCCATGGGGGGTGTTGGGGGGATGGGGAGGAGGGGGGGTTGGGGTAGGGGTTTGGGATGGGGGGGTTGGGGGGGACCCCCCCATAAAAAACGTTAGTATTTGTGACATTTTACATAGTTATTTTAACATTGGTTTTTCGATTTTTTTTTCGACATTTTATTTTCGAATTAATGACTTTTTCTATTATATGTATGTGTTTTCGATATTTTTGAATTCGACATTTTTGAATTCGACATTTTTGTAATTCGAAATTATGTTTTCGATATTATGACTATAAACCCTTCTGCACCATTGCCAGAGAGGGATATCTCTTGGTCCTGGTCGAAGAATTTGCATGAATATTTGCCTGCCAAACTGAAGAGTGACAGCGACCCACCGTTCACCAGCCAAGACCTTAAACGATTCCTCCAAGACCTGAGTGTCAAAGACAAGAAGATTACTCCATACTGGCCGCAAGCCAATGGTGACGCAGAATGGTTCATAGGGTGCCTGAATAAAGTCATACGCATTTCAAAAGAACAATATCAACCATGGCTGGCTGTGGTGTACAGGTTTCTGCGAACCCATCGCCAGACTCCGCACATGTCAACCGGAGTGAGCCCAGCGGCACTCTTGTTTAGGATACCGATCCAAGCAGAGCTCCCCATGCACTCGAGCTGCATAACCCCAGAACCTGACATACCTCTCATTGAAGAACGAAGAGTCAAGGGGAATGAGCAAGAGAGCCAAGCACACCATGCTCGGCACAGGGAGTTTTAACCAGGAGACACTGTGCTAGTAAAGAACAGAGCACCCCAAAAGAAAATGACGCTGAACTCCGAGTACCGCCCATGGACAGTTCGAGACACCAGGCACAGCATGATAACTGCCACCCGAAGGACCGAAGTAGTGACCAGTAATGTGCCTCACTTCCAGAAAGTTCTGGGAACGATGTGGAAAGGACACTCTGGACACCAATCGACGAACGATGATCCGCCAACAAGGCACAAAGCAGCAGAGCAGACTGTTGTGGACTTGTCATCCCCGACAGCAAGTGAACATCTTCCCCAACAGGACATTTCAGCCCCAAGCCCCTACAGAGCAGAAGAGACTGAGAGGACGCATACTCGATACTAGCTGAGGTAGAAATCAAGACCCTCCTTCCGTCTCCATGGGTACGTCCTACAGCGCCATGGCTACCTCCAAACTCGGAATGAGGCGCAATGTGTTTGAAAAGTTATGTCACTTAACATTGTAAGTTTGGCAGGAATGTGGTGTCACGTGTACAGCGGGAGACCAAGGTCACGTGATGTGGGCGGGGAGAGAAATAAACGAATCACCGGACGTACGTCAGTCTGGGTTTATGCACCCAACGAATGAGTCGTGTGTCTTATCTTCCTCCTATTGTGTGCAGCGTAATTGAGGCCCGCGTGGCCCCACATGTGAAACCCCGACCTCCCGCAGTACTGGAGGCCAGGGTTATCCTGAGAGAGAACACTACGCAAAAGATAGACACAGCTTGCGGAAATTCCTGTTTGTTCCATTCAGGCCTGAACCCATGTTGCATACATCCCAGTGAAACCAGCAGCATGTTCATCACACTTTACTCACCCTTTACCATACCCACCCTCACCCACCCACACAAACATCCAGTCCTCACTCCGCTTCCATGCACCTCTAACATACAGAACACCACCCAAATGTTACTCATCACCACCCACGCAAAACACAATGCAACATCATGCTCATCATTGCATACTTCACAATATTACATGCAACAGACATTGCTTGCCTCCAATGTCTGTTACACTTACAACATAGAACATTATTAACCACATGCACATTGCTCACCTCCCACTCCACACACATCCTGAGTGCTCTTATTCCAACAGCTTGCAACATCCAACACATGGACTGCAATGGGGAGAATGGCAGAAGGCTTGCTATCATCTACAAGACCTCAAGGACATGTACCCTCAAGAAGCTGGCCACACTGTAGAAGGTCTTACTTGCCACTGTCTCCTCTCACACACTTGGGCAGCTACATTCCACCAATCTACCAACCACCAAAAAACAACAGATCTGCTTCTATTAAGTCACAGACTTCATAACAATACCATCATCAACAGCACAGCTAATCTTCCTGAGTGATTTCCCCTGCTGGTACCCCAAGCCACTAGGAAAACCAGAAACTCTACTAGAACTAATCTATACAATTGACATCAGGTAGATTATCACCAAATTTAGCTGACATAAAGGCAGCACGGACTCAGCCTGTTATTCACCACTGATCTCTCCATTGTATATCATCTCTCCTACCTGGGCTAGCCATGCCAAGGAGCCATGCAAATGTTTTGCCAACCCAAACCAACCAGGACACCACAACCCTCATTCATGAACTCCTCTATGGATGAACTGAAAGGAAACATCATCACATTGGCCTTCAGCTTTGACTCCTCAGAAAATCTCAGTGCTCAGCTCAGCACACTGAACTGCACCCTAATTGAGACCACCAACACCCATGCACAACTGAAACATTTACACAATAGAAATATGCCCCCTATTCCTTGGTAAACACAGAAACTCATCAACGGCAAGCATGCCATTTGCAGACAAGAAATGTGCTGGAGTAAATTATTTGAGCACACAGGGCACTCATCACCACAGCCAAACCAAACTGCAATACAACCATGAGCTTATGCCCTTAATATGTGCATCTCTTACAGGATGGGATTACATCAGAATAATTATGAGTCCAAATAACCAGACAAACTCAAGAAGAGGGTAAGCTGCTGTTTTATTGGCAGTTATCTAAAACAGAGAGTTTACAACGAGCATCGACGGACGGACGCTCATTCTCAGCAATGTCCACAAAAAATACAACAATATCCTTCTTTATGTATCAGAATGATGTCACGCTACATGGCAATAGTGAAAAACCCATCAAGGGTCTCTGGAACTCCAAGTTCAAGCCCTATTTCTATCCTTGACTCACGTGACATGAGACTCAGTTCTTGACCTCAGGCCAGACAGCCTCCCAATGCAGCTCCAATAACCTGCTATTCTACTGCGACACAGCCTTCCAGTCTCTCTTCATGATTCTTTGGGTTATTATTTCATGATACCAATGTCCAGTTTATGTACAATGGTGGCTTTGCCTGCATTCTATTCACTACTTGTAGCTAGCCTATATGATGACTTGATCTATCTTGTGTTTCAGTGTATGTACATTCTTTATACGTCTGATTTCTGCAGCACTTTTTACTGTTTAATGTTCTTCTTTTACACTTTAAGGTTCACTTGATTCTTTACTTTGTCATTTCCACTCTTCTATCCATACATTGTCTTTATTCAGAATTTCAGGACATTTTGGACACTTTTCTATGACGTCAACAGTCCATTTTCTTAGCTCTTTCTCATATTCCTTTAGGGAGTTCCTCCTGAAGGCTGTCATCAACTCAAGGGTATATTTGAAATGTTTGTCATAATGGATACCTCCTTCCAAATACTCTCTGTGGAATTGGTATGATAGCTGGTGTTAGACAGGGCACAGTCTTGTGTCTCTACTACATGGTAGGCAGGACGGTAGGGTCTCCTATGGATGTGTACATCTGCTCCTCTACATTTCCCCCTCTGGTTGAGTCCTTGACCACCTCCTCAAGTTTGCCTGCTTCTTTGAATCTTCTCTTGAATAAGGGTTTCTTTGATATCGATACCTTCATCAGCCCCATCAAGGTGCCCGCATTTTTTATATGTTCGTCCACACTCCAGGTCATAGAATTGCCTTCTTCACTTGCGGTACAGAAGACCCAACGTCCCACCCAATGTCACACATAATTCTTATGATCTCTTGGGTACAGGAATGTTGTTCCTTCAGGTGCCACAATACTTGCTTTTATGCGGTATCTGATGGTACTTTCATTCTGCGCGTTGTCTTCTGTTTCACCCTTCACATCAATCATGATCTTCTTTCCCACTGCTTTCTTTGCAGTTTTCTGGCATTGTCCAATTGTTATCCTTAACACACAGAATCCAAACATTATCATCACCAATATTTCTCCAGTGAACTTTAATATATTCGCCATCCAGTCAGAAATCCATGCGAACAGAAATGAGAACCAATCGTCATCTCCAATGGCCTGTGTCTCCTCCTCCATTTTAGTTTACAGTTCTATCAACATGGATATAGCATCCATCAGAGTCCCGTTCTCACCATCATGAGATGGTTGAAAGTACAGCAAGAAGGCCAGACCTTGGCACAGACACCTCCTTCCATTGTTCTAATCATGTCAAGGACATACCTGTTCTGGAGGATCATTGGCCTTATGGTCCTCAATTCTTCCTTTATGGTGTTAAATCCTTTTATAGTGGTGTTGATTGTCTGTAACAGCTCCCACCTGGTAATCTGCAGCCATTTGGCATTCACTAGTGTTTGGAGTCCTGGCATAAATAAAGATGTCATTATCATAGCAGTCTTGCTGAACAACTTGTGTTAATCAGGAATGGCTTCATAGGCCTTTATTGATTTTGATGAGAAATAATTCTCTCTCTTCATCTGCCGGAGTGCAAGTACCCTCTTTTTTCTCAAGTGCTCATCCACTTTTGGAAATCCCTCAATATTCAGGCTGCTCTGTGGAATCACCAAGCCTGAACATGATGAGTACAATGGAACACAGTCCTCCCCGATTCCTGGCCAACTTCATATATGCCCTGGATCCACAATCCCAAAATCGATCCATTTGGACAGCAGTCCCTGTCTTAATTTCTGCGATATCAATAATATCCTTGCACCCTTTACTCTCTCCAACTTGGACTTTTTCTTTGCTTTGAAAACACATTGTTGCATTAGTCAATGGGACTACAGCCATTGGTCCTGATTCATCGTCCACCCATGTCAGCAGTTTAGAGCTCATGTCCTATGACTTTAGGCACTCATGGCTCACTTTCTAAACTTTGTGCACTGGTACCTTCCATAGTAGATGGGCTGCACAGGACATCATCCCATCTTCCCATACTTTGGTTGTAATCACTCGTCCATAAAATAACAGCTGTGAGCGGTCCTAGCATCCAGGCCTTCCAGTTTTTCAGTTTTGTCAGGGCAATTCATCCTCTTAATTTCTTCAATTATTACTTTATCTTGTCCCATGGAAGGATACACAAGCATGTTGTCTGTCCATCAAGGCTCTTTTTCCATTTGCTTTGTCTTGATATAATGATCCTGGTATGGGAATGTCTGTCTAGATCACCATCCCAGGGTTGCCTAGCCCCCTTGGAACTGCCCTCTAGTAGTACATGCTGCTAGATGGATAAGGCACTTTGCATCAATTGCCGACATCTCTTGACATGAATTTTCTTACTGTACTCATGGCATAAGGGATGAGAGAGCAGACATAACTATTTCTCATCAGATGCTCTATCCCCCGCCTTTTTCATATTTTGGTACCACATATTATTGCCCAAGTGAGCCGAATTATCAAGCTAGGTATTTACCCCCTAGTGATCTTCTCTTGCATCCTTCTTATGTTGTGTGACATGCCCAAATAGGTCAAAGAACTTATCATCATTTGTACTTATACTGGGAAAGATCACATGTGTCGTGTTTTCAATTGAACCATCAGAATGATAAAGACTTTGAAATGTAAAGTGCAGAAAAAAGAAAAGAAAACACATGCATATGTATATCATGCATACAAGTTTTGAATTATTTGGGGGTGCCACTCCATTTCTCGATGAATTGCTAGTCTTCCTGCAACTGCATTTTCTTCTTCCTGAATCATGTTTAATACAAATACTCAAATCACATTCGTAGTTGCACAATCTGCACAATCGTCTTTGGGGAAGTTCGGGATATGGTGTAGGATCTGGTGTTCTTTTCTTAGGGTGTTTTACCTCTTCATCCAGATTTTGATTTCCCAAGGGGGCGCATACACCCTCACCTTCCACCTCACGACCTGACTCCCTTTCTTCATCTGACATTGCTCTACCCCAACTGGTGTGACAATCAGCCTCCTCTTCCCTGTCTAAATCTAGTCTCCTCAAAGACAATACTTTGTGTTCATCACTAAACATGCTTTCCTCCTTATCCCTTGGTTTCAGGATCAGGGATCATCTGTCACTCCCTTGAGTCCCATACTCAATTTTCTGCCTTATTTGCTGATATATCTTATCGATCCTCTCTCCAATGCTTGCTGCATAATATCTTTCCTCTTCTTGTGCTGCTTTAGATATTTCTTGAGCCATTTCTCTCATTGGGAAAACTATGCTTATCTTTCCCATTACCCATGTATTTCATTGCTTGGTTTTATTTGTTTTTTAAGAACGAGACTGGCATCAAGATATCGCTGCCCTTGATTCTGTTCTATTCCTTTTTCTACTTCTTTTCGCTCTCTTGCATCCCTTCTTGTCCTCTCTTCCTCTTGATTTTGTGTTTCCTTTCTTATTTCTTCTCTTTGTTCTTCTTCTTCTGAACTGGGGCATCCAGCCAAGCCCTTTAAGATGAGGTAGCAATACTTAGAGACAGATGGAGATGCAGAATATTACTCAAACATCAATAATCAAAACTGACTCAGGGAGTTGGCAAAGTGCGACTGTTTTAATGTCAATAATCTAAAACAGGGAGTTACAACGAACATCAACGCATTCGCTCGATCTTCACATTCAATTCAACATATAAGAAAAGCAGGATATGTACTACAAACTCGTCACTATTGACGTCTACCTACATTGCAAACTACAAAAACCTACTTGGAATGGTGATAGGTTTACAAGGAACATCTAGTTATATGTTCCATACTAGTCAGGGAAGGTGATTGGGTCTCTAACATCAGGTAGGGAAACTAAGCCCTCCTCTAGTGCAGGTCACTACGATCGTCATCAAATACACGACATCCCATTGGTTATCCTAACTATAGGGTTCTCTATTATGTGTCCCTCTATAATTGGTTGCCACCCTTGTACCCTCTGTAATATTCCACCTATGCAAGCAGCACGTAGGCTGGCACCCAGGTGCTGGTGGGCTGGTCATAACAATAGCTTCCCACCAATTAACGCTGCATCCATCATCACACTTGCAGCCTATTAATCAATTAAGGCTTTGAACTCGGCCTTGGAAATGTTCTCTGTGCTGGAGAATATGAGGGAGTATAGCATACTCTGTCTTCTTGGTTTTGATACAGTTCATCATAGTGTCTATTTTCATCTGACCATGTAACTGTAGACCATGTTTTCGAGTCTTACTGCATTTAAAATACCACTATTCTCACCTCTCATTTAAGACAGAAGGCTTGCTCTTTTCACGCGTTCTGTAATTGTTTGTACGCACAGCTGGGCCCAAGGTGGCCTTGACGTCTTGGTGTTGATCCAACCAAGCCTTTCTTTGATTCACCTCCATGGTTCAGTTTTCGATTTCTAACTGCGACACACTGAAAATGTTTTTCTGTTTTCAGAATCCAGGTCTGCTAAAGTACGTTGTGGAATCATCCATAATCATTTCCTACATATATACGTTGGCGAATCGCTGCAATCTATTCACTACATAGCCAGCCTTAAAGAATACTTTGTCTACTTGAGTTACTGCCACTGTACATTTATAAAATGACTTGATAACTTCTTCATTATTTTTGTAGCATGAACATCTTCATTTCGAGCCCGAAATGTTGCTCACCTTTAACAGCTCCTCTTTAGAGCTTATAGAATCTTTATGTTCTCTCATCTCTGTAACTCTTCTGGGTGCATAAATTCTGCTCTTCATGACGTCAACAGTCTTCCCTTTTGCTCAGTTTTCCCACTTCTTTCAGGATTTCATTCAAATGGCCATCATATTGCTGTGTATGCATGTACGGCTTTCTCAATCGAAATCTTACTTCCAGGATTGTCTTCGGTACAGGTATTCTTACTTGCAATGCACGTGTCTCACACTCTGGCTCCCAACATATAGGAATAATGGGGGAGGAGCTTTGGGTGGGGCTACTTGGCTCCATATCTACACTCCCCCCTCTGAGCAATCAACCACTCTCTCATCTGTCTTCACATATAGACATGCTCGTCTGAAGAAATTCTTTATGACTCCCTTCAGGCATTCTACTGATTTCACATGCCCTTCCTTACTCCAAGACATAAGCATGCATTGTCCACCAGGACTGCAATAAATCCATTTCCCCACATACTTCTTGTGGTTCTTCTGGTAGAGGAACGTCAATCCCTCAGGTGCATGGATGCTGGCCTTTACGTAGTCTCTGATCTCTTCGTCTGTCAGCTCTTTTGTCTTCCATCCTGATTCAACATTAATCATGATCTTCATTCTCACAGCTTTCTTGGCAGTCTTCTTGTATTATGAGATTATTATCCTGATCACACAAAATCCAAGCATCAGCATCACTATCAGGGTTCCAAGGAACTTGAATATATCTGGCATCCATTGTGGAACCCACGAAAAGAGTGATCCAAATCAATTTTCTTCAGTGATGTCTTCTACTTCGTCTGTCATTTGGATGTGTAACCTTGTCAGCATTTCTATGATCTCTGTCAAGGTGCCATTGTCGAATCATGTTGCACGTTCATCAAGTGTGAACATGCAACATGATTCTCCAATGTTGGCGCAAACACCTTCATCCATGGGTGTAATCATGTCAAGACATACCCTTTCTGAAGAGTCATCAGTCGTATGGCTCTCAGCTCCAACTTGATAGCATTGAATCCCTTGGTTGTTGTGTTGATTGTCTGCAACAATTCCCATCTGCGTATTTGTAACCACTTAGTATTTGCATCTGTCTGGATCCTGGGCATGAAGATTAATGTGAAAATCAATAAAGTCCTACTAAACAGTCTATGATCATATGGAGTATAATCAA
Source organism: Ambystoma mexicanum (assembly GCF_040938575.1). Lineage (NCBI taxonomy): Eukaryota > Metazoa > Chordata > Amphibia > Caudata > Ambystomatidae > Ambystoma > Ambystoma mexicanum. The sequence goes on along the minus strand of NC_090926.1, from coordinate 1,153,597,440 downwards.
AGGCTTCTATTGACTTGGCTGAAAAATAGTTCTCTCTCTTCATTCGATTCAGAAGCTCAGCAGATGTCTTCTTCCTGAGGTGAGCATCTGCTTTTGGAAACTCGCCAATGTTCAGGTCACTTTTAGGAATCACCAATGCTGGAACATGAACATTCACTATAGAACACAATCATCACCAATCCTTGGGCAGCTTCATATAAGCTCTGGATCCACAGGCCCAGTAGTGATCCATTATCACTGCTGTTCCAATGTTCATTCCTGGCACATCAAAGATTCAACCATAGTTTTGATTTCCTCTAAGTTTTCTTGTGCCATTATTTCTGAAGCACCACCTTGCATTGTCCAAAGGCACTATCTGCAGTGGCTCTCCTTTGTCTTTGACCCATGTCAGTAGTTTACCAAGTCTCTGCCATAACGGTTTGCATCCGTTTTCCACAAAGTCAATCGTTGGTTTGTAGTTGCCCATCACTACCCACACTCTGCAGATAACCACTCCTTCTCCCCATCCGTCTGGAGAAAGCAATGATCCCCAAATCTGCATCTGGCCTCTGTTCTTCCATCTTTGAATGTCTTCTACTGATTTTCCTTGACTTTCAAGTCTTCTGTTTAAGTCCCATCTGATCCCAGCCCCTTTCAATCCAGGCTGTTCATATCTTATCACATGATTCTTAGTGTGGGCCCTTGCACTTGTCTTTGTGTCTTGCAAATGGCATCTGTCCATTCAGTTGCCCATTTTACATAAGCTGTTCGGCCCAGATAGACAATGTGCCATCTGAACATCTGTTTCAATGGCTATGAATATCTTAGACTTCCCCATACTCCAAGGCAGGAGTGCACATACATAGCATTCCTTCTTTGAGGCTCTTTTGCCAACTCTTTCATGTGCTGATGCCACATGTTGTTTCCCAAATGTGTCTTGCTGTCTAGATAATCATGGAAGTCATGATAATCTTCCCTTTTATTTCTCTTGGGTCTCCGCCTCGCCTCATGAGCTTTTATAATCATATCATGAAGTATGTCGGCACAGTTCCTTCTTACTGGGGGAATCATAGGGACCTTTGTCAGTACAATCGGTGTCATTACATATGCTACTTGTGTAGGGTCAGTCACAAAAGCTCTCTTCTATTGCTTTACTCTAATAATCTGTATCTGGTGCTCAGAAAAGATTTCTAAAAGATTATTTCCTGAATAAGGATGTCTAGTGACAATTGCCACAGAATCAGGCGCCTCCACATGAGCTACTGGAGTAGGAAGAATCACATAAGGTCTCTGTGGTCTTACACTTGCCACTTCTGTACCCTCGTGCTTCATAGGAAGATACACAGGAACTACTGCCTTATTTGAATCTACAGACAGTACGTACTATGAGAGAAAGTAAATGATAATGAACGTAATGCATGTGTCATGGCGCTCTGCTGACCAGGGGTGTTGCTAGGGGGGGCTAAGGGGGCTATAGCCCCTGATCTTTTGGTTGTAGCCCCGGATAGAATCTCAGGAGCTACAGCCAAAAGACTAGCTAGCCCCCAGTCCCAACAGTTATGACAACAGCTTAGCCCCGAGTCCTTTCCAGACCTAGCAACTCCCCTGCTGCTGACATTCAAGGCCTGGTTTCACTAGTTGTGGCTAAATGCAATGCATCACCCCCTGTCTCCCTTTCGCTGCTGTCTCAAATATTTCAGGAGGCCACATATAAGGTAGCACCGCTGCGACTTGTTCAACCACATAGATTACGGTCCGAGACCTGGTTCTCCGACCATTTTAAAGCAGCGAGGCTAAAACTCAGACAGGCTGAGCGCAATGGAGCAAAACCTATGCTCCAGATCTCAAAATACTATATAAGTCATGCCTAGTAGCATATACTTCAGCTGTTAAAGCAGCTAAAATACTACATGTAGCTGAGAAAATTAAAGCAGCCTTATGCCAGCCTAAAGCTTTGTGCTCAGCAGTTAAGTCTTTTTCTTCATCAGATAAACTTACTTCGAGTGCTAGACTCACGCAGAAACTGTTTGATGATCTATCTCAATTTTTTGTTACCAAAATCAGCTGTATTCGTCAAAACATTCTGAATGCGGTTAACATGTCTTCTAGTAAAGATGACCGCTCAAATCATGTTGTAGATATGGTTGGCTCCACGAAGTGGTCTGTTTTTCCTAGGTTTTTGGAAGAGGAAGTCTTTGGAAGAGGAAGTCTCAAAAGATCAAGTCATGCTATCCTTCTGATGCCATTCCTCTGGCCATTATGAAAAAGATCTCCCCTGACCTTTTGTTGGAAATTACAACCGCTATCAACAATTCATGTCAGTCTGGGGCAGTTCTGCCTGAGCTAAAAGCTGCAAGAGTGATTCCCCTTTTAAAGAAGCCATCACTTGACCCTGCTGTTCTTTGCTAATTTCCAACCTATTTCTCTTCTCCCTTTTCTCACTAAACTATTGGAGTCCCTGGTGTCCCCTCTACTTTCTTCATTCTTGGAATCTTCTCACCTCCTTGACCCCGGGCTGTCCGGCATTAGACCTGGTAGAGGCACAGAGAGCGTTCTGGTCTCTGTCCAGGACAATAAGGCGAGGCTGGTGGGCTCAGGTGGGGTGGGTGCCCTGAACTTACTAGAACTATCAGCGGCTTTCGACACCGACCACCCCATCCTGTTGTCCCGTCTTGCCCAGATGGGCATTTCTGGTCAAGTACTAGCCTGGTGCACCTCGTTCCTAGCAGATCGCACTCAGACTCTCTCTATGCCACCTTTTCTATCTGCCCTCTTTCATCTCAGCTGCGGAGTTCCGCAGGGTTCTTCCTTGTCACCGATTCTATTTAACATTTATATTTGGGCACTTGTGTGTCTCATCTGCTCCTTACGCATCAGGTGTTACTCCTATGCCTACGACACTCAGATTCTGATACGCCTCGATCTTGTTCAGGCTGAGATGTTGTGCCTGTGAGAATGCGTGATTGTTGTTGGAAAGTGGATGAACCATAATTGACTCAAGTTGAACAGAGACAAGACGGAAGTCCTGGTGGTGGGGTGACCTCCTGATCCCTCACTCTGGGTTTCTTCTTTCTGGCCTTCTTCTCTTGGTCCCCTCCTCGTCCCAACGGGGAAGGTAAAAAACGTGGGTGTAACTCTATCGGCTTCCTTATCTATGGACAACCAACTTGCAGCTGTCTGTCAAGCTGGACATTTTCAGCTGAGAGTTTTGAAGAAAGTGTGCCCTCTGATTCCAGAGCATCTTCGTCTGCCGGTGGTAGCAGCTCTGATACTATCCTGGTTGGACTATTGTAATTCCTTGTACTTGGCCCAACCCAAGAGGCTCATTCAGAGATTACAGTGTCTGCCAAACTTGGCAGCTAGAGTGGCAACTGGCACACCCCTCTGGTGCCCATATATCCCCAATATTACTTTCCCTCCACTGGTCACCTGTGACTCAGCGCATCAGGTGCAAGGCTCTTTGTATTGTTCATCGAGCTTTACATGATCAAGGTGCTGAGTTCCTCTGGGTTAGGTTTGCTCGCTATTATCCTAGCTGCTGGATGCGTGCTGCAACTGATGACCTGCTTATCGTGCCCCCCTACTGATGCTACGGATAGGTGGTCGGCCTTTTCTATAGCGGCTGCCATACTGTGGAATGAGCTGTCACTATCCATAAAGAAACTCTCGAATCATCTAGCCTTTAGAAAAGCGGTCAAGACACTTCTCTTCTAGATTGGTTAGGTTCCGGTTGATTCCCCTTACGTGGATGCTCGCCTGACTCTCTAGCGCCAAGATACCTTAGGGTGGTTGTGCGCTAAAGAAATATCTATAGCATAACATAACTTAACATGTGTAGATGATGTACCAGTAAGTCCAACGGATACAGCAATAGCATCTTGCACGTTGTGGCAGTCTCTCATTGTTTGCCACATTATTGTTGCTAACAATATTACTGTGAGGTGGGTACCCCTGGCAATCAGGATAGGGACAGAGTATTACACTCACACCAGGGGCACCAAGAATCCACAATGATGTCTGTAATGGATATAACCGTCCATTCAGCCAAAAGGGCGGCGGACGCCAACATCCCGGAAAAATCCATACTGGCAGAGTAAGAAGCCAGGGGTAACAAGGGAGAGGGGAGGTGAAACAGTGAGAAGCCCAGGGCCTAATGTTCCGGGGCCGGAAATTACAAAGAGGGGCCCTGCAACGGGTGAAGCTGGAACTACTAATCCCATAATACAGTTTCAGGAATCACAGCAATCCAACCGAAGCTTAAAAAGCCCTAAGTTTCAATCATTCAAGAACTACAGCGTGATTCACTTACCTTATCATCGTGGTCGGGAAAGAACCTCTATAATAAAACAGGGACGGCGGGTTGAACGGTGGAAGGAACAAGGAGGATGAGTTGAGGAAAGGGAAACGCCAGGAACAGCAATCTGGAAGATGAAGGGGCTGGTTCACAGTGGAGGAGGAAGATTGAACGCACCTGGGAAACGGGGAGGAGGTGGGGTGAACACTTTAAAACCAGCATGTGTAAATTCACGACTGTCATTGTTTTCAGATGCAGGGACGGATTGCAAGCGGCGACGAGTACCCGGAAGATGTGGCAGAATACTAGGTCTGGAAGCATCAGGCACCAGGGAACCCCGTATGCCAGACCGAAGGCCCAGAAGCACGGAGCAAAAATGAGCGGGAGCGAATGGTCCTGAACAAAAGCTCTTCTTGTGACCAGGACCTTAAAGCAGCAGCTGTGCTGGCATTGGGAGGTAAGGTCTTAACGAACAAACATTCTTCTTTATTTTCGCCCAGCGAGCAGAAGTACAGCAGGCATTTGTGTTTAATGGAGTGTTCAGCAGAGAGGCCACGTAGAGAAGGTGAAAACCAGACTGAACATTTGTATACTTTAATTCTGGGCCGAGCAGATGGTCGTTTATATTATTTTTCATCCTAAGAAGCCACGGGAACGCCTGAGAGTGACAACCTTGATTTTGTTTTAAAAGAACCACTTATAAGGGTACCTGCTTGCTAAACTAAATAAAGGACAAATTGCTTATACATGCCTACTGTCTCCCGCCTACTCATTAACAGTGGTGGCAGCGGTGGGATTTGGTAGCGCCAACTATGAACTAAGAAAATGGAGGCAGTAATAAAAACCCTGGCTGAAGGGCAGCAACAATTGCAGCAGCTAATCCAAGTTCAAGGCCACCAAGCCAAAGCAGACAGGCAAGCGCTACAACAAGCTATACAAGTGCAGAGCGCTGCCCAAGACCAAGGAAGAGAGGCGCTAAGAATCCTGGGGGAAGCAGTAGCTGCAAACCGAAACCAAGCAGCGGTGCATCCCACAGTTCTACAGAAATACCTGACGGGGGATGACCCCAGTTTCTTTTTTGTCAATTATTAGCGTATGGCAGGAGCTGCCCAATGGCCACAAGAAAGATGGGCTCTCTTCTTAGACCCCTTACTGAGTGGGGTAATGCAGGGGGCCTACCAAGCAGCAAATCCAACAGGGGATATGCCATACACAGAAATGAAAAAAAACTATTCTAGAAAGATTGGGCATGGATGAAGAATCAGATCAAATATCGAGAGACCACGCAAAAACCTGGAGGGAGCCTGACACAACTGTTTTTATAGGATTCAGGATTTAGCTGAAAAATGGTTGCAGCCCATCACAGCTACCATTGGGCAAATCAAAGATAAAATCTTGTTGGAGCAATTTGTGGAGGCTTTGCCCAGTCCCATCCAGAGGTGGGTCAGACAGCACCACCACCTCACCCTGCCATAGGCCATAAATGTAGCCACTGCCTACCAGAAAGCCGGGGGACCCAGGTCCTTCATGATTCCACATGTAAAACAGAATGGCGAGCCAACGGGAGTACTCCAGGGCCAATACCGGACAGCCCTGGCTGAGGTCCGACCCCGGACAGAACCCAGGATGACCCCAAGCACTGGCAACTAGAAAAACCCGGGTCCCCAATGTTTTCAGTGTGGGGAATGAGGACACATTGCCCGGTTTTCTCCCGAAAACCAAAGGCTGAGCCCATGGAAATTGGGACCATTCAGTCTCAGGAGTTCAGACGGAGGTAATTACCTTACGTGATTGAAGTAACAGACGTCCCTCACAGGCCATGATGGACAGCGGAAGCCGCCCTATAGCCATTCAGCCACATGTGAGCAGTCAAGAAAATGACCAGGTGAGTGGTATAGCTGTGAAATGTCTGCATGGGGTTATAGAAGAGTATCCGTCCAGGGACATTACTTTGGGTATTAAAGGGGAAAAATTACCGATAACCGCAGCAGTGATACCCTCTCTTCCCACCCCAGTCCTGATAGGGACTGATTTCCCTGGATTCGAAAAACGGCTGAAAGAAGCTCCCTATTGCGGGACAGAACTGGAAGGAAATCCACCCAGGGAGCATTTGTCCAGATCACAAAGAAGGAAGGTGAAGTCAGGATGGAGGGCAGAGTACCAAGAAATAGCCCTGATGGATTGGAAAGTGGAAGATCATATGCCCTCCTTCCGCACAGAAACAGAGAAGAATGTTCCCTTAAAAGGGCCAGGGAACTAGCAGAGGATGCGGCCAATAACACAGGCTCCACACCTTGTTTTAGAGTAAAACATGGCCTACTATACAGGGTAACTAGGGGGGTGGACAATACAGAGAAGGAGCAACTGCTGGTACTACGATCGTATCGCAAGAATTTGGTGCAACTAGCCCATGACCACAACCCAGGGGGTCATTTGGGGAAATATATGACACTAAAGAGACTACTACAGTATTTCTACTGGCCGGGGGTGTATGCAGAAGTGATTAAATATTGTCAGGAATGTGATACTTGCCAAAAGACCAGTATACATATTTCACCTAAAACCCCATTGCAAAAAGTGCCCATCATTAAAGAACTGTTCCAACGAATAGGAATGGACATTGTGGGGTCCATAGAACCAAGCAGTCATGGATACAAGTTTCTACTGGTGGTAGTGGACTACGCCACCAGGTACCCAGAAGCTTTTCCTTTGAGAGGAACCTCGGCCAAACACGTGTGTGACATCTTGCTACCCTATTTTGCCACAGTGGGAATACCTCAAGAAAAGTGACTGATCAAGGAAGCAATTTCATGTCGATAATAATGAAAGAAGTGTGTAAAACATTGGGTATCACCCATTTGAAAACCTCTGTGTACCATCCATGAATGGATGGGCTCATGGAAAGAGACAACCAGACCATAAAACAGATGTTAAGAAAGGCCACATCTCCCACTGGACTGGGATGGGACCGCATATTACCATGGGTTTTAATGGTAATACGGGATACCCCACAGTCTTCTACAGGGCTTTTCCCTTTTCAACTATTATTTGTAAGGCAACCAAGGTCCATACTGAACATATTAAAGCAAACTTGGGAGTCTCAAGAGATTACCTTATCAGAATATGTACAGGATTTACAAGAACATTTGGGACACCTTCGTGAGTTGGCCCAAGAGAAACTAGGCCAAGCCCAAGTCCAGCAAGAAAAATATTATGATAAAGGAACGAGGCTACGTACTTTTAAAGTAGATGATAAAGTACTGGTACTATTACCAACAAGTACCAATAAAATGTTGGCCCAGTGGAAGGGTCCCAACAATATTACAAATATCTTAGGTCTGGTGAACTATGAGGTGGAGCAGCCAGACAGACAAGTGAAACATAAAAACTACCACATTAACCTACTCAAGTGATGGAGTGAAAATTCAACACCTATATTGTGTACTGAGCGGTCAGAACTATTCGTAACAGAACAAGAGATACCCATCCTTCCCAGTGGGTTGCATTATGTGATGGTGGGAGAACAGATGAGTAAAGATCAGACAACAGAATTGTTCAAACATCTAGAACCGGTATCAAAGGTCTTTTCAAGTCTACCAGGTCGAACCAACATTGTGACGCACCACCTAAAGACTCAACCAGTAAAAATAGTGCCTCTCAGACCCTATCGTATACCCGAGGCCAAACGAGAAGACGTAAATAGAGAAATAAATGAAATGTTGAAACTAGGGACAATAATACCATCTAAGAGCACCTGGTGCTCTCCATTAGTCTTGGTGCCTAAACTGGACAGAACCACTAGATTCTGCATGGACTTTAGGCAATTAAATGCAATCTCCCAGTATGAGGCATACCCTGTGCCTAGAATAGATGAATTATTAGAGAAGTTAGGGGCAGCCTCATATCTGAGCACCCTGGACCTCACAAAGGGATACTGGCAAATACCCTTATGCCCAGAGGACCAAGAGAAAACAGCCTTTTCCACACCACAAAGACTCTTTCAATTTACAGTACTACCATTTGGCTTGCATGGGGCCCCAGCCTCATTCCAGGCACTGATGGACCAAATACTCAGACCACATGAGAGCTATGCAGCAGCATACTTGGACGATATAGTCATTTTCAGTACATCATGGGAGGAGCACCTATCCCATCTGGGGAAAGTGGTCATGGCCATAGGGAAAGCTGGCCTACACATTAACCCTAAATAAATCAAATTAGCAGCAGAAAAAAACAAATATTTGGGATACTCGGTGGGTGGTAGGGTGAGAACTCTGTTATTGGATTAAGTACAAGCCATACAACAACTCCAAGTACCAACCACCCAAAAGGGTATACGCGCTTTCTTGGGTTTTGTTGGATATTATGGGAGATTCATTGCTAATTTTTCAACCCTAGCTGCACCCATGACGGGCGCCCTAAAAACCAACGCACCACTGGTAAGTACCCCAGAAGTGACAAAATCCTTTCAAGCTCTGGTCAGTATGGTTAGCACCCAACCGGTGCTACACTGCCCGAATTTCTCCAAACACTTTTATTTGCAAGCAGATGCCTCGGGATGTGGTTTGGGGGCCGGGTTATCCCAAGGAACTGAAAACGATCTGTATCCCATCGCATATATAAGCAGGAAACTACTGCCTTACAAGCTGCCATATTCCACCTTGGCGAAGGAGTGCTTAGCCATCAAATGGACAGTGGAATCTTTATGGTATTATCTGCTCGGCAGACAATTCACTATATCCACGGATCATGCCCCATTACGTTGGCTAGGTACACAAAAAGACTCCAATCACAGTCTTAAGGTGGTTTCTCACTTTGCAGCCCTATCACTTTGTGGCGGTGCACAAACCCAGAAAATATCAACTGGTAGCAGACTACCTCTCTCGCAGTTTAAATCAGCCCAAGCGTCTTGATTCCTTGAGGGGGTATGTTAGGTGGGTACCCCTGGTGATCAGATAGGGACAGAGGATTGCACTTGCACCAGGGGCACCAAGAATCTGCGATGATTTCTGTAACGGATATAACCGTCCATTCAGCCAAAAGAGCGGCGGACGCCAACATCCCTGAAAAATCCATACTGGCAGAGAGCAAGAAGCCAGGGGTAACAAGTGAGAGGACAGGTGAAACAGTGAGAAGCCCAGGGCATAATGTTCCGGGCCCAGAAATCACAAAGAGGTGCCCAGCAATGGGTGAAGCTGGAACTACTACTCCCATAATGCAGTTTCAGGAATTACGGCAATCCAGACGGAGCTTAAAAAGCCCTAAGTTTCAATCATTCAAGAACCACAGCGGAATTCACTTACCTTACCATCGAGGTTGGGAAAGAACCACTATAATAAAACAGGGACGGTGGGTTGAACGGTGGAAGGAACAAGGAGGACGAGTTGAGGAAAGGGAAACGCCAGGAACAACATTCTTCTTTATTGTCGAAAGGCGAGCAGAAGTATAGCAGGAATCTGTGTTTAACGGAGTGTTCAGAAGAGCGGCCTCATAAAGAAGGTGAAAACCGGACTGAACATTTGTATACTTTAATTTCATGCTGAGCAGGTGGTGGTTTTTGTTATTTTTTATCCTAAGAAGCCACGGGAACGTCTGAGAGTGACAACCTTGATTTTGTTTTGAAAGAACCACTTATATAAGTACCTGCTTAATAAACTAAATAAATGACAAATTGCTTATACCTGCCTACTGTCTCCCGTCTACTGATTAACTGTTACCCATTTTCTACTTTTCCTTTTAAGGAAGGAAAAATCAAACTTGAATTGGGCAAAGTCATAAAATATTCTGGTAATAGCTGGATCTGCTCCACGAGCTCCACAAGCAACTGGCTGATGGCAGAACGGTTGATAGGGTTACTGATGAATACAAAAGAGTTGTCTTTTCGCCATTCCAAATGAGTATGTGCTTCCAGTATATAATAAAAGACCAAAGCTAACAGATTATGGATGTCCTCACTCAATAAGCCCATCCGGATGCTCACTGTGTTGTTTCAGACAATAAACAAACTTGCTCAATTATATCACGTAGCAATTGATTGATTGCCAATTGATTCCTAGGATCTCTCAGAAATGTACGAGCGTCGGTTTGTCATCCAGTAAAGTGCAGACATTCTTCAATCAAGAAATAAAAGACCATTCCAACTAGTCTATGGGCGTCTATGTGTGTCTATGAGCGACTTCATCAGACAGAGGCATTTGTGTCTTCAATACAGTACTCAGGCAGTTGGAGGATTTTCTCTATTATGGCTGTGAGCAATCCCCTCATGACGGGACCATTTTTAGGATCTTTAAAAAACAAATAAACACCAGTAGTTTTCCCAACCAATGATGGATACGCATGAAATATGAAGAGGAAAACAGTAAAAATGATCCAATGAACGTTGTCATTAGGCACCCCCATGGACACCTCCAAAGAGAAACTCAAGGAGAAAGGAATCGGGGAACTGTTCGCTCTTCCAATTGTCAAAGATGTACTCTAGATCTGGCATTTCTTTTCAAGACTTCAATGTGTCTCAGTCCATTGTCAGCAAACTCAAGAACAACAGCTTTTTCTTTCACTCCTTGTTTTGCAGCTACAAAATGTGTCTCGAATGAACTACAGTCCAATGAACTCTTTATCTGTCTACTGGACAGTCTCTACACCCTTCTTCCTCATCATCGATCTAGTCTCATGTGCTGAACTACTTCTCCTTGACTTGCTTCCAAATGGGGTGGGGGTGTGGTGGTCCCGCCACTGTAGATATTCACTATCCCAGAAATATCCAAGCATGTCTTCCTTGCACCTTCACTATTGATGGAGTGACATCCTCCACAATGAAAGCTCCATTAAACCTGGGTTGATGCCATTTGCAGACAAAATTACGGATCAGAACCTAATCTCTAGGGAAATGTTTTAGCAGCAAAAGTTATTTTGATCCGGTTGCTATATGGTCTTCATCTGTGTTCTGAGACCGACACCCTGTTAGCTTAACTTGTTCTGAAATGACATGGATACGTGTATTCAGACATGTTAAGTAGGCACGTAGCTCATCTCCTAACAATTCTGTTGTTGTCTGGGCATCACTTCTAGTCCTCGATGGAGGAGTGAGAGGCATTCTCATTGGCCTCCCCGTTACTAGTTCATGGGGCGAGAGACTGATTGATTCCTCAACACATACAATGCAAGAGGCAGGCAATGCAGCCATCCTTTTTTCAATGTTAACTTAAGTTTAGCTATTCTTTCTTTAAGCAGGCCATTAAGTCTCTTGCATACCATGTTGGCCTGTTGGTGATAAGACGAAGAAAACTTATGCTTTATACTGAGCAAAACGCTAATCTGCTCGAACACTTCATTCACAAATGGGGCCATTATCTGATCTTAATACCTCACATAACCCCATCTAGGAAATACTTCTCGAACTAGGAACTTTGCAGAGCAAGTGGCATCTGGATGAGTGCATGGGCCAGCTTTGACCTACCTTGAGAAGGGGCACACTACCACTATCATATATCTGTAACCATGAGAGACCTGCTGCATGTCAACATAGCCAATGTGTAAATGCTGAAAATGCTTCCCCTCTATGATCCATACATCGTCTTCATTCAGTATTTCAGGACGTTTTGGACACTTTCTTATGACATCAACCGTCCATTTTCTTAGCTCTTTCTCATATTCCTTCAGGGAGTTCCTCTGGCAGGCTGCCATCAACTTGAGGGTACATTCAATATTGTTGTCTTAATGGATACCTTTTTCCAAATACTTGCTGCGGTATTGGTACAATAGCTGGTGTTAGACAGGGCACAGTCTCATGTCTCCAATACATGGTAGGTAGGGGGTTAGGATCTCCTGCGAATGTGTACATCTGCCACAACAACCATCATGGACGCATCCAGCAAGAGGAGCAAGAAGGGCAAGAGGAGAGTCAAACTCCAAGTCATACTCGAAGCCATACAGCTCTGAATGAAACCACTGACAGGCTCTGCAATACTACAAACCCACTGACAATGAAACACCCTCAACAACAGCTTAACAAATAAAATGGACATGATTAGCCAACACATTAACAGTTCCAAACATAACTGTTCCACCCACCTGTACCAGCCGGCAACATATCAAGATGGACTAATTTCAGTACAGTTACTGCAAAAAACCTGACCAACACGCTCACAGCCCTCAAGCCCACCGCCTGGCATCCTCCCTTCCTCCATGGTGAAGGTCATCCCAGGTGGAGCATCCACACCACTTTTCAACATCAACATATCTCTCACATAAGGCACTTTCCCACTTGCATTGAAAATGTAACATATTCTCCTGCAAAAGAAACCCACACACGACTCAGATGACCTGGATTCATCACGCATCACGCATGTATGCTTTCTCATTAAAGAGATTGTGAAGACCGGTGCACGAAAGGATCATTTAGCACAATCTCATGGAGGGCTAGCAATCCAATTTTTGACCAATGCAACACAGGGTCCACCACACATCCTGGACAAAGGGAACCCCCGCTTGCTCCTCCTACACTAACTTTCTGCCACCTTCAATACTGTTGAACCGTTTCAGTGGTTTGTCTTCTATCTCTCGAACAAAGATCTGCTCAATGACCTGGGCTCCAACCGATACCAGGGTTGTATGCCTCAACCATCAACCAGTGCAAAAGGTCTCAAAATGTCTCTGCTTTACCATTGGAAGTGACCTCGCCTTCAAAACACACATTTTTGAGAATACCCAAGTAGCATGGTACCACCTTGTGCTTCTCTGCAAAGTCAAGCTTTCTTCCCTGCCACCAGAGGTTTCACAACAGTTGTCCAAGCCCTAGTCATCTCCCGTCTGGACGGTGCCAACACACTACCTACGAGCATCCAAGATGACTCTTTGGCCCCTAGGAAAGGTGTTTAGAATCTGCTGATCAGATTCCCCTTTTAGAAAGTACATGCTAAAAGCATATCATGCATCTGTGTCCTGCAGCATCAGTATCCTGATTTTCAGTGCCTACTCTACCGGTTGCCCAAAGCAGGGTCAGAGGTCACACTTGCCCAATTGACAGTTGTAGTGACAGCCAAGAATCTGCCTTTATGAAATGTATTCTGTAAAAGAACTATGACAATCATGAGTAGCCCTAGAAGGTGGCTGGGTAAAATCTGAAATAAATCTATTCCTGAGTTAAGGCATGGTGTATGGCACTACTGATGATCATTGCAGCCACATTCAATTTGATATATCTCTTATACCAGCTTCTGTGCCCCAGCCCAAGCTGAGAAATGTGATTAAAAATCTAGCCAGATAGGCTGAGCCTGCCAAATAACAGGGCATGAACCTGAATGACCATACCTCTTCTTTGATCTCTTTATGAGGAGTGATAATGCCCTCTGCCAAAGACAGCCACCCCACAGACAGCTGTCCTGGGACCAGCCAGCAAAAAGCACACCGATTCAAAGGGAGTAGCCACACACCAGGGTGCTGCAGTTGTATAGTTTCTCTACGCCTTTCTCTCTTTATCCTGTCCCTTCCACTTCTTCTAGAGCAAAGCGCTTGGCTGTGAAGTTAGAAGGGCAAAGTACATTTATTTCAAGAACAGGGGTTGAACCATTAAGGCCGGCTGGCTAGCTTTGTCAAATCACCTGTGGACGTTTACCTTTAAATGAAGGGGTCTCCCACCATGTATTTGCTTGACTCTCGAACAACACCTAAGAATGGTTCACTGGACCACTTTTGTCAGAGGTGTACTTTCCAAAGTCCTCAACCACTGAGGTGAAGGAAAAAGAGTCCAAGGCATAGGGAAGGTCAGCTCCCTACCCGCTCCCATGGGCAATCAGGGTGACTCTTGCTGTGCTCCAGGACCTCCCACTCTGCACCACTATCCCCTGAAGAGTGCACACCCTAATTGGACTTAGCATGTCCTTGAGCCCCTGAAGTGGGTCTCACACCCTCTGGAGGAACAGATTAGTTAAGTCTCCCCGTTCTGCCAAGGGATCCCACCAATGCTGAATTTTGGCTCTCCTTCAAACCTTCAAAGAACTGCCTGCATCTTGATCCCACTTGATACTGCATTGTGCTCTTGCTGATCCTTCCACCTGCTAGGCTTGAATCGACCACTCGACACTGGGACCTGACTCTAACGGCTGGAAAGTCACTTGCCAACTGAAACCACGTGTTACGCTATGACTCAGCTCACCCTTCGAAGCTGCTGCTTCACTGAACCACACATCGGAGCAACAGGATCACCATTTCAATCACTGATGCCCTCTGACTCGAACTGGTGAAGAGTCACCCACTGACCTTTACAGGCAGTTACAATCCAACTCGAAAGCCACCTTTCATCTGTACAGAGCTACAACATTTGAACCTGTTTGACAGCTGCTTGCATCTGGGACGTGCACAATTGACCGTACACAAACTCACCTCGATCCGCTTGCTCCACTGCTCGAAGCTGGAGGTGACACTTTCAACCTGCCAAAGACCCCAAACAAGGTACTGCCCGCCAATAACTTCCCCCTTGGTCCACGTGGGCCCTAGAGATTGCTTAGGTCACTTTTGCACCTTTCTGCAACCAAAGAAATATCTTTTTTGTGGTTTATAATTTGCATATCACCACTGTTGCATCTGCTCTGTTCCTTCCACAGGGGTGGGTTTTGTACAGTGTTTTCTTTATAGTTCGACTGAAGATGGTTTGTTTTTTATTAAAGTATGCATAACTATATGTCGCTTCTGCATCACATTCACACCACTCTTAAGAGCATACCCTCCTTCGGCCCACGTTGCCACGAAAGGGGTAGGAGGTATATCCCTTAGCTCTGCCCGTTTTACCTTTATGATTGCGTTGGCTCTTAGTTTGTAGGAGTGCGAGTGCTGAGTGGGCGTTTTCGCCCCTACTCATCCTTGTACTCCTGCAGAGCAGAATCCAATTTGTTACACAACTATATGCAGGTTTAGGTTCAACTTCGACTGAACCTTTGAACTAATTGCTGTTTCATCAAATGTCCGCTCCCAAATCACCTCGCAGACGAATAGTGTATTAGGCCAAACCAGCATGCGCCTCACCGTGAATCACGGCACCGGCGTAAATAATTGTATTTATTTATTTATTTATTTAATATATAATAGGGCCGCTAACAGGTAAACTATTCTTGGACATGACCAAGAAGCAATTCAAAAGCGACTAAGGAGCACCTGTGCAGCCCTTCATTTATAAATGCTGAGTCGTATACATATGTGCAGCACCGCTTTTGAGTGCACAACAAGAGTGCTTACCTACCTCGACCGTACCAAGGCCATTATATTGGCACTCTATTAAAGGGTTCCTACATGTCTCAATGCAGCGCCTACCTGCCTCTCAACCTCAGTGGGAGCCTTTCGTGACAGCTGCAACATATAATTAAAATGAATGATAATCAGTGCATCATATGCAGCCCCTTCACTCAGGCCCTGAGGGAACTGCACTCAAATCTGCTCACAATTCAGAGCACGGGGGGCTTCTAAGCCTTTACCCTGACCCATTTAAAATATTAACTAACTGTCATTCTTGGTTCCGTCTGTCAGTTTACTCCCTGCTGACAGATGCTCTCTGCACAGTCACAGGACAGAAGTAGGTGTATTGGGGTCACCACCCAGGAGAAGGAAGCCCCAGGAACATCAAAAGGAAAGCACCTCCTCCTGGGACTTAGCATCTGCTCTCATCACCATAACCTCTTATCACACCTGGCCCCAGTCACCAACTCCCCTGACAGAAGTATTTCTCTCCCTTTAAACTGTCGGATTCTGTCGGTTTCAGTCATGTCATTTGTCCAGTCGCCTGTCACTCAATATGGACCTTACCCTTTACACAATTTCCTAACACTACACTGTCCTCGGTGACGATGGTCACTCTCCATACTGCAGGCAGGCTAACCACTGAAGCCCCACTGACGTCATACATCATGTTTAGGAAGTCAGGAGAACCCCTTGTTGACAAGCCCGCTGCACAAAAGAAAATATGGACTTTACAGGTTTTAGGAGTTCGACTTATCTCCATTCCTTGCCCACACCGATAGAGAGAAAGAGGTTGAGAAAAGGAGATAGAGGGAGAGAGGGAGAAATGGAAAGAGGGAGAGGGGGGAGAGAGAGAGCGAGCAAAGCAGAGGTCTGCCCAGGCATGAACGGTACTATGAAAGTAACATATCTCCCCACCCCCTTAAAACTGCAACCAAGGCATCAGCGATGTCAGAAGCAGATACATCTAAGTTCAACTGGCAGGATCAACCGTATCATAATTCTAAATGTAACTATATAATTAAATAATTGTGGTGACTGGCTACCTGCGCTGGCAACCGCGTGTGATGGTTTCCCTGGCATTACTACTCTCTCCTGATCTCCTGTGTGTTATTAGGAGGCCGGAAGGTCTCCCTCTCCCCTTGCTATAGAATCTTCTGCCTCCTTGGAAGAGGCGCGGGCAGCATGTTTGTCCAGTGCCCGAGCAGAGTAAGCTCTGGGGCTATGCCCAGCGGGATGCCTGACTCTATCTCTCCCCGCCGTGGCCTGTCATGGTAACTGGGCGAAAGTTGCACCTAGAAGAGCCAGGGTTCGTATGTCCCATGGGCCCAACCTGGGTTGGGTTGGTGAGATGCTGGACTCAACTACGGTGGGTGGCTCTGGAAATACACATGCTGAACGGGAATCAGATAGCTCTACTCAATTCCCCTGGACGAGTTATTTGATCCCCTGCTTAAACTTGGCTGCCCGGCGAATATTTCAAACCTTGCCATAAGCCATGTGAATGGTGCTCCCTAAATTCTGCTCTTTTCTGATAGGCTGGCTGAACTTAGGAATCCCCTTCCCTGGGTGGTTCGGGAACCTTATACGGACCCATTGCCTATATTGAAAGTAGTCTCCTTTACTCTGTGCCTAGTGTCAAAATAGCCCTTTGTGAAAGCATCTTTCTTTGCAATTCTTACCTTAATTCCATGTAGGTTATGGGCAGGCTGTCATTCTACGTTAGCTTCCATCATCAACCACCATGCCCTGATTTGCCTGGCATCCGTCCTGCCATGCATAACCTCAAAGGGAAGAACCCTGGTCAAAGTGTTAGATATATGTCTGTACATTTCAAGGATATCCCTTCTCGGGAGGATAGCTCAGAGGCAACGCGCTCATCTTTTACACGGAGCATCACAAGTTCGATCCCTGGATCCACGCTTAGAAACGCGCATTATAAATAACCCATTACAATTACGTCATCCACCAGGTAACTTTGCTGCAAGGCTGTCTGTACTCCACCCTTCACAATTCTGTTGAACCACTTTTTGAAGCCATTGACTTGAGGCTGATACAGGGCTGACATATGAGGTTGCACTCCCAAGTTCTCCTGGTACATGTTCATCTCTCATGAGACCATTTGAACGCTGTTGTCCGAAAGGATGGGCTTGCGGTATCATTCATGGACAAATACTTTCTTGAGGTACCTGATTACAGCCGTTGGAGTTATCGGTTTGTCGAGGTCCAATTTGGGCCACCTTGAGAAATAGTCAGCTAGAACTTTGGTGATTCTTCTATCCTCTTCTTGCCGGCAAAGTGTCGGAAACATCTCATGAAGAGATCTGTTTACCTGTCCATTGCTGGCTACCAGAATGCCTCAAGTTTCAGTCCTTTGTTTGCTGTGATTCCCGGCAATTGAATTGTGGCAACCCTGTACAATTCTCTGTTGCAAGGCAGTGGGAGGCACAAGGATCTGCCCTAAGAATATAAAGTTATTCATGATGCTTCATTCGTCCACCACCATGGCATGTGGTTTGAGTTCCTGAGGTGTGGCCTTCGATGAGTTACTTACTTGCTGGCCTGCACTGTATGTGGCAGGTACCATCGTGTCTCACCATTGTTTATTCGTCCCCACCGGCTGGAGCAGACTCCACACTTTCTTTCTGATCCCCCTATTGCATGGGACAGATACCTCCTTGTCTATTACTTGCTAGATAGGGTGGGCAACTGTTTGATATCCTTCTGCAGGACTCTTGCCCCCAAGGTGGTAATGACGTCAAAGCGGCATTCACGTTTGGCCCACCCCATTTGTGATTTAAACAATTTGTTAATGGCTCTTAACACCTGGCTTAATTGCATTGCAAATGGTTTATCTTTGGGAGGTGATGGTCACGTTTTTTAACTGCAAACATGATCCTCACGACCCCAGAAACAAAGCTTTAGCATTGGAATGAAGACAGGCGTCAGAGCGTTAGCAGCTCGACCTGCAGGCTCAAAAGGAGCCAGGGCCGCGGAGCCGCCCAGAGAAAGAAAACTGCAGGTGGCATCGCTGTGGTACGTAGACGGCGACTTCAGTTTGCAGAGTGGCTGTGCTGGACGCAGGTTGTCCCGACTTGCTGTCTCCCCAGTACACTCCAGGGAACAAAGCAAGTCGGGACAACCTGCGTCCCGCACAGCCACTCTGCAAACTGCGGGACAGCGGAGTCCCCAAATACAGGACAATCCTGCAAAATACGGGACAGTTGGCCACCCTACCACTAGATGGGGTAGGTAGCACTTTGATTCTATAATTCCCGGGTACCCCACTGAATGTAGCAGATACCACCATTTCTGGATTTCTTGTTGATGCTCCACTGTGTGGGGCAGACGCCATCTGCCTCTTTCCTCTGCTAGACCCCTGTGGCAGCAGGGGCAGGGATCGCTCTCATATCTCCGATTGCTTGTGACTGCCATCATTGACCTGGACAGGGTTCGCTCTTCCCAGGCGCTGTTATCTCTTTGGTGGCCTGGTGCGCCCCCTGGGGGCCGCCGCGGCCATCTTGTGGCGCCTGACTCCCGCTAGCATTACACCCACAGGGCTTTGCGCGCGCGGAAAGCGCGGCACAGGCAACCGCTTTGTTCCTGCCTTGGCGCCGGATGAAGGAGGCCTCGCCGACCTCCCTGACAGCCGCGCCTCCACGCCGAGTCCTCGTGTCACACTCCAATAATAGACGGCGCGGCGCGGACGGCGGATCTCGAGTAACTGGGGGTATTAAACGTGCATATTTAACACCCATCACTCCTCTGGTCCCGTTCTGCCAGAGATGGAAGTCAATTTCCCCCATTATTATTTTTTTCTGTGTCCCGGATTTGAGGCGCAGGGGAAGCCGGCTTCTCTAACGAGATGTTACCGTGAGACGGAACTGTCAGGGGCGCTAAACGCTTTCCTGGAAAAATGAGGCAGGTAATTAAACCGAAAGGGGGGCCTCCAAAGCGGAGCAGGGAGGTGGGGTAAGAGGGTGACCGGGGAAGGGGCGGAAGCAAGAATGTGAGAGGGGGGCGAGGTAAAGGGAGAGAGGAGTGAGGGAGGGAAAGAAAGGGGACAATTCCAAGTGGATGTAGAGGTGAGGAGAGATGGTGAGAGAGGCAGGTGAGATCGAGAGCAGGAGGGAGTCTGAAAAGCGCGCGAGGGAGGGAAAATGAGACAGAAAGAGATACCAACAGAGGCGTAGACAGGGTAGGGCCTGAGTAGGCAAGTCCCACCCAAACTCTGAAAAGGACCACGATGTTAATGTCACTGGGATGGGCCCAACTACATTAGCCTCAGGCCCACTTATGAAACAATCCCGGCTGCGTCTCTGGATATGAAGCGAGACATGAGGACAGCAGAGTGTGGTAAAGGGAAAGAGAGGGAGCAAGAAAGAGGGCAAATCTAAAGTGAGGTAGGGGGGGGGTGGAGAGAGGTAGAGGCCAGGGGTTTAGCTAGGTCTGGAAAGATCTGGGGCTGCGCTAATGTTGGGTCCCGGGGCTAGCTAGCCTTTTGGCTGTAGTCCATGAGCTTCTATCCGGGGCTAAACCTAAAGACCCAGGGCTATAGTCCCCCCCCCAGCTCACTCCTAGAAACGCCCCTGTTGGGGAGCTAGTGCGGGAAGAGGAGCTAGATTGGAAAGAGAGTGAGGGAGGGGAGATGAGCGAGTGAAAGATAGAGGAAGTGAGAGACAAAGAGAGCTGTGAGGACAGAGAGGGGGTGAGGTAAATGGAGAGACAGATGGAGAGAGACACAGAGGACAACTCAAAAGGGAGATGGAGAGGTGGCGAGAGAGGGTGGGGGAACTAAAGATATAGCGTTCCCGGGAAGGGTGGGGCAGGTGAGATAGAGAGTAGGAGAGTGACCGAAAAAGATCGAGGGAGGGAAGATGACAGAGACAAAGTAAGATGAGGGATAGGAACAGACATATGAGGACAGGCACAGGTGTGGTAAAGAATGAGAGTGTTGAGGTGAAAAAAGAAAGGAGACCTCAAAAGGGAGATACAGAGTGGGGACTGAGGCACGTGGCGATAAAGAGGCAGTGGAAGAGCTAGGGAAAGGAGAGGCAGGTGCGATAGAGGAGGCGATAGACTGGAAACAGGGCAAAGGAAGAAAAAGGAAAGACAAAGAGAGGAGAGGTAGAGACGTGGACAGGGAGTGATGAGATAAAAGAGTGGCGAGAGAAAAAGAAAAACAAATCGGATGGGAGCGAGACAGGGATAGAGAGAAAGAGATGTGGGCGAGCTAAAGAGAGAAGATGAGAAAGGTAGGTAAGATCTCAAGTGATAGAGAAGGAACGAAGAGAGAGGGGATGAGATATCAAGAATGACATAAGGACAGATTGGGTGAGTAAAGGGAAGAAGGGGTGTAGGAAGAGAGGAAAGAGGAAATCAATCAAATGAATGAGGCAGCGAGAGCTTGGAAGAGAAGTGCGAATGGTGAGGGAGAAAAGGAGAAAGAAAGCGAGAGAGAGGAGAGTGATACAAAGAGAGAAATAAGGGTGAGTGAATCGGGTGGAGACAGTGAGAGAGAGCTAGGGTGAGGGATGGGGGTTGGGAGGAACATGAGCAGTAGAAACAGAGATCAAGTAGAGAGATGGAGGAAGAGGACGTTATGGGGCGTGGAGAGGGAGAAGATCAGAGAGACATACAGAGCGAGAGGCAGACGAGAGTGGAGTAGAGAGATATATAGAGGGAAACAGCTGCCCCGGGGAAGGCCTATAGTGATCAGGGCTACTCGTGCACTCCTAATCCCGAGTGCAGCTTCCTCCCCTGACAGCCCCCACATCTTTGTCTATATTGCTAAGTAGAACAGCAGGTTTGAATAACTGTTGCTTGCCACTTGGTAGTGGGGCCGCACATCCAGGCTGACCAATGAAAATTCCATGGAGGGGTCATGAGAAACAAGTAATGCTCTTGAGTTACACTGGGAATAACATAATATGATTTTAGCGAAGTTACCGATCGAAAGAACTCTCATTGCCAAAAACGCAGACAAGAACAGTAAGCGAAAAGAAAGGTTGATGTAAATCAGTTTTATTGCAATTTTGTGTGTATTTATTGCACGTGAATCTAGATTCAAGAAGCAAGAAGGCCTTGTATAGCCATAAGGGTTATGGGAATATATTCCATGGTTGGAGTCTTTACAACATAGTGCCTATTAGCGCCATACCATTTAGGGTATCAGGGAATAGATAACATGTAAAAGGCGGTATGCAGAATAAATACTGCGGGGGGTGTCCTAAAGGGTGTGGATAAAGTGCTTCTTTGCATAGGAGCTCCTTTTTCTTTTCTTAATTGCATGAGGGCTGGGGCGGATCTGATGTTGATGGGCGTGAGCTTCCACGGTCATGTGACATAGGCTGAGACTGCTCGTATTCTAGTGGTATATTACTTTGCCTCTTTGCTGCTCTAGTCTGGTCAGATCCGAATCTATGGTGATGCGTTGATCGCCAGAGATGACAAAGGCTCGGGAAGCTCTCTTCCCAGGGCTGCGACCGGCATGCCGGAGACCTCAGCCCCACCCGGGCTGCAGCGGCCCGGGACTTGACTTCCCGGCCTCCCACTGGACAGGGAGGATTTCACCAGCCTCTCTACGGGTGCAGCACCCTCTTCACCTGCTGGGCAGCCCTGAAAGACGCAGCCCCTGAGTACTTGGTTCCGCCCCATCTGGACTCGGGGCGAGCCGACAGGGAGTACGGACGAGTCACCAAATTCAGGCTGCGGCACACACTCGGGCTGAACTGGGTGGCTCTTCTTTTCTTCACCCCGACCGCCCCGCGCATGCAGCCTGGGCCTTTCACAGTGGTCCCGTCCAGTCTGGCCACCGGGTGGGCTGACAGACATCATGGTCCCTTGGGGGCCTGAGCTTCTCCGGTCTTGCGACATGACCCCAAGCTAATGATGCCGGGGCACCCCTCACACATGACCCCGATTTCAGAAGTCGTTAGGCCCTGGGGGGGCTCTAGAGGTCATGGCACTTCAGAGAGCCTCCCAATTCATGTGCCACTCTCTTTCACCTACTCAATGGTTTTATTTTTTCTTTACCTAATGGTTTAGTTTTGGAATCCTCTGTCCCCTTCCAAGCCCCCATTCTTAGACAAGAGAGCTGGATCAGTTCAGGTAGGGTTCCCCAAGTAAACACAAACAATAAACAAACACTAAAAACACTTTTATTCCAGGCTACGCCCTGACTAAGGATGAACCACACTGTAAACAAGCACCGCCACCACAGACCAGCTGAACAGGAAAGGGCGCTGTGCCACCTGCAATAGAAAGATGGTAACAGGAGGTGGGCTACGCCCTGAGTTCTTAATGTATGCTTCATAATGTGACGCAGACAGCAAGGTGGATTTTTTAGGTATCCCATACAGGGACCCCTTTTTATTTATAAAACACCATACCACAACTCTATAAACTCTATAAACATTACCCACTCTAAAACTCCTCCTTCCCCTGGCATGAGTTGCTTCGGGTAAAACTGTTCCATCAGATCACACTCCATGAGAGGGGTCAAATGTAGACCTTTAGGGTTGAACTGATGGAACAGTGTCTCCACTGCGTTGTCCACAGTTACAAGATCTTGCTAGGTGGCGCTGTTCATCATATGGGACCACCGATGACAGTGCCATGCCCCCGTCATTTATTCTTTCTTTCCGTTGGCCCCTTATGCCACATGGGCCGCTGCTGTTACCACCTTGCCCAGAGGCACACCGTTCTTCTTGGGGGCCAGGGGCTGCCATTGTACCGGCGACACATGCTTTCTTCTGGCTGTGGCCCTATTGCCATGGGGATGCCGCTGTCACTGCCGCGCTCTCCAGCACACAACCGCGTTTGACCATCCCCTTTCTTCTCTGGTCCTGTGCTGCACAAGGGAGTGCGCCCGCTTCTCTTCTCAGAGCTCCAGCTGCCATGCCAGTGCTCCACCACTCATCACCCAGGCTGCAAGGACACAGCGACCCAGAACTTTGCTTCAGCTGCGCTGGGGACAGAGTCCGAGCACATGCTGGATACTGGGATGCACCTGGCATAAGGGGTCCAGTTTTGAAAGTGTTCCTGATGCCAGGCGACCTCTCAAGGCTAGGACATAACAGAGAACCAATGGTCACTGCATCCTCCTTCTTCCCCTCCCTCTAGCCATTAACGATACATTAAAACAAGTTCTCTCTCATTCCCAGCTCACCCTTCTGTCCATTGTTCTCTTTCCTTTTGTTTCTTTGCCCCATGGTGGTCTGGGTGGTACAGTCCTGAAAGACAGGTAAGTGAGCCAATGTAATTAAAACACACACAACATTAAAAACATTATTTCTCTCTGTATTTCTTTTTCCCTCCCAGGGCACAAGCATGCCGTCCATCCTAGCCAGACCCAATTTGGGTCATGGGCTCCAATAGAGCCAAGTGTAGTGTGGGCCGTTTCTGTTCCAGTTTGGCACATCTGAGAATTCTTGGGTAGAGTCAAGCCGAGGCTGAGCAAGCGTGTTTGGCTTGGCACTGATGCCCAAGCACATGCTACGTCAGCAATAGACCCACAATCGCCCTGCCTCCTCAATCCCACAACATAAGACTCATATTTGCCATTTCTCCACTCCGCCCTCACAAGGCAAGGCTCATACTAGGATCTCTGCCTGATAGCTCACACAAAACAAAGCACATACCTCCTTTTCTGCCTTTCCACGTCCACTACGCAACACCAAGACTTAGCATCCTGCCTCTGCACCACCCTCGACACAAAATATGGCCTAATACTTTTGGCAGGTACAGTGCAGTGAGGGAAATTGATTTGCTCACGATCACACACTCTAGTTAATAGATGAAGCCGGGATTCGAGCCTAGTTTGAACTTTATACAATTAACCACTTATCTTTTCTGCTCCTCTGGCTACACATGTGTGCCAGGCATGACTGAAAAGAGACGCATCCAGTCCCTTTGTTTATATACATGCATTATAAACCAGGCCGAAAACTCTATACATCCTTATGTCAGTTAGTCTCTTCAGTCTTATGCTCTGTCTATTCTTTACCACCGGAGAGGAGAGTGAAGTTCAAGGTACTCAGCATGGCTCATAGAGCCCAGCATGTTTCAGGACAATGGTTCGTGAAGAGGAAATTCAACAAATACTTCCCTTCTTACACTTTACATTCCAGTACCCCAAATCTCTTCCTGCTTCCCCTCAAAAACTAGGTTGAGGAGAAAGGGTGACCCTTGATTCTCTGTAAGTGCAACCCTATTATGTAATTCCCTTCCCCCCATGTGCCTCTGTTGACCTCGAAGATGGTCTTCATTGTTTGAAGGCCTTAAAACATTTCCCTCCAACTGTAGCTTTCCTCTCCCTCTGTGCTAAAATGTGGTGTTGTCAGGGACCTGTTCTTCAGTGCCTAAAAGGCTTCTTATGGGGATGTCAGTGCATATAACAAATCCACTGTCACCAAGCACTGCATTAAGCAAGAAGAGTGTCATTGAAGATGTGCTTCCCGCATCCTGGATGAAGACAACAAATTAATGATTTGTAACTTCTATGTTTTATGAGCTGTGTCTGTTGCTAAATTGTTTTCTATGGCAGATGGATTTTGCTGTTGTTATGCCATTTTAATATGTGTTCTTTAATGAAGGTTGGTTTGATTTGTTTTCACCCCAAATACCAAAATGCAAAGTTACGTCAGCCCAAAAATCTACTTTGGGTTTTGTGACTGTATTTTCAAATGTTAAAGACACAGAGCAACAACAAACACACTTGTGGGGCAAGGAAACCTGCTTGTAGTCATTGTTTATTATGGGCATGTAGCTTGTTATTATAAATGTGGTGAAGTATATGTGAAAGGCCGTTTCTCAAACGTGTATAATTTTAGGTGCAAGACCCGGTTTGGGTTTCAGGGACAGGGGCTTGAGACTGTATTTGAGCTTGAGCACTGGACGCTGGTTCGGCCACCTCTACTACCTCTGAAGGCATTTTTGCAATTTGCCACTAGTGCCTATGATGAACGATTGGTTGCGTGTGGCGAAGAACACATGCAAACTTTCTATCATACAAGAAATAAAAGACCAAAGAAGGATGGCCCGCAAGGGAACACGAAATCAGAGCTGATAAAAGACCCCATTTTCTATTTCCATTACATCCGGCACTGTGCAGCAGAGATGTGGGTTCAGATTGGGACAGAGAAAGGGGTAACTGGGAGGAGGGCAACTGGCCGAGGGTAGAGGTGCTCCGCTGGGAAAACGGAAAGGCATCAGGGGACAGCTTCCGGGGGTGTCACGCAGCTGCAATGATGTCAGTTAAACACAGGCTTTGTTCTGCAGGTAAGGCCTCATTCCCCACCCCCTGATTGGCTCACACATAGTAGCAGGGCGATTATTTGGCAATAATGCCTTTAGTGGAGGGCATATTAGGTGGATATGGTCTTCTGGCCTATTTAAGAGGCTTGAGCATAGGACGTGTTTTTAACAACGGTAAGAGGCTATTACTTCCTTTTATGGCCGGCAACTGACTGCATCATTATCATTAGAACCCGAGAAATGTCTTGGGTTGCCAATGACACATTCTTTTATAAAAGCAACGCTCACTTGTGAACATTCTTTCATAAAAGAGAGAAAAAAGACTAAAGATTGATGTCAGTCAGGGGAAATGCATAGAGAGCTAAAAAAAGAGCCCCTTATCTATTTTCATGGCAGCCAACGTGAGGCAGCAAAGATGCAAACCTGGACTTGGGTGGAGGGAAACGGGGAGGAATGGGATGTCTCTGCACAGGAGCTTGGGAAGGCTGCACCTGTGCTGTTGCCTGGTAGGAAGCATTGCATGCATATTTAGAGCACACAGCCTGCCTTGTGAGCCACCTGATTGGCTTCCGCAAAGTAGCTGGGTGCTGCACTGAAATAATGCCTGTTAAAGGCAGTAGGGCTCCCTGTAATGGGCGCACCCGCTTACCATGCTAGACTGGCTGGTTCTGGGCCAGTGGAGCTTTGGACTTCAGCCCAGTAGAGGGAAGGTAGTGTCCATTGCCTAGCCCTCTAACACGCGGAGAAGCCACAATTCCAGCACAGGGTGCACAGCAGGAATTCTCAGGAGCCTTGCAGTAGGAAGGCTGAAATTGACAGGCGTATGGCATTATGGGAAAAGCTTAAGCTCACGACAGGAGAAGCCAGCGTCTTGGATTCATCCTGGACAAGGTTGCATGCCCTTCATGGGGCAACAAGTCACTGCGGGATCTGCCTGGGGGGTGGGGGTATTAGCAACTTGGGGCCACACCCCATCACACCTCTCTAAATAGTTTTCGGACCAAAGCCCACATAACTTTTTGTATCCACTGCTTCATATTATTATTATTATTATTATATTTATTGAGCGGTGGCCTATCTTCGGGATTGAACAGAGCGCTTTGCACGTCATAGAGGAAAGTACAAGGCGTGGGAAGCAGACCACAAGGGATCAATGCATGGGCGAGGGGAGCTAACAATATGAGAGGGGGTTGCTAGGCAATCTAGAAGCAAGGGATGACCACGCAACCAGTGAAGGAAATAGAGGGGTGGGGGAGGCAGATTGTCCAGAGTCGGGTTAGGTGAGAAATGGATGGCGTGTGGACGCAGGTGTTACAAAAAGCCATTCCTTGAAAAGAGGGGCTTGAGCTCCTCTCTGAAATGTAGGAGTGCTAGGAAAGATTTCTCTTTACTGCACCTATCCTTCCATCTTTATGCAACCCCCAAACCTTGTGCTTCTATTTTTGAATCTGACCTGTGCTTTTCACAGTGCAGGGAAGCCTTAAGTTTATCTACACTGGCCTTTGCTCTTATGTCGTGGGGAAACTGATATGTCCTTTGGGCTGTCAGTACCGGGAAACCTTGGTTCCCTTACTCATGTTACTGTGTTACTACTTTTGGTTACTTTTGTATCACTTGTGGTAACCTTTTATCATTTTACAATACCGCTCACACTGTAGTACAATGGGGTGAATTTTTGTTTTGCCCTACACTAATACTCAGAGCCTTGTTGGTTGCTCTAGGTTTGCTAAAAGGATAGGCTGGTGGCAACAGTGACTATTCCCCACTTTTCGGGGATTTTTGTTTTAGCTTTACAGCGTTTACTGCACTTGGCTACTAACTGTGGCTATTGGTCACACATGGCCGTGCCATCAGATCTTTAGCCTGTTCTTTTGCCATCTTGTCCTTTAGACTTCTTTCTGGCAAGAGAGGCCAGGAACATCCTTATAAGGACTTCCAGTGCCTGGCAGGATGTGGGCTGGGTCTGTCTGACTTTAATCCACAACCTGGTTTCAGTGTGTCTTAATGGTATGCATGAATGTTCCCGCCAATGGTCCTGATTGGAACACTGCTGGTGTGTGTGTGTGGGCTAGTCATGCTATTAGCTAGTGAGGGCAGCAGCTCCTACCTGCTTTTAGGATAAGAAAAAGACCCCTTGCACCCATTCTGCTGGAGAAAACCTGAAGGAGCCAAGTATCCTTTACAGCTGTGAGACCCATGAAGAAACTTGATACCTGATTGAAGAAGGCATGGCAACCAACTTCTGCTGCTGTCCTGGAGGAGCCATGTCTTGCTCGTGATCTTTAGCAAAAGGCCCCAGGCAACCTATGGCTGGACAATTTTAGTTAGCGATCATCTCTGTGGACCATAAGTGCATAATACTTGCCTAACCTTTCCTTTGCACGAGTTTCTGATATGTGGTATGCCCTATAACAAAGTGAATGTATTTATGTATTTAGTTTTATAGTATTGTGTGATAGGTCTACCCGTTTGTGGTCATTTGTCTATAGTTTTTTTTGGCCATTAATAAATAAATGTATTTTTATACATCGTGTCTAAGTGTAATCTGTGATTCCCATTGTGTTACCTCATTGTGGACCCCTTACAAGATCACCCCCTCTTAAGAACTTAGCCTAGACCGCTTGTCACTGCTACCTAAACTGGTTTGGCTACAGCTTCCCAGAGTTGTTCCTGTCACAATATAAGTTTGCCTTCTATACATCTGTCCACCAGGCCAGAATATAGACAGTCAATCCTAGCAAGGAGCGATGGGCTGAGTCTGTTGTTTCTTGGGAGGAGGTTCCAGAGTCTTGGGGCGTAGACAGAGAAGGCCCATCTTCTAGTTCTTTCCTTCCTGCACCAGTGGACCCCAAGACTACACATATTCTAATTCTGGTGCATCGCAGGCCTACAGCATTGTAAAGCAGCAGCCGAATGCCTCTACAGGAAGTCCCGCCCCTATTCTGCCTATATGTTTGAAACCAGTAAATGCGACATGTGCAATGCCTGTAATGATACCTATACCACGAAGAGTCTTTGAGATGAGGTATACATTAAGAAAGCCCTTTGTGAAGTATCTTTGAAAGGCTGATGATCTGCTGAGAAAAGTGCCTGAAGTGTGAAGATGTGAAAAGCAGAAGCTGGTGACATCATGAAGAATGAGAATGATGCACTAGGATGGATGAACAGAAAAGAGAATGCATAGGTGATATAGATTCTGATGGCAAAGTAAAGAATTGAGACAACGTTCATGTGGGTACGAGGTCTGCACGAGTGTGAACAACACCGAAGAAAATACAGGCCATTCAATAACTGTACAGATGCTGTAACGCAAGTAGACTAAGTATTCATAAGGCTGTCTAGACGAAGCATATAGACTGCAGGTGATGCCACCAACATATATGTATATAGAGTTCTGGACATTCGATGACATATTTTAGTAAGCGAGTCTCCATGAAGGAAGATGGATTTGAAGTTACGCGTGTTGCAGCAAAAACAGGCATGAATTTGAAGCAAGACCAAAGAGGCTGTCTGTCTTGATGTCAAAGACTGGAAGCAGTCAATAATTGGTTATCTGCATGCAAAGAACAGTACACGTTAGAAGCAAAGGCATCCCTTGTTAAAGTTGCAAAGAAGGAACACCTTTGGTGCCACGTTTCTTCATTGAAGATGAATAAATGCTATAATATGAGCAAATTCACGGTCACTGATCACGTGAGCTGAGGAAGAAAATAGATGAAGAGCATAGAGTACTGGACTGAAGATAGCAAGTGCTCATACTCCCATATATTCCCAGAGACGAGAAGCTACTGGAAGGCCAAGTTCAAAGACAATGTGAATGGCAGACGGCATTAGAGATGAGAGATGGCAGGCTAATTGGTTGGGGAGATACGGTCATGTCCACCCACCAGCACCTGGGGTACCAGCCTATGTGCTACTAGTGAGTTGAATGTTCCAGAAGGGTACAAGAGTGCCAACCAATTATAGAGGGACATATAACGAAGAGCCTTATAGTTTCAGAGTCAATGAAGTGTTGTGTTTCTAATTATTGTGTAAGATGACTTGCATGAAGGGAGGGTATGAGTGGCCCACCTGACTATTGTGGGATGTATTTACCCATGCATCCGAGCCCTACCTCAAAACTGTGCAGTACTGACATGGAAAACATCATGATGGCCAGAGCTTCCCAGAAAATGCACAGGGAAATGCATGAAGAATAGGCTGCCACTCATTTTTGCCGATGTTATGGGCACAGAAGGACACTGCCTAAAACCACCAGTGGACTACCCACACAGTAGTCTGAAACCATTGGGAATGGCAATGCTGATTGCCAAAAGCAAACCCATAACTGTTGGGAATTCATTTTCTTGAATCCCAAAAAGGGGTGCAGTACCAGTACTCACCACTATCCAAAAGCCGGCGTTTTAAAACCACCAGATTTTGTAGAAAACTGAATAAATGAACCCAAAGCAAGCCAAAGAAAGACTTACTGAGAGGTGGATCCAATGTAAAGTTATATTCTGAAGTGACTTGAAGGTTTATAGCAAGACTGGCTGAGCTGTGGATTTCAGCAGTTTAAGTAAATTTGGACTCAAAGACACTACAAATCTAAATGTTTAAAAGAAATGAGTGACCTACTTTGAGTGTCACATAGGTTGCAATTGTTTAAATGTCATAGTTTTAAACTTAGAATCAGCATCCTAGCTGCATATGTAAAAAAATGTCTTGACTTAAACTGGGGAACAGAAATGACATGTAGCTAAAAACTGGCTTAAAGAGATTCCAATTTTGCCTGGCAACTACCCCCCATCAGGAGTGAAACTTGAGTCACAGCTGTGTTCCCAGGCCTATCTGCCTTTTGCTGGCCACACTAAGGATATGCCATCTCTCTGATAATTGAATTAAGGGGAGCCCCCACAGAATACAGGAGCTCTGAACAAAGCCTTGTCCTGACTCAGGCAAATGTTTTATTGGCGGGAGTCGTAAATGGAGCTTCCTCTTGGCAGAAACTGGAAAGACTGGTTTCTGTACCATGTGACATGAAAAGACACACCTCTATAGCCAGAATATGGTTTTAGAAAAAGATGAATAACTCATAGAGCGGACTTGTGAAAATTATTTAAATGACACCATAATTCTTGCGATTTTTCTGCCCACATTTTAAGAGGTTTTTAGAACCGGTGGCATGTTCAGGGGGGTTTTAGCGGAAAAGAGGATATTACTCAAAATGTGTGCATGTGAAAAATCTGACACTTCATCAACTAATGTCCATACTCCTTGCGCACATGTGTGTAAATTTGGGGTAATGTCCGGTATTGCAAACCAGTTAAAAAGTGCAAAATATTGCCATTTCTGAATGCAAGCCCACAGGAAGAGCAGATTTGGACAGGGTATACCTCCTGTAATGCATGATGGGTGCATATGATTTTAAAACAATATGTACCTCTGCAAATATGTATTTGGTTCAAATCTAGATTTGTGTGCAAGTTGACAGGAGGAGTGGACTTTCTGCAGGCTGTAAAATGACATCACTCTGACACAACTTAGCTCCCCCAATCAGGGGAGAAATGAAAGCTTGGCCAATGATAAGTGGAGAGGGGCGGGCTAGTGATGCTGCTCACACACACCCATTTTAAAAACACATAAAAGCAGAGAGACAGGACAGATAGGGACATTCAAAATCCATTTGCAGCTGGAAGCTCTGCCGGGAAAATCCATACTTTACCTCCATCAACCTTCAGAGACACAGACCAGACCAGCAGAGTAGAGCTGACCTGTTAGCAGAACCAGAGAGAGCTGACCAAGATCACTGTGAAGTGCAGAGACCAGAGTCCAGTCTAAAACCTGACCAGATCCATGGCGAGGCCCATTTAACTCAAGAATATAGTGTGAGTACCTAGAAAACTGTGCAGAACCAATCTCTTAGTTAAAATAATATAATTCAATCCTATTTTAATCTAAGTAGAACTGTCTCCTAACTGTCACCTGTCATTTGTAAAGCTGTCACTTGTCATTTTCTAGTTGCAAGCTGCACTTGTCTTTTTTGAACTTTAAAATTTCACTCTGAAAAACGACCTTTATTCAATCGCTCATATCTCCGCGACCGTTTGTGCTAGAGACTTGCAGTAACTTTCATCTGGAAGCTGAGATCCTAGGCTTTCATAGGACCCCAAAAGGATATTGATAGCCCTTGTAGTTCTTCTGTAATAGCGCCCGGCGCATTCGCAAATTTTACCGCGATTTGCAAATTTCTTCACGTGTAAAAATCTGCTGCTGCTTGCCTTCCATTTTCCAGAAATTCGTTTAACCTGCTAATTATCCCTGAATCATTGCTAGTGTGAGCCTGGACTAATATTAACTAGATACCACTCACCCTGAACCTCTAGAGGGAATTAAAAGCATTTTAACATATTTTCACTCCATTGCCAGCACATATCAAAGCATTTGCCTGTGTTTTCAACTTCTGTAGTCTAAGTTGCTGGGTGAACTGAATTACATTTGAATTGCATTTCTGAGAATTGTGTGCCTTCCTTCCATTTCCCTGCATTGCATAAAAGGGGGGGTGAATGGTCCAAGAAAGTGATTACATTGTCTTTTGCTGAAATCCTATCAAGTTATTTTCTGTACTGCATTTCATTCCACATTGCATCCATTTGAAACCATAAAAGTATTGTTGCTATCTTATCCATTTCATGTCAACTCCTTAGTGATTATCAAGAAGTGTGCTAGTGCCAGATTCTCCGTTGTTAATCTTTATCATATCAGATTAAGTGTGCTATTCAATTATTAATTTATTCTAAAGTGTGATATATATACCTATTGTTTAAACTATCAATTAAACCTTTTAACTTGCAAAACAGAACTACTTCTTGGCTCAGTGGGGTCAGGAGGATTCCAAGAGAGGGGTGTTATATAGGGTTAGTCATCCAGAACGCATGAACTGGACATAAAGATATATCAATAAGGGTTTTCATTCAGTATTCTAGACTAGGCGTTGACTTGGCTGTAGTGCTGAATTGAATCCTCTTACAAATTGGGGGCTCGTGCCGGACGTTTGGATTAGATCTATCACTTGTGCAGATTAATACAGCATGCCAGCTGACCAGATACACATATCCGGTCGGAGCACACGCTGTGTTACGCTGTAAAGCACTTCTCAAAGGAACGCTCTAAGAAAAAGGTCTGTTTTGCAAAAATAAAATACAAACTTCTGTAAGTCAGGACAGAGACCAATCTCTAGAATGACGACCTTAGTAGACATGAAAATAGCCAGAGAGCACTTCTTACATAAGTTATTTGTGAGAGGTGAGTGGACTCACCAGGACCAAACAGTCTGGTTGCAGGCCATCACACCCCAAATCACGGAAACAGGGTCAGATACATGGAGAGACCAGGGTTACCTTACATGTGGCCCTGAGTGAACTTTATATGTCCTCTAAGGCCAAGGATGAGCACAACAAGATTGCCAGGGTAGCGGCATATTTATATTTACATATGGGAGCCATGCAGGACAAATGTGCTGAAGGCCAAGATCTGGCGAGTAGGCAACTGCTGGCATTACAGAAGGCCCAATCTGAGCTGGACTCTTCTGAGCAGAGGCTGCTCAGGAGCCAGGAGTCAGAAAATGACAGTAGGCAGTATATCATTAAAATAAAAGAGGATATGGATATACTGCAACAGGAAAAGGCTGACCAGGATACTAGATTTCTGGCCCTGCAGAAGGAGCACCGAGACAGTTTGGACTCCTTACTGCAGAGCCAGAAAAAGCTGGAGCAACAATTAGACTTTAACAGGGCATGCACGGAGCAGGTAGCCACCCTGCAAAGTCATCTAGATAGAGTGAAGGTAGAGAGCAACAAGCTGATTATGAAAGACCTGGATACCCAGGCAGAGTTTGATGAAGAACGCCAGAAAGCTGGTGCCTTCCAAAGTCAAAGGGACGACATGGCGGCACAAATGCAGGCTCTTAGTCAGGAAAGAGACGCCTTAGGCCAGGAAGTCTGGCATTTAAAAAGAAAAATGGAAGAAAATCACCTGGCCCACCAGGGACTGGGTGACCTCCAAAAAGAACACCAGAACTTGTTAGAGCACACCAGGAGGGTGGAGGATGCTCTAGCAAGAAAGGAGCAGGCCAATAGGGACACAGCTCAGGAGGTAACCCTCCTGCAGCAAAGACTGGCCCAGTGCTCCAGGACCAATCAGGAAACACAGAGAGAGAATGAGGCTCTCTGCCAGCACAATGATAGGCTCCAGCAACAGGTAGCGATGCAGGAGAGACTGATAGAGTCTAGTAAGGCCTTAACTGAGGAACTGAAGGCACAAATGCAGGCTCTTGCATTGCAACATGGAGCAGGGGCGGATAGAGATGAGGTTCGCTGGGAAAGGGAAGCTCCGCAGCATAACCTCAGGAGCCCTAGTACCAGAGGCCCTCATACCTCTCAGTCACTGGACTCTGCCACCCCCATATTCCCTGGCGCACATGAGCACCGGGCCACAGGGATGGCAGACTACTATCCAGACAAAAGTATGGGGCTCATAGGCCAGTACCACCCAGGTATGGAGGGGCGGGCATCCGGGTATGGGCACCCCAGCACAGTGCAATTTAATGGGGAACCCCAGGAGAGTAGGCCCATTAAGGGCATCCTGAAAACCTCTGCCCAGTTAGGTCAGTGGGGGGGGTACCCAGCAAATCCTGGCAGCAAGGTGGGATCTGAGGACTCCTCTGAGCACCACAGGAAACAAGAGACAAGGTCCCCACATTCTGCCAGCCATTCCCAGGCTCGCAGAATCCGGGAAAACCTGGAAGAACAGACAGGAACCTCTGGGAGCAGTGCCTCTGAGTCAGAGGATGAATGGACAAGGGTTACCCGAACCAAAAAGGCCAATAAGGCAAAAAGGGCCTTGCTTAAGGACCCCTTAAAGCAGATTAAGGCGATCAGGAGCGTCATCACGCCATACCATAAGAACGCTAAGTATTCTGTTTGGGAGCACTTAGAGTTGTTTGAGCAAATGATGGAGACTTTCCATTTGAAGGACAGCCAAAGCTGTATGCAATATGTAAAGTGGACCTTCTCCCCAGAATACTCCAGTTTCTTTGCGGGGCTGGAGGACCAAAATCATTTAAGATGGTCCACCTATAAGGCGGCCATCTTGAAACATTTTTCTGTTCACAGAAATCCGCAAGAGGCTCGCAAGGCAGCCTACAATTTGCAATGTGGGGAGGATCAGGCCCC
Organism: Ambystoma mexicanum; assembly: GCF_040938575.1. NCBI lineage: Eukaryota > Metazoa > Chordata > Amphibia > Caudata > Ambystomatidae > Ambystoma > Ambystoma mexicanum. Next base: position 1,153,562,472 of record NC_090926.1, on the reverse strand, counting down.
ACAAGAATTTGTGCAAGAACTGAAACGTGCTTTTGCGCAGACCACCAGAAGGGTGTGCACAGACAGTAGAGAATTCATTAATACATTTTTTCATGCCTTGCCCAAATACATAATGACCTAGCTCGTGAGGGATTTTCATGAGAAAATATCTTTAGACTGGGTCATTGAACAGGCTACCCGGATCTATGAGGTGCAGAAACCGGTAGATAGCAAAAGTAATGCCCAGAAAAACCCCAAAGCCAACAGCACCCTTGCTGCTGCCAAGGTGGCAGAGGTAAAGGTCACCCCCGTTTTAGATTTGGAGATGGGGGGGCCTAAAAACCTACCTGCACCTAATAATGCTAGGCCCAGAAGGTCCTCGGGCCAGTCACAGACAGGGAGCCAGGGAGGCAGCCCCACAAATGGGGTCCCTCGCTCTCCTGATTATGTAAGTCCCCGTTACAAGGGAAATCGACCCATCCTGGGTTATGTGTGGACTCCTCCAGCCCAAGGGGGGGGATCCAGCCAAGCACCTAACCCAGGGAACTTCCCTCCCAACTTCCCACAGGAGGGCAGAAATTCTCCAAATCCTGGGCAGAACTTTTTCCCCAGGTATCCACCCAATTTCCAACCCCAAAATCATCCATCCTTCTTTCCCCAATTCCCTGAGCCCAGACAACCTAATCCGGGAGAGGGGAGGCCAAGGGTGGAGGGGTACCCAAATCTTCCCAATCCGGGGTATTACCAGAGAAGGGACAGCTACCCTTCCCGGGATCAGCCCAGGGGAGAAAACAGGGCCCCGTATCAGCCTGAGCGGGTTTCCCAGTTAGAGCGCCAGGTTCAAAACATGGCGCGGGATCTGGGTCACATACTCAGGGCTCAGCAGAACCCTCAGATGGGCGTGTCGGCGCAGAAAGCACCCAACTCTGGACCTGGTGCTCCAGAACAATGACGGGGGCAGCACCCCGATAACTCACCGGTTCCCAGGGAGGAGGCACAAGGGGAAGGGGGGTGTAAAGCCTTGGAGGAAGCTTCCTTCCTCACTTGTAAACAGCCCCTGGAAACCCAGGAACCGGAAACAAAATCTCTTGCCCCTGAAAGTCTGCCTCCTAAGGAGCCGAGGGGGGGTAGGAGAAACAAAAGACCCAAACAGACCCAGTTTGAGGAGGAGGTACAGATCTTCCAATTTGAGGGAGAGGGATCCTCAGAGGATCCTGGGAAAAGGATCTTCTCCTTCAGAGAGGGGGGAACTCCTCCCAAAGAAAAATGGGTCCCTAGGGATGCAAATCCAGACTGGGGAGAAGTGGAGACTGAGCTACCGCCGCCCACCATCTCATCCCAGAACCAACAGCAAGAAAATCCCCTGGTTCAAACCCATCCTGATGACTGCCTCCAAAAAGGGGGGGGCGGCCCGGAACCGGAGCCAGGGGAACCCACAATGGCTCTGATCTCGAGTTGCCAACTTTTTCTTTCAGATTCCCAAGGCTCTCCACAGAATTCTGCCCAAATCTCTTCTCTAGCGATGTCCAAAACCAGAAAATTAGCCCACCAGTTGTCCAAAAATGTACATTATCTGTGCCCCCTTGAGGAGAAGGAGGGAAGATACTATGCCCCGGTACAAGTACAGGGGCAGGGTACAATTTCAGCGCTGGTGGACACGGGATCTCAAGCTACCCTTCTGTCTAGAAAGGCCTTTGATGAACTGAATGCAGGAAGTGGAGGGAATTACCAAATTCCTCTCACCTCACTTCCTGGACAACTCCAGAACTTTGACGGGAAGGAAATTCCCGTCGCGGGGACGGCAGACTTGGACATTAAAATTGGGCGACACAAGTTGAAACACCCAGTCATAGTTGTGACTCCAGAGGGCACCCCTTGTTTACTGGGGAATGACCTCCTGAGAAAATTGTCACCCCTAATAGATTGTGTAAACAAGGTCCTCTGGACCCAGACTAGCCGACCAATAAAATTAAAACAGAGTGTCAACCATGTTAGTTTAAACGGCACCTGCCACATGGTTGAACAAAAATCTGACCAAGTAGAATTTCACTTCCAGAATAGCCAAATTCCAGACGTGACAGTAATAGCAGTAGGACAACAGACTGGTGATGGGGGGTCCTCTCTATTTCTGAAAATCAACCTTCCTTCCAGTTTAAGGTGGTATTCCACACTGGAAGGAAACACTCTGAAATTATATACTAATCCACAATCAGAAACCCCCACTCCTATAGTCCAGAAAGATGTGAAATCAGCTCAAAGCCTGGCTGATATTCAGCAAATTGGAGAGCAGTTGTTCATCCCTGTTCAGTTAAATGATGGGAAGGACTCTGTTCTCGCTCGAGTGTGCGTGAACAATGGTAAGAGCTTCATCAGCGAAGCCATGTTCCGCCAACTCCCAAAAGATCCAGCCATTCCCACATTCAAACTGATAGACAAATGGGAAATGGACCTGGAAGCACCCAATTCCAAACATCTCCTGCCAAGCAGGTGTATGCTCAAAATCTCCATTGGCAACAAGAGCATAGTCCATAACTGTTGGGTCGTGCAAGACGTCACTGCCGCCTTTTACTTAGGCAGTGACATTCTCAATCGCTTTGCCATTAGTTTGGACCTAATAAACTTCAAAGCTTGGTCCCGATTAGCGGATAATCCCATGGGCTTTGATGATCCAGAAAAGGCATTTAGGTCAGCTCAATTGCTACCTTATGCAGTTGAAATTCAGATTAAAGAGGAAGTCACCATCCCAGAAAGGACCCGACAATTCTCCCTGGAAGTGAAAGCTAAAAGAGGACAATATTTGCAAAACCCTGATGCTTACATACATCTAAACGCTTCTCTCCAACAGCAAGGGTTGGGGGTAAACCCAACTCCATTAGTCAACATAGAACATGACACCATTCCAATAGAGGTGGATAACAGCGACTTAAAGAGTATTACTCTAGCCGCAGGCACCATTATTGGAATGGCGGTTGATGACCGACATTTCTCCATTGATCTTGGAAATGAACTGTTAGGACCAATCCCCAAGGACTGCATTGACAGTGACAGTGAGGACCATACAACACCAGACAGGATTTTTACCCGGCATGGGGGGAACTTCCTGGTGTACACTTCCTGCCCCTATGGTAAGGAAGATGTGACTTGTGACTTCAGGAGGGGTGAGGTGATTTTCCAGGTGCATGAGGGCTGCCTTTCCCACCTGAAGCCTCCAGTCCAAATCAGCACTCTGACCAGGGACTTCTCCACTCAGCTGGAGGAGGCCGCTGAAATAGCCAAACCAGAAGTCTTTCCAGGCTTCAGGCAGATGGTGGAAGAGAGAGTCAACCTAGCTGATGCCTGTGTGACTCTGGAACAAAAGCAAAAGTTGAAACAAGTTTTCTTGGATTTCCAAGATCTCTTTGCGGTAGACTCATATGACTGTGGTCGCACCGACATCCACACAACAACAATCCCCACGGACCCTGGCATGACTCCTGTGTTTGTGAAGCAATATCGCTTGCCTCTCGCATCCATGGAGTCCCTTTCTGAAATAATTAAGAACCTTGAGTCCAGGGGAATAATCCGTCCCATCCACAGCACCTTCAATAATCCGATCCTGGGAATATTAAAGCCAAACGGCCAGTGGAGACTCTGCGCCGACCTCAGGGAGCTCAACAAACGGGTCCATACTTCCCGATGGCCTCTGCCCTACATTGACCAAGGGCTGGCCCAGATCCAGGGGTCACAGGTATTCACAGCAATAGACCTGACCAATGGATACTGGACCGTGCCTGTCAGTAGGGAGGACCAATACAAGCTGGCTTTTACCTTTGGGGGCCAGCAGTATACATGGACCCGGACTCCCTTCGGATACCTCAACTCCGGCAATGAATTCAACATTTTTCTACACAAGGCCATGCCCGACTTGGGTGCAAGGGGTAACCTGGCTTATGTAGATGATGTCCTCATCAAAAGTTCATCTGTGGAGGAACACATAGCGGAAATCCGTTATGTTCTGACACAGTTGAGGGCCGCCGGAGCAAAACTTTCCTTTCAGAAAGCACAGTGGTGTAGAACCGGTGTTAATTTCTTGGGGCATGAGATTACTCCTCAGGGTCTCTGTCCCAAGGAAAATAAAGTGGAAGCACTTCAGAAACTGAAAGACCCCACAACTCTGCGGGAACTAAGGAGCCTCCTTGGACTGACTAATTACAGCAGAAAGTTCATTGAGGGCTACGCAGAGATCACCAGACCCCTGATTCATCTCCTGAAGGGGGGGGTCAAGTGGGAATGGGGTCCAGAACAAGCCGAGGCAGTAAGACACCTCAAAAGAAGCCTCTCACAAGCGCCTTGCCTAGCTTACCCTGTCAGAAACAAGGAGTTCTTCCTGGAGACGGGGTTCTCTAATACGTGCTTGACGGCAGTATTATACCAAAAGCATGACAAGGTCAATAAAGTAATCTCTTATGCGAGCAAAACTTTATCCTCTGTGGAGGAAAAATTCAACAATTGTGAGAAGGCACTCCTGGCAACGGTGTGGGCATTGAAGAATTACCGCCCGTTTATCCAGGGGGAACACATCATAGTGGAGACTCCACACCAGCCTCTGCAATATCTCCAAAGTGACAGAATCCGGGCCGGAAATGTGAGTAATTCCCGAATTACTTCCTGGATTCTGTCAATGCAAGGCTTTCCTGTGGAGGTCAGATATGGCCAAAACAAGAAGAGTCCCCTCGCGCAAGGTCTGGCTGACTTGCATGATTGTGCCAGAGAAAACTGTCTCGAGGACGAAAGTCTAAAAATAAAGGACAACACGGAGGCATACCTTAATTCCCCACACAAAGTCTTTGAAGAAGACAAGTGTCAGGGAATGCCCACTGTGTATGTGGATGGATGCTCTTACCATGTTGACAACAACGGGGAGAAAGAACTGGTGGCTGGCGTAGGGAATGCATGGGTGAATGAGTCCCCAGAACCCTCCGCTGGATACAAAATTGGTCCCCGAAGTAGTCAGGTGGCAGAATTGATGGCTGTGCATCAGGCCATCCTCACTGCTGTCCAGCATCAACTCCACGAAGTGGTCATAATCACAGATTCGGATTATGTACGGAACGGGTTTGTGGAGCACCTGGTTAATTGGAAAACCAGAGGCATGTTATGTGCTAACAACAAACCCTTGAAACATGGGAAGTTGATCCAAAACATTGATGATCTGGTCACCTCGAATGAGATGACCATCTATTGGAAAAAGATCAAGGGTCATTCCAAAGTAGAGGGACCAGACAAAACTGGAAATGACTTAGCTGATCAGCTGGCCAAAACCGGGGCCATCCAAGGGGATCTAATTGAGATTGAGTCCCTGTTGGGGGAAATCCAGGACACTGCTATCACTAGGTCCCAGACAAATGCTCACAACGACCTTTCAATTGCACAATGGAGCAAGGAGACCCCTGATGCTGATTTGATTACAGCTCAGAAGGGGGATCCAATAATTGGTAAGTTTTACCAACACCTTGAGGACCCTGAGAACTTTTTCCTGACGGATACCGATTACATTGGGAAAGAGGACCTAAGAGTGTTGATGAAATGTCCAAAAATGTTCCGAATCCAAGACGGTTTGCTGGTAAGGAAATCCAAAGCTGGCCACGATCAGTGGGTGGTTCCTACCTCATTCCGAAGCCTGATGTTAAGTCACGCCCATGATGCGGCCACCGCCGGTCATAGGGGGTTTCACACAACACTGGAAATCTTAAGAGAGGTTGCATACTGGCCACACATGGGGCAGGACCTCGACCAATACTTGAAGGGGTGTCTTGTGTGTGCACAATTTCAGCCATCATCCCTCTCACACCGTGCGCCTCTCCAAAAGCGGGGGATGACACTGCCATGGTCAGATTTACAAATCGACTTTGTAGGCCCCGTGATTCGCTCTGCTAGGGGGAATAAGTACATGCTGACTGTGACATGCTTGTTTACCAAGTGGGTGGAATGTCTCCCAGCCCCAAATTGCAAGGCAGAAACGGCAGCTGCCTTGATGATTAACCACATCTTTTCCCGTTTTGGTCTACCTCAAAGGATTGAGTCAGACAGAGGTAGCCACTTCACCAGTGAAGTAATGACAAAGATGTGGGAGATACTGGGGGTCAAGAGAAAGCTACACATTGCTTACCGGCCAGCTTCTTCCGGGGCAGTAGAGAGATATAACCGAACCATTGTGAGCATATTAAAGAAGTTTGTGGCAGATTCTGGGCCAAGTTGGGATATCCGATTACCTCTGGTCCTAATGGCCATCAGATCTACTCCTTCATCTGCAACCAAAATGTCACCATTTGAGTTGATGACTGGACGCAAGATGGTGCTTCCGCAGCATTTGCTCTACAGGACCCAAGAGCAGACACTGATAAATGCCTCCACTACTCATGAGTATGTGGAGAATTTAAGGAAACACCTACAACATGCTTTTGCTTATGCTCAGCGGAATCTAGAAAGATCGGCTGATAGCATGAAGACCCATTATGACCTGAAAACTTCCAGGAAGGAATATCAGGTGGGAGACCGGGTCTATCTATACAACTTCCAAAGAAACCAGGCCAAGCAGCACAAATTTTTGCCTACATGGAAGGGACCCTTTGAGATCATCGACAAGATCTCCCCTGTGGCCTACAAAATCCACATCCCCAAAGGTCCTTTGGCAGCGGGGGAAGACAAGTGGGTCCACATAAACCAGTTGAAATGTTGCCATCCCAGGCACGCTCTGCAACAACTGGAGGAATCCTCTGGAATCCTAGCGGGTACTGTCTCAGACTAATTCAGTTCCAACCATAAAACATACAACATCTAGTCTCTAAAATATTGTGATTTGCATGAAACTGTCTCTTAGTTATACTGTTTTTTTTTCTTCAAAATAAGAATGTAATGTTTCGTTATGATGAAATGCATATGCTGCCCCACTATCTCAACAGTGGTGGAAAAAACGTCTATGAATAGGTATTGCCGCTCTTCCTTTGTCGTCCTAGGAGAAAGAAAACCTGGAGACGGGACAAGGAGGACGATCCGGAGACCGGGAGCAGAGACACAACGGGCCCGCGGTACCGCCCAATCTTCCCATCAGGACCGGCGAGGAGAACTGATCGATCAGTACCGGATGGAGGAAAAGATGCTGAACTGTGCCATCTATTGGAAGAAGATGAGGAAACATCCCAGGTCTTGCGAGTCTCATCAGTGAAACAGAATGGCCATCGCAAGAGGGGGGCTTGTGGGATGTATTTACCCATGCATCCGAGCCCTACCTCAAAACTGTGCAGTACTGACATGGAAAACATCATGATGGCCAGAGCTTCCCAGAAAATGCACAGGGAAATGCATGAAGAATAGGCTGCCACTCATTTTTGCCGATGTTATGGGCACAGAAGGACACTGCCTAAAACCACCAGTGGACTACCCACACAGTAGTCTGAAACCATTGGGAATGGCAATGCTGATTGCCAAAAGCAAACCCATAACTGTTGGGAATTCATTTTCTTAAATCCCAAAAAGGGGTGCAGTACCAGTACTCACCACTATCCAAAAGCCGGCGTTTTAAAACCACCAGATTTTGTAGAAAACTGAATAAATGAACCCAAAGCAAGCCAAAGAAAGACTTACTGAGAGGTGGATCCAATGTAAAGTTATATTCTGAAGTGACTTGAAGGTTTATAGCAAGACTGGCTGAGCTGTGGATTTCAGCAGTTTAAGTAAATTTGGACTGAAAGACACTACAAATCTAAATGTTTAAAAGAAATGAGTGACCTACTTTGAGTGTCACATAGGTTGCAATTGTTTAAATGTCATAGTTTTAAACTTAGAATCAGCATCCTAGCTGCATATGTAAAAAAATGTCTTGACTTAAACTAGGGAACAGAAATGACATGTAGCTAAAAACTGGCTTAAAGAGATTCCAATTTTGCCTGGCAACTACCCCCCATCAGGAGTGAAACTTGAGTCACAGCTGTGTTCCCAGGCCTCTCTGCCTTTTGCTGGCCACACTAAGGATATGCCATCTCTCTGATAATTGAATTAAGGGGAGCCCCCACAGAATACAGGAGCTCTGAACAAAGCCTTGTCCTGACTCAGGCAAATGTTTTATTGGCGGGAGTCGTAAATGGAGCTTCCTCTTGGCAGAAGCTGGGAGGGGCAGGGTCTCTGAGCTTGGCAGAAACTGGAAAGACTGGTTTCTGTACCATGTGACATGAAAAGGCACACCTCTATAGCCAGAATATGGTTTTAGTAAAAGATGAATAACTCATAGAGCGGACTTGTGAAAATTATTTAAATGACACCATAATTCTTGTGATTTTTCTGCCCACATTTTAAGAGGTTTTTAGAACCGGTGGCATGTTCAGGGGGGTTTTAGCGGAAAAGAGGATATTACTCAAAATGTGTGCATGTGAAAAATCTGACACTTCATCAACTAATGTCCATACTCCTTGTGTAAATTTGGGGTAATGTCCGGTATTGCAAACCAGTTAAAAAGTGCAAAATATTGCCATTTCTGAATGCAAGCCCCCAGGAAGAGCAGATTTGGACAGGGTATACCTCCTGTAATGCATGATGGGTGCATATGATTTTAAAACAATATGTACCTCTGCAAATATGTATTTGGTTCAAATCTAGATTTGTGTGCAAGTTGACAGGAGGAGTGGACTTTCTGCAGGCTGTAAAATGACATCACTCTGACACAATTTAGCTCCCCCAATCAGGGGAGAAATGAAAGCTTGGCCAATGATAAGTGGAGAGGGGCTGGCTAGTGATGCTGCTCACACACACCCATTTTAAAAACACATAAAAGCAGAGAGACAGGACAGATAGGGACATTCAAAATCCATTTGCAGCTGGAAGCTCTGCCGGGAAAATCCATACTTTACCTCCATTAACCTTCAGAGACCCAGACCAGACCAGCAGAGTAGAGCTGACCTGTTAGCAGAACCAGAGAGAGCTGACCCAGATCACTGTGAAGTGCAGAGACCAGAGTCCAGTCTAAAACCTGACCAGATCCATGGCGAGGCCCATTTAACTCAAGAATATAGTGTGAGTACCTAGAAAACTGTGCAGAACCAATCTCTTAGTTAAAATAATATAATTCAATCCTATTTTAATCTAAGTAGAACTGTCTCCTAACTGTCACCTGTCATTTGTAAAGCTGTCACTTGTCATTTTCTAGTTGCAAGCTGCACTTGTCTTTTTTGAACTTTAAAATTTCAATCTGAAAAACGACCTTTATTCAATCGCTCATATCTCCGCGACCGTTTGTGCTAGAGACTTGCAGTAACTTTCATCTGGAAGCTGAGATCCTAGGCTTGCATAGGACCCCAAAACGATATTGATAGCCCTTGTAGTTCTTCTGTAATAGCGCCCGGCGCATTCGCAAATTTTACCGCGATTTGCAAATTTCTTCACGTGTAAAAATCTGCTGCTGCTTGCCTTCCATTTGCCAGAAATTCGTTTAACCTGCTAATTATCCCTGAATCATTGCTAGTGTGAGCCTGGACTAATATTAACTATACACCACTCACCCTGAACCTCTAGAGGGAATTAAAAGCATTTTAACATATTTTCACTCCATTGCCAGCACATATCAAAGCATTTGCCTGTGTTTTCAACTTCTGTAGTCTAAGTTGCTGGGTGAACTGAATTACATTTGAATTGCATTTCTGAGAATTGTGTGCCTTCCTTCCATTTCCCTGCATTGCATAAAAGGGGGGGGTGAATGGTCCAAGAAAGTGATTACATTGTCTTTTGCTGAAATCCTATCAAGTTATTTTCTGTACTGCATTTCATTCCACATTGCATCCATTTGAAACCATAAAAGTATTGTTGCTATCTTATCCATTTCATGTCAACTCCTTAGTGATTATCAAGAAGTGTGCTAGTGCCAGATTCTCCGTTGTTAATCTTTATCATATCAGATTAAGTGTGCTATTCAATTATTAATTTATTCTAAAGTGTGATATATATACCTATTGTTTAAACTATCAATTAAACCTTTTAACTTGCAAAACAGAACTACTTCTTGGCTCAGTGGGGTCAGGAGGATTCCAAGAGAGGGGTGTTATATAGGGGTAGTCATCCAGAACGCATGAACTGGACATAAAGATATATCAATAAGGGTTTTCATTCAGTATTCTAGACTAGGCGTTGACTTGGCTGTAGTGCTGAATTGAATCCTCTTACACTATAGAGGCCCAATCACAGTCCCAGCCCTTATAGAAATATACCTAGATGTTCCCCTTGAGCCAACCATTATTCCATGTAGGTTTTCTTAATTTGCCATGTAGTATGACACCACGAATGATGAGTTTTTGCTGTGTGATTTTTTGTAAGAATCGTTGAGATCATGCTTTGCGACGTCCATTGATGTCTGATGTACTCCCTGTTTTAGATAATTGTTAATACAACAGTGTTATTTGCCAACTTTCTGAGTTGGTCTTTTTGCGTGGTTTGAGAGGTTATTCTCTGTCCCATCCATAGTACGAAATGTTACCTTCAGTAAAAGAGCCTAACGGTTCAGCGTGCTGAGCTTATCAGCAAGGTAGCTTGGGGACATGGTGATGATGGTCTTGGAGATGTTAGAGTAGGTGATATAGGCTTTCAGCGGAAACTAGTGAAGTTCAATGAGGTTCAGGCTGACATAGTCCAAAGATCAGTCCTTTGATGAGTGGTGCTGCAGCATGTAGAAAACATGTTAGGGGTGCCATGGTGGTCACCAGAGGCCTTCCAGTAGGGAATCACCAACATCCAGGTGGACATGGACCAAGGCTTTTACAGCAGATCAGAAGTTATCTGCTAGGAAGAATGGAAATAAAATATGTGATAGGGATGGGCAGAACTCATGATGGCCCTAGCAGGAGACACACAGAATTGGCCTTTCTGGATGAGATAGGAGACCCCAGATTCCCAGAGATAATCTGAGAACTCTCAAAACATAAATAACATACAGCGAAGGCACGCAGCTCTGGAGAAACTGGGTTTGTTCTGCATCCACACCGACAGCGGCAGGTAGGCTTCTCAATAGCAGTAGAATGCTCCCGGAGCTGTGCCCTCTCCGGAAATGTGTCACCTAGAAGACTCAGCAGTATTTTAAGCAGTTCACCTAGAGAATGTGTCCTGCAGCATCATGCGACTCCTGACTAATATAAAGCACAAACTCCGAACCAGAGCGTATATCCTAACGATGGAGAGCATCACTTCTATCCCCCAGCCAATGACACAAAGTGCATGTTTCGAATCCTAGAATCGACTGAAAGAGAAGTGATGGGGTGTGTCCACAAGTTGCTAATATCCGCCCCAGGCAGAGTCTGTGGTACCCTAAGCAACACAGTAAACAGGATCATTGAAGAGGCTCCAGGTAGAGGTAGTGGGATGTGAGTGCTATCTCCCAGTGAAACTCTCCCCGATCACTGCATTCTTTCACAATGCAATTCACTAAAGGAATCCTACTGCAGTCAATCTGCAGTAGGATTCCTTTAGACAGGGAACCCTGCCTTTTATAAGGGCTGAATTCACACAGGATTCCTGTGCCACTCACTCATTGCTCAGCCACTCACAGGGTCAAGGCACAGCCTTTTTACATTGAAAGCAACAGGTTCTGCCTGGTTGACAAAGTAGGAGTCAAGTAGAGCAATGTTACATTATTAGCCAAGTATACATTTAATAATTATACCATATACTAACCTAGAAATTACCGTTCATTGGTTAAGTCCCAAGACACAACAAGATAGCGTGTTGTGCAAGAACGGCATGTGGAATAGATATGGATGAAGGGACGCTGAAAGGACAATAGAAGGGGAAGGAGGGAAGTGATGGAATGAGTAAGAAAGAGGTGAAGAGAGAGAAATTGAGACAGGGCATGCTATGTGGCACAGATAGGGAAAGAGAGAAACTCTAGAGGGAGGGGATAGATAGCAAGATAGAGATGGAGCCAAGGAATAAGGGAGACTGAGCAGTGCTTAATTTGTGGGGGTTTTTTCGGTCTTAGCCCTACCCGGCCTCTTGCTAGGATATCCTGTAGAATTCCACTGAACCAGTGCACGGGGCTCCTCCCTTGAATATGTACCAGGACTTAAATCAGTCCCATCTATTCCACCTGCCTTGAAAATTATCCCTGTGGGTCGAAAAACGTGTCGGCTACATGCACAATAAACACCTGTCACACAACTCAAGCAACCAAGTTTCCGACTCATCAATAGAGAGACTCTACTCTCATCCATTCTATAGTATCAAGCGCAACTGTGCAGTGCCTCCAACCTCCTTCATGTTATTTTATGTGTATGTTGATTGGTTTTTGTAAATCACACACTGCCGTTGTGAGTACAACCATCAACCACACTAGGCCGGCGCGAGTTGCAGCTTTAACCCCATATATGTTGCCCGCATGGGGAGCAGCCGTGGGTGGTGCCAACAGTGGGCGGGCAGCTGCCCATCCTGACGTGTCATGGGTGTGTTAGAAAATATTTGAAGCCGGCACTTATTGTTTTACAACTTAAGCACTGAGAGTGAGAGAAAGAAAAAGAGATAGACAGGGGGGTTTGGAGGGGGGAGAGAATATGTGAGGGGGTGAAAGAAAATATGTGAGCACTGGAGAGTAAATGAAAAGCTCAAGCGATGGGCAAAACCAGAACAGGAGAGAACAAGAGAGAGTGATAGTTAAAGAGAGGGAGAGAGAGAAGGAAAGAGCATTGAGAACTGAAAAGAAAGAAAATTAGAAAGAATGGACATTGCGGAAGTGTGTGTAAGGGGGATGGTAAGAGTCATAAGCAAGAGTGAGAAAAACAATTGGGTGAGAGAGAAAAGAGAAATAGTAGCCGCGCAAGAGTGGATGGTGCAGAGAACATGAGATAGCGTGGAAACAAGAAGGGTAGAGAGAGAAAATAGAAAGAGAGATAGAGAGAGAAAGAGGGGATGTGGCAGAGAAAGAGCAAAAGGGATAGAGATCAGGAGAATCGGGGTAGAATAATACGTGCAGAAATAAAAAGCAAGAGGGAGAGAAAAGAAGAAAGAAGTGCGAATGGGACATAGCATAAGAGAAAAAGTCAGTGTGAGAGGCAAAAAGAAGAGACTGAACAGAGCGGAGGAGGATGCCAGCGATGTTGGTAAGATGGGCACCTATGGGCAGTGGGAATCGAGAGTTGGGGTGACTGAAGAAAGTAAGCAGGAAGTTTCCGATTGGTCTCGCAAGCTTGCCCTGACCCCAGCGCCTACTGTAGCCACCCACTTGCATTGGGGTTAAGAGGCTAGTGGTTACTTTGACATCAGTGAAGTGGGGGGGGGCTCTGATGTCTCTGTAACAGGGGAACACTGGTGTAGAGAGATGAGTCTTTTAACTTAACAATCCTAGTGGCACCATTGTACCGACAATGTCCTATCAAACATCCCTTTATTCGGGAAGATGTCAAACCTACCTGTGACACAAAAAACAATCCGGGAAAACAATGATTTGGTTGTCTACACCTTCAAAGTGTATAAGCCCTATTGTTAAGTATTTGATATATGGTATCACACATGAGCAGATGTAGAGCATGCATCACTTAAACATGGGTATTTCAAAAAAGACACTAAATGAGTCCACTAGCACTATCCTTAACCAGAAGCACACCCTATCCCTGTAGGGTGACGCTGTCCCTATAGCACGAGGATTACTATACCCCCAAAGCCAATCAGATGAGACGGGATGCTTACCAACAAAATGCCCAGGCAGCCAGTAGAAGCTTCTCCAATATACATCAAACTATTCCAGCAATAGCTCAGACGAGGATGCCAGGGCTGGACCATCGGGCTTATAGCAACACCCCCTGCGACAAGTACGGTTTAACACTTCCTCACAACAACCAGGCCATCCAGGCTCCAGTAGCAATAATGTTTTTCTAGGCCAGCGCGGAAGCAACAGAGGAAGACGAAAATGGCAGCCGGGGCCAGGGCATTCCACAACTGAACTTTCTTTAATAATGAATCGTTCAAGATATGAGTTAAGCAGAAAAACAGATAATACAGAAGGGGCTGTCTTTTGTGCCTACACCCAGATATGACCCCTTTCAAACAAGAATCGAAATTACACAACTAATGCGTTAGATTAGGTTGAAACAATACTTCCACCAAAAAGAAGACGAAACAACGTCTGACACAACGTGCCTAAGACCTCTGTTACAGTTTTTACCACCCTCGCATAGTAACACAGCAGAGTCTGTCACTTTTGAACACGCACCGATGAAGAAGATCAAAGCCTTGGAAGATACATTACCATTCATTTTTTAAATACTTATGTTTTAAGTGATGCATGCTCTACATCTGTTCATGTGTGATACCAAACTTACCTCCAAAACACATCCACTTATATGCAAATGGTTTCAACAGGGGACACTGCATAAAGCATGTCTCCCTGGCTGGAGAACTTCTATTGCTGGGTGCTGTGGCTGGTCATGATATATCAACTAATAGATTCAACTGGATGGCAGTGAAGGAGGAGCTGGAACCAGTAAATGAACCGCTCAATTCTCACATTAAATACATCTTCAGTAGTTACAGACGTAAACAGATGTGCAATCGAGTGGTGACGATGATAGATAGGGGATCATTGTAGGATGGGTCATGATGGAACATAAGGCTCTGGCTGTCCCTACTGGAAGAGAAGGTGGTCCTTAACAGGGGAGTAGACCCGGTTGAGCCTGAGCGGGCAAGGCCCACCCACAATCTGTAAATGCCCACTCAGCTGCGCTCTGTGGGCATTTCCAGGTGTTCATGTCACTGCGCTGGGCCCAACTACATCAGCTTAAAGCTCCACTTGTTAGACAATCCTAGCTACGCCTCTGGGGGCAAATATTGCAAACGTTTGATTATCAGTGAGGTGCACATATATAGCTCAAGGGAGGTGGGGCAATGCCACTTTCTACTTCCCTAAATGCAAAGTGGGATACAGGAATCATATTTCACTTTGGTTTTACCAGACCGATGGCACATCTTGCTGAAAAGCCACCTTGGAAACACCAATTGACAATAACCTGACAATAACCACACCAAGCGGTCACTCACTGCCCTTGTGTTGAGCAGCTTAGGCAAGTATAGTGCCATCCTCCTGGTGTTCTGTTCTTTACTCCTTCGTTTGTTGTGCCCATCTACCTGGAATTGATCCAGCACACTGCCAATTCCACTTCCCGAGTCCAGCCACTTAAGGTAGTGCCCAGAAGCCCCCTAGAACATTGAAGTGCCCATGAACCTTGTGATGGCCCTTCCCTGCGTGACCTAAGAAACAATGCAAATTACATATTTCTTGATAAGCACTGCAGTCTCTAAGAGAAGATACACACGACAAATTGACAATCACATTTTGTTGTCTTTAAGTAACATGGACCTTTATTTATTTATTTCATTTGTTGATAGCGCCCAGGACGCAGAGGTATCACAGGTATCTCTTCCAGATGGAGCATCGCCATTGAAGCGTGAGGCTGTGCAAACATGTCTTTTTCCTTCTACACATTTTAGGTTTCTGGCTTTAAGAATACTTTGGACAGTATGAGGTTTTTACAGAACTTGTTTCCTAAAGTTCTATATACCTAAAGATCCAGTACCTCAAGAGAACAGCATTGGAGAAACCGCCTTGCCAATGACGTATCACACTGTCCAGCCCGGCTCACCACTTACTTCCGCTGAACCTCCTGCTTACAGACTCTTCTAAGACGTTGTCCAATGCAGCAATTGCAGGTTTATTTATGAAAATACACAGAAGACTCCATGTCCCACCCCTGGCTCCTTCTGGAAACCACATAAAGGAAAAAGTTATTTTTTTTAATATTTTGAATGCGTGCACTAAAATACATGTCTCCTTGAAAATGTTTAGTCTGGGGGCTGGTCGGTGTTGGTGCAAATTAGTGGTCATGTAATCTCACCTGCATGTTGAAAGGGCATTTGAAGGATCTGGCAACTTATTTAATGCTTAAACCCTCATATATCCTTCTGCTGGTAAAGGGAGTCAGCTTTACAGTATACACATTTATTGTGACAGGTTTTAATTCAAGCCGACCTCAGGGGGATCTCATGCCACCCATAGCCCATCCATCAAAAGATTTGAGACAAAGCTTACCCTCAAAGAGAAGAACCACAAACAGCCGTCCCTTGCCATGCCCCGACTCACTGGGACTTGATCACACTGCAGGCTCGAAACGCCCCCACCATCCTCTAGTTCCACAAAATACTAAAGATTTGGCTTTTCCATTAATAACTCTCAGAACAACGAAATCCATGTTTTTCCACATATTTGTTTGTTTGTTTTATTCACTTATAATACACACCAAACCCGAAGGTAACTGGGTGAAACAGTACAGAATATGCAAGGCTTTAAGTTACATGGTTACAGATTATAAACAAAACGGAATATATACAAGGCAATAATAGGTCGAAAAATTAGACAAATGGAAAAATGTACGAATGGGCAACTGGACGGGGAGTATGTACAAACAAGGTGAGAGCGGGAGTCTTGTATAAGCTGGTTTGAAACTTGTTGTCCGAAGACTCAGCAGATTGATATAATTAGATTAGATCTGAATTTGAGATAAGGCTGCTCTTCTCATTAAAGATGTGGCAATGAATTCCATAGTTGTGCCACTCGGACAGGGAAGCTGCCCCCCCCGGCCTTAGCCATCTTGAATCTCGGTATGATAAGGCTGTTGGCATTAGTTGTTCCTGAAGGTCGGGTGGAGCTTCTCTTTAGGAATCTATCCGTAAGATAACTTGGTGCTGCATTTTCAGAGCTTTGTGAGTAAGGGATGCAACTTTTAGGTAAATTTGATTTTGGGTGGAAAGCCAATTATTTTGGCACCTTATCTTAGATATGTGAGATCTTTTAGGCACGCCGAGAGCCACTCTCAAGGCATTGTTTTGTAAGATTTGAATTATATGGGTGATAGATTTGTTAGCACCGAGGTATACGCCATTACAATAGTCGAGCCTGGATAGAATAAGGGCTCTAGCTAAGATAATACAGTTGTTATCTGAGAGAAAGTGTTTATCTGCTCTGATGAGCTTACATGTGTAAGCTGTGGCTGATGCCAGGGATTTCACCTGTTTGGAGAAGGAGGAGATGGAGTCCAGGTAAAAGCCAAGTGTCTTCACCTCCTTGGCCACCTTGATGATATTGCCATCGATCTCAAAAGAGGTGTAGTCTTGGCCTTATTTTTTAAGATTAGAGTAAGTACCCAGGATGATAAGCTCTGTTTTATCATCACTCAGGCATAAACCGTGGGTTGTCATCCCTGCCTGGATGATGAGATACACTCTATTTACCAAGGCCAAATCCTCATTGTAATCCCCGGGAAGTGGGAGGAGAATCTGAGGATCATCTGCCTTATTAGTGTAGGTGATACCAAGAAGATCCAGATCAAAAACAGGCTTAGTAAATATGTTATATAGGGTAGGGGAGACACAAGAACCCTGTGGTACTCTGCACATAATGGGGTTAGGGGCTGCAGAGTGGGAGAACACTATCATAGTCCTATCGCATAGAAATACTCAGTCCAGGTTATAGCCTCTTTGGAAAAGTGTGCAGCTGAATCTAGGTGGCTGCAAAGGACCTTGTGTTTTACCTTTGTCTCGTAGCTCATCTATTTGTGCCTTCAAATCGATGAGGGCAGTCTCAATACCATGTTGGGGTCGGAATCCTGATTGACGTTGCGCTAAGAGTACTGCCTTACTGTCCAAACAGAGAGGACCGCGCAATTGCCAGAGGCAGTTATTGGTCATTGTTCCGATTGCAGGAATGCCCAGCAGGGAGTCCGGCATAAATGGAGGCTGGGCCACATCAATAAGGTTTTTGTGTTTTCTGACCCCCTTCTGCTGATCCCGAGGGACACAACCTCCACAGCCAGTATGGTCTGGTCTAGGAAAAATCTTTTCCAGGAGTTTGAGGCAATGCTTGAACCTCTTCAGCACTGCTTCTCTTCCAGCGTCTCGGGGGCTTCCTTTACCTCTGTGGACATTAATGATGGTGCGACAAGGGCTCATATGACGGAGTTGAACTCAGCCTCGCCAGGCAATCTTAATATATATGAAACTCGGAATTAAAAGATTGGGATGCACTCCCGTCAATCGAATTTGTATTGTCCTGATGATGGCTGGTCTATGTAATCCATGCAGATCATAAAGCCAAAACTCGGGTCAACTATATAGAAATCTCAGTTTAATTCAACAGTTTGACAGTATCTTCAAGTCGGAAAAGCCTAATCTGCATCGTAATTAAATGTGATACAGGCCATGGAGAAAGGAATAGCGCATTGTCTTTTCATTGTATTGTGCACTTGAGGTTTATTTGTTGACCCTCTATTGTTGGTCTGAGTATTGTATGAATGCAGTGTAGCAGGAATGTTTGGTATGATATGATTGTGTGATGTGAGGTTGACAGGGTATTGCAGTTGCTTTTTAGCATTGTGCTGATTGTCTAAAAATATTGGTGAATTGTGTATTGAAGAGATGAATTAAAAATGTATGAGTAAGTTTACAAATAAACTATGCATAAAACTATTTTTGACACAGTTTTTGCCTATGGAAATACATGTAAAAAGCTGAGTTTTTTTGTTGTTGTTGTGCCACTGTCCACGAGACCCTGCCAAATGTTGGCTCTCACATGTTGTAAAGTGCTCCACTGCTCTTTAGGAAGCTTTGCGCTATAACCGATAAAATACAAATGCAAAGAAGCACCTGTTGCTTTTATTGATATTGATATTTTATTTCTATCGCGCTTGTACACAAGTGATTCAGAGTGCAAATCTTAAAGGGGTTCCAATTGTAAAAGATTCCCAGACTGTCATTTCTCCCCAAGGTAGCCCAGTTTTGAGTACATACATTTATGTTTCAAGTCCATTCTCTCCATTCCGGACCTCAAGACTGTGCTGGGACTTTGGGTCTGGACACTGTTCAGTTTTGCAGAAAGAGCAGGTGGTCTAGTAAAGAGGTGTTTTTCCAAAACTACCTGGGTTATTCCCCACTGTCTCACATTAACTAGGCAATGGCTGCTCAGGCAAGATGTTAAAAGGGGTTGTTTATGTAGGTTACTGCTAGAGGATCCCAGCAACTGCCTAAAGGAGGAGGTGGGGGAGGGGAGTGGCACGTCTCCGCATTAACCCAGGAATCCTGAAAGTTTTGCAGGCATGACAGAATGCCTGTTTTGGAAGCAGCCTGAAAGTTCTATCTTCAGCAGGGAAACTGCATACAGAAAGCATTTCTAACTCGGAAGCGTCTTCTGAGTCACTTACTCATAACTACTATAGAACTGGTAGCCAGTAGCCATTTGGTACTGACAGGTCCTTCAATACTGCTCTTTGGGTTCGCTTCTGTTTGCATTGTTGACTTGCAGCCTGAAGGATTCCCTGTCCACTCAGTGTATATAAGGTTACATAGAAGACAAACACTGTGGCTAGACATAACATATTTATGGTATTAATTCTGTCCATCACACTCCCTTGCCCTTTTCCACCAACAACGTTCTCCTCTTACATGTCCCACTCTTGGATTAGGCCTCATTCTGAGTTGATTTGGCAGCTCCAGAATTATTATTCGGGAATGTACTTGCAGTACCATAAATAGAGCCAGCAGGTATTTTTAGCCTACCGATCTAACAGGATTGCACGAGCATGCATTCGAGCGCCTCACACACACGGGATTACTCGATCCCTGTCTTATAACATTCCACTTCTGCCATGGAATCGACACTCTCTGGAAGATAGTCCACATATAATGAAGGGACAATGCATCCTAATACAAGCATTTAGCCCTGCCTAACTCCCTCCCTGCATCTACAAACTCCTTTCCCCCTTTCCGCCCTCTTTCTTCACCCCTGCTCATGCTATTAGCCCAGCAGTCTAAGGACTGGTTACCCTGGGCGAGGGCACACTATGCCTTGGAGAAGGATTCAGTGGTTTGATAGCACAATTATGGTGGTTCGGGAGCCAGCACAAACGCAACGTGCTCGCCTTGGAAGCAAGACGACATGGAACAATACAGGTTCGATCCATAGGTCCATGCTTAGAAACCTCTGGGTATTAAGTATGTTATAAATAACCTATCATATCATATCATAGTAACGTAACATAAGATACAAAGTCAGGGTTCCACTCAATGACTTATGCGTGCGTTAATATAGATCATATAGTTAGTAATAATCACAGGTTTACGTGTTGTATTTATATATTGGATTCATAAATTGGTATATGAGGTAGAAAGCAATTGTGCACTGTCTGTAAAAGAGTTGAGGAGACAGGCAGGGGATTGGGTGAGAAGTCCTACATTCCTTGAAGAGCAGAGACTTTGGTTCCTTCCAGACGTGCACGAAAGGTCAGGAAAACCTACTGTGTGGTCAGTCTTTACTCCAGAGTAGAAGGCCTGGTTCCATTGACTTCGGTCTTGCCCCTCTTAGATCCTATGTATGCAATGTTTTGGCTTCTGGTACGGCTGAGTCCTCCGGTGGTGCTGAATTATCTAAGCCAGCTAAGATAGATCTATGTTCATTGCAGCCCTGTCTGTGGTGTATTGTACTATATACCTCATCAGGGATTATTGGTGCCGGGATCCGCATTAAATATAAAGGGACATACCGAAATGTATGTATGAGGACCTCCAAAGCAAGAGGTCTTACCCATGAGCACTGGAAATTATTTATTTGAGTAACGTTTTATACAGATAATTACTGTGCTTCCCCACACAATCAATGATTTGTATTAAATATTATGCCACTTTGGGGTACACTGGAGCTCATGCACCCGCTCGTGCGGAGCAATTTTATTGTGGAGCAGTCTTATTGTTACCAAAAGTCACCTAAATGGAGAACTCTTTGACTTTGCCAAGGAATAGACTCAGATCACAGGGGCTGGTAGGAAGGTCATATATGCCGGAAGGAACTATGTAACTCTTCTGTGCAGACCCGGCCAAGTCAGTTTCCCAACACTAGACATAGTATTGGCCTCTCATAGCCATTGCTGACAGCTAAACCGTGGACCCATTCACGGTCCCGGATAGTCGTGTGGTGCCAACCCTACTCGAGTTAAGCGAACTGTGCAGACCTAGAGTCCTGCCAAGAGGGAACCTTTTAGAAAAGCACAGCTCCTAGTGAGTTTGATTAGCAGTCAATGAGCCTGTGAACCAAGCAGAAGGAGGGGAGACACATAGAGGACACTGATGGGGGACCAATCCCTGCAGGCCAAGGCTTCCCCTTGTTGCCCTAATAAGAAAAAATACACTGGGTGCTCAGTGTTTCTGCTCTCTGGCTCCTATGATCCGGAATAATCTTCTACCACGCTTACAATCTCTTTCCACCTTCAAGATCTTCTGACAAGAGCTGACACACTTCCTCTCTGCGTACAGGGTTCACGGCTCCATGTGATTCCATGGGCCCGCTCTCAACCTCACTTAACCGGCTCTGATGAAGCTCGATGGGGACATACTGTTGCTGAACCAGGCGTTAATGGCTGACAGTGGACGGGTTAAAAAACAGTGGTGTGGAAGGTTACCCAGAGCAATGCCAGTGCTACAGATTCATTCAAAACCTTACACCCATCACTTTTGTGCTCACAGTTTGTCTCAATATGTGATAGAGGGTATGCCCAGACGTGGGTTCCTTGCTCGCTGCGCCAAAGGGAACCAAGCAGCACCTCACTGAGGAGGTCCAACAAGGCCGAAACATGTCTGGGGTTGCTTGTGTTTCCGTGCAGAGGGGACCTGGCCTAGAAATTCAGGCTGGGTTGTTACCATTGGTGGCAGTACCTGACTGATTTGCACATGGCTGGACCCCTTGTGCAATGGCGCAGACGGGCTAAAAAACGGTGGTGTGGAAGGTTACCCAGAGCAATGCCAGAGGTTCAGATTCATTCAAAACCTTATACCCATCACTTTTGTGGACAACACTGTCCATTGGGGAGAATGCAAAATCATTCAGCCCCATTCTTTTAGGACACCACCCAGCAGCACTGCTGCAACAGATGTGAGTGCTAACACCACGCCCAGTACAACTAAGCTCTCACGGTCCCAGAGATACACATCATGATAATTAGGTGATTGATATAGCACTTCATGGCAGATTCCTACAGCTTCTAAGTTCTTTAATAGTTGGTTTCACTATTGTAACCTATCAGTGTGGTACTTAATATATGAACACACAAAGGGACCAAAGGGCTGCTGGACCAACCACATTGCCCCGATGGGAACCCCTATGTCCTGGCACACCCCAAATTCACAAGTAGGTGGAAAATCAAGAAGAAGAATCAAGTCACCTAGTTGATTTACCAGCAAGTCACCTCTTCAAATAAGTACAGAAAATGAATATACCAAAGTGCCACAATGAGAAATACTGTGGGAATCAAAAAGAAATTGTTGTACAAGTCCTGAGGCCTGAGACTCTTGACTGTTTGCTTTTGGGATGTAAAGACAAGTGACCGTTGGTCCTGAAAAAAGTGGTGGAGGCAATTAGAGACCACTGAAATACCTATTTTAACTATTTGGTTCTTATGCATATTAAGCAAATGGAAATGGAGTATTAAAAGATTGTGAAACAACTCCCCTCCGTGCTTACTTATTCAGCCTTCGTGTACCAAATTTTTAGTCCCCCAAAAAACGTATCTTTTTTGAGACAGGGGGCCTCATTACGAGTCAGGCGTTAAGGGTTTTACGGCACCGTAAACGGCGCCGACCCTTAACGCCTGATTACAAGGTCCCTTTGCGGGATGGTGATTTTAACGCCTGCTTTTTGCAGGCGTTAAAAACCATGCCGCAAAGGGACCTTGATGCTAAGTACGGTGCCGCAATTTGCGCCACCCTACTTAGCGCCTTCCCCATTCCCATTATGCCCTATGGGGCAAAAATGGGAATGGGGAAGGGCCATGGCGGAAGGGGGAATTACCACTCTGCCAACCTCGGAATGGGATGGTAATTCCCCATTCCGCCATGGCGGAGTCGGAAAGTTACCGGCATGGACCATGGTGCTATTAGCACCATGGTCCATCCGACAGGGTCGTAATGAGGCCCAGGGTCAGCTCTCTTTCTCCTATCCTTCACCCTAGATAGGTGGCACACCAGTACCCTAGGATAATACACACTACCGGGCACAGCCAGGACTGGTTGGATGGATAGAACAGTGTTTACCAAATAATTGAGATCTAAATGAGATATTCAAAATTGGTGGAGGCCTCTATTGAGTTGACTTCATTTATCAACCGCCTGTGGTGATGGGTTGAGACGGCAACACCGGGACAGGACACCCACCATCGTCCACTTCCCAAGGTGAGTGCATCATGGTTGATATATAATTCATCTATTTTTAACCTCTACATTTGTATTTTAATAATGTTATTTTGTCCTTGTTTCATGGAATTCTTTGGTATTCCGAAAAAAACATAGTACGATATACCCCAGCTAATAGAAAGTTGTCCCGCTGCCAATGTTTAATGTCCTATAATTAAAACTTACTCGATAAGCAACGGAAACCACAAAGATGGGACTCAGAAATGATGGCTTTACAAATATTAACAGTGATAATGGGATTCAACTAAAAATTAAAAAAAATGAAATTAAATGTTTCACACTATAAAGCACTGCTTATGTTACGCTTTTAAAAAATAATATAATGGTTGATTCAAATCTTTTCTGGAAAGACAGTGGGCCTCATTACGAGTCTGGCAGTAGCCGTGCCGGAAAAACCGGCAGGATGCCTCCGGACCAGAAATACAATTCCGCCTCCGTGATTGCCGGAATCACCGGGGCATTACAACCCCGGTGACCCGGTAATTCCAGAGGCGGAATTCCGTAAATCCCCATTCCCATGGGATGGGGACAATGGAAACACCGGTTCTGTCTATGACGGAGCTGGTGTTTCCATTTCCGCCTGCAGGTGGGTGGTGTTACTCCCGCCAGGTCAGACCTGGCAGGAGCGACACCTCCCCCCTGCAGAACTCGGAATCAGCCAGTCCGGCAACAACAGTGGTGGTGGATTTACCGCCACTGTTGTGTCCGGACCGGCAGGGTCATAATGAGGCCCATTGAGCGGATCAGTAAAACCTGGACTGTGAAGGTAAAACAGGTGTAATTCAACCTTTTTAACCTTTGACCTATTACAGAGTCTGAGATAAATACTTCCGGGGCGGGAGTACTGCTTAGAATAAATGCCTTTGGATTACAGGGTCATCTTCAGCATGAAATTCCCCCAGTTTGTACATCTGCTCCCGAGATAAAAATGGTAAAATGTCCCAAGGGTATGCAGAGGTTTTTTTTCTTTGTACAGAGAAAAATGAGTAGACGTTAGAAGGGGGTGAGCAAGTGGATATGCCTGATGCCCACTCCTTCAACACCTTTACCATCTAACGTATAAAGGGGAGAAGGTGCCCCTTTTTTGCATTAAAACAAGTGTACAGTAGTGGTTTGAACCACTTCTGTGTGATTGTGGAAATGGGTAAAAAAATAAAAATGACAGTAAGTGGTATTTCTGGCTGTTTTCCACCAATGCCACTGTCGCTACCCTGGGCTAGAGGTAAAGATGTAATGGGGCCGATTATTGCAAATAACTACGCCTGGGATGGTAATTAGCACCTGTGGTATTTGCACCCAAAAATCCAGCTTCAATGTAATAATGTCCCTGAAAAAATGTCTCCTGACAAAAAAGTTGCTGTATTTTGCGGAGACATTATTACATTGAACTTGTGGGGGACACCGTTCGCAACCCCTGAATAACTTTTTTCTTTTTTACAACGGGAGCAGGGGCATCCCCCCAACATATCCCCATAAATAATGTCACCATATATAATGTTGCCAATGGTTTTTCATGGTGACATTATGTTTGGGGACATTATGTATGGGGACATTATTACCTGATACCAAAATCCACCCATACTCTAGTGAGGAACCAAACGTTTTTTGAAAATATATACTTGATGGAAACTTTCTCATTGAATCATCATTACCGATGATCAGCACGCGGTGCATTCCCTTGGCTGTATTAGAAGGGATTTCAACACCTTTTGCTGCTTGCGCAGAAACAACTCTTTCCCTTCGGAAGGAATGTAGACTTGGAGAGGCTTAATTAGCTGGTGATCTGCTGAGCCCAGCACCAAGTAGAAGCACAGGGAGATGCTCTGTAGATAATTAGCAGTTAGCCCATGAATGCATTTAAACACCAGCCTGACCCCCTTCTAGACCATCATTCTCTCCTCATCTGTGAATGGAGGGGGGGAATGCAAGTCTTCCCAGGCTACTCATCTTATGTTATGGTAATGGGTCTTGTATCACGCTCTGTCAGCACTGGCATGCTCTCTTTGCGCTCGGGTGGGTCTGCAATGGTAGGGGCCTGGGGGTTTGTTAGTGGGCCGAGAGGGAGACGAGCATGAGCGCTTTAATGTGCTGTTGGCAGCATCAGTTCTGAGAAACCGGCCACTGAGCGTTGATGCATATTCGGTCGGTAGCCGTCATGTGGTGTTGAGGTCTGGTTGTGCATGGTTTGGTTTCATGCTGGGTGCTGAGACGTGTGTGCGGTTTGTGGTGCGGTAGAGGTATGGATGTGTTTAGGTCTGTGTTTGAGGGTGTGTATGCAGAATGGTGAGTTTAGTATTATGGTTAGTTAGTAGAAATATATTTCCTACCCCAAAAATCCATCTAAGTGTGACACAATCTTCAAAGAAATACATCTAAGTGTGATACATTTCCTACCACCAACAATCCATCTAAGTGTGGCACACCTCCTACCCCCAACAATCCATCTAATGTGTCACTAGTGAGAGGTGGTCCCAAACAAGTGAAGGCAAGTCACTGAACGCTCACACCAGAGAGAATACAACCTACTAGGGAAGAAAGGCCCAATTCGATCATGTAAGGACATGTTTTAATCTCACACGCAGATGAGAGCAACAGCAACATTGTCATACATGATGCAATTACATAAGGTAAAATCTTGCACGGCTGGTTGGTGTGTGCCTATCCAGGATCCGCCTGCCCATTCAGGGATGCCAGGCGGCCATTGGTTCCAGTCCAGTCCGTCCTTCTTCCTTCACGTGGGTGCTGCGGTGATCATCTTCTCACATCCAAGGTCAGAAATCAAATTAATTATACTCCTACCATGCAACTATTTTATCTCTCATACTGTTCACTTGGCAGGCCTTAAGACGGGCACAAAGAAGGTTCTGGGGCACTGTAACCTTCACACACACATTTCACTCATTCCCCTCTGTGCCATCCGGCTCAAGGTCTCCATCTTCATTTTGAACTATAATTTATCCCTCCGAGCACTTCGCAATACAAATCACACGATTGTTGCTTCAACGGTGTGCCCTGTCCATCCTCTTTTAACATCTCAGTACTTGTTACTTTGGGGTTGGTGGTCAAAGAGCACCAGTTGGTGCCATGGAGTTCAGAGGCCTTAAGTTTGAGTCAGTTATATGGGCCATAACTCGTTGTTGCTTGGGGATGGGTCGGGTCATGCTTTGGTTAGTGTGAGATAACATGCCCACCAGGCGCTGGTCTGTGATCATGGCCTTGTGGGGCACATACCTCTCAAGTAAAAAACACATCTTTGCAATACTGTTAGAACAATGAATGAGCATTGTTGCAGTCGGGGGTGTAGGCTGTCCTCATGGGGGCTAGGGCATGGCTGGAGATTTCCCTTGTCTCGCAATTTGACCCTAATGCATACAATGCCGCATTTACAGTGCAGGCCTTCCCCCCTACCTATGGTTGCTAATATCTACGCAAAATATCAATACTTTGTGTGCCTTATGCTGTACTATGTGGATAGACTATATTTAGTTATATTGATGTAGGTTTCCGTTTAACTGGGAGGTGGTCCTCTCACCGTCCCCCTTTCCACCTTGGTCCATCACAGTGCTTCAAATACATCTCGCCTCACTCGAAAGTGCCTAGGTGGGTAGGGATGGGGGCTTCCCCCTTCCCAACACAAGGCCAACCCAAAGCTCTGTAGCTCCTCTTTTGGTTCACAGAGAGCCTGCTATACAAAAGGTTGTGAAAGTCCAGGCTCAAATTTAAATCAACGCCCTCTTTGATATCTCTACATTTCTGTGAAATAAAATGGGCATCAGTCATCTAAGTCACGAGTAGTACTGGGCAAACTAGTTTGGGGATTCGCTGTACCATTGGAATTTTAGGTGATTCAAGGTCCTGCAAAATAATAAACCTTATCCAGCGATTTCTCTGGAAACGTTAAGTCAGCCAGGGGTAAAAGACTAGAGTCCTTCAGCCTGCCGCATACGGCGCTATAACATGTCTGACTGCCATATTGTGGCCTGACAGACCCCTGCAACGCAATGGAGCATAATAAAGAAATGTATCTATCGCTCCTGGCCTGGAAATAGAAAAATAAGTTTAAACTATTCTTGGTATACCGGATGCTAGCATTGGGTGGTAGAGCGGGACATGGGAGTCATTTTGGTGGTGTTCAGAGGCCGGTTCACACTCCCAAACGATATCCATCAATAATAGTGGGTTACCGGAGAATGGCTCTAAGGCTCGAGAAAACGTGCAGGTCACTTTTGGGTAATTCTTCCCAGCCTCAATAGTAAGCACCTAAAATATAATTGTTAAAGATAGTAGCTATTTGGGAATTGAAGGACATATGTCACCAAAGGTTCTTTACTTTTTTTCCATAGGTGATGGTTGGCAACTAATCCTATGCATGTGGTCACTTCTGAACCAACAAGAAGCCACCCCAACAGCCTAAGCCAATATCCAGGATTGGTAACAGCACACACCTCCCTCTAACACCCTAGCCACACAGCTGGAGTCAATGGGGGAATTTTGGTGGAATTACCATGGAGGTAAATCTGCCGAATTTTGCCCAATTTCAGCTGAATTACTGCGGCAGAATTACCGCCATGGTAATTCCATCAACATCCTCCCATTGAGTCTAGTCAGATTTACCGCTCAGATACCACCAACCTTGTAATGAGCCCACTGTCTTAACTTCCAGCAACTCAGCCTGCTTCCGGGAAACGAGTGTCATTGGTCTGAACAGGATCCTTTTCACATCTAGACAGGGAAATCCATGTGCTGCATTAATAATCCTCTCAACACCTCTGAACATCACCCTCCTTTCTCTGCGAGATTTTCTACCGACCCTAAAAACCATGTATCCTTCCCCTCTGACATCTGTGAACTGGCCCAATCCATATGTCCCATATCATGCTGATCCGACATGGTTGGGTACGGCAACATCTAGGCAGACAAGCGCAACAAGTCTACTCGCCAGAGGTTCTAATATACTTGGTCAACCTCTGTTTCACACAGCTAACCCAGGCCCCCTCACAGCCTCTTCACTACTTCGACTGCCAATCACTCGTGTGGTCCAATCATGTCTTGGTCCACTTCAACAAGCATGTAGAACTGTCCCTCAAAACCGAAGCCATAACACTGGTGTCTGACTAGCTCTGCCTCAAGCAAGCTCAATACTGTCAATTTCATGAGGGTTTCATGGGATAGGCTGTCATTGAACGCAGAAAGGAGAGGTCGACAGAAAGATGGGTACAGGTATTAAGGATCCGCTCCGGTGGCACTGATCTCTGTAACAGTTTTCCTCTATGCAGCAAATATGAAGAAAGGCTCCCCAAATTCAGAAAGATGCACGCTGCTCACCTATGCAAACAGGCCTGGTCTTCCTTCTGATGGGGGTCGGGCGGTGGCAGCCTGTCGCTAGCATGGCCCTGCCCTTCCACTGACTTTTGGTTTGCTTCCAGCATGGTACCTTCATTCTGCAACTGAGCTTACACCTCTTTCTTTTTTGGGGTTCCCTGTTGCAGGTACGTCAGAGGGCATTTTCAAACCTCCTGGCCTTTACTGTACGCTCTCAGCACTGATGTTATATATTCTTTGTTTCTTAAGCTTTTAATTTGCACGATCAAACCCTTAGCTGTTTCATATGTTTTTTCTCTTTGTACACATCAACTAAAACAAATTGTCATGTAAAAAGAAAGAACATACTAAAAACGAGAAAAAGAGGACTAAGTATAGCAAAAAATAAAAAAAGACAACTGGACAATTAAACTTTTATTTTTTTATTTTTTACAGTTCATCTAACGTCTTCAATCCGTTCAGTCTCCAAATCGTGAGGCATGGTCCATTTCAGGTAGCAAGTGCTTTAAAAATCCTATTATTGCTAAAGAGAGACTATATACTTCCCTCTAAACAAAATGGTTCTCATTATAAGTGTGCTGGGCTGGAAACAACAGTGCCGGTGTTTCCGTGTTGGGACTCCACGGGAATGGGGATTTACAATTTACCAGCACCTAGCTCCAGGTCCGCTGGGACTTGTAATGTCTCGGTAATAATGGGAAGCTAGGTTCCAGTAAAACGTTCTGAGTCTGTCAGCAACCCGCCGGTAGCACCGGCAGGGTTACCGCCAGACTCTGAATGAGGCCCAATGTCCCACCAGTCATCCGGAGACCGCAATCTATAATGTCTAGTCTGGAGCTTCTAAACGCAGCCAAATTACTGCAGTCTACCAAGAGGTGTCTAATTGTCTTCAAATTATCTAGGTCATCGCAAAATCTGCAGCCGCTTTGCTGTGGGCTGCATGCTGCGCTGGTACCCAGGACTGCTCTCCTGGACAACAAGTTGAAAGGCATTTCCATGAACGTCGCCTGAAGTTCTTATCAAGGTTTTTTTGCAGGTATGGAGGTGGCTGGTTAAGTGGCGTCACTTCGTTCTGGAAGTTTTTAGACACTTTATATGCTGAAGACTGGTCAAGAGTCTTGATCCAATGGCTCCGCCAGATTTTTATCTTAGTTTGTTGTGAATTTAAGAATTAGTCCTGTCTCCTCACAATCAGCTTCCCCTAAAATGTCCAAACATTCCTCTCTCCATTTCACCAGCAAGGCGTTGTGGCCTCTTTTAAGGCACTTAAAGAGGAGTCATCCGCAAGCAAGCACTTTCTGTAAATATATATCTGCGTCCACCTCACCATAACTTGCAAAGAAAGGGGCCCCAACTCATACCTAATTATTTGGATCAGGAGGCTGTTGGGCAGCCCCAAGACTTTCTTCCAGAAGACTCCTTTGAACCCGTTCCAATTTATGAACTTTGAGTACACAAGCATATTGTCCCCATAGGAAATTATAGGAACTACTTTTAATTTGTATAATTGTAACACCGGAAGAATAGCGTATTACACAAACTATCTTAGTATAAGTAGTCCTTGTGAGGCTAGTGACTCCATCTTTGACTTTAATGTAACAGCCCAGGCGGCGTCTCCTACTTCATTGTTAGGATTGACGCCTAACTAGTGATATACATTGACTCTGCCCATCAAGCATTTTTCATTTTTCTTTCTTTTGCCCTTAGAAGCAATCACAATGATGTTAGATTTGTTGATGTTTACTTTTAGGTGATTGTGCGTAGTATAGCCTTCCAGGCAGTGGTCGAAGTGTACGAAAAGATGTAGTGGAACTATATTCCCTGCTAGCCTGCACCCACTCCCCACAAACCCCATCACTATACTGCCTCCCACACACAATACAAACCCCTAAACACATGCACCTACTGTTAAAGGGAACGTTCATTGTAGTGCACTGAAAGTGCAAGTTTCAACTTCTTCCTACACTGTTATTTTAAAACGAAACCGTTCCGGAACGGTTTCTTTTTCAAATAAAAGTATGGCAGCAGTAAAACTTAATTAAAAATAGTAGAGGAGCACCACTCCTAACCGCTCCCACTCACTTCGACCACTGCTTCCAGGGCTTTAAAGGTCCTTTGCAGTCCGATCAGTGTTTGATCTAACACCACTAGATTGTCTGCACAAAATAGCCATTGTTCTTGGTGGCCTCTAATTCTAGGGGGGGGTGGCGTTAGCCAAGGTCATGTCTTAATTTATGTCTGACACAAATAATTTGAAAAGTGCATGGGTGAGAATACCCTCCTGTTTAAGGCCTCTATATGGAGGAATTTGTCTGGAAAGTTTTCCCTGTTGGTTTAGACAGACATTTTTAGAGGTGGCCCTATACATTCGGATGATGATGTCCAGGAGGCCGGGCGGGCAGCCCCATGCTTGGAGTTTTGCCCACAAACGAGGGCTGTCAGTGCTATCGAAAGCAGCAGCACAATTGATAAAAACCAATTAGACCGATGAGCCAGCTTCCAATTTACTTTTGAACAAGTTCAAAAGGAATCCATTTAATGCAGTGTGAAAGCCCAGAGAGAATCGTGACTGATTTTGATCATAATGGCATGATCTTAAAACTCATTCTCGTGTGTCTCTCAGGACTAGAGAGGCAAACATGTTACCCAGTCGTCTGATTTCTCTATAGGGCGATAATTAGACAGACATGTTCTGGGCCCTTCTTATAGACACTAACGCAGTCTTCCACGAGATTGGGATGCATTTGCATCTTATAATAGTGGTAAATATCTTGAAAAGTATATCAGCACAGATGTCCGGGCGAACTTTAATATAAAACTTGACAGCCCATCTAACACCAGGGCTCTAAATCCACTACATTTACATATAGGACTACTGACGTTGTCCCTATCAAAAAGACAGGATCTTTGATTCGCTGTATGGTGACCTATCTACGGGGCATCCTAAATCCTGGCACTTAAAGATTTTTCGAAAGTAGATGTCCTCTGCAATCAGTGATGTCATCAATGCCATTTGTGATGTCATCTATCATGTCATGGGTGTTAGTGTTAGCAGTGCAGAGAGGTGGCACAATTTATGGTTGCTTAGCTTACCATAACTGGCGAATTTCTGGGGGTTTTCGGTTTTACTTGTAAGCATAGTATGGATAGGTTGTGGTTAGTGCAACAAAGCTGTAACGTTCCTGTAACAAAAGTTTTTGCACTGAAGTTGCGAGGTTGTTCTCAGGACAACTGAAGCATAACGTCCCTTCACCAATGTGTTTGCACTGAAGTTGTTTGGTTTTTGATAGGCCACTGTAACCAGACCCTTCCTTTATCATAGATTTTTCAGTAAAGGGGATAGGTTTGTAGTAGTGCAACTTAACCATAACGTTCCTTTAACAATGTTTTTTGTTAGTGAATTTCATAGGTTTTGGAAGGGCACTGTAACCGGAACATTGCTTTTGCATAGTATTTTCTATAAAGATTATAGCTGATTGGTACTGCTACAGAACGATAACGTCTCGTTAACAACGGTTTGTCACTGATTCCTTGATTGCCCTCATGATGAACATGTGGAAAGGCCAAATTCTCTGGTGTATGTATCTGTTTACGCTACTCCTTCCTTTTCCTAATAGTGTTGGTGTATTTTAGCAATTACAGATGTACATGGTAAGTATTGGTGAGTGTTGAGTGCTTTCTCTTTTTGTGTTAACATTGCATGGTGAGTCTGTGCTGCACAGTTCTGGCTGAGATGACTGCAGGTGAGCAATATGGACGTTGCCTAGGGAGACTGCACCTGGCCGGCGTATGTGCAATCACACTGCAAGTATCCGTAGAATTAGTGGCTGCATGTCCGCATCTTCTAATGCACTTTTAAATAGTTGTTGGAGCGCCCGTGTATCCGTTGCACAGCTATACCCATGAGTAGGGCATCCTCTGTGTGCTGGTAACACTGCCTCTGTTGCCAGCCCTACGGATTCCTATGGTAGGCTACCATATTTCAAGTACTCCTGCCAACTACGTGGATGGCTCTGCAAACCTACCAATGTATGGTTGCAGCACTTCTGGCTATATGTGGCCCACTGGTAAACAAGCAACAGCAACCTGCAGTGTAATGTGGGCGGGGTAAATGTTGCATTAATTTGGTTGATGTGCTGCTTGCCTTTCCATGTACTGTGAAACAGACACACTGTGTGTGCACTGAGCACTGTGATGGAAAGTGTCAAGAGGTCGCCTGTGGGTCGTACAGTTGAAGAAAACATGTAACTGCAGGTGGGACAATTTGTAGAGAGTCTGCAAAATGGCAAAGCTGGTGCGGCTTGATCACGCACATACTAGTGCATGTAAAGGCAAGTAAGCAAACAGCAGAATGGTCAGAGCGCAAACAGTGTCAGTGGTGGTTAGAAAAGTACTGTAGCTGCATGGGTCGCACTGATTAATTGTCTTCCTGGACCATGTAATGAAGCTGTATTTTGCATTGTTGTAAACATTCTTGTAGTCCAGAATGTATGCATCTCTGTGAATGCTACTTCTAAGGCTAATGGCATAGCATGAAGTGTTTCTACAGCATGTGATGACAACTGAAATGAAAGCACAAGGGACCGCCCTTCCAACAATGAAGTAGGCTAATTTCATGTACAGCATTTTCCACATCTTCTGCGGCCAACAACAGGGGCACTCCCGTAGGGCAGCAGAGCTCTAAAACATCCTTGCAGACCATATGCCGCCCTACAGACCCTTACCTGCCAAAGGGCATTGTATTGTGCATGTACTGCAACATGCTACTCTACAGAGAAAAGGTCCGTGGGTAGGGTCCACCCGGGAGCATGACAATTGGGGTCATTCCGATCCTGGCGGTAGGGGGTAAATGGCACCAGTAAGGATGTTGGTGCCGTTAACCCCCTACCGCCCTATTACGAGGTCCCTTAGCGGGTTCTGCCAGGACCGGCTGGTTTTACAAGCCGGCCTTACCGGGTCCCGTTAAGGGACCATGGAGCTAATAACGGGCCCGCAATTTGCTCAATGGGAATGGGGAATGGTTTTCAAAATGGGGATTTAACGGGTCCGCATAGGTCGGAATCTCGGGGTAAGGCCCCATTCTGACACCACGGACCCAGACCCGAATTTGGAGGCAGCTGCCTCCAAACTCGGAATGACTCCCAATGACTGGTGCCTATATAGGTGAGGGTCACCCAATAACTCTGTCTCTCTGCACGTCCCCTATGTTATCCATGCAGGGATCTGCCCCTTCTGTACCGGGCCTTTCCTGCTGTTCCTTCTGTGGCATGTGTAAGAAGAGCAAAATAAATGGAAATGAACTGGGAAAGGAAAAAAGGTTGGAAAGGGGTTTGCTGCAGAAAGAGGTTTCTTTACGTGGTTCAGAACGTTTTGAAGAGTTTCAGTGTGCAACACTTACTACAAAAATTCTTCCACTACTTTCAAGAAGGGAACCAAGGCAATTTGGATGGGGTGTGCTGAAATCGGGATGGGAGGCATAGTAAGATGAATGTTATTGCTGGGGAAAACTGTCCATGCTGTGAAACGTCATGGTCTTATGTGTGAAGTACACCATTGGCACAAAAACACTTGTTCGCGATGTACCATGCTTTCTACATTAGCAGACCAAATGAAAATTGTTGCAGCCATATCAGTGTCTGCACAATGTGATAGAAAGCTATGCAGGAGATCGGAAACAGACGCATGACCTCGGCAAGTGCCTCCTTCATCGCAAACGGCACTGAAGCTCGTGAAACATGCTGTGCACTTTTTCCTCCACAATGAACAACAATAATGTCGGCATGATTGCGCCTCACCAAAGTGTCACAGAGACAAACTTAAATCAGTCACTTCATTGTAGGTAATCCATAGCACTACACATCCACATGATAGATTCCAAAATGAGCAGCCACTGCACAGTGTTTTCCATTTACTTTCAATCAATGTATTTCGAACTCCCTCAAAACCCACCCCCTGTGGCTCGTGAAATATACAACCATAACCGCACCCTCTGCATTTCTGTCGACAAATACACTGTGTATCAGTCTGTGCCTACACACCACACCCAGAAACCTTATTGAGAAATCCCGTAGCCTCTACAGGCCCATTTATATGGCCATCATCTGCAAAAGGGGTGCATCTAACACGTGCCACCCGGCAACTATCGCGATATTTGCAGACTTTTCGTGCTATGCGCGTGCAGGAGAGGGAGAATAACTTTCAATCAGTGTAAGGGACGTCGTTAGTTGTGGCCGCTCATCAAAGAGCATTTTTTCTGGGGTTTTTTAAAGCTGCTTCCATAGAAACACCTTTTTTTGCATTTTCTATGTTTTTTTGTGTTTTGTACATCAGCTCGCTCACATTCTTACATTCGGATACAGTGCAGCCTGTAGATTGTGAAACAAAATCTCATTGCCACTGGTCGACAAAGACAGGTCATTTCCTTCGAAAAGGTGAATTTATTGAGAGCAAACAGGCTTGCAGTGGACTATAGGGCAATAGGCAATAGGCCCATGGCTGAACCAAAAACACAAAAAGTTGGTGTGGGTCCGTTTTTTGGGTCACAGTGGGCCACTTGTTTGGCCAATGCGGGCCAGTTTGAGTTACTTCCCTTTGCGGCTAATAGTTTTCACCAGTGTTGCTGAATAAATATTATTTAAAATGCACAATTTGCATCACATTTTATCAAAAAACTCCCCCTTGGGTACTACTGAAGCAGTGTTGCAAAAGGAATGAATCGCCATTTGTGGGACCCTTTTTCATTGGTGCCCGAGACATTTTTATGGCCCAGTCCGACCCTGAGAACAAATGTTCTCATTCTCACAGGAGAAAATCCCTGCAGCACTCAAGAAGTCACACATGCTTCTATTGATGAGACCCTTCTGACCTCTGACTGGCTACAGGAATCATTGCAATAGTCCGACACTATTCCCAGTGGTATACATGAGAAAAGCACCTTGGCAGTGGGAAAAATGCACTGCACTGCTTTCATCGTCTTTTTCAGTTGACGGCACACGGGAACAACGCATGGAACCCAAAAAGAAGGCTCCAAAGTGCATAACCACAATATGTACAGTTGTGTAAGAGGCCATGCGTCGACATTCTACAAGTACTCCTCCAAAACAGCACGCTTCGGCACTGCACCACAAAGCCTCCACTCCTTCCAAACCGAAATTGCCACAAAAGCCTACTTGGAGGGCATACACGAACAGATCTTCGACAAAAGCATCACCCATGATGAAAACTGTGCGTCTTGCCATATTTGGCAGCCGCACTACACAAAGTAATGAAAAAATGATTGCCACCCTTTCCTGTGACGCACCCCCTGAGCACCTGATTGGGCATTCCCCGCAGTCCAATTTCCATTGGCCACCATGGTGAGAAGCGCAGAATGTGGCACGTGCCTTTCCCCAAGTACTGCGCGGGCCATGCCCCAGTGAAGCAGGAGGAGTCCTTCTCCCTATTGGTGCGATTGCCTGTGACGCACACCCTGAGCACTTGATTGGACAAAGGCCATAGTCCCATTTCCATTGGACAGCATGGTGAGAAACGCATAATGTGGCAC
This sequence comes from Ambystoma mexicanum, assembly GCF_040938575.1. Classification (NCBI taxonomy): domain Eukaryota; kingdom Metazoa; phylum Chordata; class Amphibia; order Caudata; family Ambystomatidae; genus Ambystoma; species Ambystoma mexicanum. Next base: position 1,153,526,342 of record NC_090926.1, on the reverse strand, counting down.
GTACGCTTCCCCAAGTACCGGAAGGGCCGTGCCACAGTAAACCAGGAGAACTCCTTTTTCCCTTTTCACTCCAGCCATGCATGCACAGAGCTAGGCCCTCACCACAGAAAACACACCATGGACACATATTTGCACGCATGGCTGCATAACGATGCGTTGGGTGTGCTGAACGGTATGTAGGAGGCCGTGCATGTTAGCCATAGTTTACATGTGTGCTTCTGAACATGGCCTTTCATGCTGCAATATCTTAAAGCACTCCCAAAAGCAAGGGGATTATAAGGGCCACACCATATGAAATGCACGTGGTGGCATGTGGCTCCCTATTGTTCAACAGGGGCATTGATGTACACTGCATGCTAATGTAGGCATACCAGCTCCCTTCTGCTGCTGTACCAAGTATACAATGTCCTCCACAACCATTGTGTAAAAGTCACCAACTTCAAATGCATGCAGACACCATCATACATGCTATGTCTAAATGCTCATGCCATGTGCACTGCACTCCCCATCTGCAATTGAGCCTGCCAGCTTTCACCCTGGGCACATATTTGCATGCATGGCTGCATAACGTTCCGTTGGGTGTGTTGAACGTTATGTAGGAAGCTGTGTACATTAGCTATAGTTTACATGTATGCTGCTGAGCATGGGGCTTATAAGGGCCTAACCATAGCAAACACAAATGGTGGCATGTGGATCCCTATTCTGCAACAGGGGCAATGATGTGTTATCAATGATGTGCACCGTATGCTAATGTATTCATAGCAGCTCACTTCTGCTGCTCCACCAAGTCTACAATGTCCTCCACAACCCTTGCGTAAAAGTCACCAACCTGACATGCATGCAGACTGACAAGTGCAAGAGTGTATTACATTGTGGTGGCTGTGATGAAGGCCATGCACCCAACAGCCTAGGCCTTGCCCACACACACCACAACATAACAAAGCCATGCAGGCGATGATGTAGGCATGTGCCACAATTCAGAAAGGCAGCATAGGCACCAGCACCTCTACCCAGCCTCCTCACCCTGAAGCAGGAATGCAAGCATACATGTTCAACTTACCGTAATGCACAAACATACCACATGGTTTAGCACCATTACCCACATCCATTCAGAAACCATTGTAATAATGCCAACCAAACAACACAATCGTCACAAAATATGTCCTGCTCTCCACACTGTACTACGTGCATACAAGCAATACTGCATAGTGCCCTGCAACACTTCCTAATCTGCATAATGCACACAACGCAAGCTCATGTAAGAACCAGTTACACCGTAACCTCTTCCATATGTACACGACTGGTCACTGCAGCATCTCCACCCATACTCTGACAACTGTATGAAGTTCTACCAATCACCACACCCATGCAACCAACAATGTGTGCAATGCAGCCAAACCATACACACAAAGCGACAATCTGGCACTGACTTTCAACCAGTGGACTTACCTTTTCAACCAGTGGACATACTTTTATGTGCAAGGGCTGCAGTCATGCATTGAAGGGGCTATGGACTTACCACACACAGCACACCATAGTACACCCTATCTGTAAATGTGCATGTCTTGTGGAATGCACTCCCCTTCTGCAAATGTGCCTGCCACCACTAATCACAGAAAGACATCACCACTGCAGCTGGCATGCCATAACGAAGGCTGCCTGCAATGACCACACAAGATTGCTGGCTGTTGAGGTAACCGCAAATTGGCATAGTATGCACGGATTCCGCTGGCATACCACTGTCTTCTTCTAGTGAGAGTTATCACTTGCAGCACTTCTCACTCCCCCACCCTTTCCATCCCTCCTTCCCACCACCAGATGCCGTAAACTATGTTTTCCAGGCCCTTTCGTCACCGCACTGCCCACAGAAACAGCATGCTGGCGTTATCGTAAACTATTCACGCACAACACGTCACCGTACACTGCAGTGCAATCACATTTTTGACCGCGTGGCAAACAGAGAAAAGGGACGCCTGAGCGGAGGCAGATATGACTACTTTTAGAGGACACACAGTTACATACAAGAGGCCCAGCCATGACCACAATGCATTACCTGCTTGGCACACACACCACAACACTGTCCTCTGATACCCTATGGCAGCGTTTCTCACAGCACGCTTCCCTCCAGCAACCATCGGCCGCGTTCAATGTTCGCCTACATCACGGAGTACTGCAGGCTAATGAGACTTCTGTCTGCACAGCGAACAGGGAAATGGGTCCGCAGAGCAGACCCAGATATCACACATTTATTTAGACATACATTTCAGTTCTTTGCAACAAAAGTACTGGTCGGATATCTACCAAACACCCGCTCCTGCCACTAATTTGGTGAAAATCCATCCAGCCGTTCGGCCTGTAGCCATGCGCAAAGTTATTCCCCATTCAGTCTATGGAAATAAAATTGGCACCCCCCATAACTTTGCACCCCTTTCACGAAACCTCACGCAACTTGGTGACATATAATTTGTCTGCAAAGTTTGGTGAGAATTCCTCCAGGGGGTGCGAAGTTATAAGCCACCGAAAAAGTGCTCTTCCTAGGAGTTTAGCAACTTAACCATACCTACACGCCACTACCGCAGGCCGTGTAATTATAGCTTTTTAATGCACATATTACTGTTTTTCTTCTCTTGATACCAGATCTCCCCCATCAGGCCCCGTTTTCCCTATTCAACTAGCCACCTCCCCCTTCCACACTTAAAATGACCCCCTTCAGAAGTCCAATTTTACCACCCACTAGCACTCTACCCACTCTAAACCTATCACAGTAAAATGCAATATAATGTCCCAACCCAAAATATTAGTGAGTCGGCTGGAGTCAGATGGGGGGCATACGATGATACGTTTGCTATAAAATAAATACAAAATAAAGCATTCCATTATTTTCTGCCAGGTGCTCCACGGCATTGTACTGGGACAGGACCCCAGGGGAAGATCTCAAGTAGCTGTAAACAGCATAAACACATGGGGGTCTATACCTCAAGCTGACTTCTCACATCTCTATGACCATGAAACTATTACACAGGCACCCAATCAAACCACATATTGACTTTAAGACCCTCTGAAAACATTACATGGCCTCACCCTAGAGTAACTCCATCACCATCCGCTGATCAGTCAATTAAGGCCATTCTCCCAGTACCTGTAGTTCGCCACCCAGGTACAAATGCTTCTATGCCTTTCCAAGGCCACTTTTGCAGTGCTGGTTTCTACCATGCCTGATTGGCCATGCAACATATTTTATTGCTGTGTATCCTTCCCCGCGCCGATCCCCCTTCACACATTGCCCCTCATTCACTATGCTCCTTTGAATGGGGAGGTCCACCTCTTCAACCCCTTTCTGTCCCATCTACCTGTCCCATCACCCAGCAGTGTTGGCTCCACCCGTCCCTCCTTTTCCACTGTCTGGCTCCCACCCACTCCCTCTCCTTCACTTCTGTCTTCTCCTTCTCAAACCTTAATTGCTCACTCCCTATCTCTTCCCATCCCTGACATGGCTGTGAGCCCTTGCTGCCATTACCAGCCGGTAAGACATGTGCAGCAAGGGAAACATCCACGCATGGGAAAGACGCACTACAGCGCAGATATTTGTGGTTGGTCCCTTTATGTCCAAGACTCCGCACCCTGGAGATGAATCCCCACCTAAAACCAAACATCTAAAAGTTCAGACAAGCATTGAAGACCCAAATCTTCTACTTATTCTGTGGACCCTAATTGATGACCTTCACCTCACCATTGCTCTTTCACTGTTGGGTCACAACCAGGGATGACCATTCAGCACTTGGACCTTCTATTATCAGAATGCCATAGCAGAATCCGACAACAACAGCAGAGCTCTCTTCAAAGTGATCAAGCACAGCATCACCCGGCTACCCAACCCTGCCATACCACACTCCATCAAAAAATACACTGCCATCAACGCCTTCTTCATGAATAAAATCAGCAAGATTCGACAGCACATAGACACCAGCTCTGCGCACACACGGACCCACATCACGTCCCTCCTTGCAATATCTCCACACTCTGGACAACCTTCAAGACACTCTTGACAGAGGACCTGGTATAAACCCTGGCAGCCCTAAAAGGCACATAGTATACAGATGACATCCTCCCAGCATCCATCCTCAAGATACACCCCACAGAAGCTCTCTTTCCCTACCTGGAGATCATCAACAGCTCCCTAACTCAAGGCACCTTTCCAGCAATCCTAAAAACAGGACAAATCCTCCCTCTACTAAAGAAATCCACTCAAGATACTGACAACCAAGGTAATTATCGCCCCACTGCACATCTTCCCTTCCTAGGGAAGATCATTGAGAAAGCGGTAGCTGCTCAACTACAGCAACACATCAACACCCACAATCTCCTTCAAACTTACCAATCCGGAATTCAGACCTAGATGCAGCACGCAGACAGAACCATTCAAATGGTTGATGGTGCCCTCAACATCCTTGATGACTGCCACCCCTGCCTCCTGGTTCTACTCGACCTCTTGGCCACTTTTGGAACAGTAGACCACCAGGCAATTATGGACACCCTACATTGGCGCATGGGGATCAGCAACCTTGTCCTACGCGGGTTCAAATCCTACCTCGCCAACCGCAAGCAGTTAGTTCAGCTGGACTCCTCTAGATTGCCAATGCTACCTGTCACCAGTGGAGTCCCGCAGGGATCCATCCTCTCCTCAGTGAGCTTCAATCTATACATGGAGCCTCTGACAGCCCTCCTAGCCACACACAACATCCACATCTACCAATACACCAACGACACACAGCTATACCTCAAGATCGACTCCATCAAGTACATCCATATGCTCAAATCCTGCCTTTCACTGATCCAGTCTTGAATGTCCAGTGCATACTTAAAGCTCAAGCCCTCCAAGACCGATTTCCAACTACTCAACAATAACACCAAACACCCAGACATATAGACCTGGCTTTCAACCATGAACTCTGAGGGCATCACACCCTGTGCCAAGTCCCTTGGGTTTCACATCGACAAACATGTCTCCTTCAAGACACACATATCTAAGAACACTCAGGCAGCTTGGTATCAGCTCTCCCATCTGTCAAAGTCAAGTTCTTCCTCCCTACGGAGAGCTTTAGATCCACCATTCAAGCACTGGTCCTTTCCCTCCTAGATGGGGGCAATGCACCCCTCGAAGGCCTTCCGTCATCCTCCCTTGTGCCCCTGAGAAAGTTCCTGCAGGTTGGGTAAAAGGGAACAAAGTGGAAATAATTCAGGGTTTCCTTGGTTAATGGATGTAGTGGACATTTTGGAAATATCCTTCACTGTGTTACACCATAATATGGTGATCATATTCAAAGTGCCATTTAATGGGTGGCCTTGGCCACTGGTAGACATATGAGTGCCTGGAACCAGAAGATGGCCAGGAAGCTAAGCAGTATCTTGAAGGCCAGCCTAACCAAAATCACCCTAAACCACAGCAACAGAGAAGCTACTGTCAAAAGGAAGCATCTCAGAGTGACCCCCAGAAAGGATAATGTTCTGGAGGAAAACAAAGCTACACTTGTCCTGTACTTATGCATTTCTGAAATTAGGAGGCTGGGCTTAAGAAGGGCACTTAGGACCAGGAGGAGAGCCAGGAACCCCCCACGGGGCCCCACAGACTGGGGCAACCCAGTGGCAAGACCAGGGTCAAGGGGGCTCGCAAGTTCCAAAAAACCAGGCACTCATCATCGGCCTCTGAGGACCATCTGAAGTGACAGCAACATCACTTGATTACATGAGTATGAGATTTCCCAGTGACGAAGGCCACTGGGGGTTACGCCGATGGCTCTGTAGGGCCGGTGACCGGGGTCACATGGAGGAGTGCCACGTTGGCACCAAGTTGGGCCCGTGGGGTTTTGGGTCTGGTTACTGTTCTTTCACAATGCTTATTGACTTCTTCGACGGACCTGTACAGGGGTCCATGCCTGAGGACACAGGGGGAGGTGGGGACCTCGAATGCAAGGTCACTCCCCACATATTTGTTTAAAGGTTCATACACGTACATTCTGAAAAGAAGGGCATGGGTTATCCACGCGTTTACACTACCCGGGGCTGGGGTAGAGTCCTTGGTGGTTCGTTGACCGTCCCCGAAGGATATCGGGAGACATGGACGAACGCCTCACGATGGAGGGGAGGAGGGAGGGGGAAAGGTACAGGGGAGAGGGGGGAATGACCACCACGAAGGCTAAAACGGTATCACCTAGAGGGGTCTACGGGGGGGGGGGGATTAGCCAGATTGAACAAGAACCTTCTACTTTACAGCAGGCCGCACATAAGCATTACATTACGGTGCGTATAGAGATGGACTCCCTAGACGAAAATGGTTGAAGGCAAGATAGGCACACTCAATTTCAAGGGCCTCAACTCTCAAAACAAGAGGTCATTGACCAGTAACATGTTCCGCAAACAACAACTAATGGTGCTTTTCCTCCAAGAAACCCACTACAGACAGGGCAGGGAATCACCCATCAGGGGGAGGGAAATTGGAGCCAATTTCTGGGCCTCCCACAGAAGTTCGAAGAAGGAAGGGGTGGGGATCCTCTTGAGCAAAACATTCCACATCGCAAACATTGAAACCAAAAGAGGCTTTGGTGGGAGGTTCCTGGGGATTAAGGGTACCTATGAAAGGGAGCACATAACCCTGGCCACCCTCTATGCTCCCAACTCAGGTCAGATAGGGTTTTTGACCCAAATCCTGGGGGTAATGGACGAATGGGCAGAAGGGGCCATGATACTGGGGGGCGGCTTCAATCTTATAATAGACCCCAGGCTAGACTGGTGGACGGCAAGAGCGGCTGAACCGAAAGGGACAACTAAAGATTACTTAACGCTGCAGACCTTTCTGAGGGAACATTACTGGGAGGACGTCTGGCGAGTGGCACACCTGGAACCCGGTGGATACACATTCTTCTCCCCACCACACTACAGCTACACCAGAATCAACTTCCTTTTAACTTCTAAAGAGGGGAGTGGGGTAGCTACAGCCCCAAGGGTTGAGGCAATAACGTGGTCCCACCATGAGTTTCTTGTGGCGGGTTGGTCGCTCCCCCTGTCCCCAGATCAGCCCGTTGGCGGTGCAATGACACGCTTCTGAGGGATCCGGTCTTTAGGGACTTCCTGAGAGGTGAAATGGTGGCGTACTTTGAGACGAATGACAATGGGGAGACAGATATGGTGACAATGTGGGAGGCGGCGAAGGCCACCTTTCGTGGTCTTCTCATAGCTGAGGGTTCCATGCGCAAGCAGGAAAGAGGGCTCATTGAGGCCAGGATACGGACGGAACTTAAGAGCCTGCGGGGCAGGCTTACCCAGGAGGGGGCTGACAGGGAGTCCCTCCTATCGGAAATGCGAGAGAAGCGCCAGGCCCTACACACGGTCCTCATAGGGGAGGTGGTCAAGAAACTGAGATATATGCGACAAAGGTACTACGAAAAGGGAGACAGGGTGGGGACATTACTGGCACGTAGAGCCAGGGGTTGTAGACTGGAGAGGAGGGTCGGACCTATTAAAGACGGGGAGGGTAAGGTCCTCAATAAAAAGGCAGAGATAGTGGGCTCCTTTGCAAACTTTTATAGGGACCTGTACTCAAAACAGGGGGGGGAATCATTGGGGGAGATCCGGGCATTCCTGGAGGAACACCAGCTACCCCACTTAACGGAGGCTGAATTGCAAGATCTTGAGGGGGACATAGCGGGAGAGGAGGTGGAGGCAGCCATCAAGAGACTGAAAGTAGGGAAGGCCCCGGGGGGAGATGGGTACACGGCTGTTTTCTACAAACAATTCCAGCCCACATTGATGGAGCACTTGGCCAAACTGTTTAACCAAATCCGAAACAAAGAGACGACCCTGCCACATTTCTACAGGCCCTCATCACGGTAATCCCCAAGCCAGGAAAAGATCTGACAGAGTGCGGTTCCTATAGACCCATCTCCATCTTGAAACTTGATGCTAAAATCTTTGCCAGGATCCTGGCCACTCGCCTGGAGAAATGTCTGCCCTGCCTGGTTCACCCAGATCAGGCGGGCTTCATACTAAATAGACAAGCCTCGGACAGCATGCGCAAAACCCTCCATGTGCTACATTCAAGGGAAACTCGGGACGAAGGGGTCCTGCTGCTGTCCCTGGATGCAGAAAAGGCCTTCGATAGGGTGAGTTGGGCTTTCATGGGGGAGGTTCTCTCGGCAATAGGGATGGGCCAGAGGTGGTTGGGTTGGATGGCGGCACTTGGGGCGAGGAACGAGACAGGGCTGTCCACTATCCCCCCTGATATACGCCCTCATCATGGAACCCTGGGCAATCTCGGTGCGCAACAATGAGGCTATCACTGGAGTTCAGATGGGCAGCTCCCACTGTAAGATCAGCTTGTTCGCCGATGACGCTCTCCTCTACTTCACTTAACCGTCGCAGACGATCCCTCATGTGTTGCGGGCATTGGAGCGCTATGGGGACCTTTCGGGGTACAAGGTTAACCTAGGCAAATCGGTGGCTTTCATAGGGGGTTGACTGCCGGAAACCGAGAAGGAGTATGTGGAGGGTCTCCCCTTCCAGTTGCAGAGAGAAGGGTTCCGACACCTGGGAATCCAAATCACACCTAACCCAACAGACCTCTTCCCGAGCAACTTCACCCCTTTGTGGACAGAGGTCAAGAGAGATATAGAGAGGTGGGCGGTCTTGGGGTCCTCATGGATGGATGGCACGAATCAACCTGATCAAAATGGTGGTACTTCCCAAATTTCTGTTTCTCTTCCAGATGCTCCCCACTCAGGTGCCTACCACGTTCCTACATTCAATGAAGCGCACCCTGCTCAGGTTCCTCTGGGCGGGAAAGAAACACAGGATCTCCTACGATGTCCTAACGAGGTCCAAGGAAGACGGAGGGGTGAGATTCCCAGATTTTGACACATACTACAGGGCTTCCCAGTTGAGGATTCTGGTTGACCACTTCAACCCTGGGTCAGAAAAGCCGTGGGTGGTACTGGATAATAGGCTACTCGCCCCAGTCACGCTCGACGAGTGGTTATGGGTCCCGAGAGCACCAATTGTACGAGGCACGCGCCCCCTCATGGGGCGCCACTAAGTTGAGCTCAAAACTGTGTGTGCACCAGACTATTCGACAGTCCGAACTTAACAATGCATAATGCGACCCTGCAAGACAAGTTTGAAATCGATACGTGTTCACTGGCTATGGGGGGTCAGGGGGGAAGGGTTATTGACTGAACGTTCTTTATGGGAATGGAATCGAATTGAAATTATATGTTTGTTGTAGTAACCTAAAAATGCCAATAAAAATTATATTTTAAAAAAGAAGGGCACAAGTCATTGCAGTCTTCATTGAGTCTGAAGATGCCAATTACCCCAGTGGGAATTGGGAGGTCAGTGGTCCTCTAAATGTCCATACCGCCAGCCGTCTCCAGCATACTCTGGTGAACGGGATCTTAGTACTTGGCCTGCGAGGCTGTGGGTAATGCTGAGCCACGTAGGAAAGCAGGCTCTTGCAAGTAGGTCAGATCCTCCCCATGGCGCATGCTCTAATAAATTAGGGGTGATGTGCCCAATAGAAGCAGAGTGCAGAAGGACACTTGCGGTGTCCCTTGAGTTATTGCTTAATGCTATTTATAGACTTATATCCTGAAAACCGACATGGTGGCTGCTGTGATTAGGACAGAAAAACACAGAAAAGTGAGCTCTGTCAAGTCTTCCCTTACAGAGGGTGATCAGTGGGACCGAAGAAACATCTAGGACAGAAGCAATGTGGACCTGCCACTGTAAAGGTGTCACAAGGGCCCACATAGTGCAAGGGACCTACGTTGGATGCAGTACCTCTAGGGCCTGGAATTCCAGAACTAACCAAGTTGTTAATGAATGGTGGCATCCCTTTTTTGATAACTGCATGGTTTCCCCTTTTTCTTCACTTCACATATTTTTATAGTCAGCCTATTAACTGGCATCTGTTGAGGGCAGGGCAATCCTTTTATCATCTTGGTTGTTTCTAGAAGTTAGAACATCTTGTGGAGATCCAAACTATCATTGGAAGAGCCTTCCACATGTTTCGATACAAGCCTAACGGGCCACATCAGTTAATGAGTTGCAGAAGATCAAAGATAAGCGTACAGATATTGACCCGCACAACATATTCTATTAAACCAACTTTACAAATGTATATGATTTGATATGATAGTTTATTTATATAGCACCTATACACAATGTGTTTCAAAGCGCTTCAAGGTGAGAGAGGGAACAAGGGAAAATACAATGACATTCTTACAGGCCATGACAAATAAGAATGTAAAATTAACTATCGTACTCGGCCCGGCAACATTTCAGATAGTGCAAGAGCTAAAACATAGATAAGGAAGGGAGGGGGAGAGTGGTGAGGAAATGGAAACAGACAGGCGACTACCGTACTAGGCCTGACGGAATTTTTGGTTGAGCCGGAGGTTAAAAAACAGGTTAAGGTGAGGGAGAGGGTGCAGAAAGGGAGGGGAGGAAAAAACAAGCGACTAATGTACTGGGCCTGATGACATTTCCAATAGTGCTGTAGAGGGGAGATTACTAGGGGGGAGACAAACAAAGTTGCTATCATGCTAGGTCAAGGACAATTCTGATAAAGTAAGTGCATAGAGGAAAGTAAGGGGAGGAGACAGGAAAAGGGAGAAAGGGAGAGGAGGAGAGAACAGAGAGTGAGCAATGAAAACGTGGAGAAGCAAGAGGGGAGAGCGAATACAATTGCAAAAGTCAGTAGTACCACATAATGTTGCGAGAGAACAGCAAATACAAGCCAGGATTCCAGATGAAAATGGGAACAGCAAGATTTAGGGCCCCCAAGAGTACAAGATACAGGGGAAGTCCAGCATGAGAGTTGAGAGAGAGTAACACTGTGAGTCAATGAAGTCTATAAAAGTCAAATCCAAGCATTGGCAAAAGGCATTGATGGTGAAACCAGAATGTATTAGGACATACTCCTGCAGAGGTATGATATAGGGAGGGAGGAGAAGATTGGACGGAAGGGGAAACAGGGTAGAAGAATCAAGCAAAACAGACAACTTCTGTATGCGAGAATGGGGGGCACAATGGAACATCGTAGGGGACCAGAGGTGGGGATGGCCTGTGGGGACAAAGGCAGTAAACACATGTTGGTGCATGCTTACCTGCTGTCTGGGCAGGGGTTCTGGCCCTGGGATCTTCTGTTCCGGACAGGCCCAAACAGGAATTGCCCTTTTCTTCGTCTGGTAGGTGGGGCTTAGTCCTGGTGTCCTAGATCCACTTGCACCTTTTCCCCATCTGCAAAGGAAAAGAGGCTGGAGGGCTGCTTAAGCAGGGAAAAAGAGCAGCAACCAGGAAGGCATCAGGTGGGCGGGGGTTAGACCAAAAGAGCGGCAACCAGGAAGGCAACAGGTGAGTGGGGCTAAGGCTAAAAGAGTTGGCAACCAGGAAGGCATTAGGTGGGCGGGGCTTAGGCCAAGTGACCGAGATCCACTTGCACCTGCTCCCCATCTGCAAAGGAAAAGAGGCTGGAGGGCTGCTTAAGTAGGGAAAAAGAGCTGCAACCAGGAAGGTATCAGGTGGGCGGCCTTAGGCCCGGTGACCAAGATCCACTTGCACGTACTCCCCATCTGCAAAAGGAAAAGAGGCTGGAGGGCTGCTTAAGTAGGCAAAAGGAGTGGCAACCAGAGAGGCACCAGGTGGGCGGGGCTTAGGCCAAAAGAGCGGTAACAGGAAGGCACCAGGTGGGCGGAGTTAAGGCCAAAAGAGTGGAAACCAGGAAGTCATCAGGTGGGCGGGGCTTAGGCCGGGTGACCTAGATCCACTTGCACCTTCTCCCCGTGTACAAAGGAAAAGAGGCTGGAGGGCTGCTTAAGTAGGGAAAAAGCGCTGCAACCAGGAAGGCATCAGGAGGGCGGGGCTATGGTCAAATTAGTGGAAACCATTAAGATATCAGGTGGGCGGGGCTTAGGCCAGGTGACCTCAATCCACTTACACCTGCTCCCCATCTGCAAAGGAAAAGAGGCTGGAGGGCTGCCTAAGTAGGAAAAAGAGCGGCAACTATGAAGGCATCAGGTGGGTGGGGCTTAGGCCAGGTGACCAAGATCCACTTGCACCTACTCCCCATCTGCAAAGGAAAAGAGGCTGGAGGGCTGCTTAAGTAGGGAAAAAGAGCGGCAACCAGGAAGGCACCAGGTGGGCTGGGCTAAGGCCAAAAGAGTGGCAACCAGGAAAGCATCAGGTGGGCAGTGCTTAGTCCAGGTGACCATGATCCACTTGGACCTGCTCCCCATCTGCAAAGGAAAAGATACTGGAGGGCTGCTTAAGTAGGGAAAAAGAGCGGCAACCAGAAAGGCTCAGGTGGGTGGGGCTTAAGCCAGGTGACCAAAATCCACTTGCACCTGCTCCCCATCTGTAAAGGAAACGAGGCTGGAGGGCTGCTTAAATAGGGAAAACGAGCGGCAACCAGGAAGGCATAAGGTGGGTGGGTCTTAGGCCAAGTGACCCAGATCCATTTCCACATGCTCCTCATCTGCAAGGAAAGGAGGCTGGAGGGCTGCCTAAGTAGGGAAAAAGAGCGACAACCAGGAAGGCGCCAGGTGGGCGGGGCTTAGGACAAAAGAGCGGCAACCAGGAAGGTATCAGGTGGGCGGGGCAAATGTCAAAAGAGCCCTAACCAGAAAAGCATCAGGTGGGCGGGGCGTAGGCCAGGTGACTTAGATCCACTTGCACCTGCTCCCTATCTGCATAGGAAAAGAGGCTGTAGGGCTGCTCAAGTAGGGAAAAAGAGCAGCAAGCAGGAAGGCATCAGGTGGGCCGGGCTTAGCCCAAGTGACCAAGATCCACTTGCACCTGCTCCCCATCTGTAAGGAAACGAGGCTGGAGGGCTGCTTAAAAAGGGAAAACGAGCGGCAACCAGGAAGGCATCAGGTGGGTGGGTCTTAGGCCAAGTGACCCAGATCCATTTCCACATGCTCCTCATCAGCAAGGAAAGGAGGCTGGAGGGCTGCCTAAGTAGGGAAAAAGAGCAACAACCAGGAAGGCGCCAGGTGGGTGGGGCTTAGGACAAAAGAGCGGCAACGAGGAAGGTATCAGGTGGGCGGGTCAAAGGTCAAAAGAGCCCTAACCAGAAAAGCATCAGGTGGGCGGGGCTTAGGCCAGGTGACCTAGATCCACTTGCACCTGCTCCCTATCTGCTAAGGAAAAGTGGCTGCAGGGCTGCTTAAGTAGGCAAAAAGAGCAGCAACCTGGATGACACCAGGTGGGCGGGGCTTAGGCCAAAAGAGCAGCAATCAGAAATTTAGCAGATGGGCGGGTCTAAGGCCAACAGAGCGGCACCCAGGAAGACAACAGGTGGGCGTGGCTTAGGCCACGTGAACCTAGATCCACTTGCACCTGCTTCCATCTGTAACGGAAAAGAGGCTGGAGGGCTGCTTAAGTAGGGAAAAAGAGCGGCAACCAGGAAGGCATCAGGTAGGCGGGGCTTAGGCCAGGAGACCAAGATCCACTTGCACCTGCTCCCCATCTGCAAAGGAAAGGAGGATGGAGGCCTGCCTAAGTAGGGAAAAAGAGCGGCTACCAGGAAGGTTCCAGGTGGGCGGGACTAAGGTCAAAAGAGCGTCAACCAGGAAGGCATCAGGTGGGCGGGGCTAAGGTCAAAAATATGGCAACCATGAAGCATCAGGTGGGTGGGTCTTAGGCCAGGTGATTGAAATCCACTTGCACCTACTCCCCATCTGCAAAGGAAAAGAGGCTGGAGGGCTGCTTAAGTAGGAAAAAGAGCTGCAACCAGGAAGGCATCAGGAGGGCGGGGCTATGGTCAAATTAGTGGAAACCATTAAGATATCAGGTGGGCGGGGCTTTGGCCAGGTGACCAAGATCCACATGCACCTACTCCCCATCTGCAAAGGAAAAGAGGCTGGAGGGCTGCTTAAGTAGGCAAAAAGAGCGGAAACCAGGGAGGCACCAGGTGGGCGGGGCTTAGGCCAAAAGAGCGGCAACCAGGAAGGCACCAGGTGGGCTGGGCTAAGGCCAAAAGAGCGGCAACCAGGTAAGCGGGCAGTGCTTAGTCCAGGTGACCATGGTCCACTTGGACCTGCTCCCCATCTGCAAAGGAAAAGATGCTGGAGGGCTGCTTAAGTAGGGAAAAAGAGCGGCAACCAGAAGGCTCCGGTGGGTGGGGCTTAAGCCAGGTGACCAAAATCCACTTGCACCTGCTCCCCATCTGCAAAGGAAAAGATGCTGGAGGGCTGCTTAAGTAGGGAAAGAGTGCGACAACCAGAGAGGCACCAGGTTGTCGGGGCTTAGGCCAAAAGAGGAACAACCAGGAGGGCACCAGGTGGGCAGGGGTAAGGTCAAAAGAGCGGCAACCAGGAAGGCACCAGGTGGGCGGGGCTTAGGTCAGGTAACCTAGATCCACTTGCACCTGCTCCCCATCTGCAAAGGAAAAGAGGCTGGAGGGCTGCTTAATTAGGGAAAAAGAGCTGCAACCAGGAAGGCATCAGGAGGGCGGGGCTTAGGCCAAAAGAGCGACAACGAGGAAGGCACTAGGTGAGCAGGGATAAGGTCAAAAAAGCGGCAACCAGGAAGACATCAGGTGGGCGGGGCTTAGGCCAGGTGACCTAGATCCACTTGCACCTGCTCCCCATCTGCAAAGGAAAAGAGGCTGGAGGGCTGCTTAAGTAGGGAAAAAAAGCAGCAACCAGGAATGCATCAGGTGGGCGGGGCTTAGGCCAGGTGACCAAGATCCGCTTGCACCTGCTCCCCATCTGCAAAGGAAAAGTGGTTGGAGGGCTGTTTAAGTAAGGAAAAAGAGCGGAAACCAGGAAGGCACCAAATGGGCGGGGCTAAGGACCTCCCTGTCAAACACTGCAGAGAGAAAATCAACCACTTTCTCGGAAGTAACCGTAGACAAGGCTGTGGCCTCCACCCATCTCGAAGTATAATCCACCATAACAACAATAAATTTTAAGCTTCCTCCCAACGAATCAATGGGGCCCATTATATCAAGTGCCACCTTGGACCACACCTCGCTGGGTAGTTCCACCGGATAAATGGGCTGGGCAGCAGGAGCTTTGCTCAAGCTGCACAATCTTTCACTACGTCCTCCACATCATCATCCATTCCTCGCCACCAATAATCTTCCCTGAGCCTTCTTTTAGTTATGGATCTCCCTATGTGCCCCTCATGGGCCAAATCAACAGGTTTCCCTCTAAGGGAACGGGGAGGGACCAACCCTGGGCCCCTATCCACACCCCATGGACCCACAGACAACTCCTCCCACACATGCCCATAGGATTTAGGCAACTCAGGCCCAACAACTCCACTGCTGAGCGCCCTCTTAATTTCCATCAACTACGGATCAGTTGCACATTGTGCATTCCACTCCAATTCTGACACTGCGGGCACTATACTGGCCACCAGGGTACAATCGTCCCCCTACGCCACTTGCAGCTCAACATTATCAAGAGATCTCGGAAAGCGAGACAGACAATCCGCCACTGCATTTCTAACTCCCGGAACATATTCAACTTTGAAATTATACTCAGCCATATCCGCCATCCACCTCATGATGCGCGTAGACGCGTGAGACAAACCCCTAGTCGTCAACACATGCACCAAGGGCTTGTAGTCCGTACGTAGGGTGTACTCAATTCCCCACAGAAAGGTTCTGAAATACTTGGATGCCCACACAGCAGCAAGAACCTCCCTCTCAATGACGGCATACCTACCCTCAGCCTCTCTGAGCACTCTGGATGCAAAGGCAATGGGTCGTAGTTCACCTTCCACTCTTTGCTCCAGAACAGCGCCTATACCATACTCACTGGCATCTACCGTGAGAATAGTTTTTCTGGCCGGGGAGAAGGACCCTAAAGACGGGGCTTGTTCAATTTCCTGCTTCAATTTGATAAACTCTGCCAGACACTGATCCGACCACGCAAAATGCACACCCTTTTTCAGTAACGACCTCATACTGACGGTCTTGTCAGCATATGAGGGCACAAACCTTATGTAATACTCCGCAAGACCCATAAAGGATCTCAATTGGTCCTTGTCTACCGGAGCTGCTGCATCACTCAATGTCTGCACCAATTCTGCCTTGGGATGAATACCCTCAGCATCCAATGAATGTCCCAGATAAGTCACGCAGCGGACACCTACTTTGCATTTACTGAGTTTTATGGTGAGACCACTATCCTGCAAAACGCCCATCACCTCCAGAACCCTGCAATCGTGCTCTGCCTGTGATCTTCCCCACACAAGGATGTCATCCTGAAAACACTCCACACCCTTAATGGTACCGAAGAGTTTTTGCATAATCCTCTGAAAAACCGCAGCAGCGGAAGCTAATCCGAACGGCATCCTACAAAAGCGGAACGCGCCAAAAGTTGTTACAAAAGAGGTAAGTGGGCGAGAATCTCTGTGTAGGTCTATCTGATGATATGCAGATGAGAGATCAAAAGTAGAAAACATGAATCCCCAGACACAAATGATAGCATCTCATTGATATTGGGTAGAGGGTGTCTGTCAACCCAAATGCATGAACTGAGATCCCTGAGGTCTACACACATTCTCAATCCTCCATCACCCTTCCGTGCTAACACCACCGGGGCCAGCCATTCTGAACACTCCGCTTCTTCTATGACCCCTGATTCCTTGAGTTTGTGCAGTTCTTCTTTTAAAGCATCACGAGCCATGATGGGGACCCTTCTGACTTTGTGAACAACGGGTGTTGAACCTCTCTTGAGAACTATTTTGTGTGCAAAACCTTTCAATTAGCCGAACTCAGAAGTGAAAACAGACGGAAACCTACTCTCCAGGATCTCTGCCGTTATCCCCCCAGACCACACATTGCAATTGTTACTTTCAGTCACACTCATCACCGGAATAGGTTTTCCCGGCCTTATAAGTAGCTCCAGGGCAGCTTGTTCCTACCATACCACAACAGGGCTACATGCAACTTACCCCTAGCCTTCCTACCTTGAAACTCTATGTCAGCCCATTCAAATCCTAGAACTTTAATTGGTAGACGTCCATAGGCGTATGGGTTTATGTCTGGAGAGGACAAATCAGAAACTCTTTTGTGGAATTTGTACTCCTATAGCTCAGGGGATATCATGGTATATGGAGACCCTGTGTCCACCATCATCTCCAACGGAACACCATTGACCATAAGGGTCGCCCAAGCTCTCTTCTTGCAACTTCCCACACTCAGCATTGAATCCTCCAGTACGCTCCTTTCACTCCCATCAGAATAACCCATGTAGCTTACTATGGTCACATCATCATCATCATCCTGAGTGTCCACCATGTTCACCGAGTCCTTAGTGGAGACAACACTCCTGCACATACGGGCATAATGTCCCTTAGATTTGCACTTCCTACAGACCATATTGGCAGCAGGACATCCCTTTACACCCGCAGCATGGCCACGCCACCCACAATTCCTGCACAGGTCCTTCGAGGAAGATCCCGCACTGGTGTCTTTGTTCCTCCCTCTGATTTCCGTGGACCTGCGGGGGATGATAGCATGTGCAGATTCTCCCTTGTCAGTCATGACTCACACTTTTCCTGGATTCTACAATGGCACGAGCTATCTCAATGACCTTATCTAGAGGTGGATCTTTCTCTATCCACAGTCTCTCTCTGACACGCACATCAATCATCCGCATCATCACTTGATCACGGATGTATTCGTCAATGGTGCCTGTGAATTTGCAGGTTGCTATCAAAGTACGTAGAGCAGTGACATTTGCATCAATGCCTTCACCGGAACCTTGAGCCCTCGAGAAGAAATGATATCTCTCAAGTACCACATTGGCTTTCTTGCTAAACCTCGCTTCCAACTTGCCTAAGGCGGTTTCATAGGTAAGTACTACCCCTGGTAGGGCATCACCTCCCTCAGCTCCTTCCGCGGGAGCAGCGGGGGCAGCATACACATTGGGACCAGGAAGCCAAACAGTTAAGTAATGCGGCTTCTTTCTCATCATCTGTGCATTTTGCGCCACCTGCCGCCCTTAAGTAAACCTTGAACGTGTCAACCCATAAGTCCCATATAATTGCAGGTTCACCGGGACTGGCCAGAAAGGCTATGGGTGGACGGGCATTGTTATGCTGCATGTCAAAGCCAATGCAAGCCAGCTGCCAGATCCACTGAGCAAGGGCACTGTTCAACTTTTCAATGACTGTCACAGTCTTCCAAACTTGTGGACGACAAGCAATGAAAACAGTGTCAGGTGGATGGACACAGTATGCCCAGGGTTAATATTGTCTTCAGGCGCTGAAGAAAAATCTACTGAGCAAGGAGACAGTTCAACTTTTTCTATCACTGTCACAGCCTACCAAGCTCGTGAACGACAAGCAATGAGAACAGTGCCAGATGGAAGGTCGGTATGCACAGGGTTAACTTTCTCTCCAAGCTATGAAGAAACACTCCTTGGACACACCCTCCTCTTCTGCGTGTGCATGGGCGGGGACCCTGCTGGGTAAGAGAGCCGTCTCCGCTCACTTCTTGGTGCTGGCTTCCTCCTGGGATGTTGTATGGGGTTAATTTTCTCTTGCTCGACGAGAAAACACAGCTCCGACACGTCCCCCTGTGTGCGGGGGACGGGGTTCTTTTGACCCGAGAGCCTTCTCCGCTCTCCTCCTGGTCATGACTGCCTCTTTGAGGTTGTGGCTCCCTTGTCTGGCTGCTCGACCGTTGCCCCTAACGACGCTCGAGTAATCCCTCCTTCTCCCCTGCGCTCTGGATACGCGGCGCTGTCTGCAGCAAGGGAACGTGAAGGAGGGGGGGGCGCTGACTGCTCTACCTCTCCTGCCATGCCGCGACTGCTTAGCTGCTCTTCCGGCTAACGGCTCTCTCTCTCCCCGCGAACGAACAGTGCCGAGCTACAGCAGGGAGGCGCGGTGGACACGGAACCGGTGATGATCGCCGTGCGGGGAAGGGACGCAGTTGGCGACGCCGGTGGCGTAGGGAAAGACGCTTGCGGTGTCCTCTCCTGTGACTGTCCCTGTTCCTCGAGGATCGCTGTAAGAGGCAGGGCACTGCACTCGACCCGGATGGGGAGCGCAGACGGGACAGGCCGGTCCCTTCTGGCAGCGTCCGTTGGCCGTGTGCCTGCTGACTCTACTGCTTACTGAAGCAGGACACGGTGCTCTACCCCGACTGGGGAGCACAGGCCAGGGACACCAGCCTGTGGCGTAGAGATGGCGCAGGAAGGATCTCTTCTGCGCCTCAGCAAGTCGTTGGACGTGGACAGCGTCGGTTGGCACCTCTGCTCGTACAGAGCTCAGGGACAGCCTGCAGATCACGTAAGCAACTGCTGGGCCAGAAGTGGCTGCGTGGGTTGGGAAGCTGCTTGCCCTCGTCGCCAGTGTAGTAAAGAAGCAACACAGTAGATAAGTGAACTCCTTTTTTGGCAACCAGCCTCAGCCCAGCAGTGCTGAGCCTACAGTACAGCTCTTCAGATAACCACCAACTGTATTCTTGGAATGTAGAACAATAACCATCAGTAAACACATGCAACATGACATCATAGCAGGGGTGGAATTCTACAAAGTAGAATTCCACCCAAGAACCATTATAACACATTACTAGATACTAGATATCTATATTAAGCTCTAGTAAGCTTTTGTTTTCTTTTAATAAGTAATATAGAAGAATTTTAGTCTTTGAACTTTTTTATTATGTTCCACGTGTATTTGTAAATTGATTTTTGTCTATTGTACATTTTGGACTATGTGTTATTTTGGATACCCCTCCATCCTGCCTCCCATCCCGCCCCCCTGCCCGGTTTGATCCTTCTAGCATGCTCGCCGTGGCCAGGTGCCTAGGCGTTCATCCCTGCACGCCATTTGCCACCTTGGCGCTGCAGGTGAGTTGAGCCCACCTGGGCCCTGTTTTTAACTTTATTTTTAGTTCCTGGCCCCCCACCCTCGTAATTGTGCCGTCGATGCCTCCGTGCCTTCCCCGATCCCACTTCCCAGTTCTCCACCTCCATCCCACATCCCATCCCGCCCCGCTGACCTGATTGGTCCTCCTAGCATGCTCGCCTTGTCCTGGTACCTCAGGGTTCATCTCTGCACCCCATTTGCCACGTTGGTGCTGCAGGTTGGGCCCTGTTTTCAACTTTATTTTTAGTTCCAGGCCCCCCAAACCCCTAAGTGCGCCCTCGATAAATCCAATGCCTTCCCCAATCCCACTTCCCCGTTCTCCACCTCCATCCCTTCTCCAATCTCGCCCCCCTGCCCGGACTGGTCCTCCTAGCATACACGCCTTGGCCTGGTGCCTCGCTGTTCGTCCCTGCACGCCGTTTGCCACCTTGGTGCTGCAGGTGAGTTGAGCCCTCCTGGGCCGTGTTTTCAACTTTATTTTTAGTCCAGGCCCACCAACCCCCTAATTGCGCCCCCGCTGCCTCTGATGCCTTTCCCCGATCCCACATCCCCCTTCTCCACCTCCATCCCGCCCCCTGTCCAGATTGGTCCTCCTAGCATGCTCACCTTGCCCTGGTGCCTCGGTGTTCGTCCCTGCATGCCATTTGCCACCTTGTTGCTGCAGGTGAGTTGAGCCCTCCTGGGCCCTGTTTTCAACTTTATTTTTATTTCCAGGCCCCCCAACCTCCTAATTGCACCCTTGATGCCTCTGATGCCGTCCCGATCCCACTTCCCCATTCCCCACCTCCATCCTGCCTCCTATTCCGCCCCCCTGCCCGGATTGGTCCTCCTAGGATACTCCACACCACGGCCTTTGCACCCCTTTTCTCCCCGGCTCTTCCCTCCTCCCGCCCCCAGCCCGCCCCTGGACCAGAATTTGCCAGTCCTCTCCTCTTAAGTGACCAGGGCCGCCCTCTGCCCGTGCAGCCTCTGCAGCTAAGAGCCCCAAGGCAAAGGGTGGCTCCAGCTGAGGCAGCTCCAAGATGTGTCTGCAGGTGTCCGCAGGGGAAGCCAATGAAGCCAACAGTCAACAGACACCAACAAAAACTGTAAGTGTGGCATGGGTGGGGTGTAGAGCAATTACTCTACTCCAGAAAGTGCCTGCCACTCTACTTTACCTTTCCATAACGTAGACTGCCATAGACTTACACCATGCATGCGTAGAGAGATTTGTGACCACCAGCCTAAATCTATTCATGGCTGGACTTTAAATGTTGCCTTGTATTTACATACTAACATATGTGCCAATGTTGGCATGGGCCACACATAGATGGGATTCTTGACTGTAACCCGCGTCGCATCTAGACAGAAATGTGGGTGTTAGCATGGGCCACACTTAGATGGAATTCTTAACTTTAGCCTGCATCACATCTAGATAGAGATGTGAATGTTAGCAGGTGCCACACTTAGATGGAATTCTTAACTTTAGCCTGCGTCGCATCTAGATAGGATTATGAATGTTATCATGTGCCACACTTGGTTGGAATTCTTAACTTAGCCTGCATCACATCTAGATAGAGATGTGAATGTTATCATGTGCCACACTTAGATGGAATTCTTAACTTTAGCCTGCGTCACATCTAGATAGAGATGTGAATGTTATCATGTGCCACACTTGGTTGGAATTCTTAACTTAGCCTGCATCACATCTAGATAGAGATGTGAATGTCAGCATGGGCCACACTTAGATGGAATTCTTAACTTTAGCCTGCATCACATCTAGATAGAGATGTGAATGTTAGCAGGTGCCACACTTAGATGGAATTCTTAACTTTAGCCTGCGTCACATCTATATAGGATTATGAATGTTGGCATTTACCACACTTGGATGGAATTCTTAACTTTAGCCTGCGTCACATCTATATAGGATTATGAATGTTGGCATTTACCACACTTGGATGGAATTCTTAACTTAGCCTGCATCACATCTAGATAGAGATGTGAATGTTAGCAGGTGCCACACTTAGATGGAATTCTTAACTTTAGCCTGCGTCACATCTAGATAGAGATGTGAATGTTAGCAGGTGCCACACTTAGATGGAATTCTTAACTTTAGCCTGCGTCACATCTAGATAGAGATGTGAATGTTATCATGTGCCACACTTGGTTGGAATTCTTAACTTAGCCTGCATCACATCTAGATAGAGATGTGAATGTTAGCAGGTGCCACACTTAGATGGAATTCT
Source organism: Ambystoma mexicanum (assembly GCF_040938575.1). Taxonomy (NCBI): domain Eukaryota; kingdom Metazoa; phylum Chordata; class Amphibia; order Caudata; family Ambystomatidae; genus Ambystoma; species Ambystoma mexicanum. Next base: position 1,153,504,233 of record NC_090926.1, on the reverse strand, counting down.
TAACTTTAGCCTGCATCACATCTAGATAGAGATGTGAATGTTAGCAGGTGCCACACTTAGATGGAATTCTTAACTTTAGCCTGCGTCACATCTATATAGGATTATGAATGTTGGCATTTACCACACTTGGATGGAATTCTTAACTTTAGCCTGTGTCACATCTATATAGGATTATGAATGTTGGCATTTACCACACTTGGATGGAATTCTTAACTTTAGCCTGCGTCACATCTAGATAGGATTATGAATGTTAGCATGTGCCACACTTAGATGGAATTCTTAACTTTAGCCTGCGTCACATCTATATAGGATTATGAATGTTGGCATTTACCACACTTGGATGGAATTCTTAACTTTAGCCTGCGTCACATCTAGATAGGATTATGAATGTTAGCATGTGCCACACTTAGATGGAATTCTTAACTGTGGTATGCTCCGCATCTAGACAGAAATATGCCACAACTTTAGCCTGCCTCACAGCCAGATCGGATATTGAAGATTAGCAAGGGCCACACTCAGATGGAATAGTGAACCATAGCTAGCATCACTCCTAGACATAACTGCAAGGACAGAAATGCCAATTAACCTATCCACTAACAATTTCACCTCTCTGCATACACCTCTCAAACTCTAACCAAACACAACCACAACACTACTACACAAAGATCCGCACAAACTTCACTACACTGCAACAACAAAACAAACCAGACTTGCACAACAGCACACGTTGATTACCGACCGTAAAACACCCCAAACCCAGCCAACGGACCCCCTGGGCTGAGGCTGCCAACAGCACATCACTGCTCCCTTGCACTTTTCCAGCTTATCCCACTAACTCACCTCCCCCTTACCCCTTTTGCAGAGCCGCAGAGCACCACGGGACCACTCCAGTGGTGATAGAGCGCTTGTACAAATGTCCTTTAACATTAAAATTAACTTATTGGACTTTCATTTTGATTGATTTCTTTTTTAATTAACGTTGACGTTTCTTACATATTGTTCTGTTCTTGTATTATTTTTCATTATTTACTTCAATTTGAATTTTACAAAAATATTCCAATATTGTATATCTTTCCTGATTTTTTTGTTTATGTACGTGTACTCTTTTTGGATATTATGCTCCAGTAGACTTTAAACTTACATTCAGTTTACTCATTCTGTTTGTCTCTTTGTATTGATAGGCGTTACATGATGATACACGTGCAATATATGTAAGGTCATTAGTTAAATTAGACTTTTTTTTTTTACAATAAATGTACTTGAAACACTCTTCCTACACAGAAACAGAACCTTATGATTTCTGGTGTATTGTGGTACGTCCCTATGTTCTCTGCACTAAACAGCTCTTTTGTGTGCATGTTTGCTCTTACTGGTGCCTAGTTTCAGAGTGCACTTCAATTATCTATATTCACTAATCCATGGAGGGTGGGGGGGAGGGGTTTCTCAGTTCTGAATAATGTCTCTTGGCTCTCAAATACATTTCCCAATTCCCATTGGCTGGCCAGACCTGTGTGGCTTGTCTTGACCACATATCTGTCTTCATTGCCACCACTCTGGGTGGCTAAGTGACCCACCCAAGCAGTTGTGGCAAGCACTATCTAGTCTGTCAAGTGGCAGGCAGAGCCGGTCTTCATTATATATGTACATCAGGCCACCCAAATATAAGCACCAATGAGGGCCTCCTTAGGCCTGACCTAGTATTACCAAAACGTTGTGGACAACTGTACAACCATACTGTCTCCACTGATTCAGTTAACTTCCATTAGCACCCTGGGTGGGAACGCTGGCCAATTTAGAGGCTCTGAACGCAGGCTGTACTCTACGGTACAAGCCGGCGTTCCGAGCAGTCTGGGAAGCCAGCCCCCCCTTACTTTCCTGCTCCCCCTTCACTACCTAGTACCCCTTATATGTAGGTGGCCCAGTGTGATTCAGTTCACACATTTACAAACTCTGTTTACTTTTCATCCACCTTTCCTATGATCCATGCAATTTATATCCACAAGGAATGTTCACAGGGAATGCTATCATGTGGCCTGGGTCAAGCACTTTCACAATGGTAAGCAGCTTTCCTCCATGGGGCAATAGTTTTAGAACGTTCATATTCTGGTCACCCAGAGTTTTGTTTGACCAGGAATGGATCTTCTGCGTGGGAGAGGCGTTTGCCCTTTGCTGTATTCCTAGAGTCTTTCTTGTGGTTTATATTGTTTTACATTAGTATGTGTTTCCTTGTTATGCCCCTCTCTTATACAATGTGTCCTGACTACACAGTGTCAAGATATCCTTTAGGGAGAGTGCACGTTCACTAAATGATAAAATGTGGGGTGACTGAGTGAGCAACATACACTTCCCATACTTTTGAATGGTGACTCCCCTCCACTTGTAGAAATATCATACTGATCTGTGCCACATCTTGCAACAAACTTGAGGACCAGCTTGGCACACAGTTCTTGCCTGAAGCTGCCAAAAAGTCCAGGAATGGAGCAGGCCAGGTCTGAACTCTTGGGTGGCGTTGGGCCCTCTCTGTCCATCCTGACTAAATATGAATGCCTGTCTAGTGGTCTGGATGACAAGGTCTTGAGGAGCCCCTGCCCTGCCCACCAAGCCAAGAAGTCCCCAGCAACCACCAAGGAGCACTCCAACTGCCAGCGTCTGTTGCCCTGAGGTCCTACTGCTCAGTGAAGCATAGCTGTGGCCGGCTGATGGATGTTGAGTCTCTCCTTTGTTTCCTGTACGTCACAGCTGCTATCTGCTTTCAATTGAGTAGCCTTCCGAGGGCCATGTTGTGGGCTCAGGCACTGAGCGCATAGCAAAGTAACCAGTCCAGCCTGTTTTTTCTGCATTTCGGTTGCATTACAGAGGTTAGTTTTTTCTGAAACCTGCATGGATGGAGGCTATTCTTTCAAAAGTGGTGTTTTAATCCTAGATCTTGTGAGGAATTTGACAATCCACATGGGGAGAGTGTGCTCGCCTGGGTTTTTTGATTTTTTGATAAATGAAAATGAATGATGGGAGACCAACCTCCAAGAAATGTGTGAGGCCATTCCGCACACATTTCATCTGCTTCCCGGACTAAATTCAAAGTCAAGTGTCGCACCTTGAAACACTTGTGTATAGGCAAGTTATAAATGCCATATCATATCATATCATACACCGGGAAGACACCACCTGAAGGCGCCATCTTCCCCTGTCATATTCAACTGGAATGTGACAGCCACAGGTACATCACAGCATCTCAAGAAGTGGTAAGGCACTCCTTGCTACAGCCATGTAGAGCCTAATTTACATATCAAAGGCCCCTTGGATTTGCTTTCCCTTTGCCTAATCCAGAGGGTGACAGTGCATACCAATGAGGAATATTTAAGGCAAGTCTGGAGAAGAGGCTTGGTTGACAGAAGAGACAACAGGAAGACGGAGCTAACACCCCTTTGGTATGCAATGTGTCAACTTGAAGCTAGTTCCCACCTCTCTGTATGAAAGGCAGTGAATGGCCTGACTGGGTCCAGCAGTTACTGCAGGTGTCTCTGCAGAGCAGACCCCTTCAGAGGGACGAAGGATGTGATTTGGGGGGGACAGGAAGTCTTCCCTCAGTCCCTTAACTTGGGTGGTGGCCCGTTACTGACAGGGTCGGCCCACCGCCATGGGGCATATCACCCCTAGAAACAACTGCAAGTTGTGCACTGAAGTAATATGGAGGTGGCACAGTGTGATTCAGCTCACAAATTTACAAACTCTATTTAATTTTCATGGGCTTTTCTAAGATCCATGAATTTTATATCCATTAGAAAGGGCTCTGTTGATCAGAGAGACACTTTGATCTACAACAGACAGGAAGGTGGGTGGGTCTTAGGTATGTGTTGTCACCCCTTTTCTGTCCTGTTGCAGAGCACTCTGGTCCTGCCCTCATACATAACAGAAGATTATTAGGACCCAGGATTGGTTCATTAAGGTGGGCTTAGCCTGCACCAATCACTGGGGCCCATCTTAAGAGAGGGCTGAACCCCTCATCAGACGGCTTTGAAAGGAGTAAGAAGAAGGACTCATTTGGACCTGGGCTGAGGGTACAGTTTACTGTACATTTTCCACCAGTGAAGGAAGGCCAGGTGTTCCAAGAGGGAATCAAGTGTGTTCCCCCTGTAAACATCTCTAAGATTACAGAGGGAGATAACAGACTGAGTGGACCCGTCCAGCAGCCCCAGAACCGGGACTCAGCCAGCACACAGCATGCCCTGCTAGGTTCTGCCAGGCAGCTTCCTAAGAGCGAAGTGCCGGACAGTATCTGAACTAAGGACAAGGCCATTGCCTGCAATCACTCTCCTGAGCTTTGGCCCATCCGCCTTGAAAGGGCGACACAAGTCCTGCAGGAAGCTAGGGGAAGTGCCACACAAGCCTCATCCAGCGTCCATGTTTTAAGGAAATATTTGAGACAGTCAAGTCCTCAAACCGCATCTGGCTGCATCGCTGTCGGTTATCATGCTGCAGTCACAAGATCCATCCGAGCCACCTCGACCAGCATTTCCGATCCACCAACTAGCACAGGGACAACCTCGTTTGCCGACCTGCCTGCTGCCTGATACCCGCAGCTGTCTCCCACCACTATCTCTTTCTCGAAGCGTACTGGAACCGCCTCAATGCTGTCAAGCACCAAGAACTTCTTCAGCACTAGGTACATTGTGGTTCTGCCCTCTTGGTCCTTTTCAGAAGTCCCATAGAGACAATAACGACCCTTTGCCCCCTTGGTGCTGGATCCGAATAATCCTGAACAGTAAGACTGATTACTTTACCAACTACCCTCCTGTCAGTATCTAAAGTGCATCCCTTTCCTTCGTGAAATTGTCTGTCCTCTGTGTTACTTTACAGGGTGGGTTGTATTTTGAAGTGTGCTAGAACTGTCTGTTGTTGTAATAATAAAGTAGATATTTGTATACAACCTTGACTGGACAGTCCCTTTTATCATTGGGTAATAATTGTATTTTAGCTGTGTTGCAACTAACCAATGAACCACAACCTTGCAGAGATAAGCCTGCTATTCTGTCCACGCAACCAAAATTGGACAAGGAAGTTTTATAATTCACTTGTATTCCAATCTGTTCAGATCACTTCTGGTGTACTAGAGGTATGGGGTTGATTGTTTGTTTAGAAACCGATATTCATCCCTGGACCATTGGTGCCCCGGAAGTTGATTTGTCATGTTGGTGGCAAGCGGTCCGATCAGTTGGAGCCTTGCACACAGCTAAGTCACCCAACGATATAAGTACTGTTGCAGGTAAAGTTTAGTCACTGCTAGGTAATAGTAATAGTCGTGGATCTTGACAAGGAGACTATAAAAGGCAAGACCAAGGATGTCCTGCGTTTCATATGTCAGGATAAGGGACTTCTCCATAGCCACAAGGTTAATAGACTTTAGTTGCTGACCATTCTACAGCCTTGGGTAGAAGCGAGGGCGGTTGGGGAGCAGACCCCAGGGACGGGCTAGGCCCTGTGTACCCGAATGGACAAGACCTTCCGGAGGGGAAAAATGATGAGGACGACCGCATGAGCAGTGTCTCTCGCCAATCCTCCCGCAGGGGGCAAGTGTGGTCTCTCTACACTTGAGAGTGTCAGTGAGGACAGGGGCTAGTGTGACATCCCACAGACCCCAGGCCTCGGTGCAGTCTCTATGTGGCCCAGTAATTGTTCCGGCTTTTAATGAGGTAGCGGCTAGAAAACTCCTGCTCGAGGAGTGGAACAGAAACAACGGGACAAGGTCACCATAGAGATGCACAAGTTGGCACTTTAAGTCCAGAAGGAGGCCAACAGGTCTGCCTCTAGCGAGAACAGCAGTTGCTCAAACCAGAGAGCCTGGGATAAGCCCCGATGGCACAACCCCAAAGATTTAGTTCAGGATTATGAAGTGAGGAAGTATATTTTCAACTGGTTTGAAGCGCTGAAGCTGGCATTACAGCTGTAGGAGGTGGATGAGGTACTGTGTGGTGCATCCCTGATGAGTCGCTTACCGACACCAGGGACTGATGCAATTCTTCCGTTAACTCTGAGGAAAGGCCCGTTTATGAGAGCCTGAAGGCAGCGCAACTCAGGAAGTTGGGTTTAACCCCAGAACAATATCTAAAGCGCTTCAGAAAGCTCAGAAAGAAAAATGGGCAGGCATTTGACACTTTCACACACTTATCGTTGAAATATCTGAGCGGTTGGGTGACTGGTAACAAAGTTGACACATTTAAAGGGATGTACACTTTGATTGGGTGTGAGTATGTGTTGAAAAATTGTGAGGCTGACCTACACCAGCATCTTGTGGACAAGACTATCACAGACTCTAGGGAGGATGAAAGGGCGGCCGACAGGTTTGTGAGTGCTCGAGTCCAGGAAAAGGCTCAGACAAGCACAACCAAACCGGAGGAGGAATCATCTGACAAATAAGTAAACAAGAATGGGAAGGACAAAGGTCTGAACCAATCGTCTTCAAAGTCAGATCCCCAAAGGAACGAAGGGAAACCCCCAAATTCTAGTTCAGCCGTGCACACAGAAAAGAATATTGCAGGAACCCCTAACACTGGGACTTCTGCGTTCTCACCACCCAAAGGTTGTTTTGTGTGTAAGGAGTTGGGCCATAGGAAAAGGAATCTTGCTTGAAAGGACTTACCCAAGCAAGCTATAGTGAATATTGGACTCGTGGAAGAGGCCATCATTAGAGTGGGCCTGTCAGAGGAGTATTTCCCACTAGGCCAGGGAGTGGCCGAATGTGGATTGGTTACACTGAGTGGGAACGGAAACGGATCTCCAGAAGAGACTCCAATTCCAACAATATTCAACTCTATATAGAGCACGTGTACATCAATGAACACAAAACTCCAATGGTCCGAGACACCGTGGCTAGCGTCACATCTGTCACCCGACAGCAGGTACAGCCAAGCCATTATATTGATGGGCCTGATTTGTGCGGAAGTGGATTTGATGGTAAGAGTAAATGCCCCTTGAGGATAGTAGAGTTCAGCTGGCGACGTGAAATTACCCAGCACCGTGTAGCAGTGAAAGACTCCATCCCTGTCCCATGTCTGTCGGGTAATGATCTTCCTGATCCCGAAATAGTCGCAGTGGTTCCACGATCGAGGGCCAAAGAGAATGCCAGTTTGAATGCTCTGAAAGCCGTAGGGCCTGGAGTGCTTCCAGAGGGCTTGTTGGAAGAACCAGCGTGGCTGGTAGTCCCTAGTTTAGTTCCACAGGCTACTGAGTCGCCTACTCCTGAGGGAGAGGGGCTAGTAGCCACAGAGGACCCTACTTTGGTAACAGGGGATACCGTGACTTCAGAGTTGCCTGGCGCAGTGCAGGAACCTGAGGTGGAGGACCAGGTGGGCGCCGATCTGAAAGGTCTTCCCAACCTGGATGAGTTCCCATCAGCTGCGGGCCCAGATCAGACTGACTTCTACACAGCCCAGAAAGAGTGACCCACTCTGGCGGGTCTGCAGAAGCAAGCGGAGGAGCAGGCTAAGGGTGAGGCCCATGGACTTTTAAAAGTGTATTGCGAGGATGGACTCCTGTACAGTGAGCCAAAGGATTCTGAGGGTGAGGGCACCAGAAGGTTGGTGGTTCCCCAATGCCACAGAAGGTTCCTTTTGGATTTGGCTCACCAAATTCCTTTAGCAGGTCACTTGGGATTGATTAAGACATCAGACCGGTTGTCTGTGCATTTTTACTGGCTACAGTTCCACAAAAAGGTTACGAAATTTGTCTGGGCCTGCCCAAATTGTCAAGCTTCTGTCAAGTCAGATGGTGGCCCAAAGGCCCCCTTAATTCCACGACCCATGGTCAGGGGGCCTTTCGAGAGAATAGGCATGGATATTGTGGGTCCTTTGGATCCTCAAACCAGCTCAGGGAACAGATATATCTTGGTGGTAGTAGACCACGCCACGAGATGATTTGAGCTCTCCCTGGGATATTCTCTCGTGTTGGATTCCCCAAGGAAGTAGTTTCTGACAGGGGATCAAACTTCATATCAGCATATATTAAGGCTATGTGGGCAGAGTGTGGACTCAGCTACCGGTTCTCTAACTCCTTGCATCCACAAACCAATGGGCTTGTTGAGTGGTTCAAAAGGCCCCTGAAAGGCATGATAGGTGGCTGGGAAGAGCACCTGAGGAGAAAATGGGATATTTTCCTGCCATGCCTTCTGTTCACCTACAGGGAGGTGCCACAGAACGGAGTAGGGTTTAGCTCCTTTGAGCTTATGTTCGGCCCCCCTGTATGAGCTCCCGTAAGTCTAGTGAAGGAGGGATGGGAAAGCATCCCTGTCATGAGATGCGGTGGACTATGTACTGAGCCTTCAGTGTAGAATGGCAAAGTACAAGGAACAATCAACAAAGAATCTGAAGGCCAGTTAGGAGCTGATGAAGCACTGGCACGACCAGCAGGCCACAGTGACAGTCTATTCTCGAGGCCAGTGGGTGTGGATTATGAAGCCTGTGAAACTCAGTGCCTTTCAGGACAAATGGACTGAGCCTTACTGTGTGCCGGAAAAGATCAGTGAGGTGAATTATCTCATTGATGTGAAAGGACCGAAACAGATGTGCAGGGTCTTTCACGTCAACCGGCTAAAAACCCATTATAGCCAGGATGACTTGGTCATGGCATTAGTGACTTACGGAGAGACTGGGAAGGAGACTGATCCCCTTCGAGAGCTCTTGCACACGGAAGCCACAGATGGGTCAGTTGAAGGTGACAACCTTCAAACAGACTTATCAGAACAGCAACTAACAGACTGTCGCAGTTTACTGGGACAGTTTACAGGTCTGTTTTCACTGACTCCCGGTCGTGCAGATTGGTGCACCCATGATGAGGACACTGGAGACAGTAAGATGGTGAAGAGTAGGATTCACCGGATGTCTGATAAGGTCATGGAGACCATCAAGCAGGAAGTTTCCAAGATGTTGTCCCTAGGAGTGATAGAGCCATCCCACAGCTCCTGGGTGAGCCCAGTGGTACTGGTCCCTAAAAGGACCAGTGGTAGGAAAACTGAAGTTTGCTTTTCTGTGGACTACAGGGGGCTCAATTCTGTCATGAAGACAGATGCTCTCCCCATTCCTCGGGCAGATGAGCTCATTGACAAGCTTGGCGATGCAAAGTACATGAGTACTTTTGACCTCAAAGGCGGGGTATTGGCAGGTCGGCTTGACAGATGGAGCGAGAGAGAGGTCGGTATTCTCAACCCCAGAGGGACATTATCAGTTCACTGTGATGCCCTTCAGATTGAAGAATGCCCCTGTCACTTTTCAGAGAATGGTTAACCAGGTTTTGTCTGGACTGGAAAACTTCAGTGTCGCCTATTTAGATGACATTGCTGTGTTCAGCCACACCTGGGAGGATCATGGAGAAGCAGGTATGCTTATGCTGCTGGATCTCGGTGGGGCATTCGATTTGGTAGATCACCAAATACGGATAAATGCAATGAAACGCACCGCAGGATGTTCTACAGCAGCATTGGATTCGCTGCTTTCATTCTTATCAGAGCGTCAAGCAAGAGTGCATTGGGGTGACCTGTGCTCCGAGGCTATCGCAATAATGTTTGGAGTTCCTCAGGGAGCTAGCCTCTCTCCCCTGTTATTCAATGTATGCATGAGAAGTCTATGCGATGTGTTCGATGAGATGGCCGTGTTTTTTACAAACTACACAGAAGACACGCAGCTAATCATTGAACTAGAGGGTATTTACATCAAAGACAGTGAGAAGATAGCAAGAGTATATAGTAAATTAGAATCTTGGATGCAACAGAATTGGATGTGTCTCAACAACTCTAAAACAGAAATCCTGATCTTTGGAACTAATCAAACTAAAACCAAGTTAGGAGAAGAGTATAAGACCTTATCCATTAATGAAGCAAAAATCCAAGTATTAAATCAAGTTAAGACTCTAGGAATGATGGTCAATGATTCAGTCAGCTCAGAAGTGCAAGTAAACTACCTATTCAAAAATACGGCATACTATTTACGCCTGATGAGGGTTTTTCAACCTTACCTGAATGAGGCCAACATAGCCACAGTCGCTAGGGCAATGGTTTTGTATAGATTGGACTATGGAAATGCCTTATTGCTAGGAGCCACCAAAAAAGATATGGCAAGATGTCAAGATATTGAAAACGATGCAGTGCGGATTGTGAAGGGACTTAAGAGAAAAGACCATGTGCACATGGCACAAAGAGATCTGCATTGGCTCAAAGTCTAGGAGAGGGTGAACTTTAAAGCTATGACCATAGTTCATAGATGTTTGGTCACTCCCCTCAATACTTAAAAAACGTATTTGTGCCATATTCCCCACAGAGATATCTACACTCTGTAGGAAAGGGGCTTCTTACAGCGCCTAAACAGAAGTTAAAGGCTGGTTTGGGAAGTTCTTTGAAGTTGAGACTAGAAGAACATTTTCTTTTCTTCAGGAAAGGTTTGAAGACACACCTCTTTAGGTGATTCTGCAGGAAATGGAACAAGCTCTGCTAGAGTCAGCATAGGAGCAGTGATAGCCATCAAGTTATAGGTTGTATTGTTTTATGTTAAGCGCCCTGATGCCTGCGGGCTTCCGGAACTATATAAGATTATATACATACATATATACATACATACATGTATCTCACCTGAAACAAGTGCTTCAGGCGCTACAGAATGCAGGCCTGACTATCTAGGCCACGAAGTGCCAGATAGTGCATTGTACCATTACTTACCTAGGCCACCTGGTCGGTGAAGGTAAGAAACAACCTCTTGAAGCAAAGGTACAGTCTGTGAAGTAGAGGGACATCACCGACATCACCACCACACAGATGAAGGTGAGAGCCTTTTTATGTTTGATCGGGTTCTACTGGTCATTCATCAGAGGGTATGGGACCATTGCCATTTCCCTGAATGACGTATCATCCAAAAAGATGCCAAAGAAGGTAACTTGGACCCCCGCCTGTCAAACTTCCTTTCAGGATTTAAAGGATGGATTGTGCAGGGGATCCAGTTCTGAAAGTGCAAGACTATGGTCAGGAATTCATTATACAGACAGACGCTTGTGATTCTGGGGTTGGAGCAGCCGGTACATTCACCTTGATGTTGATCCAGACCCTCAGTAGAGTGGTGGTTCACATGTTGTGGCTGGGGAGCATATGAGGAATTTAACCATCCGCACAGGGCTGTGCCTTTTGATTTTTTGATAAATGAAAATTAATGATGGGAGACCAACCTCAGAGAAATGTGTGGGCCATTCACACACACTTTCTCTGCTTTCCGTAGAAAACGTATAGTCACGTGTACTCCGGGAAGACACAGCCTACAGGCGTTGTCGTCCCCTGTCATATTCAGCTGGAATGCGACAGCCACCGGTACATCAAAGCATCTCAAGAAGGGGGAAGGCACCCCTTCCTCCAGCCATGGGCAGCCTAATTTAAATATCAAAGGCCCCATGAATCTACTTTCCCTTTGTTTAATTCGGCTGGTGGCACGCACCAGTCGACAAAGCATTTGGACACGCACTTTTAAGCCTGGAGCCAGCCTGTGCCCTGCTGCCAGACTAACTGCGGCCGGCCCCTGACACGAGTCCTGCCGCCGTTTGCTCGCACAGACACCGCTGAGCTGCTGCCTACTGCTGCAGTGATGCCTGGAGGAGCCCACGCCATGACCCTCCGCCCTCCATCACCCAGCACACCAGCACATCGGCTTCGGAATCGGACGGAGGAGAGAGAGTGACACTGCAGCCACTGTGACACTATTAACTGAAGAACCCACAGCTGATGGCGAGGGCAAGAGCCCCCACCCACCTGCAGCACCGGAGCAGCGGAGGATCATACCTGCTTCACCGCCTTGCCGTGACACCAGCCTACGAGTCTCACCTCATCCCCCAATGCTGATCCCTCTGCTGGTAAATTTGTTCATCCTGTAGGATTTACCCCATCCAGCACCCCATTTCACCCTGGGCAACCCGGGGAACACGCCTGCATCAGCGCCAACATTGATTTTGCAAAACAAAATGTCGGGAGCAATGTGGTGCCACAATAAGACTGAGCATCCTCGTGGTTGCTAATCAACCAGTGTTTTAAATTTCCCCCATATCCGCCTGTTTGCGCTTGTTCGTGCTATAACTACTTCTCATATATCTAATCTCCCGAAAGATTAACTTCTTGTCCTAAAACTAAAACTCCCAGACTCCTTACGCAAATTAATGCCTTCATCTGCGAAACCCGACGCCAATACTGCCATCTCATACGGTATGACCATCCCTTATCTACTGCCGGCATGACCAGCATACTCTTGCTTGTATAGAGCTACCTGATAAGCACCTCTGCCTACCAACATCGGTCTGTAATGACATTTTTCCCATTGCTGCCTGTTCACCATATATAATTGTGGGCTGTAATGACATTTTGTCAATTGCTGCCTGTTCAGCATATTTAATTGTGGCCTGGAATGGCATTTTGCCCATTGCTGCCTGCTCACTGTGCTAACCGCAGCCTGTATTGATTTTCTGCCCCTTGCTGCCTGCTCACCATATATAATTGTGGCCTGTAATGACATTTTGCCCATTGCTGCCTGCTCACCGTGCTAATCGCAGCCTGTAGTGATATTCTGCCCATTGCTGCCTGCTCGCCATATATAATTGTGGCCTGTAATGATATTTTGTCCATTGCTGCATGCTCACTATTTTTAGTTGTGGCCTGTAATGATAATTTGCCCATTACTGCCTGCTCACTGCGCTAACTACAGCCTGTAATTGATATTTTGCCCATTGCTGCCTGCTAACCGTGCTAACCGCAGCGTGTAGTGATTTTTTGCCCATTGCTGCCTGCTCACCATGCTAACTACAGCCTGTTGTGATATTTGTCCTCTGTTTTCCACCACTCGCACCATGCTGCCCAATCTCACAAGCAAGCTCCCCTGTAAGATACCCACCAGTCGCTCTACCTCCATCACCACAGCACTTGCTCTCTTACTCACTCTAGCCACCTACCACCATATCACTACACTCACTAACTCTCCCTACACTCAACTACCACTGCACCACTCCACTCCCACACCCCACCTTCACGCCATCATGTCCACTCTCATCACCACTCAACAACCTCTATGCTCACACATAGCTAACTCATGTCTACTATCCACTAGATGCACCAGACTTAGAGACAGAACTCAACCATTAGATCTCATCTACCTTCCCATGTCCACAGCCACCGTAATCTCTGCCTAGGCTCCCGTTCCATCCACAATCGTACCCCACACATCGGACACACTCACATAAAAAACACACACCTACGACACACACTTCGCCTAACGCAGGCAGCATAGCTGCCAGCATCAAGCCCAAGAACGCACCTACTCGACACATTAAATGTGCCCTCCTCAACGTTCGCTCACTCCAAGCACACGCCTTAGAAATACACAACCTCCTTTGCAACCATAACCTCGATTTACTGGCCATCACAGAAACATGGCTACATGAAGCATCCGGCCCTGCAGTCGTTCTCGCAATCCCTCCTGATTACAGCATCCTCAGACAAGACAGAACAGGTTGCATCGGAGGAGGAGTAGCCCTCATCGTAAAGAAACCCTCTCCATCACACTCGTTTGTCATTCATGGGATAGCAACTCCGACATCCTATCTGTCAAGCTTGCACTGTCCCCCAATAACACCACCAACTTACACATACTATATCACCCCCCTGGCCTCCCATCAGACTTCCAGGGACACCTCACTCACGTACTTAGTGATAACATTAAAGGCTCTACGAAGACCCTCCTTCTTGGAGACCTAAATTTAGGATTAAATGACTCCAATGACAAAGCTGCCACCTCCCTCACAAAGGAGCACACCGATCAAGGATTCTCACAAAACATCTTAAGCCATACACACTCCAAAGGTCGTACCCTTGACTGGGTTGCAGACCACAATTGTCTCACCACTATCACAGCCAACACAGACTTGCCTTGGACAGACCACAACTGTATCGAGTTCACCTTATCCATCTCTTCCAACCTGAAAATCCTCACACCGGCCCCCTCTGCTCAAGTAAGAAGCTCCAAAAAACTCACACAGGATAACCTACGACCTTACCTTAACATCCAAGCACTAGCCCCACCCTTCTCCAACGATCCTAACACCCTAGCGCACATATACAAAGTTACCCTCTCTACAGCCATCAATTCCATAGCTTCACTTGAATGCAAAAAGGAAAAAAAGTTGCTACACAATCATTCCTGGTCCACTGTAGAACTGCAGTCATTACGCTCCCTCAAAAGGGAGGCTCTGAAAAACTGGAAAACCAACCCCAGTGACAACACTAAGAACTGCTTTAACCTCATCCCCCACCAGTATAAAGATGCCATTACCAAAGCCAAAGCAAACTCCTTCAATGTCCGAATCTCCAATGCTAACTCACAATCAAAAGGAAATCTTCGCTATCTTCAATGAACTCATCTCTCCTCCAAACACTCCAGGTGAGATCATCAAAGATGAAGCCTGGTGTGCTAGTATCCAAGCTGCCATGCTCAATAAAATTGAACTCCTTAAAAAAAAAAATTAAGGACCACTACAAAGCCCTACCTCACCATGCTGGGCCTACACTACCTGACCCCACCTCCCCTCCACCAAACACTACCAAACCTCTCTTCTCTTTTAGAGATATCACTGAACCCAAAGTCATCAGTCTCCTAAAAAACCTTAAAACTTCCACGTGCAAAGGAGAGATCTGTCCACCTAAGTTCATTAAGGACTGTGCTGACCTCCTTGCCCATCACTGACAGCCTTCATTAAGGCTTCCTTCAGAACAGGCACCATTCCCGCCAGCCTTAAAGAAGCATGGGTACGCCCCCTTCTGAAAAAGCCCACACTCGACCCTGCACAGCCCAACAATTATCGTCCCATAACCACTGTGCCGTTCCTCCTCAAGATATTGGATAAAGCAGCCCACTGCCAAATCCAACACTTTGTTGAATCACACTCCATTCTCTGGACCTGGCAATCTGAGTTCCGCAAAGGTCACAGCACTGAAACAGCCTTGGTGGACCTCAAAAACCAGATCACCCAAATCATGGACAAAGGGAAGCCAGCCCTCTTACTACTCCGTGACCTCTCGGCAGCTTTTCATTTGGTGAATCATAAAACACTCACCTCACACCTCACCGAATCAGCTAACTTCTCCAATGAAGCAGCTCTCTGGATCACTTCCTTCCTGGACGGTAGGGCAATGAAAGTATTTTCCAACATAGCCAATGCAGCGCCCACCACTATCCACTGCAGAGTCCAACAAGGCTCCTGCACAGGACCCACATTATATAACCTGTTTACGAAGAACCTCTTCGACAAGCTTCACACCCTAGGTATCATGTACACCAACTACACTGATAATCAGGTAGTCGTACCTCTCACCGGCTCCTCCAACAGTGACACCCAATCACTTCACTCTATATACACCACCATTCAAGTCTGGATGGCAGCCAATGGCCTCTTCCTGAAGGGGAGAAGAGCGAAATCATAATATGAGGTCAAAAAACGACACTAGCCAAACTAGATAAACTGTACTCCAACTTCACCATTGATAATACGATCATCCCTTTCTCCACATCCGTCAATACTCTAGGTGTCTACATAGATTCCACACTATCTATGACTAGAGAGGTCAGCGCCATCACCTCCACCTTAGCCCACACCACTAAACTCATCAACGCATTTTAATCATACCTATCCAAGACAAACTGTCTATCAATAGCTAGAGACCCCATTGGCACAAAACTAGACTATTGCAATGCCCTCCTAGCAGGTACATCTACAAAACACCTTAACCGACTCAAGTCACGCAAAACAATGCCCTAAGAGCAGCACTGAGCCTTCCCAAAAGGCAACACATTTCTCTTGAAAGAAAGAAAGCTCACTGGCTCCCAGTTCAAGAGTGTAACACATTTAAAATCCTCACTCTCACCAACAAATGTCTCAACCTCACAGCACCATCATACCTTGCAGAGACTATAACCAAATCCAACTCAACACGACCCACTAGGACTTACTACGCCAACCAACTACACATTCCACGTATCAACAGAGCAAAAGTTGGAGGGCTGGGCTTCCCCTACATTATTTCCAAGCTATGGAACGCTCTACCTCCAGAGATCAGAGCAGAAAACTCTCTCCTTGCCTTGCGGAAAAAATCAAAAAATCCCTTTTCATCTAACTCTCTATGTTTTTTTTTACCCCTGTAAAAAGCTTGAATGCAAAACTGTATGTATGTAACCGATCTGTATGTCCACTGTTCCTTTGCCTGTAACTAAGCATTCTGTCTGTAACAAGCGCCATAATGCCTCCGGGCTGATGCACGCTCTACAAATTTGAATAAATAAATAAATAATTAGGAATAATTAAGGCAAGCCTGGAGAAGAGGCTTGGTTTGCCGGAAGAGACAACAGGAAGGTAGGGCTAACACCCCTTTGATATGCAATGTGTCAACTTGAAGCTAGTTCCCACCTCTCTGTATGAAAAGCAGTGAATGGTCTGTCTGTGTCCAGCAGTTACCAAAGGTGTCCCTACAGAGCAGACCCCTTTCAGAGGGACGAAGGATGTGATTTGGAGGAGACAGTAGGTCTGCTCCCATTACAAACTCCAAGGGAGACCTCAACTTTAATCAAGAGGTACAGAGTGCTCAGTTAACCAGAGAGACACTTTGATCTTCAACAGACAGGAAGATAGGTGTGACTTAGGTATGTGTTGTCACCCCTTTTCTGTCTTGTTGCAGAGCACTCTGGTCCTGCCCTCATAACAGAAGATTGTTGGTGGGGGTCCAGGATTGGTTCATTAAGGTGGTCTTAGCCTGCACCAATCACTGGGGCCCATTTGACTTTTAGAGAGGGCTGAACCCCTCACTTGAAAGATCATCCAACGACTTCGAAAGGAGTAAAAAGAAGGACTAATGTGGACCTCGGTTTAAGGTACAGTCTACCTTACATCTTCCGCCAGTGAAGGAAGGCCAAGTGTTTCAAGAGGGTAGCAAGATCCCTCCCCTAAACATCTCACAGGGAACAGAGGGAGATACCAGACTTAGAGGACCAGTCCAGCAGCTCCAGAAATGGTACCCAGTCATCACACAGAGTGCCCTGCTAGGTTCTGCCAGCAACCTTTCTAGGTGGGAACTGCTGGAGAGTATCTGAACTAAGGACAAGGCCGTTTCCTGCAATCACTCTCGTGAGCTTTGGGCCATCCACCTTGAAAGGACGACACAAGCTGTGCGAAGAAAGTAGGAGGAGTGCCACACAAGCATCATCCAGCATCCATCTTTTAAGGACATTTTTGAAACAGTCGAGTCCTCAAACTGCATCCGGCTGCACTGCTGATTGTTGTCACGCTTCAGTTAAAAGAGCTGTCCTAACCACAATGACCAGCATTCCAGATCCACCAACCAGCACAAGACAATGATTCTTGGCCCTGAGCCACTGCGCCGACCAGCCTGCACCTGTCCATCCAGCCTCACTTGCCGAACTGCCTGCCGCCTGATACCCACAGCTGTCTCTCTCCACTAGCTCTGTTTCAGGAGCTGCAAAGCGACCTGGAACCACCTTGACGCTGTCAAGGACCAAGATATTCTTTAGAACCAGGTACATTGTGGTTTTCTGAAGGGACAGTTACGACCCTTGTTGCTGGAACCAAACAACCTTGAACAGTAAGACTGATTTCTTTAGCAACTACCCTCCTGTCAGTATCCAGAGTGCATCCTTTTCCTCTGTGAAACTGTCTGTCCTCTGTGTTCCTTTACACAGTGGGTTGTATTTTGTAGTGTGCTGGAACTGTCTGTTGTAGTAATAATAAAGTAGATATTTTTACACAACCTTGACTGGATAGTCCCTTTTATCATTGAGCAATAATTATATTTTCGCTGTGTTGCAACTAAGCAATGATCCACGACCTTGCAGAGATAAGCCTGCCGTTCCGTCCCCGTTACCAAAATTTGACAAGGAGATTTTCAGGCCAATTCATGGAATTAATGTGTGCTGAAATTTTCGGCGCAAGCGCGCGAAAGCGTGCGAAAGCATGGAATCGCAGCGCAAGTGTGAAAATCGCAGCAAAACCGGCCACAGAGAATCATGGAAGTCCGTGTGCGTGTAAATCCCTGGATGCACGTGAAAATTCTGCGTGGCGCACGCTGGCGCACACGTCTCCAAACAGCGTGCGCTAAGCACACAGCAAAAGTGCGCATAGTGCAGTGCACACAACAAAAGTAGGTGGAACAGGGTGGTAACACGCGGAATGAGAAACAACGCGTGAAAATGTGGGCGTCATGGGGGAAGTACAGGAGACAAATGCGCGGAACGCCCACACGCGCATCTACAACACGTATTCATGGAATCGAATGGGGCTAATGCGTGCGCCAAAAAAGACGCGCTAATCCGGAAACACGTACGCGAGCAGGAAGAAGGCGTACTTGGACCCGTGCAGCATAAAAGCACGCGCAAACAACAAACAAACTCAGACGCCAAGATGAATATACCGTTCCTAGCAGCAGTGGTCGTGGGATACCGCAGGAGGAGGAGGATAGTCAGGCCCAGAATTTTTACACCCAGAACCAGCCTTTTTGGGATGCCTGATGACCAGGTGTATGGGAGGTACAGGTTTCCACCTCACATAATACTCGACCTGGTGAGTGAGTGGGAGGATGACCTCATATCACCCACCCTCTGCTCCCAATCACTCAGCCCCCTGGAGAAGGTCCTCAATGTACTGCACTTCTTGGCCACTGGATCATTTCAGCGGACAAGTGCTATAGTGGGGGGGGGTGTCACAGGCCACGCAGTCACGCTGCCTACACCAGGTGTTGGCCATCATGACTGCACGCCCATCAGTCCGCAGGCACATATACCTGCCCAGAACACCTGCAGAAAGGCAGGCTGCCATCCAGGATTTCTACGGGGTGGCACAATTCTCCAAAGTGCTAGGTGCCATTGATTGCACCCATGTGGCTCAACGTCCCCCCAGGGCCTCTAAGCACATCTATAGAAACCGCAAGCACTGGCATTCCATCAACGTGCAGGTAGTATGTGATGCCAAGGGAATCATCACCTCAGTACATGCCAACTATCCAGGGTCCACCCCCGACAGTTTAATTTACAGAATGTCAACCCTAAACCGGGACCTAGAAGCTGGGCGGCATAGCGATACATGGCTGCTTGGTGAGTATAAATGCCACTGCACATGCATGCATGTCAGATACTGAGTAATGTCACAACCCCACTAATGATACCCATCACCACCTCCCCAGGGGACAGTGCCTACCATCTGAGCACCCACATGATGACACCAATTCGGAACCCCACCACGCCACCCGAGGTAAGATACAACACAGCCCATATTGCAACCCGGGGCATAGTGGAGTGTACATTGAGAGTGCTCAAGTCACGCTTTCGCTCCCTTGACCGTTCTGGTGGGCAGCTGTTATACGCTCCCCCAGTAGTGTGCCGGATCATAGTGGCAGCATGTGTCCTGCACAACGTTGCAACACGCCGGGGCCTGCTGGTGGAAATGGTGGTGCCCCCACATCCCCAACCACATGCACGCCCGGTGCGCATGGGAGGGGAAAGGGCACGTGGTGAGGCAGCCCGTACGCAGCTGTTGGCTAATTACTTCACCTAAAATCACACCCCTGTGGAGTGCACACAGCCCTGGCACATACCAGCTGACAATCAATGATGATGAGATATGGGACAGTCAACTGTCACAACCATACCAGCCTGAGATTGGTCACCTGGAAGTGTTACATTGTGTGCATCCCTACCTACCCAAACACCACCAATGCTGTGTCATCAAAAGACATACATCTATGCTGCTAAATTCATTACCCCCTTGCTAAATACAACATGAGAACAGTGCCATGTCACCCAACCCCTCCCCAGCTCCACCACCAAACACACCATGGCAGGTCATGCAATGTGAAAGCAAACAAAGCAATGCACAAGACCTGACACAAGTGTCACAAAGTACACTGTCCCTAATGGAAACTGCCCACACACAATATGCTCCCAGTAATGTATAACTAACAGCACACATTACCAAATACTTACCACCAACACAATGATGCAACACACCATGGAAAAATGCAAAAACATGACAGTACTAACTTCAAGTAGTGGTAGTCTTACAACCTGAATATGCCAGCACATCGACCCCTTCCAACTGTAGAGTGTTGCTGCCACGCAAATGTCTCAGTGTACTGCATACAACATGAACTGCATATGCCAAGTAAACGGCCTTGTGAAGACATGAGGAAGGAACCTGCAAATTAGGAGGAAGACATGGATGCACAAGCACATATCAATACACCATGCAGTGTACAATACAACAACAATATCCACTAGGGATGTCTACACAGTATTGACTACAGACTGCCCACACAGCTCTTGGGAGCCCAACGTCACTGTGTAATTCACTGTCCCTTGGTCACACCCTTTGCAAGCCCATGGAAACGGGACGCAGGAGGGGTGTGTGTCTCACAAACCCAAGCATCTAACCCAAACTCAGGACAAGCCTGCATATGCCCAGCCGGAATACAGTGGATGTCCACGGGAGCCACACAAGGCAACACACTGTAAAAAAAAAAATCAAAAATCAAAAATGGCCATGTGGGGGCCAGGGAGGCTGGGGGAGGCCACCCAGGAGGTTCGAGGACAGGGTGCACACCAACACCCACCTGCGTGGATGTTGCGGAAAAAAAAATACCTCCTTGGGCTCATGGCCTGCATGGCTATGCCATTGTGGCATTGTGCCATTGTGGGAGAACTGCTGTCGCTCTGCTCACCCTCTGCTGCTGCATCAGGAGGTGGTGGCACTATGGGAGGCAGCCCACGCAAAGCCCTGGTATGGTCCTCCATGGCAGCAAGCATGCAGGTCTGGAAGGTCTGATTCTGGAGGATTAAAGTGCGGAGATCCCCATGCAGCACATCACGGGTTGCCTGAATTTCTGCACGCATGGCCTCATGTGATGCCCGGATCTCCTCACGTGTTGCATGCAGCTCAGCTGAGAGCGAATCTGTGAGCTGCTCCAGCTGCTGTTTTGCCCTTCAAGTTCAACCCTGAGGTTATGTAGTTCTACCCTCGGGGCTTCCCTGTGGCCCTGGGACTCTATTGATATGGATTCGCGCAGAGTCTCCAGTGCCACCCGTCGGTCCCTGTTGGACGCCAACATGTCTTCCCTGTATGATTGGCAAATGGAGTCTGTTGCCTACTGTTGTTGCTCCATCATCCTTTCAGGGGGGATAATGGAAGTGGCCACCCTCTCCATTGCCTGAGCCATTATTTCTACTGATGCTGCCTGTTGGGTTGCCATACCGTACATGGAGTTTTCCCATGCAGTATTGCCTGGTGGCGCACGGCCAGGGCCGTCACGAGGGGGGTGCAGGGGGGGCAAACTGCCCCGGGCCTCGCGCTTGCTGGGGGCCTCGCGGCCCCCTCTCCTAAGTGGAAGGCAGCACAGTCTCTCGTGTCCTTTATTCACACGGGGGACTGTGCTGCCCCTGCAATGATTTTGCTGTTTCTTGTGAAGCCGTTTGGCTCCGCAACAAACAGCAAAATAATGGCAGACAGCAGGGCTCAGAAGTGAGCTCTGCTGCCTCCCGTCATTCCGCTGAAAATGTGGACACGCTGACTGACAAGAGAGGACTCCTCTCCTGTCAGTCAGTGTGTTCACGTTGCTCAGCGTGACCACACTGACTGACAGGAGTGGAGTTCTCTCTTGTCAGTCAGTGTGTTCATGTTGACAGTGTGACCACGTTGACTGATGGAGAGGAGTTCTCTCTCGTCAGTCAGTGTGTTCACGTTACTCAGCATGACCATGCTGACTGACAGGAGAGGAGTTCTCTTTTGTCAGTCAGTGTGTTCATGTTGTCAGTGTGACCACGCTGACTGATGGGAGAGGAGTTCTCTCTTGTCAGTCAGTGTTTTCATGTTGTCAGTGTGACCACACTGACTGATGGGAGAGGACTCCTCTCCTGTCAGTCAGTATGTTCATGTCAGCGTGATCATGCTGACTGACAGGAGAGGAGTTCTCTCTTGTCAGTCAGTGTGTTCATGTTGTCAGTGTGACCACGCTGACTGATGGGAGAGGAGTTCTCTC
The DNA here is from genome assembly GCF_040938575.1 of Ambystoma mexicanum. NCBI lineage: Eukaryota > Metazoa > Chordata > Amphibia > Caudata > Ambystomatidae > Ambystoma > Ambystoma mexicanum. The sequence continues at coordinate 1,153,482,140 of NC_090926.1, read as the reverse complement.
TTGTCAGTCAGTGTGTTCATATTGTCAGTGTGACCACGCTGACTGATGGGAGAGGAGTTCTCTCTTGTCAGTGTGTTCATGTTGTCAGTGTGACCACACTGACTGATGGGAGAGGACTCCTCTCCTGTCAGTCAGTATGTTCATGTCAGCGTGATCATGCTGACTGACAGGAGAGGAGTTCTCTCTTGTCAGTCAGTGTGTTCATGTTGTCAGTGTGACCACGCTGACTGATGGGAGAGGAGTTCTCTCTTGTCAGTCAATGTGTTCATGTTGTCAGTGTGACCACACTGACTGATGGGAGAGGACTCCTCTCCTGTCAGTCAGTATGTTCATGTCACCGTGATCATGCTGACTGACAGGAGAGGAGTTCTCTCTTGTCAGTCAGTGTGTTCATGTTGTCAGTGTGACCATGCTGACTGATGGGAGAGGAGTTCTCGCTTGTCAGACAGTGTGTTCATGTTGAAAGTGTGACCATACTGACTGATGGGAGAGGACTCCTCGCCTGTCAGTCAGTATGTTCATGTCAGCGTGATCATGCTGACTGACAGGAGAGGAGTTCTCTCTTGTCAGTCAGTGTGTTGAAGTTGCTCAGCATGACCATGCTGACTGACAGGAGAGGAGTTCTCTCTTGTCAGTCAGTGTGTTCATGTTGTCAGTGTGACCACGCTGACTGATGGGAGAGGAGTTCTCTCTCGTCAGTCAGTGTGTTCACGTTGCTCAGCATGACCATGCTGACTGACAGGAGAGGAGTTCTCTCTTGTCAGTCAGTGTGTTATGTTGTCAGTGTGACCACGCTGACTGATGGGAGAGGAGTTCTCTCTTGTTAGTCAGTGTGTTCACGTTGCTCAGCATGACCACGCTGACTGACAGGAGAGGACTCCTCTCCTGTCAGTCAGTGTGTTCACGTTGCTCAGCGTGACCACGCTGACAGATTGGAGAGGAGTTCTCTCTTGTCAATCAGTGTGTTCACGTTGCTCAACATGACCACGCTGACTGACAGGAGAGGAGTTCTCTCTTGTCAGTCAGTGTGTTCATGTTGTCAGTGTGACCACACTGACTGATGGGAGAGGAGTTCTCTCTTGTAGGTCAGTGTGTTCATGTTGTCAGTGTGACCACACTGACTGATGGGAGAGGACTCCTCTCCTGTCAGTCAGTGCGTTCATGTCAGCGTGATCATGCTGACTGATTGGAGAGGAGTTCTCTCTTGTCAGTCAGTGTGTTCACGTTGCTCAGCATGACCACGCTCACTGACAGGAGAGGAGTTCTCCTGTCAGTCAGTGTGTTCATGTTGATTAGAGAGGACTCCTCGCTTGTCAATCAGTGTGTTCACGTTGCTCAGCCTGACCACACTGACTGATGGGAGAGGAGTTCTCTCTTGTCAGTCAGTGTGTTCACGTTGCTCAGCGTGACCACGCTGCCTGATGGGAGAGGAGTTCTCTATTGTCAGTCAGTGTGTTCACATTGCTCAGCGTGACCACGCTGACTGATGGGAGAGGAGTTCTCTCTTGTCAGGCAGCATGTCTACGTGTCGGCTGCGTGGATGCTTTTTAAGGGTGCATGGAGGTAAGGTAAGTGTTTTTTATTTTAAATTAAAAGTGTATATGTGTATTTAAATTAAATTAGTATGTATGTGTGTATGTATGTATGAATGCATGCGTGCATGTTGATGTTTGTGTCAATGCTGTGTTTGGTTTTATGTATACATGAATGTATGGAGTTGTGTAACTGGTGGTTGAATGCATGGGTGAAAGTGTTTTTGTGAGTGTGTGTTCAGCACCACCCCTAAATGTAGCCACCCTGGGGGCCACTTCATTAAGGGGTGGGTTCATGGCATCAGAGGTGCACCTAGGCTAAAATGTCAGGGGGGAAAGGGGACTAATACTTCAAATGTTGGGAGAGATGCTAACGTCAGTAGCTGTGAGGAAGGGGCAAACTTCCTTGTGTGGGGGCACCTAAAATCTTTCCACTTTTCGAATGAGACTCTTCTGGTGAAGCTTCGATGTTACAAGCAGCTACCTCTTGCCTTCATTTCTGAAACATCACACTTAAGGACTGCTGTGAGAATGAGATGTCTCATGTCACCACTTCCCTTCTAATCACTCCCCTAGCATGCAAGTGCTAACCCCACATCACGATTTCAATTACCTAAAAATGTATGGATATGAATGCAGGTGCTAACAGTGAAATGACTTCTCATGGCCATGCTAATCCCTACGGCAATTCTCACCCAGTTCCTGCCCTCCCCACCCAAAACACCTCCTCACTGGAACTCTTTGGGCTAGCTTTAAACATGGCTAGCCATCAAACTTTGCCCTCAATGTGCCTGCAAGTGTTTCCTCAAAGGAGTCTTCTAAGAGTTCATGACTTCATTGGAGTTGTAAACACGTAACTGGTGTAATAAAAATGTCTTAATCAGGTCTGCCTTTGGCCACTCAATTTAAAAACACCCTGCATGTCTTCGCTGAAATTCTTTTAAAAATAAGCATTGGCAAAGCCAACAGTTTTGGCTTGTGTATAAGTATTAGGCATTTACGAAGCACTGCTATTAGCTGCTCAGGTACTCAAACCATTTTGCACTGGCACTATCAATGGCCAGCTAATACCAATACAGAAGTGCCTTTCCCATGCCTACACGAATGCCCAAACTGTTAGCATTGCCAGTGCTCTTTTTGCTTTACCCTTGATGCACAGGACTATGCATCAAGGTTAAAGCAAACATACTACTTGGCTAAATTGGCCCACTTTGAATGTAGGCCAATATAGCCAGTAATAACACTTATGGTACACAGTCAGCTCTGATATACTTTCTGTGGCATGGCATTTTTACTGGTTGGGAATCCGTACATGGTAATAATGGCAAATATTGATGCAGCCTGCTTCAACATAATTAGAACAACCAGCATGAATATATGTTTATACTAGCATATCCCGCGTGGAAAGGCAGCATGAAATGTATTGGAAAATGTTCCTATGCACAATTTGTGATTTGCATCTATTGGGAATTTCCATGTGCTTCCATACAAAACCAATTACAAACTGTGTGGATTTCTACCCAATTTTGCAAAGAAAGTGCTGTAAAATGCATACTTTTAACCCAATGTTTCATACATTTTCTTGGGAGTGAGAACCCCCCCACACCCCCAAGCCACCCTTGTTTGGTTTGGGCTCCCTCAATGTGCTCTCTTGATCCTGACTAATTGGAACAAACACTTAAGCCTCTTAAGTTCAGAAATGTACCAGCCTCCACTTTACATCATTTGTCAGTGTGTTCATGTTGTCATATGATTTAATGATATGAAATGGCATTTATAACGTGCCTGTACGCAAGTGTTTCTAGGCGCGACAAGGCAAGGAGGGAGAAACAAAAGAGTAGGACAAAACACAGATCTTACTAGGCCTTGTGTCATTCAGATCGTGCAAGAGCAGGGAATGGGGAGGGGAGAAGTGCTGAGGGTGGGGTAGGATGTAGAAGTGCAGGAACAAAGGAGAAAGAAGAGTGCAGCCAACCGGTGGCAAGTGTGAGTACTCATAAGTGCAGCCAACGGGTGGACAATACGAGCAAGAGCGGGGACTGTAGGGTACAGATACAGACCACAAGTGCAGGGGAGCCAAGAGGCAGTGCGGGATTGCAACAGGACAGGCAGGGACCTGGGCCCGAATTCAGAGCTTGACCAGGTGACCAGTGCATGGATCAGGCAGGTGATCAGCAAGGGAGAGGAAGAGAGAAGGCAGAAGCAAATAAACAGGTCTTGAGGTGCTTCCGGAACCGGAGATGGTGCTCCTCAAGTTTCAGCGAGGCAGGGAGGCTGTTTCCAGAGGGAAGATGGGGGGAAGATGACGGGTCACGCAATGCACAGGCATCCCAAAAACAAAAAGTAACGTGCACGCAACCCCTCGTAGACCATGTGCGTGGAAAAATGAACCCGCACTAAAAAAACAAGTGTACGCGTGTTACACGCAGCCTACAATGACCTCTGAAGGGGTACGCGACACACGGGGCAAGCACAGTTGGTAAATGCGTGAGCGACTCACCGCATGCCTGGAAAAAGAACGTGAAAAAAATGCGCGTGTGCGCGTAGGCAACACCCCCGCCAAAAGAAGAACTGTACGCTGTCTGAGGAGACAGGACAAAAGAAGAAGTGAACGCTGTTGGAGGAAACAGGCCCAAAAAAAATAAAGAACACTGTCAGAGGTAAAAGGGAGTACGAACTTGAAACGCTGTGAAGTAATCGCATGTGAACCGACAAGAAGTACAGAATTCACCCACTCGCTCTCCACGAAAAGCACGTACAAGGGAATGTGGCCCACACGTACAGCGTCACTTACGCGTGTAAGCGCTAAGGCCCTTTCCTCCAATTACACGAGCTGACACTCGGATGTGCAGTTTTTGGACGTGTACGATGAACATGCACCCGTGTTGATGGAAAGGCGCGCGCGCGTCACGTCACTTACGCGCGTAGGCCCTTTCCTCGGATTACACACATTCACACACGGACGTGCAGTTTTTTCCCGCATGCTGAAACACCATGCCCACGTCACGAGGGAAACGCCCACGGGAGTCACGTCACAGAAGTGCTTACATGCTAAGGGCCTTTGGTCCAATGAAACCGCGTATGTGTGCTGACGCGCTTATGCGCGAAGGGCCTTTCCTCGAATTACATGCTGACGTGCAAGATTTTCACGTGCCAAATCACTTCGTATCAAGCTGGCCACGCAACAACACACGGAAGACCACGCTGCTGCCCAGAAGGCCGAAATACTGCCCCCCAGAGCCCTGAGCACACTCCCACCTGCCATCTTCTGCTGCCTGACTGCCTGCTGCCCACGTGCCCTGCTATTTGCTGCCTGCACGTCAGCCAGGGGTGCAGTTGCTGTGACCACCCTTGCTGGAACTGAAGACTCCCGACTGGGATACCATCGCTCCACAGCCCAGCCACAGGACCCAGTTGCCCACCCACTCCTGACTCTGGGGTTGCCATGTCAGGCACAACACCATCTGGCACCACTGGCAACCCCCCATCCAGAGAGGCAGAGGGCCACCAGCTTCAGTGCCAGGGAAGTTGGTGTCCTGGTGGAGCAAGTCCTGGGGCAGTATGATGCCCTCTTTGGAAGTTTGCGCGCCGACAATGAAGGACGGACCAGGATCTGGATGGACATCGTGACTGCCATCAACGCGGAGGGGGTGGCAGTCCACGACTTACAACATGTCAAGAAGCGCTGGGAGGACTTCAGGTCCAGGCCACCTGTCCGACCACCAAATGAGGGTCCGGGAACACATATGCCCAGCGCTCCACGTCCAGGTCCTTGAGAGGCAGACCCGTCTGGAGTCGAGCGGTAAGTGTACATGCATACGGATTGGACGCTGTGCGTGTGGTGGTGTGCCAGTAGTGTGCAGGTTGCACATGTGTTTTCAAAGGGCCATGTAGGGATGTGTATGAACAGGGGCGTGAGGCTGCCACATGTGAGTCCTCTTAGGTGTGAGACACATCAATGGTGTATGTGTTGGTAAGCATGCTGTGCAAATGCAGGTGTGGGAGCACACATGTTTGAATTTCTGTGTATGTACGTTGGCATGGTTGTGGTGTCACACATGGATGGTGGTTCCTGCTGCATGTATCTGCACTGTGTACATGTGCATGTGTGTGTATTTCACAAGTGAGCAACTGTGATGCAACATGGATGCACGTGACACTGATATGTAGAAGGCTGAATGCCAGATGTGACATGTATGGCGATCGCATCACTGCGACAGTTGGAGGAGATGTAGACATGCATGTAAGTGTGGTGGCGTGTGTGGGTGTCTAGTGCACTCCCTGTGTTTCATGTGATGTCAGGCTCACCTTCGGCTGTTCATGCTGTTGTTTGTGTATGGATGTTGCTGCCTGGTGCAATATTGCTGTGGAAATGCTGATGTGTGTGAGTTGAAATTACATGTGTGCCGTGGAGTGTGATGCCATGTCTGAAGTTTGACACTGCCACTCATGTGCAACTGTCATGTGTGTATCAGTCCATTGTACAGTGCCCTGATGTCTGTGTTTTTTCTCTCCCTGTCTGCAGCGGCTACTGATGAAGAGGGCGGAGAGGATGCTGTGGAGCACAGCAGCAGGGATCGCACCACCAGCCGGAGACGCAAGGCCCGGCTCCCCTCCCAGATTGTCATCTCGTCGGGGAGTGAGGAGTCTGGTGCCGCGTCCCAGGCCGCAACTGCTGAGGGTAGGTCCAAGAGGCAGAGGTCGGAGGTGGACTCCTCGGCAGCAGAAGGGGCAGCTGAGACCCCACAGGGTCCAATGGAGGAAGATGGCACGGAGTCATCCAGGTTGGTGGGGGGTTTGGTGGAGGAGGAGGCTGCAGAAGGGACACATACTGGGTCTGGAGGTGGGGATTCCACTGGTGCTAGTGGTGCAGTGCAGGGGCAGGGACAGGAGGCAGCACAGGCCGCCACAGAGGTGCCTGTGTGCAATCCTGTCCCTGATCCTGTCACTGCATCATCTGGCACCAGCAGGGATGCCTACGTCCAGACCCGTTTTCAGGGAGGGGATGAGCACACAACAACTGGTCTTCCTCTCCCTGCAAACGTGGCTATCCGGGAACGTGTTGAGCCTGTCCTGGCCGGGATACCGTTGCGTCAACGGGGAATGCGAGGTGACCTGCGGTCTTTTCGTGAAGAGACTGCACGTCATCTCGGATGCCTCTTTGACCACGTTGACCTGCTGGGATGGTTCACCGGTGCTGGATTCCTCCGTGTGCTGGACCTTCTTGCGTCCCCCTCCTCACCTGAACCCCCTACGCGCCAGTCATCCTCCATGCCATCTTCCCACCCATGTATCACCTGGGTACCCTGTGGAGCTGCCTCTGACCCAGCGGCCAGGCTGGTGGAGGACACATCCCTGCCACAGTCGGGAGTCGGACATCCAGCAGGGGTGGCCACCAAGACAACTGCTCCCCAGCCGGAGGAGGACGTGCAGGCAGCAAGAGCCAGGGTGCAGGCACAGGCACAGCAGCAGCAGCAACATGGTGGGAGCAATTATGGCTCAGGGCTTTCAACATCGGAGGGGCAGGCATCGGCCAGAGGGCAGGAGGACCCAGGATTCCAAGTGTCTTCCGTGTGGCAGCGGTTGGGCCACGCCATAGATGCGGAGCGGCAGCGGGCGGAAGAGGCACGGCTCACAATGGTCAGGGCGGAGAACTCCATGCGGAGGGCACTGAGGCGGGTTGAGTTCCTTGAGGCAATTCGCAGGGAGTTGGAGGTGAACATGTCGTCGTCCCTGCGAACCCTCGGGGCCATGGAAGAGGACCGCCTCCAGGACATTGAGCGGGAGTTCGTGATGCCCTGGCCCAGGACATCAAAAAGTGAGCCGTCGGACTAGCCCGCTGCCATTGTAAATAGTTAGATAGTGTTAGGTTTCCTTTCTGTTTTTGTTTATTTTGGGCCGCTTGGACAATGCACCACATTTTTGTATATAGTTCTTTATTAGGTAGTGTTTTTAGTAGGTTTCATTTCATTTGTTGGGCTCATGGACCCTGGATTGGTGATTTGTATATAGTTGAACAGTGGATGTTTCTCTTTTTTATTTTAATTTCACCATAACGCAATGGATTTCAGATATTTTTTTCCCTTGGATTTGCTTTGTTGGACTGAGACTTTGGACACATTTTCATTTGGATTTCTTTGGATTCTGATTTCATATTTTTTATTCTTTTCCGGATATGCTGCATTTTATTTCTTATTCCCATTATTGAGTGTTTTTTTTTTCATTACATTCATGTTGTGTTCAATACATTTTGTTTCATACTTCGATGTGTGGTATTCTCTCATTGGTTTCATGCATGTCATGATATGGGTTTTCACATTCACTTGCACCCATTGTGTGTGTGTGACGGACATGTATTCATGTACATACTTGCCATTCGGGTTGTATCATGTAATGGCCATTTCTCTGTGGGTGGATGCAATACTTGGTTGGGTCTTTGGGCTGGGGTGGCGTGGGGTGTGATGTGGGTGACCATGAGGCCCATGATTGAGGATCGTCATGACGTGGGTGATGGGGGACATGAGTGGGGGCCTGCTGGCAGGTGCCCCTCACTGCTGGGGGGTAGGGGTGTTGGGGAACATGTGTGGGACATGGGTGGGGGCCTGCTGGCAGGTGACCCTCACTGCTGGGGTGTGGGGGTGCTACGGGACATGTGTGGGACATGGGTGGGGGCCTGCTGGCACGTGCCCCTCACTGCTGGGGGTTGGGGGTGCTGGGGGACATGTGTGGGACATGAGTGGGACATGAGTGGGGGCCTGCTGGGAGGTGCCCCTCACTGCTGGGGGGTGGGGGTACTGGGGGACATGTGTGGGACATGTGTGGAACATGATTGGGGGCCTGCTGGCAGGTGCCCCTCACTGCTGGGGGGTGAGGGTGCTGGGGGACATGTGTGGGACATGAGTGGGGGCCAGCTGGGAGGTGCCCCTCACTGCTGGGGGGTGGGGGTACTGGGGGACATGTGTGGGACATGAGTGGGGGCCTGCTGGCAGGTGTCCCTCACTGCTGGGGGTGGGGGTGCTGGGGGACATGAGTTGGTGATCACTAGTGCAAGGTGACATGACCAGGGGTGCAGGGTAGTCCCCTGTGGTGTGGGCTGCCTGCAGGGGCCGTGGAGGGTGTAGAGGGAACACCTGGGAGGACCCACACTGCCAATTCACGTGCAGGAATCCCCACGCACCCCCAAAATTCACATACCCCGCTCTGACAGCAAAATCGTGTGTGAAACTTCCCTCGAAGCCCAGTTATTCACGTACCCCACTCGCACAGGGCAGTTCGCGTGTGAAACTTCCCGCGCACCCCCGAAATACACGTTCCCCTCTCCAATCGCGTGTGAAACTTCCCGTGCACCCCAGGAATACACGTACCCCACTCGCACAGGGCATTTCACGTGTGAAACTTCCTGCGAACCCCTGTTATACACATACCCCGCTCCAATCGCATGTGCCACTCCCCGTGCAGCGGGGTACGTGTATTCGGAGGGGTCCGTGGCGAGTTTTACAGGGGCTTTCGTGGTTGGGGCCTGTGCGCCATGTACGGTATTTGTGCGCTGTGCATGGCGCACGGGGAGGGGTTGGGGGCGTAACTGGCGCTGCTGCAGGGCCGCTGAGCCACTCTATGCCACGGCTGGTTATGGAAGCTAAAATCCATGAATACGCTGTGCGCGGAAATGGATTTTAGCGCACGCGGCTGGCACAGAAATTCGCACGCGCACACTGAGCGCCAGTCACGTGCGCCACTTGTGCGCTGAATTCTATGAATTACCACTTTATAATTCACTTGTATTCCAATCTGTTCTGATCCCTTCTGGTGTACTAGAGGTGTGGGGTTGATTGATGGTTTAGAAACCGATATTCATCCCTGCACCACTGGTGCCCCGGAAGTTGATATGTCACAGGGCCAAAAGTGGTGTTTGAGGCAAACCGATCATTCACAGCTCCTCTAGAGGGAATAGTAGTATGAGGCTACGCCACTGTGGACCATGGTCGGACTGCGGCATACAACTTTCTCGGGCACCAACGTAAAAGTGACCCACAGTTGCAAAGGCAATTCATTCCTTTTGTGACGGATTGTTTGAATAGTAGCCCAGGGGCAGGTTTTTTTTGGATAAAATGTCATGCAAATTGTGCAATTTAAAGAGCAACGATGGTAAACAATGCTAGCCGCATGGGCACATAACTCGTGTGGGTCATTGGTCAAACAAGTGGCCCATTCTGACCAACAAACTGGACCACACGAGCATTGGGAGTTTTTGGTTCGGGCATTGGCCTATTGCCCTATAGGCCAGTCCGAGACTGCTGTGGACGCTTTTACCTCATATTTGTCTTAGGGGTGCACCCCTTCAACATCAGCAATTTTGGCAGCATTTGTGTTTGTAGATTTTGTTTTCTGCAACTTTCGGCCCATGAAGGGATCTCAAGTCCGCAACCGACTAAATGTAACTCTGTTAAGAGAACAGTTGTTTAAAAAGGCCCAACACAGAGTGCCTTAGCTAAGACACATCTGCACCCAGCAGCCAATTAGGTACCCCATCTCCCTGCCCGATGCCCACTCCAGTTGAGCAGTTGGCTACTACCAGCTTCTTCGATGGTCTTCCTTCAGGGTGCACAGATAAGCAGGACCAAGCATGTGCACGGCTGGGCGGACTGAAGTAGCTCCTCCACGGGCATCAGGGTGCAGACCGGCTCTAGGCACTCGGAGGAGTAGGAAGCTGAGTGTGTTGCAGGACTATAGATGGACCGCCTCACATGATTCCCAGCCATAGCATACAAGCCCGTGACCACTCTCGGTGGGTGAGGCTTTGATAAGGGCAACCTCTGATGTCTGGACAGACCGCTGCTGCTGCCCTAGAGACCTCTCAGCTGAGAAGCCCAGTGATGGAATGGTCATGGCAAATTCTGCCCCAGCAGGTGCTGATTCCCCAAGTGAGCTCAATGAGTGCCTAATTGACACTTTATAACAGGGAAGGTGGTATGCCCCCACCCCCGTGCCCCCGCCCGGTACTGCCTGATCCATCACACTTTATAGCACGCAGGTGGGTGTGTACTCGTACTCTTTTGCTTCCATGCCTCAATGCATACTCTCAAGTAACCCCTGGCATATAACTGACTCTACCCCAGCCCTGTTAGCCCTTTGGGGCCACTGGCCTGCCTGGAAATCTCCCAGTTTCCATACAGGATACCCCACTCTGGAGAATTGTACATTCAGAAATTCTGCAAAAGAAACTCCCCTTTCGATTGGGAAAAGTGCGACCACCCTGAGAAATAGGAGCCAGTTAGCACGAGGGCGATCAGCACGGATTAAGACCTCAGCGAAGATTTTTGTGCGATTTTTTTGTTGTTAAGAGAACGCGCAACAGTCAGAATCGGAATATATGGGGACTTTGAAGTTCTAGGGAAAAGAGCACAGTCTGCACTTCTCTATGTGCCCGAGGAAGGGGCGGACAAAAACAAGCAACACCTGTGCTTGAACTCTCACAAAGACACGTTTGGAAACTGATTTAAATATGCACTTGAGTGGCCGTAATCTTTAAAAGCAAGACTCACTGCATGACATTATCTCAGTCATGACAAAGCAAGGCACCTCCACCAGTGGGCAACTTTCCCGGCCCCCGCCAGTACCTTTACTCAGTGAAGGAATCTGGACTTTTGTGGGGGGAGTTTGGGATTTGTCGGGGCCCCTGCGAGAGGAACCCTAAGGGACAGCCTCTGCAGCAGGCGCATGTGCTGGACTGCAACTGATGTGATGTCACCAGTGCTTGGCTCAAAGCAATGCATTTCTGAACTTTACAATCGGCAGCATCGTGGGGCCGTAAGGGGCCATAACAGACCCCATAAAGTCTGCGGGAGTCTGCTCTGGCCTTGGGAGCGGCAAGAATGTCTCATTCCTCGAATCACCAGCTTCATTGGCTCCCAGTGAAGAGCCGCATTCAGTTCAAGGTTCTGTGTATTGTGCATCGTACATTTTACAGTACCGGCCGCCGCAGCTGGATACTCGCAATCTAGGCTGACTAGATATATCCCTGCTAGACCGCTCCGGTCTTCTTCTCTCAATTTGTTGAAGGTTCCCCAGGAATCGAAACTAAGATCCGATGAGCAGGAACTAAAACCAGCTCCTGGGTGTCGGGCATCGCCATGTAGCCAGGAGCTACTGCAGGGGAACTAGGAGCTACCAGAGAAGCACCATTCAGTTTTTGTCCATTTTGTATGAACCATTGGGCCTCATTACAACTCTGCCGGTCCGGCAACAACTGTGCCGGTAGGCTTATTTGCGGGCCCGATGACCTCCCGCCCGGTTTGAGCTGGCCGGCAGAAAGGCACCTGCTCTCAGACTTTGCCGGTAGAACCGGCACCATTATGAATGGAGCCGGTGTTACCGTCTTCCCCATATGGGACTCAATGGGAATGGGGAGTCACTTTTTCTGACGCCTGGCTTCAGGGACCGCCCTGGCTGTAATGCCCCGGTGATTCTCCATTGCCAGGTGATGGAAAAAATACACAAATCCGGCGGCAGCCTGCCATTTTTACCGGCATGGCTACAGCAGGAGTCGTAATGAAGCCCATTGTGTTTAAATGTGTATTAGATCTGCTCTAAATCTTAACATTCTCAAATACTCAAAGTTAATGTCACATTTGCATGTTTGGAAGGCACCGGTTGGCATTGGGAGCCAAAAGTAGCTTCTGGTAGCTGTTGGTTTCAAGCTAACGGGGCTCTACTATGCTAATAGCTCCCAGCCCCCCTCAATTTTAAACCCTGGTTACCAGATTCCGTATGGCATGGTTGGGGTGTCGTTCCTCTTCTTTTCTTGCACATTCCTTATGGAACTCCCTCCCTCCTCAGCACAGGGAGATTATGGACTGTAGGAGTTTTCGTCGGTCCCTAAACTCCCATCTATTCTGTGGCTTGTGCCGCTCTCTACTCCGGTGTCTCTCATGTCTGACTGCTTTTCTGTTCCTATGTCACCCCATCATAAGTTTTCCAGTCTGGAAACAAGGGTGCCGGTAAGCTCACAGGCACCCTTGTTTCCGGACCAGCAAACTAGGTGTCTGACCCTGCCGGACGCAGCGGCCACGGTAGACAGAACCCTCATGGAAGCACTTCCTTGTCCCCACTCCCATAGAGTGGGACTCTATGGGAATGGGGACTTACTTTCTTACCGCCGTCTAATTTCCCGGGCCACCGGAGTTGTAATCTCCCGGTGACACCGGGAAGTCAGGAGCCGGTAAAATAATACGAGTTTGGCGGCAACCTGCCGGTAGAACAGGCAGGGTTACCGCCAGACTCGTAATGAGGCCATAGGCTACATTTTCTGTGGCCATGGAGGCAATACACTTCTAGAGTTTCAGGTCACTGTCAGAATGTGGAGATGGGGTGCATAGCGCTGATGCTACTACCCTTAAGATGGTTCAAGGCGCTTCAGGGTAATGAATGATGAAATATAAAGGGGGACCAGAGGATGGCGAACAGATGGGGTGGAAGGGGGAAAGTGAAGTTAGGCCGTGTAAATCGAGTGTGCAAGAATTATGCTGCACTTAAATAAAATTGCATCAAAGCGCCGAGGAGGACCCGGAGAGCGCATGAGAGAGAAGGAGTGAAGATGAAATGAAGATGGATTTTCTGGGTGTAATCAAAGTAGGGAAAATACTGGCAGGGCATATTTACGCCACTTCATGGCGCTAAGCGAGAACCCCAAGAGTCAGTGATAATGTCTGGGCCCACAGTAGTGAACCGGTGTAGTTCCACCCTTGGCCTCTGTGCTGTTACCGAAGCATGAGAGGTGGGGGCTACAGAGCACTGGCTCCGCCAATCAGTGCATTCATTCATGCGCCCTAATGGTAGGACTCACTCAGAGTCCGGAATGACTTGGCAACTTCTGCGGCCTCAGCACTCGCAGCCGCGAGCTCATCAATCCGAAGACGTGCACCTGCACAGGGGTCGGGGGTCAGCCGGCGCAATCAGTTCCGGGACGCCACATCCTCCTCCTGCAAGGAAGAGGGCCCGGTGCTTTGACGTGACATGCTGCATTATGGGAAGGGGGGAGGGGGCGGGAGGCCGCCGGTGCTGGATTTCCGTGGCCTGAGCAGTGGGAGTCCTCTACTGTGTGGACAGACAGCACTCTTATTCTCTGCGGTGACCTTTGAACTAGAGAGATAGAGCAGAGAATAGGAACATCTTTTTGACAGCTTGATCCCTCTGAGAGGCCGGTACTTTTGGGGTCATTTGCAAGTCGGACATGTGACTGACTCTACCCCAGCACCTCCTATCTCTCAGAGATAACGGTCTACTGTGACAATTTCCCAATTTCAGTACAGCCCTCTCCCTCCAGCTCTGGGCAGAGGTGGTGTCCGCCATGTTTCACACCAATCCAGTGACCAGCGCTGGCACCCAATGGGCAGAGCATCCTTTCAGTAGAGCTGGCGTCTCTGCGCAGCTTAAACGTGCAGTGGGGAGAGATAGCGCCTCATGCCAGATCCCTTAACCTTCCAAGCGGTGTAATAATAGGTATTGCAGTATTCAAACTTGCCAAAATAACGCTGCTATCATGGTAGCGCCCAGAGCGTTACTCCTGGCTATCAACACTGGTTGGCATACATTGGGCAGGGCCGGCATTCAGTGGGCAGAGGTGAGCTGAGTTGGCATCCACTGTGCAGACTTGATGCTGCATGGCCGTGTTTGGAATTCACTGGGCACATGTACCATCAATGTGCACACATCAACTGGCATTCCATGGGCAGAGGTGGCACCCACTGGATAGTGGTATTAAGCACTGGGCAGAGCTTTCATCCACTGGGCAGAGGTGCCACCCCTGTGCAGCCATCAACTGACTGGGCTGAGGTGGCATTCCATGGGCAGAGGTGGCATCCACTGGATAGTGGTATTAAGCACTGGGCAGAGCTTTCATCCACTGGGCAGAGGTGCCACCCCTGTGTAGCCATTAACTGACTGGGCTGAGATGGCATTCCGTGGGCAGAGGTGGCATCCACTGGATAGTGGTATTAAGCACTGGGCAGAGCTTTCATCCACTGGGCAGAGGTGGCACCCCTGTGCAGACATCAACTGGGCTGAGGTGGCATTCCATGGGCAGAGGTGGCATCCACTGGATGTGGGTATTAGGCACTGTGCAAAGCTTTCATCCACTAGGCAGAGGTGCCACCCCTGTGCAGACATCAACTGGGCTAAGGTGGCGTTCTATGGGCAAAGATGGCACCCATTGGGTCGGTGTATGAAGCACAGGGCAGAGCTTGTCCCCTCCCCAACATTTTCAGCAAAGTTATTCCACTAGTATGTGTCACGTGGAATGGGACAGTGAAATACCCCTCTGTTATGCACCCTACTGTCGTCCTGGGAAGACAATGTCTTCGCCTAGGAAACAAGATGCCACGATGCAACACAGGTTCGATCCCCGGGTCCCCGCTTAGAAACTTCTGGGTATTAAGCGCGTTTAAATACACAACAAAGACATATTCCTGTAACAGCGCCTCGATGCCCACGGGTGTGTGAGCGCTTTATAAATGTAAATAAATAAAGATTTTAAAAAATGTTGTGTCTGAGGCCCTCTCTAGTTATTCGTAGGGAGCGAAACACGAATTATTTGCTTCAAAATGAGTTGGGTGAATCCACACAATACTTGTAGTGCTTACCTTGCCACCATTGCTAGTCAATCCTGAATAGTAGGCAAGTTACTTCAAAGCCCCAGGAGACACTCTTTGAGCTCCTGAAGCCAAGCGACATAAGTTATTGCTAGTTTGCATGTTCTTCGACCACAGGTTTAACCCTACTCGCTGCGCTTAAGAGCAACCTGTTGGCTGCACTTTGATTACCTGCACTGAGCCTCGAGTTGGCTGCACTTTGATTACCTGCACTTTCCATCTCCCGTGCCCAATTCGGCACTTCTCCCTATCCCTTCCCTACACTTGCGCGATCTGAATGACACAAGGCCTAGTAAGATCGTTGTTTTGTCCTCCCTCTGTTCCCCCCTTGTCTTGTCGCACCTAAAAACACTTGTGTAGAGGCGCGTTATAAATATAAATGCCATATCATATCATGAGTGAGAATCGTAGTGTTCTATTTTCAGTCAGCAGAACTTTTGTTCCCTGACAATGCAACGCAGCAAGTCGACAATGTATCAGCATTCAATACACATTCAGAGGGCTTACAAAGCCGGCCAAGAGCTTTTACAGCAGCAAGGTAATACACTGGGGATATGGGAGACTGGGGTCCTTCACAGAGATATAGAAAGGGAGACTTTGAAATCCAAGATGGCGGCCAGGCCAGATAAATCCTTGGTTCGTCCCCTTGGCCCAAATTGAGTCACGTGCACCTGGAAAAGGAAGGTATTCCTAGCCTGTCCACAGTTATATAAAACAGGTGCAGACACCCATAGAGAACCCAAGCAAGGGGAGGGGACAGAACTGTATAAGAAGCAGAGACCACAGGCTTACAGTGTGGGCTGTTGGACACGGCAGTTTTGTCAAGTGTTTGGAGAGCATTGGAGAGTGATAAGAGAAATGGCATGGCAGAGTTGGAGGTTCTGGAGGCAAGATGAGGGAAGACTCATGAATCTCAAGAGAAGCATCACCATAGGAATGGCGGTGAAGACCACGTGAAAGTATGATGGTAGAGATGTTAGCTTATCTTGCATTTGTTTGTTTATTTATTTATATCGCGCACCTGACCCGGAGGTAATTGGGCGCTGGTGATAGTAATAGTTACAGAGCCATAGAATAGACAATTGTGTACATTAATACAGTTTGAACATACAAGTAAAGTTACAATGGTGAGTATATATAAGGTGAACATAATACATATTAGACATTGGGTCAAAGCAGTCATGTGAGCCGATCATCTACTAGTGAGTGGTATCAGGAACTGTTATTTTGTGTATTATTTACTATCCAGGTGATAGCCTGACTTCTAAAAATTGATGAAGGTCTGAATGGTTTGGATATTCTGTGGGAGAGAGTTCCAAAGCTGGGCGGCTAATACTGGGAAGCTGGAACCTCCTGCTCTTTTTAGATTATATCTGGGCACCACCAGGCATGGTGTGTTGGAAGATCTGGTGGTTCTATTGGATACCTTCCAAGTGAACATGTCAGTGAGGTGGGTGGGGGGCTTGGTGGTTAAGCGCTTTATGAGTGAGGCAAATAGTTTTCAGGGCAATTTTGTCCTGTATAGAGAGCCACCTGTGGTGCTTTCTTGTATCTGATATATGCTCTCTTTTGGGGATATTCAGCGCGGCTCTGAGCGCGTTATTTTGCATAATCTGTAGTTTGTTTAAGATGGTTTTGTTCGCTCCTAGATAAAGACTGTAGCAATAATCCAATTTGGATTGTATGAGCGCTCTCGCCAGGGTGAGGCAGCTAGCGGATGATAGTAGCGGTCTACAGGCTCTGATTAACTTGCCAATGTAGGCTGTGGCCGATGAAGTCATGTTGATTTGCTTAGTTAGGTTAGACTGGGCGTCAAAGTAGAAACCTAGAGTTTTTACATGTTTGGCAATAGGTATGCTATTCCCATCGATGACTATGTTTGTATAGTGAGGACTTAGTTTAAGGATATTGTTGGATGATCCGACTAGGAGTAATTCCTTCTTGTCATCATTCAGGCATAAGCCATGTGTGGCCATCCATGCCTGAATGATGATGTAGACTTCATTAATCCGCGCAACAACTATAGCATAGGTTCCTGAAAGGGGTAGGAGTATCTGGGTGTCATCTGCATAATTTGTGTAGGTGACACTCAGACGGTCCAATTTGTCAAATAGTGGCTTTGTAAAAATGTTGTACAAAGTGGGTGAGACGCAGGAGCCTTGAGGGACTCCGCAAGTGATGGGGATGGGGTCAGCAGCTGCTGAGGGTGAGAACACGCGCTTAGTTCTGTTTGCGAGGAAAGATTGGATCCAGGCAACCGCAGAACTGGAGAAATGGGCCGCTGAGGATAGGTGGTTACAGAGTATGGAGTGATCCACCAGATCAAAAGCCTCAGAGAGGTCGAGTAGAAGTAGGATGGCCATCTTTCCTTTGTCTTTTAATTCATCAATCTGACTTTTGAGGTCGACAAGAGCGGTTTCTGTTCCGTGCCGAGGTCTGAAGCCAGATTGACGGGTGCCAAGTAGTTTGTGGGCTTCCAGATAATCTTGTATTTGCAAGTAGGCTA